>NW_028321903.1:7470000-8082500 GCF_036245765.1 Copidosoma floridanum | reverse complement strand
GGTATGACGCTCCAGATGAAATCAACCAACTTTAGACGTGCCGTGAGCAAGAGCATTGGAATATTGCACAGCAGTCGGTTCAAGTCGTGTGAAAGCAGTCGTAGCCCCAGCGTGCGTTCCGAGTTATTAAGCGAAAACTTAGGCTTAAATAGTACGTCACACCGATGTTACAATATATTAACCTGTACATCAGAGTTAATAAATTAATGAAACAACATTTTTTTATCTTAATAAGTTAACAGAACTAAAAAATGTTACAATCTTATTTACGTACAGCCCTGCCTGTGTAAGTGCCTCCGAGATTTTTCACAATTCTCAATTAGCATTCAAACGTCAACTTACATATTTATTCCTCATAGTAATCACGTATGTGTCAAAAAAATATTTTTTAATTTACAGAGTTGAAAGAAAATAAAAAAAATATTTACAGTAAAGGTTTTGGCTACACTAATCAGACCTATCTTCGAAGTTCTTTCTCACTCAAAATATATGAAAAGAAGATCTGCAATTCACACTGATGTCATGACCAGACCATAGAACTGCCAAATCCGAGGAGGGCCAAACTACCAGACTGATGACAAGTCACTGCCATAGACTACTCTTACAAGGACTATAAAAACATTATTAACGTTATCCGATTTATTAATACATACAATCAATTTTGTAAGTCTATGGAACGGTTAACTAGCCAACTACCGAATTAACAGCACCTTTACAGTCCTAACAATGCAACATTCACCATGTACCCGGGCTTTAAGAGGTACAACACATTTGATATTGCCAGCAACTCTACTTGTAAAGAGATAAAAGTGGTCTCCAGGCTCATGCTGCTCTCGCTGATGCAACGCGGATGACGTCACCTCGGCAAAGGCTTACCTTCCCGGAATGGTTTTTTTGTTTTGGCTCCCGGGGAAAGGGGAAGAGGACGATGTGACGCGGGGCACAGAAACAACAGTGGGGAAGAAATAAGAGTGAGTGCGCGTAGCACTGTTTGGGCCGTGGCAGCAGCCCTCGGGTATGAGAGAAAGAGAGGGAGAGAGAGAGAGAAAAAGGTGCTAAAAAAATGTACGCGCTGTGCTTGCAACGGGACGGGCTGACTCAGTCTCGAGTCAAGAGCCATCGCGCGCGCATAGAAGCCAGAGGTTTTGAGAGTTGAGAGAGAGAGTGAGAGAGAGAGAGAGCAAGAGAAAGCTGTTTTCAGAACAAGAGAGAGAGAGAAGAGAGAGCTGCTGTGTCCCCGTCGTCAGAGACCATCACTGCGAGAAGATCCAGGACGAGAGAGAGAGCGATCGCAGAACAAGGAAGAGAGAGAGAGAGTAAGACCGCAGTCATCAGCCCCACGGACTCATTAGCAGCTCGAGGCCCAGCAGGATGCCATACGCCTTTGCCGCGAGTCAGAGAGCCGAGTGGTAGCGTGTTTGTTTTCCCTCCGTTTTTTTTTGTGCGTCGTGCTAGGGCTCGCGAGCTCCGGTAAGCCTCCTGGATGAGGTTCGAGAGTAGACTGAGGATAGAGGACGGTAGAGAGAGATAGAGAGAGTGAGAGTGCAAGTGAGAGAGAGAGAGGATCAGGTCACGAGAAGTCACGGGTGCATGCTCGGGAGTGCCAGATTTTGGGGGTGTTTGCGCGTTTCCGCTCCAGGTGTGCAGAATAGAAGGGGCATAGCCCAGGAAGAGAGTGAGGAAGAGAGGAAGAGAGAGAGAAAGGACCGGGACTAGGGACCAAGGAGGACAAGGGTAAGATTACCGAAAGACAGTGAGAGTACGAGAGAGATAGAGAGAGAGAGTGCCAAGAAAAAAAAGTTAATCGGACAAAAGAAAAAGGCAACAAGTAGACGAGAGTAAGATTGGGCGTTTGCCAAGGGAAGAGACAAGGGGCGAGAAGTTGCGTGTGAGGGCGTCCACGAGTGTGCGTGTGTGTGTGTGTGACGTGGCCAGGAGCGCGTTAGGGCAGCGGTCCCTCCTGGACTCAGGACCTGCGCTCGCGGTTCACGTGGTGAGGTGGAGCCGCTGTAGCACCGTTGAGGAGTTTTTGTGTAGAGCAGTGTGGAGTTGTTATAAACGATTTTCTTAATTTTACGTGATAGCATTTTCCCATAATTATTTCTTTTGGTAGAACGAGAGAAAAATTTCCGTTCAAACTCCCCTTTTCAGGAGCAGAATCCAGGAGGACGAGGGACCCGGAGGACGTACGAGACGAGGTGTCCACTTTCTACGTACCCCCCCCCCTTTTTATTTCCAGGTTCAAAGGCAGCGTGACATATTGTATTAAGGTATTTAATAAAGTCCTTGCTTCAATGTTTTGTACATGAATTTTATAAAAGTTGCATACCATTTAGATAAGCTTTTCAAGTCGGATGAGTATTAATACTATTAAGGGGACAAAAAAATGTGTCAGATTTCTCAAAACTTCCTTTCGAAGCCGGACTCTTCAGTATCTAAGGTTCATCTAAAAAAAACTGATTTTACAACGTTTACAAAAAACATTTGCTACAGATCTCTAGTTATCGGTTTTAATTAAATCTTTGCCCAATTTTATGATGTTTAATCATTTTACAATTAGGAAAAATTGTTGTACAAAAGTTTTTTTAACAAATAACTTCTAGTTCATTATAAGGAACAATAATTTCAGATTTTTCAATTGTTACATTTTTTTAAGGTAAACTTTCAAATTTTTAAATCCTATTAAAATATTAACTTTATTTTTAATTCATTGATAAGAGAACGAATTGGTAAAACCATTATTTTTGAGCATTTTTCTAACACTAATTGAATTTTTTGTTGTAAATCTATTATCATACCACTTAAGACATTTGTCAATTAAACCTTTTTTTATTGCTTTTAAAGATGCATGCCATGATGTCAAAAATAGTTTTAAATAATGTTTAAGAGAAAGCTCCTGTCATACCAATCAAATAAATAGAAATTATTTTTAATTGTAGTTATTTTCATATTGAAAAATAGTTAAAAATTGTCTACTTCGATTTCTCCCATAAACTAAATATATTTATTATACGAATTATTTTATCTTAGCCAATTATTAATATCTTGCTTCTTTACTAATTAAAAAGCAGTCACTCACATATCTTTTAAAATCTAATATTGGCTCTTATATTCTGGGAACACCTCATCTTCTAGGAGATTTGATGCTATATCTTTGGGATTTAATGTCACAATGGAGCTCTTTCTAATGCTCAAGGATACCGGAGGTTCGAAGCAGGGCGTGAAATGAACAATTCACTGTATAGACAACTTACAGTTTATTCAATATAAACATAGTGTGATAACGAACTCAGTAACGAGCGAGATGCGTCGTTGTCGCTGGGCTAGCGCGGAGTGAGCCCGAGCCGTGCAGGCTACCGAAAGATAGGCACTGCGTCGGGGGGAAGGGTAGGAAAGAACACTCTTGTGGTGTGCGTAGCTATTAGTAGGGATTAGTTGTTGCTTCCATCGTAAGGCTTGTTGTGTTCTTTGGCTGGTGGATAGCGCCACAGGAACTTCCCCCGTAGTGTTGTCTGTGGGGTGCAGACATAACGATATGATCTTTTTAGCCTTGGGTGAAGTCAGAGCTGGACTAAGCGTGGGCGGAGAATCGGCTGAAAGCCTTGTTAATGGGTCCTGTGTCTAGGAGTTGTTTGGAGCTGACGTTGGTGTTGTTGAACGTTTAGGGGTACCAACATCATTTTCAGTGATGGGCAAGTCAGCTGCTTCGAGGTAGGCTGGCTTCAACGTGTTTGTGGAAATCGTGTGGGGCTGGCCGTTGACCTTGATAGTGTAGTTCCTCTCATCGATGCGCTGGATGACTCTGTGTGGCCCTGAATATGTAGGGTCCAGTGGTTTCTGGATGGCATCGATGCGGCAAAAGACGTGCGAGTACTTCTGCAGATCGCTGAAGATGAACGGCTTCTGTGGAGGTAGGTGCCTCGATGCTTGGACAGGCTCGATGGCCTGTGTGAGGTGTCGAAGACTTTGGACAAAAGACGGTGGGTACGACTTGGACCGCTTGGACGAAGGAAGTGCGTCGGGCAGCACGTGAGGCCAACCTTAAAGAAGCGATGAAAATAAAATATATGATTCAAGCCGATCATCTTGGCTAGCTCGGTGAAGAGCACTGACTCGAACTGGGTTCCCTGGTGCGAAGTAATAGTCAGGGGTGTTCCAAAGGAGGCAATCCAGTTGTCGTATAGGGCCCTAGCAACGGTTGCTGCATGTTGGTCTGGAACGGGAACGGCGACTGGCCACCTGGTGAACCTGTCTATCACCGTAAGACAGTACTGGACGCCCTTGGTCAACGAGGAGCTTCATCAGGTCAAGGTGGATGTGCTCAAAGCGTCCGTCAGGCATGTTGAAGTCGCCGAGAGCTGAGCGATTGTGCCTGTGGACTTTAGAGCGCTAACAGGCCTCGCACTGTTGAGCCCAGTGAGTTACGTCCTTCCGCAGCTTGGGCCACATGAACTTCTCGGAGACAAGACTTGCTGTGGACTTGATGCCAGGGTGAAGAGGTTGTGCAAGACCTCGAACGCTGTCCTACGAATGGCTTCTGGGAGATACGGCCTCACGCTCCCAGTTGAGATGTCGCAGAGGATCCGTTGGCCGTCGATCTTCAGGCCTTGAAGGTTGAGACACATGTCATCAAGCAGATGTCTGAGTTTGGAGTCGCTGGCTCGGGCTTTTGCAATGACCTCTGGCTCCAGGATAGATGTCATGGCAACGAAGGTAATGTGGGACAGCGCGTCGGCCACCACGTTCTCTTCACCTTTGACGTGGAAGAGCGTCACCTGGTGCTGCAGGATGTAGTCGATCTGTCAGGCCTATCTTGCCGAAGCTTTGTCCAAGCGTTGTTGGCTTGCGAAGATGATAGGTTTGTGGTCCGTGTAGACTGTGCAAAAGCGTCGTTCGAGGACTCGCTCAAAGGTCTTGATGGCCACGTAGATAGCTAGCAGCTCTTTATCGTAGGCACTGTAGTTGGCCTCGGCCTTGGACAGCTTCCTGGAAAAGAAACCAAGTGACCTCTAAGTGCCACGTTGGTAATCCTGCTCCAGGGCAGTGCCAATGGCCGTGTTTGATGCGTCGGTCCTCAAGGCAATCGGGGCATCTGGTCTAAGGAAGGTTGTCGTGGCTGCTTTGGTAAAAGCGTCTTTGCACTATTGGAAGGTGAGATCAGCGTCGCAGTTCCAAGCAAGTGGAGCCTTCCTACTGTAAGGTGGAAGGTTCTTCAGCAGGTTGTTAAGTGGGGCCATGGTGTTGGCTACTCCAGGCATGCACTGCTCGTAGAAGTTTACCATGCCCAGGAATCGTTCGAGCTCCGATGAGTTCTCTGGTTTCGAGAAATGCTGAACATCCTGGACCTTGTGTTGTGTACTGGTGGGTGGACACCATCAGTGGAGACGGTGTAACCCAGGTAATCCATCTTGACTTGGCCAAGTACACACTTCTGCGGGTTGATACGCAGCTTCGCCTTGCGCAATACGTCGAAAAGTTGGTGCAGGTGTTGGATGTGTTGCTCTTAGTTCTCGGAAGCCACGAAGATGTCGTCGAGGTAGCACTTGACAAACGGTAGGTTGCGTAGAACATGGTCCATGTTTCGCTAGAGGGATTGGGCGGCGTTTCGTTGACCCATCGAGGACCTCGTGAATTCGTAAAGACTGAATAGTGTGACTATCGCTGTCTTTGGGATGTCCTCCTCGGTAATTTAAATCTGGTAAAAGGCCTTTCTCAGGCCTATGACCAAGAAAACTTTACCAGTCGCCTCCTGCAGCAGATTGTTGATTATCAGCAGGGGATAATGATCTGGGGTAGTACAAGCGTTAAGGCGCCGGTAGTCCTCTGTGACTCTCCAGCCTCCGCTGGACTTTTCCACAGGTAAAGTGGGCTCGCCCATTGGCTGGATGATAAGCGGACGATGCCTTGGTCGAGAAGTTGTCCAATCTTCTGCTTGGCTGCCTGTAGACGTGGTCCGAGCAGGTGTCGAGGCCGCTCAAAGATAGGAGGTCCAGTGATGTGGATGGTGTGTTGCACTGATAGGTCTGAAAGCGCTGTGTTAGTAGCCTCTGGAGAGCAGAGCTCTACGTATTTTACGAGGAGATCTGTGTAGCGTTGGCCTAGATCTCCAGGGAGCCTGCGCTCTGGTGGCGTGACGACCGATACGCTGAAGATGGCCGCTGGTGCTAAAGAGCCGAGCGTCGAGAGGTTAGTTGTAGGGTAAATAAGATGCTTACCCTTAACGTCCACGAGGTAGCCAAAGTGGTTGAGGAAATCAGCGCTGGTAATGGTGACGTGGGTGTCAGCGACAATGGAATTCCACGTCACTGCCCTCCAGAGACCCGATTTGATGGTGAGGATGTGAGTGCCAAAGGTGGCTATTGGCATGGCATTGGCAGCGCTGAGCGTTAGAGGTTGCAGCTCCAGCTTCTGGTTCTTAATGAGGTGCTTGGGTAGCAGAGAAACGATGGAGCCTGAGTCTACCAGGAATTGCACTCGTGATTCTGGATCGCAAAAAAGTAGGTGGTTCTCCGAGAGAGCTTGGTGGCCCACCTTCGACACTTGAGACTAAGGGGGCCTTATTGGTTTCCTGGCCTAGACGTGGTGTAGGTACAGGGCGCACGGCAGTTCCCGGCAGCTGCCCCAAACTCCTGGTGGAAATAGCACCAGTCCGGGTTAGCAGCAGGGTTGGATGCTCGGCTGAAGGCGTGATCTGGAGTGGCTATGGCTGCGTGACTGCTGCTTATTTAAAAGCAGCTCGTTGAGAAGCTTCCGCATTTCAGTGACCTATTATGCCAGGCTGGGTTCGGCAGTGGCAACGGGTGGTGTGGGTGGTCCGGGCGGTGAGGTTACAGAGTTAACGGCCGGGACCGTGCTTGTGAGCTCGTCTGCCGTGGTACTAAGCTCGTCCAAGGTAGTCGCCTTTATGATCCGGAGGATGGCGTTAACCTGTTGAGGAAGAAGGTCAAGCCACCTTATTTTGAGGATCTCATTCATGACTTTGCCAGCTGTAAGGCTCTACATTTGGCGCAGGCGTTGGGATGGCTTAGCGTCTGCCAGCTAGAGCTGTTTGAAGAGCTTCCACAGCTAAGCATCTTTGGAGTCCTGAAAGCTAGACAGTATCGCTGTCTTCACTGCCTTGAAACGTCCCATGGCCAGGGGGTTGGCGATGATATCCGAAAGCTTGGACACTGCTGGTTCACTGAGGGCACCGACGAGCGCGATGTATGGCTAACTGTCGTCGGTGACGGCAGAGGCTTCGAGGATGATTTCTACCTGAGCGATCCATGCCACGAGCGCCTCGGCCCAGAAGCGAGGAATCTTCGGGTCGGACATGGTTTTCGTGCGCTGATACTGTTGTTGGGCCGGCGGCTGCTGCTGCTGTTGTTTGATGGCAGTGAGAGCCGACTGCAGATGACCTTCCTTTTGCCTCTTCAAACGACGCTGGTAGCGTTCGTCACGCACTGTCACTTCGTCTTCCGCGCCTGCCAGCGTTGCAAATGTTGAGGTGCCAATGACAGAGCACTGGCACTTTGCTGCACTCGAGCACAAGTGGCGTAAAGTTGCACGCGAGACGGCCTCTTCTCGTGAGTCAAAATGGCCGACCTCGGCACGCTCGCCTTTGTTGGGTCTAGGGAAAAGAAGAGACGTGGACAGCGTGCCAATGGCGAGCTGTTGATTTGAGCTCACTTGTCGCCATATAGCGCTGTAGTTCTGTGTAGCCGTAACTCGCGGGGGGGGAGGGGCGTTGACTTGCCTCTGTCCTGCATGCTCACTCGTGAGAGCGCAAGAAGGGTAAAGAAATGGGGACGAATAGGTTGAAAAAAATATGGTTGCGAGGTCGAACGCGTGCTCCGTGGCTGGAGATTTTTTTTTGCGTGATGGCCGCGTGGACAAGGGTCTTATGCCCTGGGTGGCACAAAGCGGGCCACGGGCGAAAAGAAAAATGTCATTAAGGTCACTTGGAAGAGAGAGAAACGGTACAGTATAGGCTCTGTGAACAGTCGTTGACTATTGCACTCTTGCTCTTGAAACACTTTTTCGTGGTACATCATACGGCACTGCTTACCTCGATGAGATCCTGGCAGGATCGCAACTTTGAGATTTGATGTTGCGATAAAGCTCTTTCCAATGCTAAAGGATACTGAAGGTTCGAAATAGTGCGTGAAATGAACAATTCACTGTATAGACAACTTAAATTTTATTCAATACAAACATAGTGTGATAACGAGCCCAGTGACGAGCGAGATGCGTCGTTGTCACTGGGCTAGCGTGGAGTGAGCCCGAGCCGTGCAGGCCAACTAAAGATTGGCACTGCGTCGGGGGGAAGGGTAGGAGAGAGCACTCTTCTGGCACACGTAGCTAGTCTGTGTGCGGGATTAGTTGTTGCTTCTTCCAAGAGGCTTATTGTGTTCTTCGGCTGGTGGATGGCGCCACATATTCTTCAATATTGGAACACAACTACCTATAGGACAGCCTATAAGTTGTTTAAAATATTTTTTCTTAAACACAAAAAATGTGGAGTCAAAAAGAAGCCTCAAACTACTTAAGAGCTTATCCTTTGACATGTATGAGGAACGTCTTAAAAGTCCCTATTTATTAAGAACACCCTGAACTATATTGTTATGTAGCAGATCAGTATACATAGATATAGTATCGAGTAAAGTTAATATATATTTATACGCATCCACGATACCTTTTAGAAATCTCTTTAATTTATAACTTTTTTTTGAATATAGATAGGTTTTGAAATATTAGTTATTAACAAATAAGATAAAACGTTATCAAAAATATAAAGAGAAAGACTAATGCTACAGCAATGCTGATCTATATTAAGTTTAATATTTATTTGGTGCAATCAAGTTCTTAATGAAAATGAAGCGCTATGTAAGCAAACAATAAAGCTTGGTCTTGTACTGGATTTTCATGGTTTTTCATTCTTTTTTTTCTCACTCCGTATATAAATATTAAATAGATAAAACATTTAAAAAGCCATGTGTTAAGTGAAGTTTTTCATTTGAATAAAATACTGTCATTATTTCTACAATAGTCAGAGTATATGGGTTGATAAGAGTACATAAATGGTAGTTTCTGTCGGATAAGTGCCATCGCTTCTGGGGCTATTTTGCGGCCCAAGGGACCTGTGAAGCAGGGCCTGACGGACGAAAGGTAGTTGTGGAGCGATGGCACTTATGTAGCAAATCCTATTTTTTCTACCGAGGGCACACCCAATCCTCAAAAATGCCCTAGGTCAGAAAAGAAATTTTTTTGTTAGAATCATTGTTTCTAGCATTGGTTCCACTCTTTATACTTTTAATAAGGTTTTCACAAAATGTTTGATAACTAATATTTCGAAATTCAGCCATACCTCAGAAAATAGTTATAAAATAAAGAAGTAACTTGAAGGTATCGTTGTTCCATATAGATATAAATTTTTTTCACTTAATGTTGTATCTTTGTATACTTATCTGCAAGGTAAATAAATGAGGTGTCAAAAACACAGTAATGATAGAATAGAAAGTGATAATATCTGCATAAATACATGCATTTGATAACTAGATAAAATTTTTTAAGAATTTGAAAAACGTAGCTAACATTTTAGAAAAAGCTTGTATTGTTGTACAAATTAAAAAAAATCATTAATAAGGTCATCAGTCAAGCAAGATTAAATTTATGACGAATGTCTCTCATACTGATCCAACTTACTCTTGATATTTTTTAATAAACATATTGAATTAGGTAATGGTATAAAACATTTAATTTGGTCTATCTTGCATGATTTTAAAAATCAATCAACATGTATTTTTTTTTTTTTTTTGTATTTAAAAACCTTACAAGATACAGTTCCTTGAAGATTCTCTATTTTTTATAGCTATAAATATACTCCTTTTTCATGTAACATCATAATAATACATGCAAAAACAGTCATTTAGATTTCTTACTATAACTCAAGTATAAATAAATTTTTTTTTTGAACCTTTGAGTAATACTTGGATTTGGTATTATAAAGACAAGGTTAAACTTTGAGTGAACTTAATGTAACCGTTAACACATTATTTTGAGGTTTTTATCATTATAATAATTTTTAGGTATTATATCTTTTGTAGTTTCATTTTTAAGAATAAAGGAAAAATACGTGTTAATTATAACTCAAAACTATACTCAATGGACAAAGCAGAGTTTTTTTTGAAAAAACCTCTACATCAAATAAATTTAAGATTTGATTTTTAAGTAAACTTATAAAAAAGGGATAAAGTATGCGTAAGAACATGTATGTAAGTACATTTTCATGAGAAAAACTACTGCCGCATGCAGCATATATTTGCGCTTCTTTCACCTCTCTGAACTTTTCCCCCGATACCTATGTAAAGAGCGTCCATAAGTAACAAAGTCACCTTTATTACGAATTTTGAATGAATAATAAATGAACGAATGAACAATTACTTATTTTTTGTAAAAGCAGTACAATTATGATAAGTAAGAAACTATTTATTAATACATAGGAACTCTGCTCTGCTCTTCTTTAATAACCTAATTCTAACTTCTTGTAAAAACTTTTAACTAAAAAAATTAGTTCATTTAATAAATTAATAATTACTCTAATTAAATATGAAACCAAATAAATGAATGTACAGTAAATAAATACTTCTTTATAGAATAAGTTACGAACTACGAAATAACATGCAGTAATTAAACCTCTTAGGAATAGCTTTTAACAAAACTAAAATGTTAACGTAAGTTTGATATGTTACGTTCATATTTTGTACAGAATTTTTAAAGCCTTTACAGGGGTAATGAATAGTTGTCTTCCTTATTAATCTGTTGGCTTGAAAAATTTTGAAATTAAAATATAAAAACGGTAAAGTTTTTTTTTTTTTTTTGGTGCAACAAACATTTTGAATGCCATTCACAGTATAATACTGTTTTGTACTTGTACTTTAATAAAATCAGTTATAGTAGTATTGACTGTTGCCCTAACATTTTAATGTACTTTCGACATAGAAAGGCATGAGTGTATTTAATGTAAGGTTTCCATGAAGGACCAGTCAAAAATCAATATTAATTCGTTTGATTTTGTTACAGTACGAATACGAAACATCATGATACAGCGAACGTCTTATAAAATATATGCTGCACCAAAAATTAAAAAAAAATTTTATTGTTTTTATATTATTTTCATTTCAGAACTTTTTGAGACAACAGATTCATAAGAAAGAAAAGTTTTTATTGCCAGTGCATTAAGGCTTTAGAAATTCCTTATAAAATATGAGCTCAACACATCAAACTCATCTCACATTTTAGTTATGTTAAAAATTTTTCTAAGGCGATATCATATCTCTTTAGAAAAATATAAATTTTATTTCTTTATTTAAAAAACTTAATAACATTAGAAATTGCTTATATAAGAAAGTACTGTATAGAAACGAAGTCCCTACAATAAAGCTGCGGTGATCTGCAACGTTCAACTATATTTTTACTTAAAGTTGCTTATTTCAAAATGTTTTGAATATCTAAATGAGTGCAGAGGTAAAATTGTACCATATTACAATAAAACAAGGTAGGCTCACTAACCAGACAATTTTTTTCCAAGTTTGTGCAGGAGCCTGTATGATGTCAGAATTGGGTACCCAATGTTCATATGTTTTTTGTGCTAAATATAAAATCATGGTAATAACAGCGAATTGAATCGAGTATCATTATAAAAATCTGTACATTAACTAACTAGACTGAACTAACGTAAAGTAAATGTCTAATATAAAGTAAGAAAATGCAGTTAACTTGTAATAATTAGTCTATGCGTCATAATAAAATTTATAAAATGTAAGGAAAATTTTTTATTTCTTAACAAAAAATTAGATAACTTAGTGTTTTCAACAAGTTTTGAAAAGTTTTTGGAGAGTTAATACATTTCCCGTAACAAAATTTCAGTGCGATACCATGCAAGATATCCTACACGATATTTTACAAGATATCCTACACGATATCTTACAAGATATCATACACAAAATCTTATAGGATATCGTGTAAGACTGCTTACACGATAGTCTACATAATATCCTACACAATATTAAGAAAGAGATTCGGCAACTAAAAAATAAGAAAGTATAAACTATAACACATGTAATTTAAGATTTTTTCTGCTTAAAAGCAATGAGAAAAGCCAATGTAAGTAGGGAAAAAAAATCTCTTTGCTCCAAATACGAGATTTTATGCTTATTATTTTATCATTTCGTGAATAATATTTACCACCTTCGTTACCTAATTAATAATTAACATCTTATAAATGTACATTTGATATTGATTCGTGTCTCTTAGCACGTTTGTCAACAATAAATCTAGTAATTGATCTTACAACTACTTTTCGTTCACAGATTTTAGTTATACTTTACATATACTATTCATTCCAAGGGAGAATTAGTCGATTTTTAAAAGTGCGCCGACGGAAAAAGATA
Organism: Copidosoma floridanum; assembly: GCF_036245765.1. Taxonomy (NCBI): domain Eukaryota; kingdom Metazoa; phylum Arthropoda; class Insecta; order Hymenoptera; family Encyrtidae; genus Copidosoma; species Copidosoma floridanum. The sequence continues at coordinate 8,070,069 of NW_028321903.1, read as the reverse complement.
ATGTAAAAAAACTTAACAAACCGTAACTTTCTGTGATGTAATGTAAGGTTTGGTTGGATTTTTTACCACAGTTACAGTTCGTTACGTTTTTCTATATTTACTTACAGTCGACTACAACTCAATATATTACCTTACGTTTCGTTACATTTACTATTATGATTTTAAAATGGCACTCAAATCTCGTGAAAAAGCAACTGTAACAAACTCTAATAAAACATAAGGAAATGTTGTCATGTGTAATATTTCATAACAACTTACAGTTTTTGGCAGTTTATAACACTGTTTTATATTTTGTTATAATTAATAACTTTCAGGTAAATTTTCTTATTGTTTTTGAATAAAAATAACTTTTAACGAAAAAAAGTTGAGTAATTATTATAAAAAATTGTTAGTGCAATAGTATGTGGTAAATCATATTAAAACGTAACGAAAATGTAAGAAAACGTAACACAACACAATAGGATGTAAAAAACGTCTCAATTTTATGAGAATAATAGTTTCTTACATCTTCTTACGTTTTCTTACGGGACATGGCGTAATATCACTCATTTTTATTTTTTCTTTCATTTTGTTACGATTGAAAATTCCCGCTAGGGTCTAATGAATTTATTGTTATTATCACAACAAAGTTGTAAATAACCGTTTTCTCTTGAACACATTAATCTGGGTATCGAATACAGCAGGAAAGAAAACATTCTTCTATTTATTGATACAGTACTCAGATAAATAACATAAATTCTTACAACACAAGTTTATACATAAAATAAAATAAGACTTTTAAAAACTATTAGATTCAAACAAAAATCAGGAAAATTTTTTCTGAACTCGAATTAGAGACGGTAAAAAAGCATTATCTTAAAGACATAATAACATTATTAAATATTGTTTGATATAGTTTCTTTTAATTAATGGTATATTTCATAGTTTAAATAATAATAATAACTCTTTTTCCATAGCTTTGTTGAAAAAAGAAATCGTGAAGTATGGTGAAGAAGTATTACATAGGATTTCATTTGCATTCTTAATTAGGCATGTTGAATTAAAATAGCAAAACAAAAAAGTTTTAAAAATATTCATGTAAAGTTAATTTAGTTTGATACTTTTGAAAAAACAAACCATATTTTTACATCAAAAAAACTGTCAACAATAATTGCTTCTCGATTATTTTCATTATTTTAAAATTGTGTAAGTTGTCTTACTTTAGGATGCTAAAACATAATGGGATTGAGATCTTTTTAATACTACTGCACAAAGTAAATACATACATGTTTTTTTTTTTTTTTTTCATTCATCATCGCCCGTAGGCTCAGACATGGCATTTTTTTACACAAGCATAGTGTTAATTAGCCACCGGTGCACCTGAGTTATGACCAGATGTTTATATACATATACATACATGAACATCTGGACCAACTTAGTCACACCTATGATCACGTAGACGAAGCGTCAGAGAAACAGTTAATCGACCTTTGAGAATCAAGAGCACAGGCAAAACGGCGAGACTCGAATGGTGACCAAGCGGTCACCCATCCAAGTACTAACCGCGCCGAATGCAGCTTAACTTCGGAGATCGACGGAACTGCAACTCTACCGTTGTGCCACCGCGACCACACATACAGATTTATACACATAATACAGATTTATACACATACACATAATACATATTTATACACATATTTGACAATTTTAAAGATACTGTTCATGAAGATACTAGACTCATAATAGCGACAATAATAATTTTCAAGGAGCATCGATCAAATACTGTGTTTTTGTTCTCGGACTTAAGTTTTTAAATTGTTTTTACTTAAAACATTAAAGGTACCAGCTTTACTACTTTCTTTAAATACACTTATATGTATAATCAGAAGAATTGATTTCATTAATAGAATATTCATAGGAAGCGCAAGCGGTAAACGTTGTGTGATGTATATAACATATTTAATAAAGATAGTTCGCAGATCACTATTGTGCCCTAAAAATGTTGTTAATACTGCTTGTAATAAGAATAAAAATAAAAATTTTTTGTCACATATATTTCTAGATTCTTAAAGAAAATCATATTTCTGCTTTATTTTAAATAATCTCACATTCACAAGTTTTCCTTGAAAAAGCACAGAAATGATATTTTGACCTTATGTACACCTTTTCAAGCCATCATACATTAAACAAAAAATTTTAAGTCTATTATAGATGTATGAAATGTTTTAAGAAATAGAAACTAACAATTGAATAAGTCAGTTGATGACAAAAAAATAAAAAAAAACGAAAACATTTGTGTCTAAAGCCCGATAAATCGGGGTCTACAACTAATAGTCTAGCTGACGGTGCTAGACTTGTAATCTTATAGCAGTAGCATAAAAAGTTCCGTATACTCTTTATATTTTTCAATTATTTAAGGTTGGTGATTTAACTTTAATATTTAATAGTCTTGCTAATATATGAAGCAGAAGCGCTAAAACCGTTGTAATCACTAACCGCGAAAACTACTGAACCGATTTTGTTGAAATTTTGCACACTGATTCATGATACTTCTTAGATGGTTTTAGTATAGTTTTTATCTTAAAAAATTTAATAACAATAGCAACAAATGAGCTCAAAATTTTGCAAAAATATGCCAGCTTTTTACTTTAGTTCAGTAAAATCCGCTAGGTGGCGTCGACATAAAATCGAAGCTACCTGCAACATAATTAAATAAGTGTGGTTATAATAGGCTGGAGTATCTCGGTAGTGTTGTAGTCGATCTTCGGCAACTCAACGAGCTGTATTGAGAATGCTGATAATAGTCCTGCAGCTGGGTATCCCGGTTACGGACCACACTCTTCTCTAGAGGAGAAGGGACCTAAGTGTCCTTTCACCCTGAATCTCGACGAGTGCGATCAAAAAAAAAAAAATTAATTTCAACCGATGCCGTCTCTGCCACAATAACAGGTGAAATATCTAGCCAGAGCACAATCTGCTCCAACTCATCAGAGTTGTGAGGGAGTTCCACCATCCCACTTGGTGAAGATAGAGAATTTGTGGCTACAAATGTAAGCCAGGAAAGAAAACAGCTCTGAGCTCTGAGGGGCATGGGCAGCCACAACGGCTACCTTTTTGGTCGTCGCGTCCCCAATGCGCTTACCCACATGTTCCCGTCCAACGATGAGCGGTTGGTTATCCAGGGAACGACCCGAGACGAGATATTCTTTTGTCAGCAGCGTATCTCTCTTCATCACAGTCTCCGTGTATCAAGACTCCTAGGGTCAAAATCAAGCAACCGTAGCCAGCTCTTCATCATTAGGAATAATAATAAAGAATAGCCTGGAAGTTTCACCACTGGCGCTTTTTAGGGCCATTATAAGTATTTACGTTCCCTACTTAACCATCAAGTTCATCAGTTCTTTTTAGCATCTACCTAAGTGTAAACTACCTTGCCAACAAATAAATTTTTATTACCGTTTCCGGAAGCGATTCGTCGACTAAAAGACTATATTAACTGAAGGCGGGCACTATTAAACCAAGTCAGCCATTCACTATCAGACGTCACCTGCGGAGTTGTTCTTCGCAAGGCTGGAAAACCCGCTGACCGACGACCCTATACTACCCTCTCGACTCTAAGCATTCAACCAGGAATCACTGATTCTCTCCAGAGTCTGCGTTGGGCAAACCTATAACAGCTATGTAGGAAAAAAAAACTTGAGCCAACGGGACAGCCTCCACTGGACAAGTATCACTAACCAATCTCCCCATCTAAGATCACCAAAACAACTGAATCTGCAAATAAAAAAGGTTTTTCAGACACCAACGTCTTCGACGTTATACCGGGAGACGTTGGGAAAGAGCACTACAACTAGCCCCAAAGCTTCGGGCTTCGTAATTTTTCTCCCAATCAGTCTGTATCTTTAACAGCAAGCCAGAAAAGATCACCCTGAGGTATCCAGGTCACAATTGCTGTTAACTGCAGTCAAGAAAGAGTTAACTTAAAAAGCTCACCGGTCTTTTTTAGGGCCATTAGACGTCGAACTACCTTGCCAACAAATATATTAGAACTTAACAAAGTTGACAGAAAACAGCCTTTAGGGGTCACACAAATTTTAAGCATGCCAAAAGTCGCAAGAGGGTGAATCGGAAGAAAAATTTCAAGTGAATCTAATAAATACAGTTTTACTTAGGCGTCAATCAACTGACGCAGAAAATTTATCGAGATTGAAACAGCAGCGTCAAAATTAACAACTAAAGAGTCCATTACGTAAAAGATCAGCTTTTTATTGTACCCTCACAGCAATCTCTTAACTCTTTAAAGATCCTACTTCAGATTTTTAAATAAGTAGAAAATGTTTTTTGTGTTTTTGTGGCAATAAAAATGTAGGGTTTAAGGTCCAGGACTTTGTTGCTCTGGTAATAAAGTTGTGAGATATGAGAAAAAAAATTTTTTTTCAATATAAATTTTTTGGGGGTTTAAAATCTCAACAGCTTTAAAAAATAGCCGTTTTCGTGAATTACACGGGAGAAACTGTTAATCAACGGCTTCTTATGGCCACCGATTATTTTATGGCATAAAAAACGCACGGTACTTTTCAGCATAATAATTTTTTTAAATTTTTACACCTTATTATTAAACCAAATAAACTATATGGATTCCGAAAAAATATGTTTTTAATAAGAAGATTTTTGTTCTTAGATATATCAGGAATATGTGTAAAATTTCTAACTGAAAATGTTTTACATTACATGTCAACACACTACGGTGTTTTATTTAGTAAGTCTCGGGCAAAGCCGAGACGGGGGGCTGCTAGTATTATATATTATTGATGGAATTAAGACTTTTGTTTGAAAACACGTTATTTAAACATATTGGAATTTTATCTTTAGTACTAAAGTTATAATTTATTTGCTTTTTGCAGTGCAGCAAAACTGTAGCACTAAATAAGCTTTCATAATTATTTGAAAAATTCTTGTTATGCTGTGAAAACTTAATTTTTATTATTAAAAATGTAAAACAAAATGAACATGATCTTTCTTAACAATTTTAATAATTTATTTTTACTAAATCATGTAAACAGAAGTATTATGATTAAATTTATGAAAAATTAAATTACTTTAATTAAGTTTTACATGAAACAACAAATAATAAAGTTTTCATGTTCTTACAAAATAATTTTGACAGACTTTGAGAACAGTTACAAAAATATCAATTTTCATTTGTAAATCGAACAGTTTTCAGAACAAATTCTTAATAAATTTAACAAAACTATAGAAAATAACATGTAATAATGTTATTATGTCTTAAGGAAATTGCTAATTTACAGTTTCTCATTCTAGTTGAGAAAAAATTTTCCTAATTTTTGCTCAAATCTAACAGTTCTAAGGAATACTTCAATTTATGAGTAATCTCATGTTGTAAAAATTAATACAATTAATCTGAGTACTGTATAAATAAGGAAAAAACTTGTTTTTCCTGCTAGTACTCGATACCCAGATTAAAGTAGTGAAGAGGGAAGGACAATATACACCTTTGTTGTGATAATAACAATAAATTTATTAAATTTTTAAGTATTGGCTAATTTTCCTTTGGGATGAAAAGTATATGTAAAATATAAGTAAAATCCGTAAACGAAAAGCATTTGTAAAATCAATTACTGGATCAATTATTGATAAACGTGTTAAGAGACACGAAACAATATAAAATGTACATTTATGAAATGTTAGTTATTAATTAGGTAACCAAGGTGATAAATATTATTCACGAAATGATGAAATAATAAATATCAGTTTCAGATCTACCTCAGAAGGAAGTAAATTTTTTTCCGAGTGTCTAGTCCACTCTGGCCAAGTGGGTAAGACACTCGATTACGATCCAGAAAACAGATGCTTTTTTTTTACTACTTACATTAGCTTTTCTAACAGCTTTTGAGCAGAAAAAATCTAAGAATACATAGGATACAATTAATACTTTTTTTTTTTGTTAATGAAAATCTTGCTCAATATCATGTAGGATATCTTGTAAGATATCGTGTAGGATATCTTGTACGATATCACACAGAAATTTTGTTATGGGTTTTTTTTCGTAACTTGTAACTTATAGTTAAAAAAAATTTTTGAACAGGTCAGTTTTTTTTACAAGTCTGATGTTAAACCTCATATTTTTAAGTAACAGTGACCATCAATACTCACCTTCTCAATACATAACAAAAATACTTTGTTGCTTGCATCTCATTTATATATACGCAGTTTTAATTTAGCGCTGATTATGACGTCATACAGGCTCCTTCTCTGATTCGTTGGGTTATGTAAACATGAGCATGGACCTACCTTGTTTTATTGTACCATGATGCGTACCAGTAGTTCATAAATTTACCAAATATAATACATTATCTAAAAAAATACAGTCTTAGGATTTTTATCTAAGATGCTTTTTTTTTATTAAACCACTCCATCATATAAATCTCAAAAATTTTCCTTGAAGTTAACTACAGAAACTTAATCACTCCTTCCGAGAAAATTTTCATCCGACACACTTCGTAAGTATACATATTAAAAATCCTTACTTTATCATTTATTTAACTTGCTTTAATCATTACGTATATCTTACGTACAGATGAAATCCAAACATTTCAAATTACAGCTATTTAATAGCTAAGGAATTTTTACAATAAAAAATTATTTATTACGAAAATATATACAAACATCGTAAAAGTCTTGTATAAACTTCTGAAACAACTGTTTTTATTAAATAATTTCTTACTTTACTTCTGCTTACAAAATTAATTAATAATGAATGATTATTAACGACTTAAATCTCTGAGTTAAATAAGTCTTAGGTTTACAGCTTGTTTTTCAGGGGACTCCAAGAAATAATTAGAGCTTTCTATCTTATCGCTTAAATTATGTTAATACTATTGGGGCTGTGTTTTAAGATTTATTTTAAATAGGAGAAAAATGTAAACTAAAAAATAAATTAATTTATTGCTTTTCATTATTTTATTCATGGCGAATTTTAATTTCAATACCAAAAATAGTTAAGATGCTCACATTTAAGGTACATGGAATTTAGAGTAAGGATGATAGGATATTAAATATCTCATTTATATTTCTAAATATGTGTTCTAAACATTCAAATTCTCATTAACATTTCAAAATTTGCTGCCAAATAGGTATCCTACCTTAGCAACACCACGTCTTGTCTGTCGTTGTTTGAATGGCTGGGTATATTTTATATGCTTATAAGTGCATACATACACACTCGATTTCAATTTGCCCCATATATTTTAGTATTCGTATTATCAATTATTTGAGGGACGATTTTACTAGAAGAGAGTCATATCCACCACCCCCCTTTCCTAAGTCGTTGTTGTTTCTTCCTATCAACTGCATATCTGCATGCCACGGTAAATGCTGTAAGCCAGTAACCTATTTATATGATATCCTAGTGATAAGGTCATATTCAAAACACCACCTAGCTATCTGGGAGGAGGTAACGGAGCAGAGTCTCGAATCCAAGTCCTCCAGGCAAGAAGCAAGCGCTCTACCACCTTGGCCACTGAGAACTCCCAACGATAGACGCTGTCGACAGTAAAATTAGGGAGTACCTGTAGCCAATATCACACTATTGGCAGCTCTGCTTGATCTTAAGAACACGCCTATCTGAGTCATACACAGAAAAAGTTCAGCTTGCAGCTTACTTAACGATAAGACCATTTCTCGGAGACTGATCCTAAAAAAATCTTGTTTTGAGTATTTTTAGACACACATATCTCGTTGTCGTTGATCCAACGACTTTTTCAGCTATATTTTACAGTAAAGCTGTGGAGTAGGATGAAAAAGAGTGAAAAGAACCAAAATACATCAGGCTTACTGGCAGAAATACTTAATTTTTGGTATTTGAAAATTCAAGTATGCAAATCTAAAGTAAATAGTAGCATGGTCACTGAGGCTTCGTCTGCTTTCTTAAACTTACCTCGTCGTGCTCCTGCGTGACTTAACTTCCTATGTAGGTATCGTTCATAGCAGAGTGGGTATGAGCCTTGGCTAGTGTTCTGATGGGAGGGGTTAAGATCCTATTGGAAACTGTTTTTCTTTTTTTTTTGTTAATAGAATTAGTTTAAAAAAAATGAGATTTATAAAACTTACAATGTAAGGAATGGTGCAGTGGCGTTTTATCGTGCGCAGGGAACCAGAAGTATGTCAAGGGGATGGGACCAAGGAAAGTAACACGCAAAATCCACTTCTACCACACTTGTTCTTAAGGCCGCCAATCAGAAATCGTTGATTTACTCTCGTGCATACTGTGCATATAGAAATATAATGTGAAAAATATTTCTAATTTACCAATTTTTAATAGCTTAATAAGTATTTATAATACCTATAAAAATATCATCAGACAAAATTGAAAGAATAAGTCAGTTAAATGTGTTAAGTTAATATTTTGTAACATATTTTTTAAGCCCTTGTAGATTGGTGAAAGATTGTATTCTACATAATTAATCGATAGCCTTGAGAAGGTCTAAGATCCAAGTATAAAAAATGTTCAAGGTTGTTTTGTGGCACAACACATATTTGGTATGACACTCATAGTTAAATACAGTCTAGTACTAGTACTTTAACAATATATTATTAGTATTACCTTTTGACTGGTGTTGTATATAAATCTTTTGTTAAAAAGATTCAAATAATTCCTTAACCTTTTTACATACTTTTAACAAAGTGAGGCATTGCTGTATTTGATATAAGTTTTAAATAAAATACCAGTTAACAGTCAATATTTCTTGATTTTGTTTTGTTAAAGTACGAGTATGAGACAGAATATTACGAGTGTCACACAAAATGTGTGCTGAGCTACCAAACAGAAGGACTTGATCGTTTTTATATTTTGATTTTAAAACTTTTCAAGACTACAAATTAATTAGGAGAAATAACATCCGTTGCCAGTGTATAAGGGCCTCACAGATTCCTTACAAAATATTAAATAAACATATTAAACTTATCTACCCTTGTTTGCTTAAAATAAATTCTTGGCAGTTGACTTGGATAGTTTAAAATATACTTACTCCAGCGAATGTGGGTGCTTGCTCTCCGGCTATCTGGATTCAAGCACCGAGTCTCATCGCTGGTGAGCTCACACACTTATCTTGGCTATTTCTTCTTCCTCTCAAACCTTCAAAGTTTAATGGATGCTCCCACGTAGTTGCTCCTGATCTTTAAAGTTAATTTGTTTAACTTTATTGTTAAGGTTGCAACGCATTACGTCATGTTTAAGCTAGCCTCCTCATCGCCACTGAATTGTCGTCGGAAAATTTTTGACAAAGTCCTCTTTGAGTTGGAAGAATTTTACTGACTAACGAAAGTTAACGTGGTTTGCTTTAGTTTTTTAAACTAGTTCAAACGACTCGCTTCATCTCCGTCTTAAGCTTAGTCCTTTACCTTTAATTCTAAGAGTCGTATTTTCTTGTAGTGAGCACTTGAGCTAATATCCGTGTTTCACTTATTTTTCAAAATATAATTTCTTTATTATTAAAATTTCGGTCTTGTAAGAATCTCCTATCACAACCATGCTAGTTAAACAAAAAAAATTCTCAGAACTGAAACACGTTAATCAAGTGACAAAATTATAAATTTTTATTTAAATTTTTAAGAATTAAGACATTTGTACTCATTTCGTGACTCTTATATCTTCAGATCCCGAGAGCAAAAAAGGTTTAAAAACAAAAACACATGGTTGCAGAAAAGTGCCCACTTAAAAGTAAGCTGGTGTGAGAGCCACGGCATTGAAGCTAAGTTGAAAAAGAGGCCAAGAGTTAAGGCAGGCCTCAACCTTTGCAGCTAAAAAGTTAAAGTGGACTGCTTATTGTACGTGAGGGTAAGGTCACCAACAGCTTGGTAGAAGTGGTGCTTGATGCTGCGCACAACGGCTTTTCAGAGGTCTTCGAAATGTGAAGCCCTTTGTGGAATAAATGACTGCTCCGTACTTAGGGCTGCTAGAGTTGGTGTTACACTATCCATAAATGGCGGAGGTTTGGCGGAAAGCGCTTGCAGTTCCTTGTCAGCACTTGTAAATGTGGTGGCGTTGTCAGAATACAGCTTTTGAAAGACTCCTCGACGTGAAAGAAATTGATTAAACTCTGTAATAAAACAACTCGTTGACTGATCAAAGACAACTTCAATTCAAATCACTCTTGTGAAAAAACAAATGAAGAAGGCTATGCAGCTTTTAGTAGAATTAGTACCTCTGCTATGAAAAGAAAGCACTGGAAAAGAGACTGCATAGTCCAGGTCAGTGATATTAAGAGCTTGGGTTGAAGTGGTTTGCCTATCAGGCATAGAACCTATTAGTTGTGTTGGACTTTTCTGACTAAACCGGGTGCATTTTACGCACCGTCTGAGAATTTTTACGGTGACTGCGTGGCCAAGTATGATCTAAATGGATCTGTAGATGTAAGACAGCATTAATTGCACTTCTTAGTGCAATGTGATGTAATGAATTTTCTCGACGAGCCCCTTGACGATGGTGCAACCTATTGGCAGCACGATTGAGTGCATCTTGTTGTAAGAAATTGGCGAAAGTTGTTTCTAACCTTTAATTTAAATTTATCCTTGAACACATATTTATGGATTAAATGCAGCCAGTAAGTTACGCTTCAAGAGCTGCTCGCCAAAGTGTAGTTGCTTGAGCTCCTGCTTGTAATGTTGCTCCCGAGTTACGCGGTAGGAGAAGACTCGAGTGGAAATCCAACCTTGATGACTCAGCTCATTGATGTGAGACTAATATTTATTCGGAGCTTCTAGATGTCATGAGCTGCAGTAAACTAAGATGCACAGGATCTTTCCGAACCGTGAGAACTTCTGCAGCATTATCAAGCAGTTGCATTCAGGGCCTGTAGAGACGTTGTCTTTTAGAATTTATCTCAAAGCTTTAAGGGTATGCACCTCCTCAGTACCCTGAGCACTGAGTAGAGCATAAGCTGACCATGTAAATTCAGGTAAGGATAGCCTAGCAGGTCCAGGCCACCAAAGCTCGTGCTCAGAAAGATCAGTCGTTAAGATACCTCTAAAAACACAATTAATAGCATTGTCGGCAGTGATCTGCGTGACTCCAAGTCACTAATGGTAACCTTGCCATTGTCTTGCTGGTGTGGTTGGTGATAAATGTTTACCACTTGAATGGGTGTCCTTTTAATCATTTCAACATGACTTGTAAATCTAACCAACAGTGAACTGATTCCATTGGTTGTTGACTTGATTTCATCACGTGTAAGGTAAATCAAGCTAGTAATGTGGCCCCTCGAAGTTTGAGACGTGGCAATGACTTTACTTTTGTGAGAGCAACCTTCGTTTCGGCCGTGAAGAGCATGGGCTGGCGTCTAGCTATGTCTACGTGTAGAGTAGCTGCATATGCTCTTTGTGAAGCGTCAGCAAATCCATATTTTTATCAGTCATCCTCTTCCAAAGTGTAAAATCATCGTGAAATACGAATCCTTGGTACTTCTGTGAGTCCAGCTTGGAATTCTGACTAGCGGAGTTGCAGTTGATCAAGAACAGGCGTATCCCAGTCTATTTTGTTGAGCCTAAGGTCCTGCTTGATTTTTTTGGCCTCGACGACCAGGGGTGGCAACCAACCTAGAGGGTCAAAAAATGAGTGACTTTAGACAATACCCACTTTTTGGTAGTGAAAGTTGTTTGAGTGACTATTGCTGTGAACGTAGAAACATCGTTTTTTGGAAACCATTTGATGCCAGGAAGGGGCAGATTAAGTACAGTATCTTACCGTAACGCATCTATTGTCCTAAATTGGCTTGCTCGTGTTATCACACCAGCGTATTCGTTGCCAGTCAACGTTATCCCAGTGAACCTTCATCTTACAAAATATCTCAACAGCATCAGTGGTAAAGGCAAATTTAAATCGATTCTAAGGTGACAAAACCATTGAAATATTGGCTTGAAGTTTAGGCCCTGGCGAGAGCAAATCAACAAATAATAGAGCATTCCAAGAATTCTGCGTTGCGTTGAAAACTACGCGAATTTTTGCAGCATTTTCAGGTCTCACCAGCACCTGATAAGGCAAATAAAATCCAGAATTTAGCATTTGCTGTCAAGAAGCAGACTGTATATGATAAAACTTTAAGTATTTGAGCATGAAGACTTCATAGCGCTCGACAAGTTGCGTATCACACAGTAGTCACTTCTTGGATCGACGCAAACATGCCTCCATGATATTTTGTGAAGCGAGAAACTTGGGTTGTTTTGCAAAAGACAATCGAACGATAAAGCATCCATCCTGTTAACCATAATATGTGTCAAATAAATGCTGTTTAAAACGCTCTTGGTTGGGAGTCAAGAAGGCCTTGTGCGGGATTATTTTGAACTCGCAGAATTGTGTGAGTTGCTGTAAAAGCAATGGCTTAGTGTCTAAATAAATTTCGTTAACTGGTTTCTTTTTCGAATCCAGCTCTAGTTGTTGCACCATCCATAACGATACAAAGCATCGTTCAGCATAATGGTCGATCAGATCAGTCTACTTCTTGCCTAACACGCTTGCTATCACGACCTTAGCTGTAGGAAGAAGCACTAAGGCTCTGACTGAAGCGCTGTGGCTCCGACTGATGTTACACGGCTGGATAAATTGTCTGAGTTTGCAGAAGTTCATGTAGGCTGGGACTCGTTGTTAGCAAACGAATGATCCAGCCGACAGCCTGAGCCTTTGTTCTGTGAATTATTTTCCGAATGCAACTTTGTATGTTACGCGAGTTGACATTTAAGATATTGGTTGGATAAAGCATATCAACTGGACTTATGTCTTTTTTTTAGCAGTTAAAACAAAGCCTCAAGCTCTTAAGACGCTGAGACTGCGCCTTAGCATTAAAATATCCATAACGCTGCAAACGAAAGGGACTATTTGCATAGGTCACACGAGGATTTTGATTTTGGTTCACATTGATCCACCATGTGCGCGTTATTTGCGGTAACTATATTCAATTTTCAAGGCATCGAATTACTAAATTGCTTGCTGGAAGGCTCACACTTGTCTACGCAAAAATGTGCTTGTTCTAGCGTTTAAATACGCTTTCGTAAAAAATTGATTAACGCATTCAATGTCAAAAAGCCGTCAATATTCGACTGGAAAGCTTCTTAAGCTTCACTAGAGCCAGCATCGAGCTTGTAGACAATACAGTCAATAATTTAATGATCGTAATATTTGACCAGATATTTTTTTTTGGCCAGTTTGAATAGATATTTGGTCGTATCGATAAAATCATTGAGGTCTTGCATGCTGCAAGCTTTGTTCCAAGATAGCTGTAGTAAGCTTTCAGGTGTCAAGAAAAGTCGGATATGCAGATTATCATAACGGCATACGAGCTTTTCCCAAGCATTATTAAAATTCATATCGATAACGTCAAGATCTTTGAGATGTTGTACAGCCCCATGGACTGTATTTGATAAATACTGTAGTTTTTCTTCTCGGGAGATCTTTGATTTGTCTTTAACAAGAGAACAAAGTCGATGTTGAAGGCTTTCCCATTCAGTCTGTTTACCGGAAAATGTGGGCAATGCCATGGGTGGAGGGGTGACGTGAGGCGCATCAGTCTTAATGTTCTGCACGATGGATGTCAGCATGGGCAGGTCTTAACTTAGCACAGGTAGTTAGAGTTCAGCAATCTTATCGTGAGGCCATCCCATCATGATTGTGAACTTAGTCTTGCATTTCGTGTAAAAGTCACCCTTAACTTAGTGAATTTTTGCGTTAGCCTCTTCCTTAATATAAATTCATCACGATTTACAGCGTATTTGGCCCAGTAACAAGCTATCAATTTTAATCGAACTTTATAATATTTAACATTTTTACTATCTAATTTGGCCTCTTCAACCGTATTGGTATAAAAAAAGCAAATATAGCTATGCATGTTTATTCAGAGCTTCTTCGTTGCAATGTTACTCTGTGATTTAGTATTTAAAAATAAATAGGAAAATTATAAGATTTAAAAAAAAATAACACGAACTTCATAAAAAAAAGCTTTAGGCATAAAAAACTCACTTTTACTGTAAAAGTAACGTGTTTACAAGCGCCTCAACCAAGAGAGCGCCAGGGCCCCACAATAATTAACCTTTCAAGGTTACTTAAAAAGTATAATAGTTAATCGAGGCTATTAAATTATACTGTTTTCAAGACGGATGTGACCGTTCTTGCAGAGAGCCAATTTTTCTTTTCTTTTACTTTTCGTGCCGCAAGGCTAAGAATGAAAGTTAACTCCAGATAATATTTTGTTTTACGCAATAGCGATCGTAAGATTTTTATACAATATATATATATACATATATATATATCGCTTAAACATTTAGTTTCCTACGTTGTGATAACTTTACAAATAGTTCACATAAATAATAGGTTGTAACATTCTTTCTCCGCTGGGAGTGAATAGAACTAACTTCAATTAATTAACAAAATAAATCTATAACTATCTTAACATCAATTTATAATTGAATAAATGAAACGTGAATTCGCATGAATTCAATGCAAAGAGACAATTAAACATACATTTATCATTTAGTGGGTAATAGACATAAAGATCTTGTATTTCTTTTGAATAACCCTTGCGATGTTTTAATTGTAACCACTCTGACTACGCCATCATCTCCTGGATGTAATTCTATCACTCGTCCTAACCGCCAATGCATGCATGGTTGATTCTTGTCAATTAATACTACGATTGCATTTTTTTAAATATTATCGTCAGAATTAATCAATTTTTGACGCTTTTGTAACTCCGTCAAATATTCAATTTGCCAACGACCCCAAAAATCTTGTTAAGCTTTTGTGATAAGTTGTCAGGAAGACAAACGATTATTGGGCATACAAGATATACCGGTTTTAGGTAGCATAATTAATGGTCGACCGATTAGAAAATGTGCTGGTGTCAAAGCTATCGGGTCATTTGGATCTGTGGATATGGGACATAGCGGTCGTGAATTTAGAATCGATTCCATTTCCGTAACAAGAGAACTTAATCCTTCGTAAGTGTATGAAAAATCGCCAACAACGCATTAAAGATGATGCTTACAGGATTTCACGGCCGCTTCCCATATCCCTACAAAATGAGAAGAAATTGGTGGATTAAAGTGCTATTTTATTTTTTTGTTTACCGCAAATTCTGATACTTGTGATTTAAATTTATTTGATTCCATTAATACGTATAATTCTCGTAGTTTACTATTGGCACCGACAAAATTTGACCCATTGTCTGAATATATATGAGCTGGTATACCTCGGCGAGCAATAAATCATTTTAATGCCACTAAAAAAGCTTCTGTTCATAAATCGCTCACAATTTTTATATGCATAGCTCTTGATGACATAAAAAATAAAATACAACCATATACCTTGACTCTTACTCTATTTCTATGCTTTCTTCCTTTTATAAATAATGGTTCACAACAATCAAATCCAGTATGATAAAATAGAGGCGCAATATTAACACGTGATTTGGGTAAATCAGACATTTTATATTCGAGTAGTTTTGGTTGAAAACGTCTGCATCTTACGCAGTTGTGAACGATCGCGCGTATCTGATTTTTGGCATCGATTATCCAATATCGTTGACGAATATTTTAATGAGTCGATCGAATGCCAGTATGATAAAATTTTTCGTGAAAATATCGAATCAATAAATCGGTTATACGGTTGCGTAAGAGAAGAAGCATAGGATGTTTTTGCTCGTATGCTATGTTAGCTTCTTTAATTCTACCGCTGACGCGTTTTAAACCATGTTCATCAAGAAATTGATTTAAAGCCCCTATTCTAGGGGTCACTCTTTACCATTTGCTCGTTTGTGAGATTAATGATTTCATTTTAAAAACAAAGTCGCTGTATTAATCTAATTAAGCCTTTTTCTGCATCATCAAGCTCTTGTATAGTTGAGGTTTTTGCTTTCTCTTTACTATTATTTTTGTTATCAAGATTATTTTTATTACGAATTTTTATCCATCGCAAAAATCGATTTCATAATGCTATTGCACGTAATAAGCGAGTATATGAGGAATAATAAGATAAAATTATTTTCAAAAATTTTTCTGGCTGCATTCGCGTGGTATTGCATTGGATCTTTTTCATTCCTGGTAAATTGACGTGAGGAGAAACGTCAGATACAGGGCAATTCTTTTCTGACTGACTAAGTTATTCAGGACCTTGTTACCAAGGTTTATTTTTTAAAAATTCCCGTGGTAATTGACCTCTTGATAAAGCATCGGCTGGATTAAATTCAGAACGTACGTGTCACCACTCTACAACATTGTTAAGCTTTTCGATTTCCATGATGCGATTTGCTTCAAAAATCTTCAAAGTATTTAGATTTTTTTGAATCTATTGTCAAACTATTGTTGAATCAATCCAAGAAATAACTTTGTTGAATTTAAAAGTAAGTGTTTGAATGATTTCGTTATACAAACGTGCTAGCGTTAGAGCTCCACATAATTCAAGTTTCAGTATAGTTTGAGCTTTTAATGGAGCCACACGCCCTTTTAAACAAGGAAATTTAACACCAATCTCGCCGTTCTTATTAACAGACCGAATATATATACAAGCTTCGTAGCCAATCTTACTAGCATCGCTGAATCCGTGAAGCTGTATATTAATAGGATCGTTTATAAACATGCGTCTTTGGAATTTGAAATTATTTAAAAGTTCTAATTGATTTGCAAAGGCATACCACAAATTGTGTAGTGAAAGAGATACTGATTCATCCCACGTAATTTTATTTTTCCAACATTCTTGGAATATTTTTTTTAGAGATTAACATTACTGGACCAAAAATACCGAGAGGATCGAAAATCTGAGCAATTTTAGATAAGATGAAGCGCTTCGTAATTTTTTCTGCCGTTCCTAGCAAATTTACTGAAAAAAAAATTTATCACGACGCGCGTTCCATAAAATTCCTAGAATCTTTTGAATTGCATTTTCGATTGTTAAAAATTCTAAATTATTCGTTTTTTCATTTAAGTCTTGCAACATTTGCAGATGGTTAAAAGCTCACTTTCTTATTTCAAAACCACCTCTTTGTAGAATTTCAATAACTTGATCCCGTAAGGTAAGAAGCTCTTGAAGTATATTGGCTCCTGAAAGAAAGTCGTCAACGTAAAAATCGTGGAGCAGGGCTGCAGCTCTAATTGGAAGTTCTTTATTTTCATTATTCGCGAGTTGATGTATCGTGCGTATAGCAAGAAATGGAGCCGATAATATACCAAAGGTTACTCTATTTAATTGATAAATTCTCATTTGATCATCATGTTTCCAAAATATTCTTTGATATTGACGATCATCAGAATGAATCCATATCTGTCTGTACATTTGTGCTATATTGGCTGTAATCGCGAATGTGTAAATTTGAAATCGAATTAAGTGTTTAAATAATTTAGGCTGTATTGTGGAGCCTACCATAAGAATGTCATTTGAAGATACTCCCTTACTTGTCTTTGCCGACGCGTCAAAAACGACTCGAGTCTTAGTTGTTAAACTTGTCGATCTTACTACGGCATGGTGAGGTAAATAATATCCGCTCAGTGAATCATCATTAATTAATGTCATATGTCCTCATTCAATATATTCATTCATAACTTTAGAGTAATCTTGATTAAGTAAAAGGTTAGCCTTTAATTTTCTTTGCAAACTTAAAAATCGTTTTAGTGCTAATTCCTTGGATTCACCAAGATTTACTTTACTCGAGCAAAACGGTAATCTGACGATGTGTCGTCCTGTAACTTTCCTCGTAACATTTTTTGCGTAATGAATTTCACATTTATAATTTTTTAAAGTTTCGTTTTGACTCAAACCTTCGTCATTCATTACCCAAAATCTTTCAATTAACTTTTTCAATTATGTTAGATGACACGATGCATTTTCTTTGCGTCTCGATATACCGCCAGCTAAAGTCTAACCAAGTTGTGTCTTTTGTATAAAGTGATCATTGCTATTTTAAGATAAATTAATTTGTCTACAGAAAGTAATGATAATGTTGCTCCAGATCCTTTCATAAGATCTACTTCTTGAGGCAAGTGAAATTGAGGATCTGCGAGCTTGATATTTTTTGGTATGTCAATCAATTCACGGGGAAAAACTTCGTTCGGAACTCGATCTGTTATTTTTGAGATTATTAAAAAAATTAGTTCTTTACGGAAATCACTATGAATCAAGTAAAATTTACATTCTATAATACTTGACGAGAGTGTGTTCGAATTGTTTACGGTTCGAACGGAAAACAAAAAATTTTTTGCTTTTAATTCAAGTTTATCAACGAGTTTTTTAGTAATGAAGTTGGCTGTAGCGCACGTATCTAATAATGCTTGACAAGTGACTAATTCGTTTTTTGAATTTTTTATTCGTACCTTTGTGGTTCACATGAACTCGGATTTAAGGGCGTTTCAAGGTTATGAATATTTGCAACTAGTCATGATTCTTTTTTATCTCTTGTGTTGACTGGCTTATCGGATTTCTTGTCAGTTTCGTTAGAATCTTGGTGCAAAAGAGTGTTGTGAAAACGTGAGCATTTTTTACATTTTGGAAAAGAGCATTTACCACTTTGTTCGACTAAGCAATTTCTACATACAGAGCTCTTTTTCACAATATTCCAACGTTGCTGAACCTTGAAATCTCGAAAAATGCGACAACGATAGAGTGGGTGTTTTTCTTCACAACCAGTAGGGCAATTAATTGAAGCTCCAGTCTTAAGTATACGTGCACTCGTTTCAGATTTTTGTCATTTTTTTACGCATTGGCCTTTTCCGAAAAATGGTCGCTTTATCCTAATATTAGCAGGTTTTGATCGCGTATTTTGTTTGATAGTAAAAAGTCTAAAAGCTGTTTCTGAAATGAATGTGTAAAACTCTGGTAACGTCAGTATTTTATCTAAGGCAAGAGTTTTTTCCCATTTAGCGCAAATTTCGTTAGGTAAAGCGCATTCTAAGATTCGGATGATTAAATTTTCATCTGGAAGGATTTCTAAAGTCGCAAGCATATTTATATGTTGTCGCATTTCATCAATTAATTTCGTTAAATTTTTATGAGTGGCTTCAGTAACTTTGACTGTGTTTAAGATAGCATCAAGATGTTTTACCATTAAAATTTGTTTTTTATCATACGATTCCAATAGTAATTTCCTCGCATTTTCATAATTTCCATCACTAATATTATAAATTGAAATTTTTTAAAGCGCATCGTCAGTAAGGCACGTTTGAACATACATTAACTTTTGCAAGTTTGACATATCGCTCGAATTGATCATAGTAGTAAATAAATTTTTGAAAGAAAGCCATTTTGCAATATCACCATTATATTTTGGTAAATCAGCGACTGGAAGTTTTAAACGGTGTGTGTTGTTACCAGCGACTATTGATGTTACGTTTAAACTATTGTCATTTTTAGGGGTTCAGGGGTAAAGATCATCGCATTTACCAATAACATCAAAATATCACGTTTGTACTGATTCAAAATCCATGATATTTTCACTTTCCGTATTTTCAATCAAACCAAGCTCATCATCGAGCTCTTCATAAGCTTCGAATAATACCTTCAAACGGCTTAAACGTGCTCTCACGATCGCAGGCTCTGTTAGAATCGCTGGATCTGCTTGATGGTCTGCGATAATTTTTTTTAAACTTGTAATAAGGCTTTTTAGTGTAGCTCGTTTTAAATTTATAAACTTTATTTGTGTAGCCATCCTAAGCCAGAACTCAATCAAAAAAAAAAAATAAAAAATAAAAAATAGCACAAAAATACGAAAGAATCAGTTCAAATTAGTTAACCCAACCTTTAATTAGGAACTCATTCAATAGAAATTCATCGTAAAAAGCCAATTGCACGATATTAATTACGTCTTAAATTATTGCTCGCCGAGGATGCTGTCTTCTATATAAGCTCGAGTCAAACACAAATCACCGATAAACGCATATATGAATACTTTACGATAATAGACGGAATCACAAAGAAAACAAATGAAATTCTGCTTTTCCAGCAGCAGGGCAGTAACGGCGAACGTGATGATGTTGGAAACGAACGGCCGTGTTGGAGGTCTGATCAATTTAGGTGAATGTTGCTGATACATTAGGCACGAAATCCTGATCACGGCGCCAAAATGTTTGTTCGGAACTTTTTCGTTGCAATGTCACTTCGTGATTCAGTATTTAAAAATAAATAGGAAAATTATAAAATTAAAAAAAAAATAACACGAACTTAATGAAAAAAAGCTTTAGGCATAAAAAATTCACTTTTACTGTAAAAGTAACGTGTTCACAAGCGCCTCAACCAAGAGAGCACCAGGGCCCCACAATACTTAACCTTTCGAGGTTACTTAGAAAGTATAATAGTCAATCGAGGCTATTAAATTATACTATTTTCAAGACGGTTGCGATCATTCTTGCGGAGAGCCAATTTCTCTTTTCTTTTACTTTTCGTGCCACAAGGCTAAGAATGAAAGTTAACTCCAGATGATATTTTGTTTTATGCAATAGCAATCGTAAGATGTTTATACAATATATATATATATATATATATTGCTTATACATTTAGTTTCCTACGTTGTGATAACTTTAAAAATAGTTCACATAAACAATAGGTTGTAACAATGCAGCTTTGATTGTGCTCTTAACAAGTTTTCCATTGTAAATGAAAGAATCAAGAGTAAGGACAAATAACGCAAGGTCACACTAAAAGGCAAAAAAAATTAGAAAACAACTTTAGAGACAGCTGCTGGGTGAACAACAGAAAACAATAACAATGATAGTTGCGCCTACTTCCCTGTAACCACACCTTTTAATATAGGCCCAGGAGAGTAGAGCTGGGCAAGACAATTAAAACAAACGTGGAAGAGGAAGGAATCCAACTGCGCTGCAAACATCTACACAAAAAAGAAATGTCGATAGCGTTTGTTAATCTTCTCCCTCTACTCGTCCTGTCTTTTTCTCACTTCTCTGTTGGCCTATCCTGGGCCTTATAATGAAAAAAATCAGCCTGTTTCCCTCAATAACTACTGAAGGTAGTTTGCTTTATTTTTTAAGGCCATCTCCAACAACTTGCTTCGTTGTCGTCTCGAGCTTAGTCTTTTACTTTTCAATCTGAGAGTCATGTTTTTTCGTAGCATACTCTTGATCTCATATCTATGTTAAACTTATTTTATTGAATAAAATTTTTTTATTATAAAAATTCAAGTCTTGTTTCAACCTGTTGTCACTAACATGCTAATGAAGTTTAGAAATTTCTTGGAACTGGAGCACAATGATCAAGCAAGAAAATGGTAAATTTTTATTAAAATTTTCGAGTATTAGGACATTTCTACTCAGTCCATAACTCTTGCATCTCCAGGTTACGGGAGCAGAAAAGGTTTAAAAACAAAAACATAAATTTTTTAGAATTTTTAAAGGGTGTTTGCATAACGTATCATCACTTTCAAGGGAAATCCAATTTTTTTATGTTATTTCGTAAAAAAACCTAATTAAATAAAATAATAATAACATTAGGAAATACTAGATAGAAATAAAGTATGCATAACATATCTACGGTGATCTACAATGGTCTTACTTAATTTCTGCTTCAATTTGCTGACAGTAGGATATTTTAAATATATGATTGTGTGGTAGATCAATTTGTACAAAAAGTTTGTTTGTATACTCAACAAAATAAATTATCTTAAAAAATGTAATTTTAGAATTCTCATTTTACCATGCTTCTTCTACTTCTTCTTCTTCTTTATTTAATAAACTACTTTATAGTATTATTCTTAGCAATTTATATTATATCTATAGCGATAACAATACGGCACCATTTGGAGCATGTTAAAAATAGGACAAAAATAAATTTCGCTGTGACAGACCTTTTATTTCATTTTAAAATTCTTATCAACACACGTTGTGGTACGACCAAATTAATCTGATTGTCTTTCGTGTTAATTTAAGAGCAGGAGTTAAAAAAAATATAACTAAACTATATTATCTGTGAGGTACAGCAATTAAGTTGTATCTTCCCAAAATAAGCACAAGTAAACAAGATTAAAATAATCGTTTTAATGTGCAAATTTACTGTTAGATATCGTATGCATTTGATAATAAATTCTTATAAATTATAATCGATGTCAAGTATATCATCATTTGCAGTATACACGGTATCTATGAAGTTGAGTAGCCAGTTGATAAATGCAGAAACATTTACGGAAGCTCAAACGGATTTTGCACATACTTACTGTGCAAACTATACTTTTTACTTTGCTCTGATTTTGCGAACAGCAGAGCATGCTTTATTAACAGCTTTGCGAATGTAATGAAAACATGAAGGGCAATGATGAAAATAAGTTTGACACATGATGTGTCATATTACACTAACTGTACAGATTATATTCATGGTACGACCGATTTCATCGTGGGCTTAGCACAGCCCACGTCAAAAGCAGATTTCGGATAGTACAAACGATTTACAAAAAGTTTTAATTATCATAGAGTCACACATTTACACTTATTTGGTGTATTTACATTTACTAACTGATTGAAGCGTTTAGCTCAGCAGCAGAGCGTGTTCGAACTCATCGTGCTACGTATATATATATATATGTGTGTATCCTTTGATACTAACATTTAAGAAGATTTATTTTTATGTCATAATGTATAAAGTAAATAAGATACATTTAAACTTTGCATATAACAATCTTTAAGCATGTTATGAAAGTGTAAGCCTCCTTCAACAAATAAATGTATAAATGTAGCACAGTCTCTGAAGTATTGTTTTAATCTAAGTATATGAGATTATCTCTGATAAAATAATACAACTTTTCCTAACAAGATGTATTAAAAGTTGTAGAATGTTTCTTAAAATAAAAACTGTTATCTAAGTGTTACAGAAGTTTTGTTCAGAAATTACAAAAACTATAATTTAAAAGCACATTATGGTATTTGCTTACTTTTATTAAAACAGATAGTACTTGATTTAACTAGTACATTTTCTATGATTCTTTTAATAAATAATGTAGACATTCTTTAGCTAATGTTAGATTAAAAAAAATAAATCAAGTGTAAGATAATTTTCCTGAATCCTAGGGTGTACCATCACAATTCATCTTAAGCCAATCATTGAAAATACGTTTCTTATGCAACAGCTTCAACCAATTGTATCGAGCATAAAAACAAAAGTATTGATTAAATATTTTTTCAAAAGGCAAAATAAAAAAAACTTCTTTAAAAAAAAAAGCTTGTAAATCTTTCAAAGTTCTGAACATCAATAACCCAGTCCATAATCAAGGAAGTCTGACTTCTTCACTAATTGGTCAAAAATTCCCCTTGCTACATTTGAAGACCTATCTGTATTTACTTTTCCTTCACTTTTCCTTAATTCTATTACTTTTAATCACTACTACTTCTTCCTTGCTACTTTTAATCACAGAGCAGTGGTAAAGAGGTAGAAGACTCAATCAGTGCTTAAAGTCAAAAACTTAGACGTTTATCTTTAACAGTATCTAGCTACTTACTAAGCACTTTTTGTCTACTTTCTTTTTTTTTATTATCCTTACTTTTCACCTATACTATATATTACTTACATAGAAGTTGAATCACAGTAACGTCAAGGCTGCTTCTATCACATCTTTGCTGTAACTGTATGGAGTAGAAATAAGTAGTTAGCATAAAAAATCAGGGGGAAATATGGATAGGCTTAGTACGTAAAAAAAGTTTAACAAGAGCAAAACAATCAGTACTGTCTAAAGAGTTATATTTTACGTTATTATTTTCACTAGTAAAGAGGGACGCAAAGTTATAGATAGAGCTACCTTAATAAGTGATTAATTTTTTTTTGGAGCTTAGTATTGATGCCTTAACATAATTATTTAAAAAAGAGATGCAAGGTGAGCAAAACCATGATAACGTCAAAAGTATTGCAGATTACTTTAATGTGCAGAATAGTTACAGTTAGAGGGCAATACTCACTCAAACCCCCCTCTCATAAGGCGCGGCCTCAGTTTTATCTCGGAATGGCGTAAGCATATTTTGAGGGTAAAGCCACTAGGAAGAACATTACATTTTATAGCATGAGTGAGCAAGCTTGCCACCAGTACTGCGGGCTTCATGTTTCGTGTCCCCTGTTTTGCAAAAAAAGCACCTTGCAGTATTACTGCCGTCTTTATTACGATAATTGCAGCTTTTATATTTAAAGCAAAGCTTAGACCGGTCTTTTTCTATACAGTGATGCGATACGTGACCATTACCTAGACATTTTTATAAATTTATTACCACAAGCCTTCTTCAAACACAACAGGAGACGAAAAGAATTTTGACCTAGCCTATACTGTCGACTTCCTTGGCAACTGCTTTGTTAAGGGTTATTAAAGCCATTTTTCGTTCTTTACTGTTTGGCTTAAGAAGTTAAATCTTTAGATCTTGGTTTTGGTTACTGGTTATCTTTTCAGTGGGTTCCTTGATTTCTTTTTCTTAAAAAATAGTGTCCAAATCTTGAATTTCAAATATCACTCTTTGTGCAGTAGTAACCAGTACTTCTGGGCCTGATACTGACTCTTCTACATGCTGAGTAACTATTTTAACATTCATAACTCCGTTGGTTTTCAGAAGTAGGTCAACTTTTTTGGTAACATCAACACTTTGGACCACTGCTTCTATCTTTTTAGAGTTGAAGCCCACCCTCAACGACTTAAGTATCCTGGCAAAAGTTTGTCCTTCTCTGATTTTTACCAGGACTTTTGTCGTCGTGTCATGGCTTTTTTTTCACATTGCAGAACACTGAATGTGTAAAACTCAGTAGATTTTTTTTATTAGACCACTCGTACCCACTTACTCCCTTCTATGCCGCGTGGCTTTAGATACACCCTGAAACCATGGTTGCATTCCTTCAGGGCAGGGCCACCAGGAATATCATGGTACTCAACAGCATGAGTAAGCAGTCTTACCATAACTTGCTAGAGGTTTTAATATTCTGGAGTCCTAAAAAGGACTTGAGATCTCTGAGGACCAGCTCCCATTTTTAACATCTCGTGCAGCTTTAATACGCATTTTATTTGACCTATCGTAAAGACCTTATTATCTCTGACAGCCTATTTAGGAGCTTCCACTACCTGCGTGACATATCTCTTTTCTTTTGTCCACGCCAGATGACTAACTTGACGAAGCTATCCACTGCCCCATATCTCTCTATGTCTTATATCATATAAGTAATAATGGTTTTATAAGTTAGTCCTACGCTAAGCCTGTCTATAAGCTTTTGGCGCATAAGGTATCAGCCGTCTTACACGAGAAATGTATGTTCAATGGTATGACTCAGCACATAACAGTTAGTGCATCGAAAAGATGCTTTTACCACCAATGTGGTGAGTATAGACATGTAACTGTATGTGTCCGGAAAAGAACTGGGCAAGATATTAACGTGCCAGACTGACCTTACTCCTGTTGCCACATCATCGATGTTACCTGCCATTTGTCACCATCACTTTCGTCGTTGGAGCCCAGGAACTTTTTTACCACCTTAGTGCAAGCAGCACAACGAGTATCGTTTATGCTATCACAACAGGGCAGCAAAGAAGATCATGTGATAAACACACGTAACCCTCAGAAATCCGCTGCGCTGCACCAAGAAGAGGCGCTCTCAGACGTCTCTTTGTGTGAGTGCGTCCACTCATACACCCACGCCCTACTCCAAGATCAAAATGAAGACAGACGCAAGAAGACATCTTCTAGCTTTCTACGGACTCCTAACGTGAAAGTACCCTCAAAACCTTAGCGTCTTATTCACCTACTTTCTTTATGTGCTTCCAGAAGGTAGGCCACAAATTATTGAACACTCCTAGGTATTGTACCACCAGACTTGCAACGATCCCCTCACTTGCAATGTTTTGAAACAGAAAGTGACCCCCAAAACATGCTGGATGGGAACAGATTCTGCTTTCTTGATCAGCAGTTCAAAGCCGTGATTCCGCAGCCAATCTGACAGTATCGTGAACACCAACCGTATTTTGCGCTCTGAATCCTCTCGGGATCTCACTGTATTATGCAGTGCTATGTCAACAGTAAAGTCCGTCAACTTGAGACTTGAAGGCATTTTTAGGTGCAAAAGTTTGCCATAGACTAGGTTCCAAAGGTTGGGTCTAAAAGCAAATTGCTGCTCGCCTCTGGATTACTTTTTGCAAGCTCTCACCAAAGTCCTCGTTTAATATAAAGCTGACATACTGGTGATAACTGGCCATAAAGTCCTCCAAGATTTGCTACCCGTACTTAGACACCCGTACCGCCATTTGTTATGACACCATCGTAAGATCAATCATTGTTTTTCAGTTACCATGCCACATAAACGTTGCTGAATTCTCAGAGTTCAAGACGATGAGATCTAGCCTTGCAGCCACTTCTAGCACTGCCAGCCCTCTGGAGTCAGTTCTCAGCTCCCCTCCAACGATGGCTTTAAAATTAAAGTTGCTGGCCAGCACTATATTGCTGCTCTCCTCTTACACACGCATAACGTTTTCGAGTTCAGCAAGGCACTCTCTGAAAACGCCAATTGCAATGTTGGGAGATATGTAGCAACTAATGTAGCCCACGTGTCCACACCGCACGCCCTGATCCTGTCCATTCTGCAACACTGATTTTCAATGCGGCCAAGACCCAGGCACCTAAAGCAGTGCTCAGCCTTGGATTTTTCTATAGCTTACGCCACCCAGCCTTACGTGGCTCCTTTTTTCAAGGATCGAAGCCACATTCGATGTTGGCCACACCAATTTTCCCCACGGTGACAGATGAAAGTCGCATAACCACATTGGGAGCCCCATCTTTCACCAAAGTGGCCCGTTAGTGTATCTTTCACATCCTGCTCCGTCATTGTAGAATTGACGTCCACCATTTCCCATGTTAGGCTGAGGGGCAAGAATCCTAACGCCACAAGCATCTACCATGACACTTTTTGGTGCCTCAGCGAACGCATTGCGACCCTCAGGTGCAATGTTTTTCAGTTTGACGAGAGCACTTCTTGCTCTTGTCTCCATGATAAATCTCTCACCCACCTCGAGTCTAATCGCATTGAAAATTCTCATTTAGGCCAGGACTTCAGCATACTCTTTTCCCTGTGACGGCCTGACTGAGATTGCGTGGGTCCTAGCCTTCCAACGTTTCTTCCTTGCAACATTTTCAGACCGTTCTGTGCCTTTAGCAGGTTAGTTTTTTATTGCTTTTTTTATTCTTTTTTAGTTTCTGGACTTTAGTCTTCTTCTTATCTGCAGCCTGAACGCTCGCTGCAGCACGTTCTGCACATGGCTGTGAGCTAGGACCTCTCGCCTCCCTTAGAGTCTTCTCCGGTGTTATCTTTACACTTGGGGTCTCTCTTCTTTCTAGCCCAGTTTTCTTTTGACCTTCTGTCACACGTCTGGTAACTTTTTGTACGAAGAAAAATCATCCGTCTCCTTTAACTTTTCCCAAAAATGCCGGAGGGCACCCACGGCTACTACCGCCAACTTGACGTTGTTATTCATGGACATCGCCATGTTGGTATGCTTAACCACAAGCGTGGTCAGCTGCGACACCACCTTCACAAGGGTATCAAATACAGCGTCTACACTCTCATTAATATTGGGCTCTCGATTAAGCTTATCCGTTCCAGTGGTACCAGAAGCAGGGGACTCCACATTAAAGTTGGCCCACTCTAGTTCTTTCCTTTTCTTTCCTCTTTTTATGGTTGTGCTTAGTTCAACCATTCTGCAACATAAAAAAAATTTATGCCAAGATCCCCATGAACTTATTTAGATATATTAACTGGTAAAGGCTACCATCTTTTCCCTAACACATTATTAAAAGACAGCGTTAGACTAAGTGGGTAACCCTGAGATATAGCATGCCTTGCCACGCTAGTCCACCTCCACTTCCCCAAGCTTCATGTCCCGAAAAAGAAGCAATTTACTCTTTGAAAAGTCTCCAGCAGACATCACGTGACAGAACGCACTGACCACACTAAAAAGCCCCACAGCTAGGGAAAACCAGCAGCACTACAACAGCAACTACGCCAATCCAGGTGAGTGCATGCTAGACCAAGCAGGTGCAACTGGTGTGGGGGCTGGGCAGACAATTTCTACTCAGCTTTCACACCATCCTAGCCACACAAATCCCCATCCACCGGAAAAGTCACCGAAGCAGCACGACCAATTTAGCCCCAACCAACGTGGTCCCCTTAGTGTTAGACAGTTGACAAGACTAGGATGAGGATCCAGCCTCCAGTCTTGCAGTCAACAAGAGCCAAAGACAGTTTGATTTACTTTGGCACACAAACTCGGTATCGCTTTGCTACTAAAAAGTTGTCAAGGAAGTTAAACGTGTACGCTGAGCGAAGATTGGCTTTATCTTCTACCGTATTAAGAAGAGCCTAGTTATAACCAGGTGTTTTAAATGTCTGGAGTATGGTAACTTATCCTATAACTCAAAAAAACAAGACTGCTCAAAGCTGTGCCTAAAATTTAGAAGCTGCAAGCACTACATAAATACTGCAGTAGTACAGCACGGTGCTTCCTTTGGAGGCAGAAGACATGAAATACAAAACCAGTAGTGGAAGCTGCCTAATTTTCACACAAAGGCTGGACAAAGCCAGGGGAAAGGCCTAAGTGGCACTGAAGTAAGATTTTTCAAGGAGTGTTAGCTTATGTGAATCAACGCTGCGCTAAAACAACTAATTTAAATGCAGCCTACTATGTAACGCTAGACACGGGTGCTGGTCCTCAGAAACGATGAGTCCTTTTCAGAACTTAAGAGGCTGAGCACCTCTAGCAATTGGTAGCAAGCTTACTCACTATTTCTGTAAAATACAATGTTCTCCCTAGTGGCTTCACCTTCCACTAATGCTAACGCCATTCTGAGGTAAAACTAAAACCACGCGTCATGAAAGAGGGGTTGTAGTGGGTATTAGTGGCCTAATAAAAAAAATTAACTGAGTCCCACACTATCACTGTCCCTGTCGTGAGCTTTAATGCATTTTGCCTTCCTTCACAAAACTTCTACTTCTACGACAATTCTGACTACTACTACAAGTATTACTACTACCACAACTACTACTCCCGGGTGCAAAAAGCAAATCCTCATAAGCAAAAAAGACGTGGTGGGCCGACTAATCTAGGCTTACTACCACTGAGGAGGCTGTATGGTGGCACCTTAGTGCCTTATGCCAGCCCGTTTTGTTGGGCTGTCTGCACGGTCGTGGGACTGTTAACCTGCCGCTCGTCTCACTAAGATGACCGTTGTATACCAACATAAACATACATTACACACGAACACCATTTTTACACTTGTTACTCAACGCCAGAGCAGTCTCCACGGGTGGGACTGAGGAAGAGTGGCGACTCCCGGCCGGCCTCAGCAAGTAGCGGTTCTCTCTGGTAACAGAGAGGGCTGCTACCCTGGTTTTAACCCTTTCCAAATACTTATTTCTAGAAAAAAAAGGGTAGTGCTGGCCTTTGTGGGTCAGTGTGACACTCAAAAAGATGCCAAAATAAAAAACGTCGATGCAAAACTAGTACCCCAGGCGGTAACCTCTCTAAGGGTATCCGCCGGCAGTTCCGATCTAGTAAAAGCCCAGGTGACTGTCACAGGCCCCACGGATTCTGGGGAAGGGGGCCACAAAGACGTGTCTCATGGCCAATAGGGACTGCTAAATGTCCCATGGCCTTTTCTTACAGACAAAGGACGAAGAGGAAGCCTGTCGAGTATAGGCACTAACGATACCGAGGACAGCAACGTGTCAGTATTTAGCAACCAGACCCGGGAGGAGCTTGCCTCTTTAGAAGAAAGTGTCGCTATCCTCAAAGTGACAGCAAGTTGCTGATAAAGTCTAATCAGCAACGAAAGACATTACAGAGGCGCTACAAATAAATAGCGATAAGTATGGTAACACAGCAAACTCTGTTAAAAATGGGCTCAAAGCCACGCTTAAGCATTTTCAAGAGGTAAAGGTGCTGAGAAAAGGCTGTTTTACTGAAGAAGATGTGTATACAAACGCTTGAAAGTCGTCATTTTAATCCTTGCAGTGGAGGGAACAAAGGCGAGATTATTTTTGACGGCATGTACAAAAAAAAAACCCTGAATACTGCCCTAAAAGAAATAGAACGAAGTAAAAGAAACAGGAGCTCATCGGACAGCCCTGAGAAACGGCAGCATGTCTATGTCTTTAAAGAAAAAAAAAACAGGCAGTGGCAAAAAAAAAAGATTTTTCTGAATGACACAACAAGCTAGAAGAAGAAAGTGGACGTTACAACAACAGTAGTAGTAAATATAGCCGAGGGGCAGACCTTTGCAAAGGTGCTGAAGACGATGGTCAGTATGGGTAACAACATCTGATATGGCTGTACGCTTCATAAACAAATACAAAAGTGGTGGGCTGACTAATCTAGGCTTACAACCACTGAGAAGGCTATATGGTGGCACCTTAGTGCCTTACGCCAGCCCGTTTTGTTAGATTGTCTGCGCAGTCGTGGGACTGTTAACCTGCCGCTCGTCTCGCTAAGATGACCGTTGTATACCAACATATACATACATCACACATGAACACCATTCTTACACTTGTTACTCAACGCCAGGGCAGTATCCGTGGGTGGGACTGAGGAAGAGTGTCGACTCCAGGCCAGCTCAAGCAAGTAGCGGTTTTCTCTGGTAACAGAGAGAGCTGCTGCCCTGGTTTTAACTTTTTCCAAATATTTATTTTTAGAAAAAAGGGTAGTGCTGGCCTTCGTGGGTCAGTACGACATTAAAAAAGATGGCAACATGAAAAACGTCGATTCAAAACTTGTACCGCAGGCGGTAACCTCTCTAAGAAAATCCACTGGCAGTTCCGATCCAGTGAAAGCCCGGGTGACTGTTGCAGGCCCCATGGATTCTGGAGGGGAGATCACAAAGACATGCTTCACGGCGGACAGGGACTGCTTAATGTTTCATGGCCCTTTCTCACAGACGAAGGACGAAGAGCAAGCCTGTCAAGCAAAGGCACTCACGATACCGAGGACAGCAACGTGTCAGTATTTAGCCATCAGACCCAGGAGGAGCTTGCTTCTTTAGATGAAAGTGGTGCTAAGCTTCAAGTAAGCTGACAGCAAGTTATTGATAGAGTTTAATCAGCAACAGAAGACATTAAAGAGACGCTAAAAGCAATCAACAAAAAGTATAGTAACACAGCGAACGCTGTTAAAAATAAGCTTTAAGCCGTGCTTAAAGAACTTGAAGAGATAGAGATGATGAAAAAAGGTTTTCTTTCTGAAGAATAAGTGTTTGCAAGCTTTTGGAAGGTGTCATTTAAATTCCTGAAGTGAAGAGAATAAAGGCGAAATAATTTCTAATGGTATGTAGAGGAAAAATCTTGAACGCTGCCCTCAAGGAAATAGAACAAAGTAAAAGAAACAGGAGCTCATTGGACAGCCCTGATTAACGCCAGCAAACCATGTTTTTAAAGAAAAAAAAAAAACAGGCAGTGGCAAAAAAAAAAAGATTTTTCTGAATGACACAACAAGCCAGAAGAAGAAAGTGGACGTTACAACAACAGTAATAGTGAAGATAGCCGAGAAGGGCAGACCTTTGCAAAGGTGCTGAAGACGATGAAGGTGAACTTTGATCCTGATAAGGCTTATATGGCAGTCCAAAGTGTTGTTACTACAGAAAAAGGAGAGATACTTTTTAAGGCCAAAGGTGCAGAGAATACTATTGCGTTTTCATTGCAAATTGGAGTCAGTAGCCAAGCAGGATACTGTCAAAACGAGCGACAAAAAAGTGACACTAGAGGTCTGAGACCTGGATGCTATTGTAGAAGAAGATAAGGTAAAAGAGGCTTTTGCTAGGATGTTAGACTTAGGAGTTCAGAGTCAAAAGTAGCTCTCTTAAAACTAAATGCCACTAGCAAATGATGGCAAGTTATCTCGTTAATGCTGTAATATGCGATGATCTCCCTGGTGGCTCCACCCTGAAGTTACGCTAATACGATTCCAGGGTGGAACTAAAGCCACGCGGCAGGAGGGGGGCTTAGTAGGTATAGGTGGTCTAATAAAAAAAAATCCACCGAGTTTCACACTACTGCTGTCCCTGCGGTGTGCCTCAATGCGTTTTTCCTCTCTCGACAATAAAAAAAAATCATTACTACTACTACGTCTCCTGGCAGGGGTTTTGCTAGTTTCTCCATACCAAGCGCTTTCCCAGGTGGTGGATACGGGTATCCTCCTAACATCTGAGGTGACGATGGTTAGATGGGGTATCTATTTACAGTGGCGGTAGGGGGCGCTGATCAGTTGGTGTTGGCGGTGTTGGCGTGTGTGCCTGTATCTTTGTGGACATAAGCCTTGTGCTCTCTGTCTTCATTGATATGGATGCGTGGCCCAGTGTTTCTTATGCTTTTTGCTCTTTGCTTTCTGCTGCCACTGTAGGTGACACCTTAATGCTTGATGCGGGCCCCCAAAAACTAACACCCCGTCGTGTATGGAAGTAAGAGGTGGTTATAACATTCTTCTCAGATACATGCATCATGTCGATTCTCAGCAACCAGACCCAGGAGGAGCATGACTCTTTGAAAAACACTGGTGCTAAGCTTAGAGTTAGGCGACGACAGCAAATCAAGCAAGTTTAACCTGCAACAAAACGATTCAAGAGACGCTAAAAGTAATCAATAAAATGTATGGGAACACAGATAACGCTGCTAAACATGGTCTTAAAGTGGCGCTTAAGCACCTTTAAAAACACTTAACACTGCTGTTAAGGACATAGTACAGGTTCAAAGAGACATGAGTTCATCAGACAGTCCTAAGAAGTACCAACAAGCCATATCTTCTAAAAAAAAGAAATCAGGCAAAGGCTAACAAGAAGAGGTTCTCCTAAGTGACAGAAGTATCTAAAAGAAGAAAGTAGACTCGACGATAACAGTACTGGTTAAAATGGCCAAAGGGCAGACCTTTACTAAGGTGCTAAAGACAATGAAGGCGGACTTTGATCCTGACAAGGCCAATGCCGCAGTTAAAAGTATTGTTACCACAAAGAAAGGAGACGTTCTCATAAAAACCAAAGGTGTAGAGGATGCGATTGCATTCTCACAGAAAATTTAAAATTGGTAGCTAGACAGGGAACTGTTGAAGTAAGCACTAAAAAAGTGACGCTAGAGGTCCAAGACATGGTCGTTATTGTTGAGAAAGATGAGGTTAAAAAGGCTTTTGTTAAGTCTTTTGGACTGAATAGCCAGAAGCCTAAAGTAGCTCTCTTGAAACCAAATATCAGAGGACAGAGGCTGGCGTTAATAATACTAGACGAAGCAACTGCTAAGCAAGCAGAGAATAAAGGCAGTTTAAGAGTTTGCTTCGTAAGCTGTTAAATTCGATGAGGAATCAAAGTAACAAGATGCTATAAATGCCTAAGATATGAATATTTCTCAGGAAACTGCAAAGAAGAAGATAGGTCAAAGCTTTGCTTCCAGTGTGGAAGCTGCAACCACCGGAAAAAAAGTGTTCAGGCCCGGCAAGGTGTTTTCTCTGCCCAATGACGGACAACAAGCATGAAGCTGGCAGTAGGAGCTGCCTGCTATTTAGAAAAACACTAGAAGAGGCTAAAAAAAGGCTTAAGCAGGACGCAAATAAGGCGGGAAGGCCTTGAGTAGGAAGGTGGGCTAATGTGGACTTACGCTGCTTTAAGTACTTGTACTTATCAGCATGAGAAAGCATTAAGCTTATACTGGTGCTTGCTAAGTTAGCAGCCTACTATGGAGCGCTAGGCAGTGTGCTGGCCCTCAGGGACCCCGAATCCTGTCCAAGACTTGAGAGGATTGGCACCTCTAGTTAATAGTAACGAGCTTACTCGTTAATGGTGTGAGGTGCGATTGTGTCCCTAGTAGTTCTACCCTGAAGTAATGCTAACGTGGTTCCAGGATCAAACAAAAGCCGCGCGGCATAAAGGGGCTTAGTGGGTATAGGTGGTCTTTTGAAAGAAATTCAAGAAGTCCCACACACTTCGCCGTTCCTGTGGTGTGCTAGAACAAATTTTTCCTCCATCCCTCCCCCCCCAAAAAAAAAAAAAACTACTGCTTCTACTACTACTATACTACTACTTTAACTATTACTACTACGCTTCTCTCAATATCTTGTTTAGTACAGTGCTGCTTGTAGCTTTGGTTGGGTGAGATGCTTCAATCTGACGGCAAACTACCTTATCATGTGAAAAGTCAGGCCTCGTGTCGGGTAAAGCCAGACAATAAAGCTGAATAACGTTGCATTACCACATCTAATATGGATTAACGCGTCGTTAACAAAAAAATGTGGTGGGCTGACTTATCTGTGCTTATTTGTACTGAATAGGCTACATGGTGGCAGTCTTATTGCACTGTTTACATCATCATATTTTAGTGGGTTCTTTGCTCTGGTGATAAGATTGTGTTTCTGCTACTCGTCACATTGAGACATTCAAAGTTTGCCTACTTAAACATTTACTGCACACAATTACTACTTTTACACTTAGAGAGCTTTGCATCAACGTGACACAGGAAAAAGAGAATATATGATTCTTATCAGCAGGTGCAGGAAAAAACTCTGAAGACTACCCTGAAGAAAAAAGCAGTGATGAAATGAAACAGGAGTTTCTCAGAAAGCCCTGAAGAGCGGTAAAGAGCAGTGATCTTAAAAAATAAAAGAACTAGCAATGGCAAAAGGGAAAGGTGCTTTTCAATTATAGGAGTGCCCAAAAAAAGGCCATGATACATTGAAAAAATTCCTGATTGAGGTTGAAATAAACCTATGCCAGGGTTCTTAAGTCAATGAAGGCTGGCTTTAACCCTGAAGAGACATAAGCTGTATTTTAGATTGTTTATATGACTAAGAAAGGAGATTTTTTTCTTAGAAATCAAACAAGTTTTGGATGTTGCAAGATTAACTTTACATGTGAAAAAGTCAGTAGCTAGAAAACGAGTGGTGGTTGCAGCTTCATACAAATTAACGCTTAAAATCCAAGATTCATATAGTATTGTCTACAGTGTAAGATATACAGGTGGTGTCAAGCAGGCATTATTTTTGTTAAAAATTTGTTATGTTCCATCTGAAATTATGCACATAGTGAAATGAGAAACAAAGACCGTATATACAGTTATACTACTAGTGTTGGCAAATTTTATGTATAATTATACAATGAGTGTTTGTTAGCCCTACTATAATACTGCTGAAACTGATTGGGTGTCGTTTGCTTGAAGAATAACTTATTGACATAACAAGCCACTTTAATGGTCTCGCTTCATGATATATACAGACTTTCGTCATTTTTTGGTTCACCAAATAATGTTGAGCCAGTTTTACTGTCATTTACACGAAATATTTTGCCTATTTTTATGAATTTATATTTGAATTTATAAATAAAAATTTTAATTAAATTTTACAATTGTGTTCCTTTTTTTTATGTTTTCCTTGCAGTGTTTACCGACTCCAGGTGCTTGTCTACTCAATCCCAGTTTCGTACTGTGACACCTGGTGCAAAATAGTAAAAATGACACAAAATGATAACAAAAATTTGCTTAAGGCAATATGGACAAATAGACTGCATGTATATCTTATACCATATTATTGTTAAAGGGGAAAATAAAGAAATCCCTTAAGAAAATCATTGGAACCACAGTTAAGAACTTAACGCTTAAGTCTTTAAGTGATACGGTTGAAAATAAAGAATAGGTGGAATTGTCACGTAAGAAGAAGGCTTATCTTTAAAGGTGTTTCCGATGCCTAGGGCTATAGACATGTGTTCCACAACTGCAATACGAAGAAAAAATGAGACTGTGCTTTTAATGCAATAGCTTAAACCACCATATAACAGATTGTAGTAGAACAGTACGATGTTTTTTATGTATCACTGCTCGCAACCAGTTACTAAAGGTGCCAATCTTTTCAAGTTCTTTTAAGGACTCGGGATCTCTAAAGACCAGCATCCGTTGTCTAGCGCTTTATTAAGGGCTGCAATCTTTGCAAGCGCTACTGACTGCTTAATACTTTTCTAAGCTGATAAGTGTAAGGGACTTAGCACAGCGTGGGCCTGCATGCATCTTTTTTGTTTCTTCAAGTTTTGACACCTTAAGCACACTCTACTTGATCCTTTTTTCTGGCCCCATCTAGTGATTTTCTAAACGTTGGGCAGTTTCTACAAAAATCTTTGTGCTTGTTTTTTTTGCTGTTGGGCAGAGAAGACACCATGCTGGGCTGGGGCAATTTTTTTTTGGTGATTCGAGCTTTTTTATTAAAAGTATAGCTTTGATCTATAAACGTTCTCTCTAATTTCTTATATATGTTTGTATCCCATGCATCTGCTATATTTTATTACCACTATTCTTCTTAGAAATTGGTAGCTTATAAAGCTAACTTTTATTCTGTCTGCATTTTCCGACTGTATTGCTATAACTTTGTCTATCATTAAAAGCGATATTCTCTGTTCTCTTGAGTTAGGAGTGCTACTCTCTTAGCTTGGTACTTTTTTGTCCAAAAATCTGTTAAAAAGTCTCATTAACCTCTACTTTAATGACGATGGTATGCAGATTTTGAACTGCTGATTTCGATTTTCTGGTGCTTATTACAACTGTTTTTTGTCATTATACCGACTTTTCTTTGTGTTGGGAAATTGCAGCTGAATCCCTAATACCTTTGGTTTTTACTAGCATATCACTTAACAGGTCGTAACAGCGCTTTATACAACAATAAAAACTTTATCTACTTGAAAATTCACTTTAATTAATTTAAACACATAATTAAAGGTCTGCTGTTCAGCTACCTTAACGAATACTTTCGCTGCTAGTTTTTTGGCCTTTTTGACCTTTCTTGCTTTTTAAAAAGAGCACTTCAACTTAGCTTTCTTCTGTTTACTTGTTTTTAGAGTACGCCACTTTTTTTTGTTTCTCAGGGCTGTCTAAAAGATACCTATTTTAATTGACGCGTTTTGTTCCCTCTAGAGCAGTGTTTAAAGTTTGTCTTTTAACATGCCATCGAACATAACATTTCCTGTGCTCTTAATACTGCAAAGATTCTAAGCTTTTCTTACATAATCAATAGTGCATAACTCCAAAGCTATCACTTAGAGGAATCTGAAAATTGACTTTGAAAAGAGGGTGGTGTGAGAGGTTTGGGTTAGGGGGATCCAAGTAAGCAAGAACCGATGCTGGTACGAACTTATCGCTGTAGTAGATACTGACACGTAGGGTCTTCAATACTAGATCACGATTAAAAGACTGCGTAGTTTAAACTCAGTGCCACTGATAGAACCCTCCTTCTTGGAAAATATAATCTCTTGCCTTTTTCTGGAGTTTTCCAAGAAAAGGTGGTAGGATAGAGTTGTGAACAAATGCCTCTTTTTACCCTCAATAGACTAAGGTTAGTAGTATTGAAGACGCGAGATCACAGGGCCACTGGCGTGGACAGAATACCATTTGAAGTCCTAAAGTTTATAGCTGCGTAGAAATAATACATATTTTTCTAGGTACGTTTGATGCGTGCCTGCTTGTTGGACTGTTCAGGAAACGTTTCAAAATCTAAAGGCTCCTTATTTTGGACAAGGGCAAACGATCCTTCTGGTACCATCAACTTTACGTCCCTGAAGCATGCTATATAGTTCTGTAAAAATTCTTAAGAAAATGATAAGATAACGTTTACAAGGTTAAGTTAGCATCTTGAACAACCAATACAGGTTTCAAAGGGGAGTGCAACAGTTGTGGCTGTAGCCAAGGTTCTTAAATCAGTTAAGGATGCATGAAAACCCTCTTTTAAGATGAGAAGCGTTTGTGTCCTGGTGACTCTTGGCGTCAAAAATACTTGTAAAAGACAGTTTCTTGTATAGGTCTTTAATTCTTTTCTTCTGTACCGTGCGGAGGTGTGGATAAATGTGATAGAAAGAAGGGACGCACAAGAGCACCTTACTTCCATCCAGTGCATCAGATCTCTGAGAATAACGTGCGCCTACCGCACGGTCTTCTCCAAAACCGTTGTAGTGATAGTAACGATATGACAATAGGGGTGAGATCAGTTTGGTGTTGTTAGGTTAATGCATCAGCTGACACAAAACCTGTGATTACTAGTGAAGAGAGAACATAGAAAGATTAAATACTATATTACTTAGTTCATCTCTAGGCATGGCCAGATTAATGTCTTTCTTTATCATATAGTAATAGTAACAGCATCCCTCAGATGTACCTTCTGCCTTACATTAGATAAAACCGTTGAGCACACTCATTCCACGGGCGAGAGATGGCATCGTAAATGTCAGCAACTAGTTGATGGGCCCAGTAGAGCACCTGCTATTTAAACCATGACCTCTGAGATGCTACGCGCCAAAGAAAGATGAAGGATAGTGGACAACTTCGTCGAGTCTTTCATACGGTGAAGAGAAAAAAGAATTGTGTTAAGTGCAGACTTATAATGCACTAAAAACAATTGATAATCTAGGAAAAGTATCAAGCAGTTAGTAGTACTAAAAAAAAATGCAGCGGAAAATGAAGCGCTAGACAATGGGTGCTGATTCTTAAAGATCCAGAGTCCTTGTCAGGACTCAAGAGATTAATCACATCTAGCAACCGGTGGCAAGCTTACTTGCTTATGCTGTAGGTGACTATATTTTCCCTGGTTGGTCTATCCCAAAGTCATGCTAATACAGTTCTTCGATTGAACAAAAGCCATAGAGCACTTGGGAGCAGGGATAGGCTTTAATAAGTAGTTGTACTCTAATAAAAATGAATCTACGAAGTTTCACACTATCACCATTCCTACGGCTTATCTTAATGCATTTCTTGGTCCTTGACAAAAAAAACGTAGTAGTAATAGCTGCAGTAGTAGTCAAAGAAGTATTAGTAAAGGTTGGTGAAGTACTAGAAGTCATGATAGTACAAGTAATGGTAGTGGTAATAAGTAATCGTATTAGTAGTAGTAGTGGAAGAGGTAGTAGGAGTAGTGATTGTAGTGGTAGTTGTAGTGATAGTGATTTTTTTTGCGGAGGAAGGGAGATACTTTGACACACATGACATGGACAGCGGTAGTGTGAAACTTGTGTTAGCGTTACTTCAAGTTTTACAAGTGCCACATAGTTCTTGATATTTTTACTAGCTGATAGGTAAGTATTCTAAGTGCACCGTTAGTATGCACTAGACCATTCCTCTATTCAGAAACCTTACCGTTCTCATGGAACCTCAAGTTGGCCTATTTTCTTGTTTTTGTAAGCGCTTCTCTAAATATAGGGCAGCTTTCACTGCCAGCCATCTTTTTTGTAATCCGCATCTTGCAAAATAATCACTATGCTCTACTTCTGCAGTCGTTGTTGTGGTGGTCTGAGCTTTTGCATTTAAAGCGTATCTTTGATTGGTTTTATTGTTTGCATTCAAGAGATATGGGTCCGTACTCTGGAATTTGTTAACACCATTTCTCAAAAGCTTTGTCTAAGTACGGTAGAAGACAAATCTGACTTTAATTTGGCTAAATTCTTCAACTTCCTTGGTGACTATTTGGTCAAGGGTTATTAACGGCATTTTTTGTACCTCAGAGCTTGCTCCTAGGAGTTAAACCTCTTAGTTTCGGTTTTGGCTTTTAATATCCTTCTCGAACAACTGCATTTTATTTTGATTTTTCGACAATACTGCTAAAATCGTGGACTTCAAGTGTTGTTTTTTATGCTCCAGTCACTAACTTTTCTTGGCCAGTTACCGACTGTTGTACACATTGTGTAAATCTTGCAACATCTTTCACTCTTTTGGCTTTCAAGGGAAGATTTTTTTTTGAGGTACCAACACTTTTGTACAACAGCCTTTCTTTTGTCCAGATGAAAACAAGTTTTTTAGACTCAAGAACTTCAGCGAAAGTAAAGTTTTTTATTATTTAGTTGCTCAATACATCTACGTGCCTTCCTCCACTAATGTTGCTGTACACACTGGCTTAACTTTATCTTTTGCTGCTTGCAGTGTATTCAGCTGAAAAACAAAAAATCCCAGTGACTCACCATAAGCATCTTCATGACTAGAAAATTCTATGACCAGAGCAGAGAACTTGTAACAAGGTTAATTTGGCCTCCAGGCTCATGCTGTTATTGCTGACGTAACGCTGATGACGTCACACCGGCAAAGGTTTACCTTCCTGGAATTTTTTTGTTTTGGCTATCGGAGAAAAGAGAAGAGGCCGAGGTGACGTGGAGCACAGCAGCAACAGCAAGAAGAGAATGAGAGTGAGCGCGCGCAGCACTGCTCGGGCCGCGGCGGTGGCTCTCGGGTATGAGAGAGAAAGAAAAAAAGGTGCCAAGATGTATGCACTGCGGTTGCAGTGGGATGGGCTGACGCAGTCTGGAGTAAGGAGCCATCATGAGCAGAAAATGCCAGCGGAGTTTTTATTTTGTTCTTGCACAAGAAAGAGATAGTTTGTGAACTGTTTAGGGAAGAGAAGGAAATCGTGTGTAGCGCCGTTCTTCCATCTTTTTTAGGGTGCGAATCCAAGGTCACGCGAAAAAAGGGGGGAGAGATCAGAATAGAGTGGTCGCTGCTGTGCCCGTGCCCCAGGACACCATCCTTTCTGACAGAGAGAGAGAGAGAGAGAGAGAGAGAGAGAGAGAGAGAGAGAGACAGACATGGCCTGAAGACCACCAGGCAGCTTAAACCCCAGCGAGACACTGATACGCCACATGCACGAGTTCAAGGAGCCGAGAGGTAGCGTGTGTCTCCCCCCCCCGTATTTCTGTGCGTCGTGCTAGGGCTCACCATCGTCAGTAGGACGCTGGGATGAGGTCCAGGGGTAGAGGTGAGAGCTGGGAGAGTTAGTGAGAAAGAAGATGAGGGCGTGCAAATGCAAGTGAGAGGGAGAGAGAGGGAGTGCAAGGGCACGAGAAGTCGCGCTCGGGAGTGCCAGATTTTGGGGTGTTCACGCGATTCCGTTCCGGGTATGCAGGATATAGGGGCATAGCCGAGAGAGAGAGAGAGAGAGTGCGAGAAAAAGAGAGAGAGAGAGAGAGAAAGAAAGAACCGGGACTAGGGACAAAACAGGACAAGGGTAAGGTTACCAAAAAACAGAGATAGTGTGAGAAAGAGAGTGTGAAGAAAATTTAACCAGACGAGAAGGATAGGGCAGCGGTAGAAGAGAGAAAGGTTGTGTGCTTAGCAGGGAAGAGACAGGGATGAGAAGTTGCGTGTGAGGGCAAGCGCGAATGTATGTGTGCGTAAGTGACGTGGCCAGGAACGCGTTAGGGTAGCGTCCCCTCCTGGTCTCAGA
Source organism: Copidosoma floridanum (assembly GCF_036245765.1). NCBI lineage: Eukaryota > Metazoa > Arthropoda > Insecta > Hymenoptera > Encyrtidae > Copidosoma > Copidosoma floridanum. The sequence continues at coordinate 8,028,889 of NW_028321903.1, read as the reverse complement.
ACTCCGAACGTGTACTCGCGGTTCATACAGCGAGGCGGAACCACTATAGCACTCTCGAGGAGTTAACTTGTACCACAAGGAAGAGTTTGATTAATTTATTCCTTTAAAACTAAAGTGATTATGTTTCCTTTATTCTCTTTTTTCTTAGAAGAAGAGAAATCCTGCGCAGACCTCCCTTCTTTATTACAGGTGCACAAATCGAGAGGACGAGGGACAACAAAGAGACGGATAAAATGCGCAACGTCTGCGGCTTCGGTACCCCCACCCCCCCTTTTTTTCTCTCTTTAAAAGTACAGGAGTGCAGCGTGACAAACTTTCCAAAACGGGCGGGCGTAGACAATGCACTGAAAAAAGCCACTATGTAGCCTTTTCAGTGGCAGTAAGCCTAGATTTGTCAGCCTTCTTCGTATTTCTTGTTTACAGGACTTGCAGCCATATCAGATGTAGTTACTTGGCATAACCTGGGCATAATTTTCCGGTTTTACCCGCTGACACGTCTTCGAAGTCAGTAAGAGAGAGATCCTACCACCCACTACCCAAATCTTCTCGCGAGTATGCCTGTGTTGGTAAAGTTCAAGTGTAATACCTGTTTTTAAGAAAAACTTTTTAATTATCGCTCTAGACCTGAAAAGCACCTTTCAGAATCAGAGAGAGTTTCTTTTCTCCACCTAAAAAGTGCCCAGTATGAAGAAACCAGAAAAACCCCCGCCAGGATAGTGGTAGTAGTAGTAATAGTGGTTACTGGTAGTGGTAGTGGCAGAGGTAGTTGTAGTGATGGTGGTTTTTCTTTGTGGAGGAAGGAAAAATGCATTGAGGCACGCTACAGGGGTAGCGGTAGTGTGGAACTCAGAAGGTAATTCTTATTACACTACAACAACCCACTAAACCACCTCCTCCCCTGATGCGTGGTTCTTAATGGTAGTGATAGTGGTGAAGGTAGAGCTATTGGTTATAGTAGCAATAGTTTTAATGGTAAGCTAAGAAGTAGTAGAAAACATCGTGGTAGTGCTCGTGGTGTTATTAGTTATAGCGGTAGCAAGAGTGATCGCTTTTATTAGACCACTAATACGTACTTAACCCCTATTACCATGCCATATATCTCTGGATCTACTTCTGAACCACGTAAGAACTACTTGAAGGTTCGGCTACTAAGAGGATCATCATATCTCACAGCATAAGCTAGTAAGCTTGACACTAGTAGATAGAAGTGCCAATTTTCTCGAGTCTGGAAAAGGACTCATCTTTTTAAGGACCAGCATCAGTCTTCCAAAACTTCTTTGTTTGTTGCAATCTTTGCAAGCTTCGCTAAATGCTTGGTGCTTTTCCTTACTGATAAGTAGTTAAAGTTAGAGTAACTTAAAAACGCATTATTTCATCAGGAAGTCACTTTAATATTCTCCCTCTTTTTCTCTCGAAGAACTATCCAAGCAAGTTCCTTCATAACCCTGAAAGCGTCAGCACCACGTAGCATGAAGCTGATAATAATTGTTGTTGTGACGCCCATACCTTAATGGTCATCTCGCATCGGCCATCGCTTCCACTACATCTCACACTAGAAAAAAGTGTGCTCCACTTTATCATTTACTCCAGGGCAGTAATCATAGCTAGGTTCTGATCTTAGAGTTGAGCAGTGAAAATGTGCGCTTAAACTATCCATGGCCTGAGAGAAACTAGGTAAGGTAGTAGTTTACTGTACCGTGGCCACGCCTTAATCACAATCACAGGGCTGGTATGAATCAGTGAGTCCCCCTACCTACACCAGACTCGTTTTACTCCTGCTGCCAGTAGCGTTGCTAGCTTTCCTTTCCACGAGCGTTGTATAACTTAGTCTTACTTACTTGGAATTTCACTCTACGCTTCTAAGCAAAAAAAATACTATAGACACGGTTCTTGCGATCACCATTAACGTTGCCAATGATACTGTATGGTATGCACAGGTGACTCGCAGCCCCTAACCCGCTGCACGTTTGTTAAGCGATTTTGGGATAATGCTATCACAAATGCATTTTTCACAGATTTTCAAACCATACAACATAATGCTGTTTCCCACTGATGTGAGTATATTTTTTTTACGATCTCTGCGGCCCACCTTTATTCATCATGAGATGTGACAGAGCTCTTGACACCTTCCAGGCCTGGATACCTTATATGAGGTCTCTCGCAGTTGCTGCACCCGTAGCATTCGAATAGGAATTTTAACTAAACCATCGCTGCCTGGTAAGAGCAACCATCTTCGTTTTGTGGTCAGCTTGCTCGAAACCATCATCTTTTAACAACTCTGACACTGGAAATCCCCCACTCCCTACTGAGCTTAGCTTAGGCCCAGAATTTCGCTAGGATGACCTTGTGGTCTCTCTGTTGTGTTGTACTGAAACACACGATCCTTTAAAAAGTTGCACCAGAAAAATACCAGGTTAGGTTGGAAACAGAGCTACTGGTGGAATAAGCAGATCGCTGGTAAGCAGAGGGAGTGTCACGGACTCTGTTGCAGATCCTAGCTTTTGTAACATTGAGTGTAGGTTGATTCTTGGCTTACATTTAAGAAACACGTTTGGAGAGCCATGACCAAGGCCTCAAAGGTAACAGGGGCTCCATTACAAACGGTGCCAGAAATCGATGAGCTAAGAGAATTCCAAATAAGGGTCCTCGCATCAGTTAGCGAACCAGGTCCTTGTGAGTTGCTTATGCCTACCACACAGAATCTGTAGCCACGGTGAAGGTGATGTCAAGACCGTACATATTATTCTTTTGGTACAGGAGCGCAGAAGTATATTTCTGTCCGATAGGACCGATCCGGACAACAGTAGTAGGGAGACAAGCATGCAACGATATCAGCAGGAGTAGGATAAGACCACAATGAAAAGGTGCTCACACTGATCAACACTAATCCTACATCTATGGCTAGATCATGGGTACGACGAAATAAAATAGTACCTCGTAACAACTTTTTATAAGCCACAGACAATTCAACGCATGTCTTTACGACATAGTTCTAACCTTAACAGCTAGTTGTCATCATACCTCTGGGGTAAACTATACAGCAAAGCACATTTTATTCTAGAGTAGGCGGCACAAACAACAGCAACAGCTGGAGAGCCATTTGGGTGGGGCCATCATGCCTGAGAGGATCGTTGACAGCATGCTTAACGATGCCGACGCTTAGAGGGTCGTAACGGGTTTGCCTAAACAGTTCTCAGAGAGAAAAAAAAGGGGAAAACTGAGGTGACTCCGTAACAGAACTGATGTTCCCATGTTGCCTTAAGTATTCCCACTTATCAGCAATGGTACACACCAAGTGTTAATGGATGCTCTAGCAACTTATAGAGAGATTGCTTGCTAATGCTATAAGATACGATGTTGTCCTTAGTAGCTTTACTCCAAAGTGATGCTAACGCAGTTCTGGCTTTGAAATAAAGCAACGTAGTATGGGGGGGGGGATCAGTGGGGATAAGTGGTCTAGTAAAAAAATTTTCTGAGTCCCACACTACTGTAGTTTCTGCGGTGTGCCTTTGTGCATTTCTCGTCCAACATAAAAAAAACCACGTTTTACTGAAAATTTTACAAGTATATAAGCCAACGTTACGTTTACGAATATGACAATTAATTACTGTTCTATGAAGACAAGAAATACGAAATCAAGAATTAACTTGTACTACTGTGTACCACAGTTCCTTTCACGTTATTAAAACAATAACTTTATTATAAAATTAACGGAATAATGGTGGCATTTAGGCTGTTTTATAAAAAACTTACTATCAAAGAAGTCACATAGTTAAAAAAACAACAATTCTAATATCCAATATATTTAAAAAGTCAACAAAAACTGTTAGCCCATAGGCCCAGATAAAAATCTTACAACAGAATGAATTAAATATGCATCGTCTCGTTTCGTAACTGTAGCCATGAAAAACATAGCTATGGATAAAATTAATGATCAAAAAATGAAAAATTTTTGATAGAAAGTATTGGTGTTACTTAAGCTGCGAGACAAATTTTGCAATTTTTTAAAAACAATAAAATTTTTATGGATTGTTAGAACTCATAGATTTAAGACAGGCTATAAATGAAAACTTGAAATAAGGGTCTTTCAATTTAATTCATGAAATAGTAACGTATGCAATATTTTTATTTTTATTGGTCTATATGCTATATCGAACACATATGAATGTATATCAATAGTTTAATATTTGTTATTTTATTGTAAATTATATTTTTTATAAGGTGTTCTCACATATCCATACAATTAAATTTCAGGAACATGGTCTACCTCATGCACATATCTCATGAAGTCCACATACTGCAAGAAAAATTATGCTTAAAAAAATAAATAAATCTATTTTGGCTAAAATTATATCAGGTAATGCAGAAATGGCAAGACTAGTTATGAGTTACATGCTTTGTATAGTCCCAAATTGATGTAAAATTATTATTCATATTGATTCTTATAGTTCAAATAAATGCTGGTTAATTCACAGTTCAAATAAAATTCACTTTTCAGTACGTACAAACATTAATTGGTTTTAATTTGATTAAAAATACAAGCATAAAGAAACGTTAACTTTTACAATTTTTCGATAACGATTTTGACCGAATGCACTGTTAATCAAGACGCAAATAAACGCACGACGGGGCCCCAAGATCTTGATTTAACCAGTGAATAATTCATAATCACTGTTGACCTCTCGTCTCACGTAGCCCACACTCAACGTAAGTCACGTTTCGAGCTGTGAACCCGGGCGCATTCAGCGACACGACGACGAGAACGTACTTACTAGCGTGATTTCTCGGCACGATAAATCCGTGCATGGCCAGAGCTCCTTTGAGATGCTCTCTTTCTCGCAGCGCTACGAGGACTCCTTCAAGAAATGAGCGGGCCTGTCGATAGAGTCGAGAACGCCCGATCGCCGCCGACAAGCGACGAGCGGTCGCCGTCTCGTGACATCTGCCCTTCCAACTTTCGTCGTCTCTCTCTGTTATTAGCCTACGTTGTGTTTTATTTTCTTATTATTTAAACTTTTAGCCTTCTGGCTGTAACACACTCCCCCCGTTGGGAGTAAGTACGAACAACATTATTAAATAAAATTTTTGAATTTGAATTAGATAAGAGTAATAAGAATAAATACATGCAAGTAATTAAATACCTAAATATTGTCATGAATTTTCGACTTCAAAGTCTTTTGAAAACAATGCACACAGTGATCTTGCATTTCTTTGGTAAATTCCATGCCCCGTTTTCACTGTCACCACTCTCACCATGCCATCGCCACCGGGGTGTACTTTTACCACTTGCCCCATCCGCCACTGCGTACACGGCTGGTTCTTATCTATTAAAAAAACAATCATGTTCTCTACCATATTAACATCCAGCCTGTGCCATTTTTGTCACTTCTGTAACTCAATCAAATATTCGACTTGCCATCTCCTCCAAAACTCTTGTTTTGCCTTCGTTATAGCCTCCCAGCATGACAATCGGTTGTCTGGTACCCCTCTAACATCTCTTTCAGGTAACATCGTGAAAGAACGCCCTATTAAAAAATGCGCCGGTGTCAAAACCGGAGGGTCATTAGCGTCAGGCGACCCAGAGCAGATCGGTCGCGAATTCATGATTGCGGCAATCTCATATAACAGAGTCTGAAGATTTTTGAAAGTGTATAGTCGGTCGCCTACGACTCTCTTGAGATGGTGTTTCACAGATTTCACCGCCGCCTTCCACAAACCTCCGAAATGAGGCGAGAGCGGTGGATTGAAATTTCATTTAATTCTTTCTTTCGAAGTAACATCAAAAACCCGTGACTTAAAATCATTCGATTCGAATAAAGCGTACAACTCCCGGAGCTTGTTATTCACTCTGACGAAATTCGTCCCGTTCTCTGAATATACATGCACTGGTGCTCCTCGGCAACTCCTAAAACGACTAAACGCGGCTAAGAATGCTTCGATACTAAGATCGCTCACTAACTCAATATGAACCACTCTAACGGTCATACAAACGAAAATGCACCCGTATGCTTTGATCTTTCCTCTATTCCAAATCTTCTTTTTCTTTATAAATAATGGACTAAAAAAATCGACGCCTGTATAAAAAAAGGGAAATGCGGCACTCAATCTCGATTCAGGCAATTCCGACATTTTATAATTTACCGTTTTCGCCCTGAAACGTCGACATTTTACACATTTGCGAATAATATATCGGACTTGATTCTTTCTGTCGATAATCCAATATCGCTGCCTATTATTATATAACGTAGACTGAATCCCAGTGTGATAAAACTTTTCATGATAGTACCAAATCAATAAATCGGTAATACGATTTCGAGAGGGAAGAAGAAACGGATGTTTTTGATCGTAAGTCGTTCTAGCCTTTGATATTCGGCCTCCAACCCGCAAAATACCATACTGATCAAGAATTGGACTTAACGCCCCCAATTTAACGCTTTTCAGTTCTGCGGACGCTGAGACGCGCTTGATTTCCTCTTTGAAACAAGTCTTTTGTACGAGTTTATTAATGCATTTTTCCGACGCATCTAGCTCCGATATCACAAGACGAGATACCTCTCTGATCTCCTTCAGCCTTATACTTTTATTCTTTTCTTTGATTTTTACTCTGATGTTATTAGTAAAACGTAAACAGTAAGCAAATATTCGCGTTAATTTTGCATAACTTGATATGCGCGTCGTTACGTTTTTTAAGAAGTCCTCGTCCCGCACGTCTGTGACTAAACAGGCGACCTTTTTTAATCCTGGCAGATCAACGGTCGGAAGTTCGAACGAACAAGGCCACTGCTCCTCCGTCTGCGATAGCCAGTTGGGTCCCTCGAACCACGTTCTATTTTTTACAAAGTCACTACTAAACTGCCCTGTTGACAGTGCATCTGCCAAATTGTCTTCAGAGCGTACGTGCTGTCATTCGATATTCTTTGCCAATTTTTGAATTTCCAAGACGCGATTTGCCTCGAAAACCTTCAAGGCTTCTGGCGGTTTCCTTATCCAATGAAGCACGATCGTTGAATCTACCCAAAAAATGACGTTATCGGGACAAAAATATAGCCACGAAATTACGTTTTGGTATAATCGAGCGAGAGTTAACGCGCTGCACAACTTTAATTGTGGAATGGTCCTCTCTTTTATCGGAGCGACCCGCAACCTTGAACAGAGTAAGACAACTCGAGCATTTCCGTGGCTACTCGTCGAACGCACGTAGATGCACGCTCCGTAGCCCGTCTTGCATGCGTCTGAAAAACCGTGAAGGTGTACATTCGAGAAATTTTTAACGAGCAAATAACGCGACACTCTCAAATTATTCACTGCTTTAAGTTCTCTTGAAAAAATGTGCCACGTATTTTCAAAGGTCTGGGGTACCGATTCATCCCACGCGAGATCGTCTTTCCAACAAGTTTGCATGATACCTTTTGCCACGAGTACAACTGGGCCTAAGAGTCCTAATGGATCGAATATTCTGGCTAACTCAGTTAAAATTATTCGTTTAGTAATCCTTTCTACTGTCCGATCTGATTTTACGGCAAATGAGTACTCGTCGCTCCAAGTACTCCAGGAAGCTCCTAACGTCTTGTGAACCGAATCGTCCTTTGTGAGAAATTCTAAATTCTCTATTCCCCCCACTAAGCCGTTTTAAACCGCCACCTCGTTGGACGCCCATTTTTTAATTTCAAATCCTCCCTTCCTCAAGATTGTTATAACTTCATCTCGGAGCCTTAAAAGTTCTTTGAGGCTATCTGCTCCAGCGATAAAATCATCCACGTAAAAGTTTTCTAAACGCGGCCTCGTTTACAAACGCAAAAATTTTCTTTAACGTCGGTATCTTGTCAAGAGTGAGCAATTTCTCCCACTCCGACCGCATCTCGGACGGAAGGGCGCGCTCGACAATTCTTACTATCAAGTGTTCATCGGGTTTTACGTCTAACGTCGCGAGCATATCGATATGTTGTTATACGTGATCGACTAGTTTAGTTAAGCTACTATGCGACATCTCGGTAGGCGTAGACGTATCTAGTAATGCGTCCAAGTGGGTTGTTATTATGATCCATCCTCTTTCGATCGTACGACTCGAGAAGTAACGCCCAAGCGGCCTTAAAATTGTCTTCGTGCAGTCCGTACACTGAGATCTTTGCGAGCGCGTTCCCCTGTAGGGAGTTTCGAAGAAGCATGAACTTCTGCAGTTCCAACAGTTTTTCAGCCTCAACTATAGCTGTAAAACCATTTTTGAATGACAGCCATTTCGATAAGTCGCCGTCAAATTTAGACGGTTCAACCATGGGTAGCTTTAGACGTTGCGTATCATTCGCGATGGTTATCGACGTGGTGTCTAAGTTGGCATGAGGCACCGGAGGTGGAAGCGGGGGATACAAGGCGTTAATCCGCGCGATAATTAAGTAGTATCTATCTCCAACTTGGTCAAAATCTATGAGACTAGCGTCGTTCGGTTCAACAAGCAACGCGAGCTCGTCATGTAGCTCCTCGTACGCTGTAAACATATCCCTTACGCGCTCGAGTCAACCTCTAGCTATAGCCGCATCTGTCGGCTCCGGAGGGATTGTCTGTTCGTCGGCGACAATCTTTTTAAGTTTCGTAATGTAGGTTTTAAGAGTGGCACGCTTTTAGTTAATAATCCTTACTCTATTACTCATTTTGATGTAGTCAAAAAACAAAATAAAAGCTAAAAAAAACTAAAAGAGACAAGATCTCGTAACAAAAGAGCAATCAAGAAAATTCCATTTAAACGTTAACAACCGACGAACGCCAGCGAAACAAAACAAGCACCGTCGCCTGGCAATCCGACTACGCGCGAGCGCGCTTCGACTTTTTTCTATGGGCAAGGCAAGTTCGCGGAATCGCTCAGATCAACAACGCTCATGCCACCAGCGAATCGAGTAAACAACACTCTCCTCTCCCCCTTTCGAGAAAAGCGGGTAACCAGACAACCATACACTGATTTTAACTTCTTTATAGAAAATGTCTCAGTCACGCGTCTTTATATGCATGCATGCATTTACCGCAGAACAAATGAATTTTAACGAAAGCGACAAGGCAAGCAGGTATTACGTGGATGTCAATAAAAATACTCAACTTCTCTCCAACTGTCAAACCAGAGCAGAGGGAGGCGAGACCATAGAGATATTATAAATAGAGTAGGCAAGCCTGTAAGTGGTACCGTGGAGGCGATGAAAAGAGATGCCAAATCGAGTGACGATTCTGTCTCTTTCTTTGGTCGCTGCTGATTGGCTGCTGAAATTTCATATGTATATAGGCATATAAGCAATACAAAATCTTAATACTTGTATGTCTATGTATAGGTACATACAGCTGACAGCTGACAGCTGAGTCCAGTGTCTGAGTCGAGGTCGAAGGAAATCGACATATTAATATTTTTTAACTGCTTATTTTTAATTGTTCTTATTATTTAGTATAGTAGTAAAGCGATACGGGTCGTTAATAGTATATGGATAACATGATAATTCAATAGTAGTTGAATCTTTTTTTTAAAATGACCTTAACCTGCGTAGTATGTAAGGCTGAACCTAATCCTTCAGATAAAACTCGGAGTTTTCATAAGTAAGTCAATAGAATTTTTGAGTGAATATGAATACCATTCTAAAATATATAATTGTATGAACAACTATTTCACAGATTTCCGCAGCAGCAAGATCAAAAAGAAAAATGGATGAAACTTACTGGAGTGACAACTGGGAAAAAAACGTGGGCTGTTTGCAATCTTCATTTTTCGGCTAGCTCATTTTATGTAACTGATGGTTACACAACACGGACAAGACTGTTAGCAGGCGCTGTACCCATTGTCAAAACAGACAAACCATTGTTAAATGACATTCAAAGTCACACAAAAATCACACGAAATGAAGAACAGAGCTCCACGTTGGAAAAAGAAGGTGTCCATCTAAGTAAAGAGTATCTTTTGAAATCAACGTATGACTCTCCAACGTCTGTACCACATTCATCTCCAAGTACTGATCCACTTCGTAGTGAGAATCTTGTCGGAGTAGAGTTTGAAGACAATGCGTACTGTGATCAAGCATGTACAAGTAATAAGCCAGTATCAAATGGCATTCACAGTTTTCCAAATACTACTCTTAATATTAGTGTGAAACAAAGCTTTTCATTGGAAAAAGTGAGTGTTTGTGTAACACCAGACCCTTTCATGAAATCCAGTTTCAACTCTTCTACGTCAGAACCAGACTCATCGACAAATATATCTGTTTTGAAGAGTACTGAACAAGCTGATGAAGTAAATTTTGGAGTCAGTGAATCCTGGGAGGAAGCAACCATTAGTACAAATAGTGCCAAGTTACATGGCAGAGAAAAAACAAGAAATTTAAAAAGGTTTGTGATAGAGATTACTTAAATTGGGCGACATCTCAATGTTGTATCTTTCCAGGAAACTATGTACAGACAAAACTGAAATATCTTGCAAGAAGATTAGGTTTATGAGTGGATTTCGCACTGAATGTTTGAGCAGAAATGATTTTGTATCTGACGATGGGTGGAGACGGTTTTTACAGTTCGTCGCAAGCAAAAACAAACAAATTAAGGCTGCTCAAGAGAAACGTTACAGAGAGAAGAAAAAAGTAACACAGTTTCAAAAAGAATTGGAAGACGCACGAATTGAAAAAGATTCAGCGGTCTTTAGCTATTTACAGGTTAAATGTTAATTCTTCGTATTATCATTTATGTACATGTATATACTCCATCTACAAAATACGTTAGATTTTGAAATAGCCTTTGTTTTATGTTATCAAGAGTTTTTTACACATAACAAACAATTAATTTCATATATTTACAAATAATTTTTTTCACACGAGTACATCTATATTTATCCTTATTACGATTAGCAATATTTTAATTGCAAGATTTTTTTAACAATTAATTATTTATGTTATTTGAAATATACCTACGATTGTATGCGTTACCAATGTATAATGCAATCCAAACTCAATGATGTGTGTAAGTAAATTATTTTTAATGAATGTTACAGTTATATGTTTATATCTAAGAAAAAAAAACAATAATTAAATTAATCAAAGTATGCACCATCATAACATTTTTATTACCTTACTTAATTAACTGCATATCCGTACCGCACAAAAAAATTTTCTAAAACAATAGCATTTACACAAGTCAAAAAATAAAAATATATTTAATTATTTTATAACTAAAGTGTATATATCTACAAATAAATTTTCATGCAATAAAGTATGATAGTTATTTTTGTATGACAAAACACTTATGCAACTCTTTTGTAAGCTATTTACAGGGCTTGCCTGAACACGTGAAGCAGATTATTATTAGAATGAAAAACGAACATTCAACAGAAAAATTCCCTTCAGAATTGAAAACATTCGCCCGTACTTTGCACTTTTACTCTCCAGCAGCCTACGAGATAGTGCGGCGATCTTTTTTAAAATGTTTACCATGCGTTGAGAGCTTGAGTAGGTGGAAAAGTTCGTTAAATTTCAAGCCTGGAATTTGTGAAGAAGTTCTTTCTTATGTTTCTTGTCTAGTCGGAAAAGAGGCAGCAGCGGGTCGCAAATCGATATTTAACATTACATTTGATGAAATGTATATAAAGGAACACGTCTATTATTGTAAAAATTCACACGAGTGGAAAGGCCTGTCTGACTTAGGTACTTAAATGGACGAAGCAGATTCCGAAGGTCGATCAAAAGTAGCCCGCAAAGCCTTAGTTTTCATGTTGGTCAACATCAGTGGCTGCCTCAAAACTCCCATAGCCTACTATCTATGTAATTCTTTGTTGGGTGAACATAAAGCGTTACTTTTGAAAGATTTATTAGTCGTATTACACAGTAATGACGTTCATGTTATGAGTATAACATTTGATGGCGACGAATTAATTCAGAGGTCGTGTAAGCTACTCAGCGCCAACTTTCAATACACAGATCAAGATAATTTTAAGCCATACATTGTGCACCCTGTATCTCAAAAGCCAGTTTACGTTTTTTTCAACCCCTGCCACATGCTAAAATTGGTGCGCAATTATTTCGCAGCAAAAGGACCAATTATTTATAACGATGAAAAACATATCAATTGGAGGTACATAGTTTTATTGAATGATAAACAGTATGCTGAAGAAATGCACTGTGCGTGCAAAATACGCAACAGGCACGTTAACTTTGCTAATGAGAAGATGAAGGTGTTTCTAGCGGCGCAAGTTTTGAGTCGCAGTGTATCGTCAGCTTTGCATTTTTTAGAATTCGGAATTCAAGATTCAAATTTTTAAGATTCATCGGCCACTTCCGAATTTTGTTTGAAAATAAATGATATCTTCGATATTTTTAACACGAGAAGTAAGTTCAGTAAGGTATCCGGGCGAAACGCTATAACAAAAGAAAATGTGAGCGATTTAAAAAAAAAATTGATGATTTGATTGATTATATTACAAAATTATCCGTTGATGTTCAAGTCAAAAGAAAATCAACAAAAAAAACTAACAATGCAGCGGTGAATCCTACACAACTAACAGTACGTAAATCAGTTCTTGAAACGTCAAGTACAAAAACAGGTTTCCTTGGACTAATTATTTGTTTAACAAACCTATACTCACTGTGTACAACTATTTTTGAGAAAAACATTGCAGCCTACGTTTTGTCTTACAAACTATCACAAGACCACGTCGAGATGCTATTTGCCATTATTAGGAGGATGAATGGATTTACCATTAATCCAACCACCGTTCAATTTCAATCTGCCCTTAAAAAACTTTTGTGCAACAACATGGATGTAATGGTATCTCGAAATGCTAACTGGTTACCTCAAGATGACACTTTTACAGCATGTAATTTTAATTGCAAAAACTCCATCGAAAAACCCACAGCTGACAAGTTCGATATGAGCACAACTAATTCTGAAATGACGTCCAAAGATAAATCACATTTGAAAAAAGAGATGGCTTATAGAAATATCAACAAAATTTCATCGTCTCTAATAAATGAAAATTTACACTCTAATTCAACGATACTAGAACACGATTATTCAAAGAAAGATTCATGGATTGAGTCTGACTACTTAGAGCATATCATTAAACATACAGCTGGAGCTGTCATCTTTTCTGTAACAAAAAAAATCAAATGTACTCAGTGTGTACATTTATTGAATGGAGATGTAACAACGAAATCCAAATTAACTGATTTAAAAAATCGTGGTGGATTGAAATATGCTTCAGACGATGTCCATCACATATGTCGACTAACAGAAAAGATTATAAGACAAAACAAAACAGTATTATTATCTACAAGTATAAATTATAAATTAGTTACTGAAACGCTCAAAATAATTCCAACTTACGTATTAGACGAAAAAAATCATTTTTTTTATTTTTATAATGAAACTTCATGCTACCATAGACAAAAATTAATTTATTTAATTGTGCAAGACTATATAGATAAGCGTTGACAACACGAGGCAAATAAAATTGGAGATAAAAAGTATAGAGTACGAATGTTGTTCAATAAGCTAACGATTTTCAAAGGTGAATAAAATTATGATTACTAATTTGACTTTGTTCGATCACTTACATTTTTGTTACATTATACTTATATTGTGATGTACTTTTCGAGCTATACTCGTCAGCAGGTCCATTTCAAATATACCCTCGCTCCGACCTCCCACTCCACCGTGCTGCTTTTATATGTTTTATACCTATACATATGAAATTCCCGTAGCCAATCAGCAGCGACCAAAGAGAGAGACAGAATTGTCACTCGATTTGGCATCTCTTTTCATCCCCTCCACGTTACCACTTGCAGGAAAGGTTGGAGCTTGCCTACTCTATCTATAATATCTCTATGGGTGAGACCGGCGGTCGACAGCGTGGCCAGAGGGCCAGCTCGAAGATGATGATGACCTTCACACCCAGCAATCCTGGTCATGGCACCAAAATGTATAGTCCCAAATTGATGTAAAATTATTATTAATATTGGTTTTTATAGTCCAAATAAATGCTGGTTTATTCACAGTTCAAATGAAATTCACTTTCCAGTACGTACAAACAGTAATTAGTTTTTATTTGATTAGAAATACAAGCATAAAGAAACGTTAACTTTTACAATTTTTCGATAACGATTTTGACCGAATAAACTGTTAATAAAGACGCAAATAAGCGCACAATGGGGCCCCAAGATCTTAATTTACCCAGTAAATAATTCATAATCACAGTTGACCTCTCGTCTCACGTAGCCCACACTCAACGTAAGTCACGTTTTGAGCTGTGAACCCAGGCGCATTCAGCGACACGACGACGAGAACGTACTCACTAGCGTGATTTCTTGGCACCATAAATCCGTGCAAGGTCAGAGCTCCTTTGAGATGCTCTCTTTCTCGCAGCGCTACGAGGACTCCTTCAAGAAATGAGCGGGCCTGTCGATAGAGTCGAGAACGCCCGATCGCCGCCGACAAGCGACGAGCGGTCGCCGTCTCGTGACATCTGCCCTTTCGACTTTCGTCGTCTCTCTCTGTTACTAGCCTACGTTGTGTTTTATTTTCTTATTATTTAAACTTTAAGCCTTCTGGCTGTAACATGCTTTACGGTCCTCAAACAAAACAAGGTCTTCGTATTATTTATTTAAACCAGAAGTATACGAAAAATTTTTTTTAATTATTTACAAACATACCATATTTTAAAGTTGCAAGCAAACAGTTATTCTTAATATAAGAAAACAAATAACATATTTGAGAAAAAAATTAACAAAAGTAAGACAAAAGATCAAATTTCAGTAGATAATCAAATGGTTGTACCTTTTAACAAATTTCTGTGGACAAAATGTAAATGTTATATTACCGTTAAATGTAGTGCATTAATCCAAAGCTTTGAATCTGTTTACGGCTACACTTATACAGGTAATGACAGAGCATACATTAAATTTTAAAAATTAAAAGGCAAAGGAACAGAATATTAAACAAAAAAATTAGTTGTACTAATGCTTGATACATGGATCTAATAAAAGCAGATCATGGACTGCAACAATTTTCACTTTGTGATACAAGTCACACAGTCATAAATTAAGCTGTCCATCTTGAAAACAAACAAAAACTGATACACGACAAGAATAATTTTGGTAACCGTATAAAGCTATGAAATGCTAGTAACATGATAGTTTTCAGGAGTTAGTAAAGTATGTGAGCATTAAAGAATATTACATTTTCAGTAACAAATTAACAACTTGAAAAAAAAACAATGTGACGAAAATTATAACTATGGCTAAATTAAACAATAAGTCCCCAAAGAATTATTAATGGTTTGTTTAAACTAACCTTAAATATAAGAAACGGAGCAACATTTTTTAAAGAGATGTAAACATGAAAAAAATTAGATATTAGCTATTAAGAAATACTGCCACCTCAATGGATTGAATTGACAATGATTTTGCAATGAATAATATTTTTAAAGAAGCAATAACTTTTAGGTTTCAAAATCAAATAAGATAATTATCTACGAACTCCTTTCACTTGCTCCTTTGTTATCATAAATAATTTTAAGGTCTTAAACTTAGTGTTTTGAAGCATAACTATTTATTTATCAAATTTATCATAAATACTCATTTTTTCCATAGATTAGCCGAAAACTACTCTATTACTTTAGTTTGGATACAATTAACAAGATATTTTTAAGTACTATTTTCAAGATTACATTTTTTGATAAGTAACAGTACCATGTCGTTTAGAAAGAAGATATGAGTTAACAGTTTTTCATCAAATTTGTATGCAAATTAAGAATTTCGTTATTAAAATAAATAAGTAGGTGATGTGTGCCCCTATCATTCACGTTTTGCACTTAAATTATAGCTGACAGGGCTTGGCACGTACAGAGCACGGAGAAATAAAGCTTCTACTTCACTTAACTACTTTCACTGCTATGACTTACACGAAAAGTCTTTTTATCTAATATATAAAATAGATACAAGGAAACCACAAAAAACAGCTAATGTTGTACCCCATGTTGTTAAAAAAAAGACTTTTTTGTGGCGCACCTACGAGATAGGGCACATTTTACTTGTCATGCCATGTTATATGAGAAAAAGTTTTTAAGCACGGTTTTCAGTGACATCCTTATACATAAGTCAAATTAAAATTTAAAACTTTTTAAACTGACAATTTGACATTAATAACCTTAAGAAACTGAGTGACTTGAGTAAATTTGTCATTCTACAAATCTTTAAACAATGGATTATTATTATGTGGTTAGTATATTATAATTCCTTACTAATCGTTTTTCTACAACATGAATACAAAGCTTTTATAGGAAAACTAAGTTTTGTTAAGAAAATTTAAGTTATTATAGATGTTCTATAATAGTGGCGAGGAAATTTTTTTAAACAAAAAAATTGTATTAAAATATAGAATTACATGATGTCACTAATTATTTTAAAATACAGAATAGTCATTAATAGATAAAATTTAAATAAAATGTGAAAAGTCATGTCTTCGTAAGAATATTAGAATTGTTAGTGAAAGTACCTTTTTTTTAATTTCTTTTCAAATAAAATTTTCAGTCTACAAACTTTTGCCTCCAACCTTCATAAATACATTATTCCTCTTCTTCAGCTTGATGAGACTACGTATAATTGGCTACAAGAAAGAACTGGTTTTCTTAAGTATAAGCCAAAATTATGAATTTTGACCTTGAAATTAATTGACATTCATGGCAAATGCTGCAATTCATTTTCTAAATTTTCTGAATAATAATTGTTTTATCACTTTTTTTTATGAATAATTAAATCTTATAAAAATCGTCTTTTGAAATTTTATGAAAATTAGCTTCTGAAATGATTAATTTAAAAAAAAAAATATATTTCCGTATAACATACATCTTGAAATTTTTTTTCAACTGTTTGCTTTTTTTGAAACCATTACAGGTTCATTCTAAGTAACTAAATCATCATTACGTAATTTTTTGTTAGATAACTTTAATATTTTCTTACTTATAGACATTTCTCTATTTATAGGATGGTTTATTTTAAATTTTTTTTGGTATAGGTGGATAAAAATCATCACACAATTTATCTTTGAATTCTAAAATTTTGTTAAAATATAAAAGAATGTGATTATTTCTATCATCAACAAAATTTTTTGTAGATTTTTTCATATTCATTTCTTATTTTTTACCTTAAATGTTTTTTAAAATTAAAAACCACGTAAAGAATTGTTCTTAATAATAATAGTAAGATCTAAGACTAAATATTTTGTGGTATGACTATTTATGTAAATAACTATTAATAGATATGACCAATACTACACAGTCATGCTGACAGCCTCTTTAGTATAAAAAAACATGCAGGTATCAAAACAACACGCAGAAAGGACACATGTGTGTGCCATAGTTAAATGCCTTTGAGAATTTTAGTTTATAAGCTTAAGGGGGCTCCTACGACTACTGCTAAGGTCAAAGACAAACAAAAAATTAAGTTTTGTTTTTCAATAAACAAATGTGTCTGAAAATCATTATAATATTTTTAATAACGTGTAAAGTGGGAAAAATGATATTTATGTGTGTAGTTTAACTTTGTACGAAAAATTAATTATTGTTTTGACCAGTCTAGTGCATACGAGGGTACAGTGGTACACCACCTGTGTTGGTGTTGTATAGCGATGTAATATATAGGTATATGGTACATATATGTCGTGTTTGCATGCCTTTCTGCTATTACTCTACCTCTATAGTGTTTAGTATCTGTATGTCATTAACATCATTTAATTGATAAACAATGGATGACGGTCCTTCTAATCCACCTAAAAAAAAGAATACCACGCACATAGAGTCTTAGGAGGATGGAGGAAAGGCAATCTCAACTTTTTGAAAACTCGCGCGATTAGGTGAACAAGTACGTCTGCTACCCACGTGACCTCCTGACCTCTTGGACACTATTTATTTATTTCCATCACAAATATCTCGCTAAAATGGTCCTTTATCCACAATTTTTATTACAGCATATTACAGAGGAAGACTTTATCTACAAAACGTATATATTCAGTCTGCTGAGACATTAAATTTAGGTTTATTATAAATGAAAACAAATTGTTTTTCACGCTGCCCCATAGGAACACGTGCTAATAGTTACAACTTTAAGCTCGGATTTCTCAAAATTTTGACCCATTCGAAATATAATTTAGACCACCATTAAATTCAGTAGACTTTTATTTACAAGAAATAATATATCTCTGTTTGGAGACTTTTGTGAAGGAGCCCCCTTAATATTTATTCACACTCGACAGAAAGTTTGTGCAGCCTCTGGTGAGAAAATAGGTAAGCCAGTTATCAGTGGTGCGAGCAGCTGACCCATTTATAATTCAATGGTGGCTAAACATTTATGCAAAATACCTATAATTAAGGCTGTGTTGCGTCCAAAAAAGTAATGGAATAGATTAATACGGGTCTTAGCCAAATATTTATCATCAATTGGATGATTAGATATAAAGAGTAAGGTGAATGTTGGCATGAAGAAAGTGTGAAGTCATTCAATGCCATGTGGTAAGTACATCTATATGTATTACTCAAGGTAAATATAACATATAAGTACACGACCGTTCTCGTAAAAAATTGACTATACTTTCCATTTTTTTTAAAATTTAATTTAGTGTCCTGGGATTGCTTACATTTTTGTATTTCCTGCATAAAGGACATGTATAAAAATATATATATTAGAAGCGCATAAAATGGTGTACACAGAAACAGTAAACAAAGATTGTTTTCCCCATTTTTGCTCTTTGTTTGCAAGTAGGTAGTAATATGATAGCCTTCTCAAGAACGGTCGTGTACTTATTTGCGCGTATTCGTATGTATACGCGTTGTGATGTTGTATTGACTTTAAGTAATTAACATAGATGTACTTACCACGGGGCATTGAATGACATCACACTTTCTTCACGCCAATATTCACCTTACTCTTTATATCCAATCATCCGATTAATGATAAATATTTGGCTAAGACCCGTATTAATATATTCCATTACTTTTTTGGACACAACACAGCCTTACTTATAGGTATTTTGCATAAATGTTTGGCCACCATTGAATTATAAACGGGTCAGCTGCTCGCACCACTGATAACTGGCTTACCTATTTCCTCATCAGAGGCTGCACAAGCTTGCTGTCGAGTGCGAATAAATATTAAGCTTATAACCTAAAACTTCTCAAAGGCATTTAACTATGGCACACTCATGTGTCCTTTCAGCGTGTTGTCTTGATACCTAAATGTTTTTTTATTCTAAAGAGGCTGTCAGCATGACTGTAAAGTATTAGTCATATCTATTAATAATTACTTACATTAATGGTCATACCACAAAATATTAAGTCTTAGATCTTACTATTATTAATAAGGACAATTTTTTAAAAATTCAAAATTTAGTGTTCCTATGAAAGCTTTGTATTCATGTTGTAGAAAAGCGATTAGTAAGGAATTATAATATACTAACCTCATCATAATAATCCATTGTTTAAAGATTTGTAGAATGACGAATTTACTTAAGTCACTCAGTTTCTTAAGGTTATTAATGTCAAATTGTCAGTTTAAAAAGTCTTAAATTTTAATTTGACTCACGTATTAGGATGTCACTGAAAACCGTGCTTAAAAACTTTTCCTCATATAACATGGCATGACAAGTAAAATGTGCCCTATCTCGTAGGTGCGCCACAAAAAAGTCTTTTTTTTAACAAAATGGGGTACAACATTGGATATTTTTTGTGGGTTTCCTTGTATCTATTTTATATATTAGATAAAAAGACTTTTTGTGTAAGTCATAGCAGTGGAAGTAGTTAAGTGAAGTAGAAGCTTTATTTCTCCATGCTCTTTACGTGCCAACCCCTGTCAGCTATACTTTAAGTGCAAAACGTGAATGATATATTTATAAAAATAACGGAATGACGCAAAATGAACGGGTCAATTTTGTTAATTTGCATAAAAATTTAATGACAAACAGTTAACTCATATCTTCTTTCTAAACGACATGGTACTGTTACTTGTCAGAAAATGTAATCTTGAAAATAGTACTTAAGAATATATTGTCAATTGTATCTAAACTAAAGTAATAGAGTAGTTTTTGGTCAATCCATGGAAAAAATGAGTATTTATAATAAATTTGATTGAAAAAATCTTACTTTATTATAACATATTATTTTTTGTAGACACTTATCCTTTCCTCTATTGAGATACAACACTAAGAAAAGGAGAGATGCAAATTGAACGTGAAAATAATTTGGAAGTAGAAAATGTTGTTCGAAGAAAAATTTATATTTGATATAAGATACAAATTTTTTTAAAAAGTAATCAATTGTAAGTTATGAAGTAATTGATAAGAACATCATTAAATACTAGTTTCTGACATAATATTTCAAAATTTTATCATACAACAGTTTTTTTAAAAGTCATGCAACTTAAGATTTATATTCAGTGTCACTGTTTCTGCTATTACTTCAAACCTAACCATCTTAAAATTTTTTTTTTCAAGCAACACTGGCCAATTTTTGTGATTTCTTTGTAAACATGTATTTATTCATTTAATTACTGGCCCAAAGATCCAATGAAATAAGTATACAATGAGTGTGTTAGCATATTGTTGGGCGCAAACACGAAAAATTTTTAAATGTGTAACAATGTAACAGAAGATAATTTAAAATGAATTTAATGAAATTTAATGTTATTCTGTATAAAGTAAAATAAACACTTAAAACAAAGTAAAATAAGAATTATAATGTACTTATATAACGTAATGATAGGATTGAGTCTAAAGAAATAGCAGAGGTAGTATAATGAAGACGTTTGGTTCTAAGGGCTTTGTTGAGCAGAAATAAAAGTGCAATGGTTTAATTTAAAATGCAATTAATTATCAGTTTCAGGTTAATCTAGAAATGTGAAGTTGAAGAGTCTTCTTAGGTGAGGTCAAGATAAGTTGTGCTGGTAGTTAGTTATTTGTGTAGTTTTGTCAGCAATAGTGCGGATATTTCTTAGATTGGGGTAGAGGAGAAGAAAGTGAATAATTTAGGATAGTGTATGCGAGAAAGTGTAAGTTTTAACAAAAATAAGCTTTCATGGTATTTACGTAGAAGCTCTATAAATTGTAAAAAAAGTTTGGTTAGCAGTGGCAAGTAGCAACGGTCCAAATATGGCATTGCGTTATTGGTTTTATAAGCAGGCAATAAGTTTGGTGAACTACTTTATTAGGTAAAGAAAAACTAGTTTGTGTGTGAGGTATCTAAACAACTAAAACATAACTAAGTTGAGGTATAACTAGAGATCTCAATGAGTGTATGATGAACTCAGATCTTGTAAGATGGAGTGTTGACCTTTGGATAAATCCTAGTATTTTTTTATATTTGGCAACCGTTCTGTTAATACGACTGTTAAAATTCCAGGTACATTTCAGACTCACGTCTAGATAAGATAATGATTGAGCCCTCCTAATACGTGTGCCAGAAATGGTGTTATTAAAGGATATTGTAGTTTTCAATTTGGTAGCTGATAGTATTTTACATTTTTTCTCGTAAACAGTAAAAAAAATTTTCGTACATCAGATGACAGCTGTGGTAAGATCTGTCTGAAAACTGACAGAATCAGTAGATGCTTTGATTTTTCTATATATTTTTATATTATCAGCATATAAATTAAGCAGAACGAAGCGAAAACAGCAGATACAAAACTACTTATGGCCATGAAAAGAGAAGAGGACTTGTGTGAAAGCTCTGAGGGACACCAGGAGAGGCATGTATATATAGGCATCTAAATGCTTAAAACAACAATAAATGAAAAGAAGCCAATTACGTAGTTAAAACTTAGAATCTTATCTCATGAAATTTATAACTTTTATGTATCAAATAGTTATTTCTTAGAACTTATACATGAATTGAAAGAGGTTGGCAGTAGATCAGTTATTCAAGAAAATGAATTCACATTAGTTTTGATCAATTTTAGTAACTAAAGAAAATCGTCATAAATGAAGAGATGACTGCATGAAATAATTATTTTTGGTTTAAGTAAGTATTAGGATATTTTGTTTGTTTGTGGTTTAGATCATTAACAGGCGATGACTCTATTATTTAGTAACTATTATTACTTACTTTTCAACTTTGAGTAAATATATATGATCTTATTACGTCATATGATTGCCCCTTATTATTTAAATTAAGGTATAAAAAAATAATAACATAAAAAGCAAACGCATCTGAGATCAAGTACTTATCAAAGGTAATAGGGAGTAATAAACAGAATAAATTTAATAGATAACAAAAGAGTCATACAAAAAGAAATAGGAAATGGTTTCTTACGGTAAACATATTGGATACATCTATTAATTCTTAAAAATTAAAAAGTACTGAAATGGTAGCATATATTCTGAATATTATGTAGAGGAGTTGCAGAAGGACTTTGGAGCAGAGGCACTTGAGCATATGTGGGTAGGTGCGGGAAAACCATTAAAAAAATAAGTTCATCTTACATTGGATTAGAATAACAGTAAAATCTACCGAACATTTCTTATTTTTTCATGGCAGATAAAAGGGGCTTTAAAAATTATACAGAAGAACTGGGAGATGACAGGTGAGCTCTATATATTTTTTTTGTATGTTAAAAATACCAGTTATAATAATGAAACGTTCCGTCATTTTGTAAAAGGGATGTTTGATGAGTAAACGAAGGTAGTGTGAACAGCCCTTCCTTAACAACTGTATAATAGACTAGGTACACTTACATCATTACACTTTTTGATGTTTTATAGTAGACAGTTGTATAATAGATGGTGGGGACGTAAAAACAATAAAAAGTGTGATTTCCAGTAACAGACAACTTTGTTGCTTGAATCACTGAGTTCTAGAGTGTAGTTCAACCCCTTAAGTTCGCACCAAAATTTTTGATGTGCTTTACTTTACAATTAACAATGAAAAAAAAAAAGTGTTTCTGTCTCTTTTTTCATTGATATCTCTATCTCTTTTAACTTCTTATATAGCATATGCATTAGGGAGGTTGTTTCTAATAAGATTTCCTAAAAAATGAGCCCTAATGGTGGTCGCCAACTGCAATTTTTATCCTGCAAACAGCCTCAGAAGTTAAAAAAACGTTTTTTTCTCAACTACTTTTTCATTTCAAAATGACTGCATATGGATGGATAAAAATTCTTAAAAATGATAATAATATTGACCCAAAGATGCATAAATAATAAATTATGGTGCCATTACTCAATAATTTTTTCAGTTATTAACGAAATCGCTTTTTTTTCTTGATTAGAAATCACGCCATTTTTTTCACAAATAGGTTTCACTAGTCAGACCAACTTCAAAAAATTATAGAACGATTTAACTTTAGTATCTCGTTAAAGTATTTGATGAAAATTAATTTTTACAAATTTTCTAATGATTTTTTTAGTAATGCTAGTTTTTGACGAACGTATAAAAGTATTTAACGCTTTTTAAAATACATAGTAATAATCCTTGTTAGCACAGCTGTAAGGGTTAAATTTTAAAACAAATTTTTTTAAAAAAGGTTGCCCTAGCATGTACAGGAGTCAAGATGATTCTTTTTTTTCAAAAAAATCTAACGGACATTATATACGTCACACAGTGCTTAAACTTAAAGAAGTTGAATTAAAATACTTGTATTTGCATTAAAAAAATATACCGTACTAATATTACATTAAATAGTGTTAGACATTATTTATCGAAGTACATCATACAAAAGCTCAGCGAGCCAAATCGTCTGTGGTGGCAGAGTGGGAGGAGACACCAACTGCTACATCTGAATTCGAGCGCTTCAAATGATTCTTGCATGTAAAACCAACAATATGTCGGCTTCTGTACTACCCACAAAAATTTCTATTTAATTGATTAGAGGTAGCTTCATGGGACGAATATAAATATCGTATGCATTTATTTAAAATTATCAAAATAATGTCTCTACATGACATACGAACGGAAAGCATTCTAGGATTATAACGTAGAATGTGAGTATGCTCAGTAAGATACCATATAAATAATTGTTTTTGACATAGAAAGATATGTATTACATGACACTTTACAAAATCAATAAGACATGTATAATATACATATAAACTATTCAAATCTAGCTGAACTGAATTTGAGTGCTTCAAATCATGGACACTTACAAGACCGGACATATTTTGGCTTCTACATTACCCACAAATTTTTTTTATTATTTATGTGGTTTTCTTCATTTTTCAAGGTATAAAAGCTTTTTTTTCATGTCGTTTCTGTTGCTATTTATGAAGCAAAATACTTCTGATGTATTAAATATTTAAAAAAAGTTAGTATAAGCAACTTTTAATGTTTTAGAAATGAGTCTGTGATGACATTTTTTTTATCATTAGTCTTACAAATTATTTTGATGACTTTAGTATATTAAGCACATGTGACATTAAAAGAACTTAGATTTAAATAGTTAATGAATATTTAATATACTTTTGTTTTGATTTTGTATTGCTGTCAAGAAATGAATATTTTTTACGTCAAATACAATTATTTTTATAACATTATTCTCTCTTATTCTACGTAATGTTCCTAAAATGTTTTGTGTTAGTACATTAAGAAGAGACATTATTTTAATAATTTTAAATAAATAAATTCGATTTTTATACTCGTTTCATCAAACTTTCCCAAATCCACTGTATAAGAATTTTTTCGGGTAGTATATATGCCAAAATATTGTTGGTTCTACAAGCACGGATAATTTGAAGCACTTGAATTGAGTTCTGCAGTAGCAGCTGGTCTCTCCTCCCACTCTGCTGCCACAGAGAATTTGGCGTGGTGAGCTTCCACATGATCTACTACGACTACTGTTATTTAATACTATTTTATGTAATATTAGTACAGTATATTTTGTAACGTAAAAACTTGTATTAAACTTTAACTCCTTTTAGTTTAAGTACTGTGTGACATATATAACGTTCATACGATTTAAAAAAAAAAAAATCATGTTGACTTCTGTGCATGCTGGGACAACCTTTTTTTTATTTATAAAAAAATATCAGCTTTACAGCTGTGCTTACGAAAATCATATTTATGGATTATAAAAAGAGTAATATAATTCTACACGTGCGTCGGAAACTCAAATTGCTAAAATAACAATCATGAAATCTGTAAAAATTAATTTTTAATAAATATTTGAACGGAATACTAGAGCTCAATAGCCTTATGATTTGTATGGCTTTGTCTGACCAGTAGAATCTGTTAGTAAAAAAAGTGGTGCCATTTGTAA
The DNA here is from genome assembly GCF_036245765.1 of Copidosoma floridanum. NCBI lineage: Eukaryota > Metazoa > Arthropoda > Insecta > Hymenoptera > Encyrtidae > Copidosoma > Copidosoma floridanum. Next base: position 8,003,651 of record NW_028321903.1, on the reverse strand, counting down.
TTAAAGAAAAAAAAAATATTATCGTTAATAACTGAGAAAGTAATTGGCGAATGACGCTACAATAATTTGTGAATGTTTGGGTCAATATTGCTATAATTTTTAGAATTTTTAGCCATCCATGTGCAGTCATTTTTTTTTTTTTTAAATAAGGAAAAAACGGCTTTTTATTTTCTGAGGCTATTTGAAGGCTAACAATTACAGTTAGTGACCTTTATCCGTGCTTATTTTTCAGGAAAGTTGATTTGAAATGAATTTTTGAAAGCGTATACTGTACTAAAAGTTAAGAGGAATGGAGATATTAAAGAAAATATTGATTACTTTTTCAGTCTGTAATAGTTAATTAGAAAATGAAGCACACCAAAAATTTTGGCGCATACTTAAACGGTTCAACTATACCTTAAAATTAAGCAGTTAAAACAATAAAATAACTTATGCATGAAAAATACACTTAAAACTTTCTACCGTCTTTCCTTCAATAAAGGAAGAATTATATACATGTATGTCATAAAAAAGTAAACCTAGATAAAACAAAAAAATAAAAAACAATACATTTCTCTGTTATCTTTATGTATGAGTATCTTGGTGGTTCTCTTTATGAACTTTACCGGGGTTGAACATTTAACTAGTTGACAAAGTAATAGTTCCTTATAATAAAAAGTACTATCAAAGTGATATGCTTCTAAAATGCTTAGCTTCAAAAATATTTATTCGAATATCAACACTAAATGCTGTATCAAACTATATATTCAAGAAAGTAGAATATTTTTTCTATTTACCTATATTCTGTACGTGGTTCTACCACACGGTTTTAATAAATTGAATATTCTATTCTATTCTATTCTATATAGCTTGCCTGTATGTATATAATTTAGAACCAATGTCAATGCTTAAGACAAAACTAAAGGGAGGTCTATCAATTACAGAATTAACTATGAGAAATTAATTGAAATGTGTTTACAGATTAATAAAGTTATAAAAATGATACTGTCAAAATCTTAAGGCACAAGAGTTCCTAGGAGTTAAGTAATTAATATTTATATTGATCTAATTTTTAGATGTAGCCTTAGGGGCTGATCTACGTTTAAGTGCTTTTATTGCATTCACCTCACTTATTAACAATGAACTTTTGATAAAAAAATCTACTAATAGTAAAAAAGTATTGAAGCATCGTATTTAATTTAATTAAGCATTTGGACGGTGCAAGTGGGAGAAGTAATTAATTAATAAGGGAGGTAAAAACTAGAAAAGGTTATGTTATCACAGGAGAACCAGAAAGACAGACAACATCCCACACTATAAAGAGCGTCACATGGACTGTAGCGAGTGACTAAACCTCCTTAACTCGTTTAGAGAAACGCGTTACCTGGACTTTGATTCTAGTGAAAAACACGTATTTAGGTAAACGACTGCAATTCTAAGCTAGCTTAGTTTTCTAAAGCACGCCAATTTGTACTAGAGACAAGAAGTTTTTTAAATTGAAGATCCTTTTGTGTTATTTGTATCGGACATACACTTTTTATAAAATATAATTAAGCTTAAATCTTGTATCATTTACTGGATTTTGTAAATTGTTAAAAGTGACAGCTGCCCTTTTACATCTGTGAAGTATTTGAAATTCAAATAAGTAATGTGAAAAGCATTTTAAATATACTAAATTGCTTCCTGTCTGCTGTATGTTATATTTATTCTTAATGTCACTGACTGCTTAAGCCAAGTCAATTGAAAATTATTGTCATTGCTTTGAAAATTCGGCCTTAATCCTTTTTTTCACATATATGTTAAAACAATTTATTTCCGAGAAAATTGGTCAGTTCTCCACATTAACGTATTTTAACAAACCCTTGTCATCATCATTTTTTGCCACATAAGTAGATAAGTTGTTAAGGAACGGAATTGTGTTATTAATTATATTTACTTGTATGCTTTTTTTAAAAATCGTAAATCTTATCACACTAAAGAATAAAAGAGCTCAGTAGCAACTAATTTGTTAGATTTATTAGAAATTGATAACTAAGCACTGCTCATTAATTTATTTATTTATAAGGAGTTTATCTAATAACTAATAATTTATGACAGTTTGTTTGTATACCCATAGAAATTCTGCACCAAAAATCAAAGAAAATTTTGGCAAAACAAGTAGCCATGTCAAGACTAAAATTAAGTCATAAACAACAAAAGTAAAATAATACTTTGTGGTCTAATTAAATTATTATAAAAAATATTCATAAGACAAAAAAAAAATATAAATAGACCTGTAATGTTCTGCAGAAAAATAAGTGGTACTCTTCTCTGAACACATAGCTGGATGAAGTGCGCACCCTTGAGTGCACTCTCAGAAAATAAGACACCATTATTTGCTACAATGCCAACTGGGTATCCATGTATGCTCGCAAATCCAGTTACTAAAGTTTCTCCGTAAAGAGCCTTAAACTCGTGGAAAGCAGAGCTGTCGACGATTCGAGCAATAACCTCTCTGACATCGTAGGGCCGTTTCAGGTTTGTACCGACAATACCATAGATTTCGTCAATGGCATGCAACGGTGACTCATACTTCGAATTGACTGTGGCTTTAATCTTACGTTGGTAGTTCAGGTTTGACACGATCTGCCGAGTAAGATACAGTGCGTGCTTTTCGTTCATAGCCAAATGGTCTGTCACTCCAGATATTCTAAATTAAGTTAAAATTTTTGAATTCTCTTTTAATATCTTTGTATGACTTAACTAAATAAAAAGTATAACCAAATGTACGATAATCATGCATTCATGATTCTTAAATTTTTAATAGTATTTATGCAACTGTTAACTTTTATTTTTATGAAGAATAAAAATCATATTTTCAACTGACAAGTACTGCAACAAAACGCTCATGCTTTTTTTAAAACAAAGCCACAGAAAAAAAAACAGTGAATGTTTGGGTACCCATGTAAAAAGTCATACTTGTATGGCTAACGATGCTCAAACCGTTTTAACAGGGATATTTAGTTAATGGGTTTAGTTCCAATTAATATTTATGTATTTAATAAATAAACAATTATCAAAAATATATACTGTAGATAAGAGAAGTTTTTGATGAAAGCCATATGGTACGAAAGGCTGCCAGGCTGGTAAGCACAAGACTGTACACTTTCATCAAATCTTTCAATGATTTCAAAACGTTTTTCTAGCATCTATGCTGTACATCTCTGCAATCACATCTGTCACATACATTTACGTACTTATTTCTATTCGCGTTTTTAATACCCACAGTTTATAGAAGTATCTAAGAGGGTAAGAAAAAATATCCTGTAGTACTGCTTCACTTTTACTAAAGTAAAGTATTACATGCCAGTGAATGTTGCTGCAGAATGTTTATTACACATAAAATTTTTAAAAGATATAATGAAAATATCAAATATATTTTCATTGTGGCAGAAAAAATACCCTTAGAAAATTCTGGATCGATTAACTTTCTTTATTCGTTTGATACAAAAAAATTTTGACTAACACTGTAGTCTTATAAAAGCATGACATAAAATAACATTTATAAAAAAATGATCTATAGAAATTTTTCTACTTTTTTCGCATGATGGATAACTACAAGATAAACTTATTGAATTTTCTATATGAAAAAACAAAGCAGGGGTTGATTTTACATGAAGGAGTAAATAAGTGTTTACCTATACGAATAAAGTAATTGCACTTGTTGCAACTCTCTCTGAACCGTCACCCTACTAACTGTAGTCATTGTCCTGCAGTCAATAAATTACCTTAGACCGAAGCAAAAATAATTTTGAACTAATAAAATACTATAAAAATCGATAAATGTATTTGAAGAGACTTATACAAATAAATGACTAGTAATAAAAAGATAAAAAAGGTATTACTGCTTAAAAAATTTTTAGAAATTTAAAAAAATATTGAATTTATAGTTTAAAAAATGACTTACTCATTAACTTAAGAATCAGCAAACTTATGAAAATTAAATGTTTATCCATTAATATAAGGAGAAGTAGTTGTTAGAAAATATTTGTTACATTATTTTGAAAAAATTTATCAGAAAAAAACGTACTAAACTAGTGCGCAATAAATCATGGATGTTTAAGACGAAAAGAATGTAAGCCATAATATGTCGTATTTATTAATTAATACAAAAGTGATAGTTAAGTAAAATTATGAAAAGTTATATAAACTATGTTCCCTCTTAATAAAAAAAAAAAATTCTTCTAAATAAGTATTTTAAATGTTACACATAAGCAAATATATGTTTATTGTTGCAAGAGCATAAAAATATGTATTTAAACGAATCTCAATAACTGTATCATAGAAACAAGTCAAATGATCGTCAATAATTTGACTCATCAGTTCTTACACCTGTCATTATCGGTTTGTGATAGCTGAATCATGAAAAAAAATTTTTTGACTCCATGTTATCTGAAAATTGTGAAATAATAGCATCCATAGTTGTATCACCCAAAGTAGTTAATTTAAGTTGATCATTATGGATACGTAAATTTAAAAAATCTGGTAAAAATTTTAGAAATAGCCGTGATGTTTTATTATTAAAGTAAACATTAAAATCACCAGAAGCGATGAATGGTAAAGTATGAAAGTTTTCTTCCAGCGCAGAAATACCTACCAATATCTTAATATGGAAGCACTGCCAACGCATTGACTGCGTCACTGCACTACCCACGCGCCCGTATATGTAAACATACACATACTTATGGCTCTCTTTCTGTATCTATCATCCTGCAGTCAGCTGTTTCTGCTCCGCGCTGATGTATTCACATATGATGCTTTCCAGTTCCCACTTTTGGCCTGCGCTGCACCCCCTCTCCCCCAGCCCCAGAAAGTATTGAAAATAAAAAAATTAAAAATACAGTTAGAAAGAACAAAAAATGGATCCTCTAATTACACAGTTTGTTAGAACTAAACCCTCATAAATTTTGTAGAAAAAAATTATTAACAGTTGCCAAGTTATCTTGTTTTTAACCTCCGATATCTTTGGGAAACACTTTTTTTCGATACAATTACGTTGGCTTAAAAAAAATGAACCTTTTCTGATTTGAATTGTGCTTATCTTACATTGCAAATATTAGCTTCGTTTTTTATTAACGAGTAATATATAATACTGGTCTAAAAGCTACCCTCATCTCTATCATGCATATCAACTGCACATGCGCTCTGGGGGCTTGTGTGTCCGCAGAGCTGAAAAAGCTCACGTACTCAAAAATTATAAAACAATAACACGTAAGAATTTATAGTAAAAAGTCAAATAGTATTTATTGAAAAAATTTACGCCTTAACCATTTTGTGTTGAACACTTTTGATAATGAGGCTCCACACTTATTTACCACTTATTTATAATCAATATAAATTTTTAAAACGATAATATAACTTAAGTTTTTATAATTGAAGTACGTAATAATGAGATATTCACTGTTTTAATATATGTTTGTATGTATGTATCAGGGGATCTACTGCCAACATTTTTAAGGTGGCTCTAGCGCCTCGTGCCGTACCAAAATGGGGAGACTAAAAATTAATCATTATTTTCTTTAAAATATGGTATAAAATTATCGTAGAGACTGTTGTAAGCCATATTCTACATTTTATCTGTTACTTTAGTGAGTAAATATAAAAAGATAAAAAAGTTCTATGGTGCCCTATTTGATGAACTGTTACGGTACGCTCCTAAGTTCAAGAATGTGGCAACATTGCTTAGCTGTAGTCATACCTATATATATGTACTCTGCAGAATGCAGACAGCTGAGAGCTGACTTCCACTCGCAACTGTATACTTAGTCTCCGATTATTTAAAAATTTTGTTCAATAACAAGACACTTTTCTCATGTCATCGAGAACTACGTAATAATATATACAAGATAGTATATTTTTTACACCTTATGGGTTATTTATATGAGTGCAGCAGTAGGTTGTATATCGCGTAAGCTTGCATTTCCTATCTAACCCGTCTTAAAACTACGATTTTCTAAGCATGATTTCTTACAATTTTTATCGTCAACCTCAATTTTTTTTTATACGAATAGAAAGATGGGAATTTGGAGAATATAATTTAATTTTATTAACCTCGATTGGGTTATTTATAATTTCAACATTGAGGCCACTGGAGCCACCTTAAATGGCCGGAAAACTTTGTTTACTTGTACGAGTAAGTTTTTATTAATTTTTTTTTTTATTTCCAGATTCTCTTTATGTGTCTATGCATTTTTTTATTTTTTTTTTTTTTTATATTGTATCAACTAATATATATAGTTTTTAAAGACCCATAAAAATTATTAAAACTAAACAGGTATTGAAACTAAATAAGTTTAAATTATTTTAAGAGAAACACAACACGTACTTTTTTTAATAATATGTTGCAAAAGTTCTAATAGCGCTTTAGTGTAATGATAAAAGGATGTGTAAAAGAACTGAAAATCATTGAAGAGAGACAGAGGCTACTTAAAAACACAAAACAAAATTCCATCGAGTTTCAATCATCTCAAATCTCGAATGCACGTTATTGTGTCGGTAATACCGACCACATGAACTGGGAGAAGGGAATGATGGGCTCATGGAATAATGGATAAACAGTTTTCCTACCTCATCAGTGCATGGCATTGTATTTGTATTTGTAATCATCAGTCGTGGCATCGTTATATTATATAATTATAAGTTTTGAAAACGATCGAAAGAAGCCGGTGCTAGGATTCCTACGATTAAGTAATCCTTAAAGCCGATTTCACCGGAACTTATTGTTTTGTTTAGATTTTGTGTATAGTACAGGTATCGAAAAGTTGCGTTTCTCAGCTTGTCGGCTGCTGCTGTATTATGTCTGCTAAGTACAGATCTAAAATAGACAAAACATAACTTCAAATTGAATGGTTATCAAATATTAGTCATTAACTCATTCATGAGTCGTAGCTAGTTCTTTAATGTTTATTTCTCTCTTTTAAACAAGGCAATATAATACATACATGCCAGCTAAAACAAATTTCAAGAATAGTTAGTACAAATCTGTTATTATACAAATTAACAGGGACATCAATTGGATAAAATAACTAAGGGATATACAAGCACGCCAACTCACATACCTATCTCAGCCATCCGACGATTTCTTATCGTTAGTTTTTTTCCAGACTAACGAACTGAAAAGTCTACGTCAGATAAGTATTCCAGTTCAAGAACTTAGTAAAGTGTAAATTTAATAATAGGCACTTTGATTCTTTGGCAAATTTTTTTTTTTCGTTTTTCAGAGATGATATTACTCGTGTAATATAATATAATTCAATCGAACATACTTACAAGGGCCACTAAAATCTTTGAAGAGCATGGAAACAAATTTCATAAGAGAGCAGAAGTGTTCGTACATCCTTCATTATAAAGTTGTATCTGGAAATATTAGGATTCATGTGTATCCAAAATCCTGGCCAAGTATTAGCTCACACATCTGTGAACAGGAACCTTAGTGTTTTATAACCTTGAGGTTAAGGGATTATAAAGTATTAATACAGTTACATTGGAGAAGTTCTCATTGTATTATGGTCAGTTGTATTTTTACATACTTTTTTTTTGTTTATTCATATTTTCATGTACACATATAGATAATGTCAAGTAACTCATATTGTAAGTTTTGTTGAAACAAAGATATGTTTTCATACTTAATAAAAAAATAAGGACAAATTAATATTCATGCTATAGTAATAATATTGAATATGTCTTTGATACACTCATATAAACAACTAAAATCCATTACTGTATTTCTTCAACTTTGGCGAAAAAAAGTGTGCTTATATTAATTTTTGCATTTCGCAAGAGAACTTTCTTACTGTATTTACACAAGTCATTTTTTTCAATCCACACATTATTAATAGTGCGACAAAAAGCTTAGTAGTGACCTACTGCACCAGGCTTGTACTGTATAACACCGCATAATACATGGGTAAAGTTTTTAATGTGTAATTTAGCTGGAATATGCCTCAATTATCTTTACTTTATTCCAGAAACCACATCATTCTGGTCTTTGATGGATTCTTCATCGGAGTCTTTGTTATCAGGTGATTGTCGAACATTTTCATTTGTCGGTCATTTTTTTAAATCATTTATGTCGTCTTGGTAAACTTCTGGATTGGTCGCCTTCAAAAAATTAATGTAAGCATCATATGTATTCAAACAAAAGTAGGAGCCTAAGTTATACTTTGTTAAAGAAGAGTACAAGGTTTGGCATGACTCACAATGCAAAAGTTTCGTTAAAAAGTAATCTTGATTAATTTTTTCCAAATTTTTGTATTTATTTTTAACAACATTTGTGTCTGAAATGGGCACAACATATTTTTCTAAACTTTTCTTTCTGGGGCATGTATTGCAGTCAGACATTTCTTCAAAACTGAAAAACTGAGTTGGACTCATTAAATTTTGAAATAAATAATGAATATTTTGTTCACAATTGATTTCACCATTTTCTACCGGTAATAAAGACTTTATAATGTGAGCTCGGACAATGTAAGTGACATTGGTGGGTCCATAGATGCTATATTTTAAAATCGTTGTGAAGAAGCACAAGTAACGAGCAGCCATAGAAATGTTTCTGAAACTTTCAATTGAATCTTTAAAAAGTGATATTGCAACACGTATGGCTCATTATTTCTAAGAGAGGGTCATAAGCACAAATATTTCTCAATCCTATTTTCAAACTTTCAACAAATCTAGACTTTAAATTATTTCCATTCTGGAGAATAGCTTTGATGCTCTTTGCTTTTTTACTATTTACAGGTTTTTGCTGTTTTAAATACAGCTCTGGATCTGGTGTTAAGCATTTTCTTTTTCTTTCTGACTCTCCAAGATAGGTGAAGCATTTATCGATAGTAGATTCTTTGCTAGAGAATTACTTGATGTGCTCACTAATTTTTCTTTTTTTAGGTTTCTAACAATAGGACTTTGACAAGTGGAGGAAGAAAATTGTACGTTTTCCAAAAAATACAAGAAGTCGTGGTCATTTGTGCATTCTTTTTCAACAGTGGTAAGGTCAATTATCTTAGGGTCAATGAACTGATTACAAAGATTCAGTTTTTCTTCATTAGTGGACTTTTCAAGGTTTGATACGTCATCCTTGGTTATTTCATTTATTGGCTATTGGTAAATGACATCTGTACATTTATTATTAGAAGGGATCTCATGTGTAAATATTTCATCAATTTCTTCATCTTGAGCACACTTATTTCTCCAATTTTTAATATCATGTAAATGATGAAAAGCATTCATGTTTTTTGATTTTACTGATTTTTGCTGTATGTTAATTTTTACTTCCTGTTCCTCTTTTTCTTTTGAAAATTTTAAATGTAAATTTGTCAATGTTCCTCTGGCTAATTTGACATCATTATCAACAGAGATTAGAAGGGAGATTGCCAGTGCCTATGGTAGAGAGTGTGTCGCTTTTTTCCACTGTTTTGAGCGCCCCGTCGCGGCAAATCAGCCGAACTATACGCACGTTTCAGCAGCGGAGGAGAAGACCAAATTGTGCGTACAATAGGTACTTAGTAGAGGGGGAAGGAATATGTGCGTATACACGGGTATAGCTATATATGTTTTGTATTTTAGCTGCCTCGGCTCTCGGCTCCCGGCTCTCACAGCTCGCAGCTCTCGCATGCATGCGTATACCTATATCTATTCCTGATGTGATGTTTCCTCAAAAGCGGTTTTGAATGTTGGACAGTTGTCCGGTCATGTATATTACTCATTAAATGTGTATTAAATACTTGTACATCTAAATACTAAGTTTTCCTCGTATAAAATAAAAAATTAAGTAATAAAAACGTAAGTCCCGATATTTAATGTAACTTCTTGAAACTTGATTTCTGTAAAATAATCATTCTTACAACTTGAATAATTTATGTTTTTATAGATTTATAAAAATTTAGCACATTAAAAATATCAGATGATATACACACACTTCACTTTGATTTTTAAGTTTATTCAATAGAGAATGACTTTTTCTGTGATTCAAATGTCATTCTTCAACACATGTAACTTTTCTAATAAGAATAAGTAATTGTGAAAATATTTAGAAAAATAATAATTCTACTTGTAGGTCAAACTTCCACACAATTATCAATATAAAGAAAAAAAAAACTAATACTTAAACTTAAACCCTGGAGCTTTACGATAAACATGTGTCAATTTAAGTGCTTAGGGAAACAGTGCTTTGGTAGTCGAGGTAGCTAAATACCGCATCGTGTACTTTTGATTTGAGCATTCTGGGGTTTAAATCTCGCCCTTAGCAGAATTTTTTTTTTTTTTTTTTTTTTTGATGGTAGTACAAGACTTTTTTCGATAATAGTGTTTAATTTTTATGTATATGTTGCGTAACGACTACGATTTATGAATTCCTTCCTTGTAAAGTTGGGTGATTTTGTTGGATATGTAAATTTTTTAATAAAAATATAATATCAATAGTGGGGAAAATGCTAATTACCATTTTATCCTTAGTAATTGAATAGTACTAAGTTATTTTACACTATTCTAACAAAATGGTTATAATCTTACTTCGATGAGGATCACACCTTTTACAACCTTATTAATAATTGTATAAATTTTATTCAAACAATTAATTAAACTATTAGAAACCAGGACAATTTTTGAAAACACTTTTTATCAAATGATTTTTCATTGCTATTCCAAGTTTAACACGAGTTTATTGATAAAACGCTCAGTTAACTGGAGAGCAAAGTATGGCATCGCTTAACATAAAGGAAACCATGAAAACATTAGTAAAATAAAAGGCAAGGTATTAAATTAATATTGAGGACTTAAAATTTCTTTTCCTATCTTAGAACTAAATTTTGCCTATTATATAGATATAACTTATGTTGTACAAGTTCTTAGACTAATTTCGATGATTCAGATCAAAAAATTGTTTTTAAATCCATACGGCATTTACCAAAAAAATTAAATTTATAGTACCTTATAATTTTTTCAGAGCCATAATTGTGACCACTTATTAATCGTCTATATTTTGTTTAAAAAATTTTTAATCTAATAAAAGGGTAGTCTGAGTATGTCTCATGGTGTATACATGTCATAAAATGTATGTAAAAAAACGTATTGCGGGAAAATTGGATTTTTTTTGTCCATGAGCACTGCACTAAAAATGCTCTCGAAATTTTACGCTTTGATCAAACTTGTCTGATTGTAAGCCCTCAGCTGAGACATTCAGCTCAAATCTAACAACAAAGTTGGGGCCTACTTAGATCATAACTACTCAAGTTAATCTTAAAACTTGATAACATGTATATGCGTCCGCGTTCACAGACAGAGTTCGATTTCTCGTAGCTAGTATGCCTGTTAAAAACTTGACTGATTCTTCGCACAATTTTGTATAATATTTGCTGTTACAAATAATAAAAACATTCCTTGCCACAGCACGGAAATCATCAAAATTAGACACTGTAGTTAAATAATGGACAGGGCGTTTATAAAATTCCTTAACTTTAAAGCTTGCACTTTTCAAACAAGGCCATCGAATAACTGCATTGATTAAATGTTCAACATCAGTTCTAATGTATGTATCTAAAACAATGTGATAATCTTTTTTTTTGCAGAATCCTCAAACACTGTTGATTGTACACTGCAAACGTTAAGTGATTAAATGCCAAAGCAGCTGAGTTTTGCAGTGCTTTATTGATAACAGAATATACTTCCTGTGGAGGAAGGGCACCCTTTTTTAACCACTGGCAGAAAAAATGACACAATGTACTTGTGTCATTTTTTTCTGACAGCATTTGAGTGACAGGAACAATCACATTATTCACGTAAGTGACTATCGCAGTAAATAAAACATGGCTGGAATGACAGTCAGGGATTTTAACAGTTTTAGTCACAGAGCCTGTTAAATCAATGTAAACAGGATGCCTGAGATCTCTCTGAATGTCGTCGTATAGATCAATTTGTTGAGTAGACCATTAGGTAGTAAAAAATTGAATAAAGCCTATACTTTTAATGAAGTGGTTATATTCAACCATACCCTTCATTTTAGCTAGAGAGTCAAACAAATTGTCTTCCCTATTTAAACCATACTCTTAAAATCTATCTTCCTGTGCAGCCTTTTGAACTGCAGCTGGTTTGTACAAAAAAGGTGGTTCTATGCAGTCATCGTTTAATAAACAAGCTTGTTGTCTTCGCCACTCTTTTGGCTTTATAGTTTTGACTTCTTCTTTGATCTTACGTCTCTCTGTATTGGTCATTCTTCGGTTAGTGGAATGAGGTATACCTCGAGAATCCTTAGTTTCTACACTGAGTATAACCAGCTCATCCTTTTTCGGTTTTTCATGGCATGTTATAAGTAAAAAATTATCGCACGTAAAGATATAACTTGTAGCTTATAAAAAAATTCCCAGCTGTCTAACTGATGCTTCTTGAAATTATATGTGCAAGGAAGCTGGATTACATCCCACATAGCGCGTACAAAGATATGAGTCTAGCCCTCTTGAAGCATGTCTACTTCATTTCTAGACTTTAAAATTTTTTTAATGGGTTCTATCATTTTTCATGTCTCAGTCAAAACCGAAAACCGTTATTTTAAAATTAAGGGTATTTCCTTTTTTCTTTTTTAAGATTGTTCCTTTAGATACAGACTTGCTGTCATCACTTTCATACGTGCTATCACACATTCTATCACACTGGTCCTTGGTTTTTACAATATTTAGATTTTTTTTATTTTATTTACAAAGACTAAATATTGTTTCTATCTCCATGCACTTGCATGTACAGATTCAAGGGCTCAATCACATTTTGCAAGTGATTACAAACTTGTTGCCAAACTACATTACTTTTCTTTTTCAATTCATTATTTTCAAAAATCTCCAAATGTAATAAAGCATCCAATATTACGGTGGATTCCACGGCTGGTCTTAGACCTTTTTTTTTCTTATTTATTTTTCCTTTTTTTTTTTAATCGGTGATATTCTTTGATATATACAACTAATTATTAATTCTCACACATGGACCTGAAAGATATAGTTTTATGCTTTTAAGCACGATAACTGCCAAAACCGGTAGATTTCTGTTTTATGGCGCTGTAATCGCACATCGATTTATCACGCACAAAACAGTAAAATTATAAATTTTAAGAGCATCTTTATCCCTCTATATCTGAGGAAGATAGAGACAGTGAATGACGAGTATGCTTAGTAAAAAAAAATCTGCACGTCCTTATTAAATTAAATACTATATAGCACATATATTTCCTTTATTCTTCAATTGCTCAAGTATACCAATTAATCATTGAACAATTTTATAGGTGGTAATTGAAGAAATGAATTGTTTAATGTATAAAAATCATGAGATGTGAAATCTGCCCAGCTAAAATGTGCATCAATGGTTAACTTAAAATAAGATAAGTATTACTCTTTTTTACGAAATTATTTATAGAAAAAATTGAATTTCTTTTACATCTCATTATTATACCGTATGAACACTTATCGACATAAAATATTAGAACGCAGGAAACATGCATTTCTGTTTTCGCAAAAATTATCAATAATCTCACTAGATAAATTGGTATATTTTATTCAGAGTAGCACCATTTGTTATCTAAAATAAAACATAGTATGATAATAAAGCCAATTTCAAATTAATATATTATAAATTTATTAGCTCCCACCAGTTTGCCAAGAATCGCTCCTGTTAACTTAGTATTGGCATTAGACCTAGAGCTAAGGCCCAAAGGTGGTCCAAAATCTAAACCAGCCGCCACCCTTATCAAAATTAAGTTATCTTACGATTCTTGTAGATCTAAAATATTTTTGACATATTTCATTCTGGTGAAGAGTTATGCGGTAATTAAAGTAGTGCTATGTGGTCGATCGTATAAACCACCCGCAACTTTAACCAATGGATAAAGAAAATAAAAAGTAGTTTACGTGCCATTTGCGGGAAGACTAAAATTCATCTTTTATTTAAAAATCGACCATGGATCCAATTTTTAAAGGTTGAATTTCGAGAAGAAGGTATATTCTAATCTTGCCGCAAATGGCAATTAGTTAAAAATCTTTTAATTTCTGTAGCAGTTGGCTTAGGTTGCGACCTGGTTTAAAAAATTAACTACATGGCACTACTTTAATTACTACATAACTCTTTACCAGAATAAAATATGACAAAAAATATTTGGGATCTTCACGAATCATGAGGTTTCTCAATTCTGGTAAGTGGTGGCTGATTGAGATTTTCGACCACCTTCAGGCCTAAGCTCTTGGTCTATATTTGTAATACACAAAGTTTAATTTTCTTATACTTACAACAATTTTTTTTTATAATCATACACTAACGTGTCAACATACTGATTAAATACAACAAAACATCATTTTTTGCATTTTGCAACTTTGAAACATATGAATACTTATTTCTTTCGTTACGAATGGTCGGAAATAAAACTATCAGGTAGGCGTACAAACAAAGATACAACCTACATTTTGTTTAGTTGATTCTTTGTGAGCTTCTTGAGTCTATTTTATACATGTTTACTTACAAACATCTGTACATAAACAGATTAAGCTAATTCCAACAACCCATACAACTATTAATATAAATTCAGAATTATAAGAAATAAAAATGTACAGTAAAATCACTATCTGCCAAAAAAAAGCTTAGAAAGTAAAGCAATTTCTAAAGGTTTTAGCATGTCATAGATAGACAATAGTTACATTATATTCAGCTGTCAGCCTAAAGTTCTTTAAATAAACTACAACAGTCAAGAGTTTTCTAATACGGGTACGAACACTTTGATGCTACATCAGACTCAAAGGGATGTACGAACACTTCTGCTCTCTTTAAAAGTTGTTTCCATGCTCTTTAAAGATTTTGGTAGCCCTTGTAAGGATGTTCGATTGAATTATATTATATTACACGAATAATATCATCTCTGAAAAACGAAAAAAAAAAATTTGCCAAAGAATCAAAGTGCCTATTATTAAATTTACACTTTACTAAGTTCTTGAACTGGAATACTTATCTGACGTAGACTTTTCAGTTCGTTAGTCTGGAAAAAAACTAACGATAAGAAATCGTCGGATGGCTGAGATAGGTATGTGAGTTGGCGTGCTTGTATATCCCTTAGTTATTTTATCCAATTGATGTCCCTGTTAATTTGTATAATAACAGATTTGTACTAACTATTCTTGAAATTTGTTTTAGCTGGCATGTATGTATTATATTGCCTTGTTTAAAAGAGAGAAATAAACATTAAAGAACTAGCTACGACTCATGAATGAGTTAATGACTAATAATTGATAACCATTTAATTTGAAGTTATGTTTTGTCTATTTTAGATCTGTACTTAGCAGACATAATACAGCAGCAGCCGACAAGCTGAGAAACGCAACTTTTCGATACCTGTACTATACACAAAATCTAAACAAAACAATAAGTTCCGGTGAAATCGGCTTTAAGGATTACTTAATCGTAGGAATCCTAGCACCGGCTTCTTTCGATCGTTTTCAAAACTTATAATTATATAATATAACGATGCCACGACTGATGATTACAAATACAAACACAATGCCATGCACTGATGAGGTAGGAAAACTGTTTATCCATTATTCCATGAGCCCATCATTCCCTTCTCCCAGTTCATGTGGTCGGTATTACCGACACAATAACGTGCATTCGAGATTTGAGATGATTGAAACTCGATGGAATTTTGTTTTGTGTTTTTAAGTAGCCTCTGTCTCTCTTCAATGATTTTCAGTTCTTTTACACATCCTTTTATCATTACAGTAGAGCGCTATTAGAACTTTTGCAACATATTATTAAAAAAAGTACGTGTTGTGTTTCTCTTAAAATAATTTAAACTTATTTAGTTTCAATACCTGTTTAGTTTTAATAATTTTTATAGGTCTTTAAAAACTATATATATTAGTTGATACAATATAAAAAAAAAAAAAAATAAAAAAATGCATAGACACATAAAGAGAATCTGGAAATAAAAAAAAAAATTAATAAGAACTTACTCGTACAAGTCGACAAAGATTTTCAGCCATTTAAGGTGGCTCCAGTGGCCTCAATGTTAAAATTATAAATAACCCAATCGAGGTTAATAGAATTGAATTATATTCTTTAATTTCCCATCTCTCTATTTGTATAAAAAAAAATTAAGGTTGACGATGAAAATTGTAAGAAATCATGTTAAAAAAATCGTAGTTTTAAGACGGGTTGGATAGGAAATGCAAGCTTACGCGATATACAACCTACTGCTGCACTTATATAAATAACCCGTAAGGTGTAAAAAATATACTATCTTGTATATATTATTACGTAGTTCTCGATGACATGAGAAAAGTGTCTTGTTATTGAACAAAATTTTTAAATAATCGGAGACTAAGTATACAGTTGCGAGTGGAAGTCAGCTCTCAGCTGTCTGCATTCTGCAGAGTACATATATATAGGTATGACTACAGCTAAGCAATGTTGCCACATTCTTGAACTTAGGAGCGTACCGTAACAGTTCATCAAATAGGGCACCATAGAACTTTTTTATCTTTTTATATTTACTCACTAAAGTAACAGATAAAATGTAGAATATGGCTTACAACAGTCTCTACGATAATTTTATACCATATTTTAAAGAAAATAATGATTAATTTTTAGTCTCCCCATTTTGGTACGGCACGAGGCGCTGGAGCCACCTTAGAAATGTTGGCAGTAGATCCCCTGATACATACATACAAACATGTATTAAAACAGTGAATATCTCATTATTACGTACTTTAATTATAAAAACTTAAGTTATATTATCGTTTTGAAAATTTATATTGATTATAAATAAGTGGTAAATAAGTCTGGAGCCTCATTATCAAAAGTGTTTAACACAAAATGGTTTAGGCGTAAATTTTTTTAATAAATACTATTTAACTCTTCACTATTAATCCTTACGTGTTATTGTTTCATAATTTTTGAGTACGTGAGCTCTTTCAGCTCTGTGGACACACAAGCCCCCAGAGCGCATGTGCAGTTGATATGCATGATAGAGATGAGGGTAGCTTGTAGACCAGTATTATATATTAATCGTTAATAAAAAACTAAGCTTATATTTGCAATGTAAGATAAGCTCAATTCAAATCAGAAATGGTTCATTTTTTATAAGCCAACGTAATTGTATCGAAAAAGTGTTTTCCAAAGATATCGGAGGTTTAAAACAATATAACTTGGCAACTGTTAATAAGTTTTTTCTACAAAATTTATGAGGGTTCAGTTATAACAAACTGTGTAAACAGAGGATGCATTTTTTGTTCTTTCTCACTGTATTTTTATTTTTATTTTTTTTAATAATTTCTTGGGCTGGGGGAGAGGGGTCTGCGCTGCGCTCGAAGTACCGTGCACGGCTCTCTCTCACTCGTGGGCCATTGACTCTACTCCGGGAGCAGGATCAGATACATCGGCTTTGCAGTATACCTATGTATGGCGTAACGCAAAATTCGCTTAAAAATAAAAATTTTTACTCCCTATGTGGAAAGGTTTGGGACCCACATAAAATATTTTCACATCATTAAATATGTTTAAGCTCACCAACGTTAAAGTTTTACTTTTATAACTTATAGGTTAAGCTTATGTCTTAAAGAAAAACTATAGGTAAGTGAGCTTATGAATAGAGTTATTTTATACTATAAAAAAAATTATTTCAACCAAAACTTATACTTAGGGTCATGTTTAAATTTTTTAATATCCATCAATTCTTAAAAGTAAAGGAGAAAGTAATGTTTTGAAAAATTATTTACTTAATTAGTAATATATGTTGTAATGGGACGTAACTGTCTAACGCTTTTTATAAATGTTAAGATTAACGAAGAGTGAAACGAGAGAGGGGGACTAGAAAAAGTGACAAGGAAAGTTTGTCGATAGGTGGCAAGTAAGCCTCTAAAAAAGAGAGCTAAAAATATCTTGGTGCTCCAAAAACTAAACAAAGGCAAGAAATTGTAAAAAAAGGATGCAAGGCGTATGACTATGATAGTTATGTGAAAAGTCATAGGTTTAACATCTGGACATTTTTTGGTAAACGTTAAGTAAACGAGTAGTGTACGAATACTGCCAAGCAGAGTAGTAGTGTCAAGAAGTCAGTTATGCAAAATATCTAGAACATCTTCAGGTCCTAGGCTTCCGTGAAAATAGAAAATACGAGCGTGCGTTGTGACATGAGACTGCCAACGTTGGCAACAATTTTAGTGCTAGGCAAGGCAAACTATGTTAATAATAATTAAATTGTTAATTATATTAAAGTTGTGCGTACATCTGGGAGTAATGTAATAACCTGCCTTACGTAAACGTCGGTATAGCAGTACTACCAAGCCCATTATTTTATATTTTGTATTTAGGCCCGTGTTGTCTGTCACATAAATATATACTGAGGCACACACACACATACATTTCTTGTATCTTTTTATTAACAGTAATATTTTCTTTTCTATATTACATTGTAGACTGTTTTAATTATTGTTTTTGTATATGTGTGTCATAAAATCAGTTATATATAATAAAACTAGATTATCTGCACTAGTTAAAGTGTTGAAAGTTTTTCTTTTTATTTCTAATCTCTTATTTAAATCTTTGTGTCCTATCTTTAAAAAAAATGTTGATTTTGAAAAATTATTAATTCCTAACTTTAAAGTCACTGCAACAACAAATGAATATTTTTTTACATACAAGTTTTGCATTATATTTAATTAGAAAAATTTTCTGTTTGATTAATAATATATAAGTTACATAAGCTCATACATACGTAAGTAAGAACTTCACAATTGTTTTTCTTTTCATTAAATGTTTAAGCCTAATGAAAAAAAATTTAACATAAATAGTAGATCCACAAAATACTACTTTTTATAAGTACACAAATTTATTTTTAATAAAATAAGAAAATGCACTTATCAATAAGGAGCTACCTAATCCTTGTCCAAAACTTAATTTGGTCAAGTATAGCGATTTTTAAGGTTATTTTAATGAAAATCTGAGTGTACACATAAAAGCTTAGAAATTTTTTTTCAAATGTTGATTTTCATTGCTTATAATTTTAGATAATTACTAACAAAGTGATGCATTTATTAGTTTAATTAATTAAGAATAGGGGAAGAATCACGTCAACTGCCCTAGCGCTGCTGCGCAAGGCCCGTGCGAGCGTAAAATACGACGTTTTCAACTCGTCGTTTCGGTCTCAAAATATTAATAAAAAAACTACCAAAACACATACTCTTACGTATTTTTTCCTCAGCTTTCTAGTAAAGGCATCCATTTTTTGATATTGTACCTCCATAACCTCGAAAAATGCAACAGTTCAAAAAATACGTTAAATCTTCATAGTTTGAGACTTTTGGCAATTTTTGGACAATCTACGTCGAAAGATGAGATTTTTGTCACGTGGGTATCAACAATTTCAAAAAAATTGTTTTTCGGTTTGATGAATTATTTAAACGACGAAGAAAACGGCGCGAGCCGCTGCGGCTTCGGTGGCAAAGGGTCGGCCACGCGCTATCTGCTACGATTAGATTGGTTTTTTCAGCAATATATGTGTTAGCGATGTTAACAATTGTTATTTAACAAGGTTTCGCAATGAATGAGTAATTAATTTGTTGATAAAATTTATTTACACATTCAATAAACTTATGATAATAAATAAATACTATAGAATGTCCATAAAAAATTCAATATTTACATTTTAAATGTTTTTAATAATAAGAACACTGATGTTTTAATTAGTTTTTGGCTTCTTTTTAGTTACACCCCTTTTAAATTATTTGAATTTTGGGAAGATTTCATATTGATTACTTAAAGAAATTTTTTTTAGCATTAATTTCTTACCCTTAATGGGGATAAACGCATTATAATTCAGTGTTCCTGGAATTGTTCTTGCACTCGAAATGTGTTCTTTTAGTTTTGAGGCAGTTTCTTTATATTCATTTGCTACTAAGCAAAGCTTTCGTTTCTTTACAGTGATTTTTCGCCCAGTTAAAAAGATTTTCTGCCGTTAAAATGTGATTGCCTGCAGAAAGTTGCAAACTCGTCCTTCTAGTGCCACGTATTAAATTCGCCCCTATCTCATCACACACTCCCTTTTAGTTATTAGTAGCGTGGAAATGCTACTCTGCTGAAATTCCAAAATCTTTTCGTGACTTAAAAGAAGATGGAAATTATTTTTGTTCTTAAAATGTTGTTATGCACCATCACTAACGTAATATATTTTTTTTTGTATTAAACTCTTTTTTCAAACAGTCGACGATGATTTTTCGATAAACGAATACGGCAACTAAGTCATGCAAATGGTTATCAGATATCACCGCTAAGCTTTTATGACTTATTTCGTTTCATTTTCTCATAATATAGAACACACGTGAATATCGTTGCTTGGTTATTATTCAGCTGGAAGTACTAGGCTGCATTTTGAATCGCGAACGGATAATTTTCCGCGATATCGAAGCTTACTATAAATTTACCGTCAAGTAAATTATTTTTCAAATTTTTTACGAATGAAGATTTTTTTTTAGCAAAATAAACCTACGTTTTAAACTTTATTAATTTTTTGCGAAGTAAATCCAACTATTTACGAATTTGCACTATATTCGATGTTATCATGCACCGCTCAGTTAGCACCCATAATTCATCACTGACTTTAAAAACACCTTCAGCTTCTAATGAATGTAATAATAAACCTCGTGGTTTTCTGAAATCGGGACAATCCGAACAATTTTCTAAAAAATAATTTTTTGTAGGAGTATCGCAAACAATGGCGTCTAAACAGTCCGTGAAATTTTTAACAGGTGTGTCCGTGGGTTTAGTCAATTGCTTTTAATTGATTGCATCAAGCATCAATTTCACGTTTTCATGATGTACGCATACGCAATCATTGTGTGTACCACTACTTCCAGCTAAAATACAGTGTGGAGGCCTGAGCTGCACAAATTTCGTGAGACACACTTTGACGTTCTCATTTTCTTATTTAAATAAAATAAATAATTCATTTAAATTTTCGAGTAGTAATGGTTTTGACATGCACCCGTGTACCATCATCCTGTTTGACTTAAACATAATTTTTCAATCCCAGCATTAAACGACTTACACTATCATTCTTATAAAAATTTTTTATGCAGTTTTTAACGTTAGCAGATAAAACATTTTCTTTTTTTTATCGGGTAATGTGAGTTTGCCATGTTCAACAACTTTATTTAAAGCTTGTCTAGCTTCTCTTTTCATGCAACCAAAGTATTACATACGATCTCTTTGGTTTCAAAATTTTGAGGTGAGAGTGAGCAACGTCATTCTTTCTCGCTTATTGTTTGATGATGCAAATTTCTCGATAATTTGCTTCAATACTGCAATGCCTGATTTACGATATTCATCATCTTAAATTTTTTTTTTTTAATTTATATATACCAGCTCTAACTTTGCACTTTACACAAATCAAAGCATCATCTTGGATAAAAGAAGAGGTTTCTGTCAAAAAATTCGGAAATTTAACCAAATTCTGCTTGACCTTGTGATGATCTGTATTCAATGGATTACATTTAAACCTCTTGATTACTTATTATTAAAAACGAATTATAAAAACCAAACTACTGCTTAAATAAACTGTCTATAAATGCGGAAGTATTAAGCTCATTTCGATTCTCTGTTACAATCACATAACCAACGTAAAAAATTTTTAAACAAAATTACATTAAGAATTTAAAATAGTACCAAAAACTACAAGAACTTCAAACTTACCATAGCATAATCTTGTGTTTTAAACATACTAAGCATTGTCATACAAAACAACAATTAAAAAGTTTTTTGCGATGTGCAAACGCCACGGTGAGGTATTTTTGTTTATATCCAGTCATAGAGATGGTAACAGACAGCGCGCGGCCGATCCGCTACCAGTGTAGCTGCAGCGACTCACGCCGTCTCGTTCGTCGTTTAAATACTTCGTCAAACCAATAAACGGTTTTTTTTTTAAATTGTTGATACCTACGTGACAAAAATCTCATATTTCGATGTAGATAGTCCAAAAAATGCTAAAAGTTTAAGATCATGAAGATATAACGTGTTTTTTGAGCTTTTGAATTTTTAAAGGTCATGGAGGCAGAATCTTAAAAAATTAATGCCACCACTAGAAAGCTGAAGAAAAAATACGTGAGAGTATGTGTCTTGGTAATTTTTTTATTAACATTTTGAGACCGAAACGACGAGTTGAGAACGTCATGTTTTACGCTTGCGAGGGCCGTGCGCAGCAGCGTTGGGGCAGTTGATGTGATTTTCTCTCTATTTTTAATTAATTAAACTCATAAATGCGTCACTTTATTAGTAATAATCCAAAATTATAAGCAGTGATGCTGGGGTAGTTGACGTGATTCTCCCTATAGATGAAGTTAGTTTAAATACAAATATAGTAATTATTAAGACAATCAATGTTATGTATGCACATTTGAATGTACAAAAGATAAATAATTCTTTAAAAATCAAATCAAGATGTATCAATGTATTTGAGTTTTCAGAAATTCAAAGTGTTTTCTTTTACAATCTTAAGTTAATTACGTAGCCTTTTTGATTTGTCTATTATTAACTAGTAGATTATAAAATTAGGCATACTTGAAGACATACAATGTTATATTTTTATACATTTAACAGGTCAATTTAATTGTCTGTACAGACATACTTCACATTTTCATATTGAAAATAAACAGATCCTTTTTTTTGCCCTTATTAAAACAAGTCTTCCCAGTTAATAGACAAAGATTTACTCTCTATTTAACACAGATTTACTGTCATGGTATGGCATCTTTTTCACTAATAATTTTTCTGTTAGTGAAAAGTTTCTGTAGGAATGTGATTAAAATGCTAGAGTTTTGTAAGAAACTTGCCTTTCAACGTCATAAAAGTGTAACACAAAAAGTATCTTAGATGATATGTTTGTACCATTTTCGTGGTACACTTTTAATCTCTATTTTTCTGTTATAAAAGCGTTTCAACGACTTTTTTTCCTGTGTTACTTTCCTTGATATTTTTTTTTTCTTTCCATCATATTGGAACATAGCAAATTTATTGAAAAATAACTATTAATCTTAATTAACATTCAAAACTATTTTTAAAAGTTGTACTTTAATTTAATACAGATATAGCTCAAATCAAAAAATTATTATAAACAAGATAAAAAAACTCACACAAAATAAGAGATTTAACGTTGTGCGACGTAGTCTACTGCTCCATCTCTCTTTCTCTCGCATGTACGCCCCTTGCTTCCTTCCCCTTATGCAGCTACTATACCTACATGTACATGCATAGATATATTATCAGTGTGTAAGTATGTACGTTTGTACGCTACGACTTAACACCAAATCGATACGCTTGCTCAAGCTGAGGTATAGGTATGGAGAAAAGAGAGTATATATGCGTATGTATATTGTATACATTGATACGTGCTGAACGTCCCAGTCATCACATACGTGTTCATATGTATACATGTGTGTAAAAAAATGTGCATTAAGTATCAAATATGTAATATGCGATAACCTTACTTTTGAAAGCAAGAAAAATGCTGTATCTCCGAAGGAAAGCAAAATTGGCTAAAAATAAAAATTTTTATGGGGTTTCTGAAAGTAAACTACATAACCAAGGTACACAAATGTAGAGGGGTTGGACTATGCACAAACATAACCTCAACTATTTTCTTGTTTGACTGTATCTTGAAAAGAAAAAAAGTTCTTTTCTCATGCCTATTTGAAAAATTAATATGGACATTTATAAGATCTTTGATAAATACTTGTCACAACAAAACCTCTAAAGGTCTGAAAAACAGTCATATCTCGAAAGGGAAGCTAGATCGGCTAAAAATAAGTCCACGTATAGAAAATAATTATTGAGGTTGTAAAATTTATGTTACACGGATACATACGAACAATCGTAAGAATTATTAAAAGATTGAGTCATATCTCAAAAGCAAAGCTGCATACTGCATATATCCTAGCTATAAATTCATTCATTTTTTATTTTCTATCTTGTATTATAGGAATTTATGTTACGTGACCGAAACATATGTTCTTATTTTTAATTTTGAGATAAGTAGAAACTAGTGAGAAATGTAAGCAAATTTTAATATTAAATCATAAATTATTATAGAACACGAATTGAATAAAAAATTACAACTTTACAATAGAAAATTGCTATGAGTCTCTTGTTTTCCTTAATCTTAGTCAGATAGAGTGGATTATTTTACTTTTATGGTATTCAAATTTTAAAAAAATTTGTCAGACACAATGATTCTAACAAAAAGTGATTGTATATGGATGATATTATATACAACGCGCGAATAGTTATTTCATATAAAAAGAATTTTTGTCCCTCGTAAAAAGCCTTTGTAGAAACTGGGCCAAAGTAACTTTTTTCGGGGCACTATGGTGAAAATGTTTGTTTTATTCTACATTACATGACCAACAATCCGTACGCATATAAATACTTATATCATAGCAAATGTGGTCATACTTAGAATGCGCGAATTACATGCAACATAAGTATATGTATTTCATATACGTGCGTGCTCACATACGTAATTATAATAAAATTTTCACTATTTTAATATCAAATTCTTTAAGATCTTTTAAAAGTAGGGGTAATCTGATTCCTTTTGTTTCTGTTATACCAAGTTTAATAATATTTAAGTTGAAAGTTTCACTTCTATCGGAAGTCCCAAGACCCACAACTGGTTTCTTTAGTTTTTTGCGCATGTGACGGTTCTAGTGTGTGACTGGTGGGACTGCGACTGCACGTAAAAGGGAAACCAAGGCAACAAGTAAGAGAGCCACTGACAAGGAGCTGAGCGACCTGGAAGCCAATGTAATGGGCAATCGGGCTGGAGGTATGCGGAATGGTGAGGACGTCAAGGTGGACAGGGCGCCATTGAACCTGCCGTCTGGGGGACAGGTGACGAAAGGAGTGACTGGTGAAAAAGCCGAGAGTAAGTCTTTATTGTCTTTACTATCCACTACACCTTTCGTGACAAACGTGTTATGTTTGTGGGCACTCCCTAAGACGTTTTCGGATTCTAGGCCGCAAAATTTTCATGTACTAGAGTGTTTACGAGTTCTGTGCTAATTTGAGGTATCTCAAATTTGTTAAATTCTTGATACATAAAGTGAGTAATTGCACAAGAAGTCTTCAAATAAGATACTTAAGCGTCCCTGATGGAACATGGCTTTGATGATAAACATTCTGGATTTTTTGTCAGACTCCTACATACATCTAGATTTTCTACTCAAAAGTATCAAAAATCATTAAACTAACGAAATGACCAGAGGTAAAGCTGTGTTTGGTGAATATGATTACGTTCTCGTAATATTGAAAAAAAATGAAGACAAATTCGTTAAGTATTAAAAGATAACAATTAATTTTTTCTATTACATTTAATCAAAAATCAAAAATAGGTGCTTCAAAAATGGTGTAATTTTAACACTCAATCGACTTTGGCCAAAAAAGGCTTGTTATTATCCCAAGGTATATTTAATACATTCATGACTATTAATAATATTTTCATGTGAGAGTTTACAGTTTTATCTCTTTGTTCTTTACATTTTTTTGGAAGACCATATCTATCCATTTTTTTTTTTCCTATACTTCAAGACCTTAATTTGAATTTTGTATCTAGTGTTTCTAAGGAATTAATTATTGATTTTTATATTCATGCTTGAAAAACTGTAGGTTTTTTTATTTACAATTTTTTTTAAGTGCACTTGACGTATTACTATTTTTTTCAGATTTCTGATAACTGACATCTTATACCAAATTTTCATAAACTTCTTGAAGTAGATTAATACTTAAAAGTTTAAAGTAGGATGAAAACACGTCACGTTTAAATATCACAGAGTACTGGTGAGCTATTATTTAAACCAAATCAAATTATCACATACGGTACGTAGCTTAGTCAACTTTTTGAGAAAACTTTCCTTCATGTATACTCGACAAATATACCTCTATTATTTTCTTTTTACAGTTTAATCATCACAAGAATGGCTTTTAACGGCAAAACAGAAATCATTTCTAAAAATAACGTTGAACAATTACCATAAGGCTGTAATCACGCACTTACATAGCGTGTTAAATGCGTCAGCTGACCAAGAGGCCATAAGTATCTTTTTTTACACATAAGAAGATACACATTCAAACAAAATTATACATTCCATATTAACTAATTTATCACACTTAAAACTAGAAGACTTTCATACCTATAAATACATAACAAATACGAATGAGGCAAGCTTTAATTTTGGGCTCTACTAAAACAACATTACTTAGTTTTGTATGCATTGTAAGACTTATATCTCTATTTTAAGTGCTTTTTGCAGTAATGTATGTCTATTATTAAAAAATGTTATTAAATTAGGTCATTTTTATGTACAGGACAAGTTATTGTTAAATTTATTAATGTCTCACTGAAGCTAAGTTTCACCAAAGTCTACGATGGTATTCATAAATGTTGAAAACTGCGAATCAACTGGAATAATTTGTTGATGAGTCATGTTTACGTTGCTCATTATCTTGGAATCTTGTTATAACTTTAAGAAGCTTAAATCAGTTTTGAAATAAGATCATCATTTTCTAATTCCAATATTTTTCTTGAATTCTGTACCCTGGGGCCATATTACTATGATAACTTCAAACTTCAAACGCATGTTGTTTTTTTAGGATGAGAAAGCAATTGGGTACTCATTTAATCGAGAAAACTTGTAACTAATCCATGCACGGTTCTAATCGTATCCCATTTTGCGATCGGAAAATTTGTCAATTACGCATATTACTTATACATCCATATTATATAAAAATTTATCTACTTACATAATAATGTATAATCTACAACCTATATACTCTATATAATATAGTTAATTATGTAAAGCCCCTCGCACAGTCCTATAGCTCCCTACTACCCCTATTAACTTTCCCACCAACCCTACACAGATTCCCCCAAATAATGAGGTAAAATTCCGTCATTTTCTTCCTTAGTTATACATCACAATTTTTTCAAACCTACAGCCACCCATCACAGATTCTGTACTGCCCCTAAGCGTTTTTTCAGCACCCCACCCTCTAGCCACCCCTTCACCACTTTTGAAAGAACTGATGGAGACCGTACCGATCTTTACGGACCATGATACGTTGTGACGTGGCGAAGCGAAGGTGTGTACAAGCACGTCACAGAGCCCTTATCATCGCGAATAAACGGCGAGAGTCTCAAAGATAGCTCTCTCTTTCCCTCGTGTATGTGGCTTACTAAGTATAAAACGCGGAATTTTGATACAAGGCTTGGAGGCCGTAATAATACAAACAATCTAAGAGCTCGGCTTGACTCTCCCTCCCGTGGTCCTACAAAGGCACCTTAGTAATGTGTACATGAGAAATATCGTGAAAGTAGGCTGTATGTCCGTGAGCGATAGCTGTCCGTGTATTGGGAGATAGCTTGGTAGCGGTGGTTGACCGGTTGAGGCCGTGTTGGGTGGTGTGTGTGGCAGACCGTAGAGAGTACGTTGCGCCTGCGCGGCGAGACAAGGATAGACACTTGGGCTCGCTGCGAGGCTGGTACTGGTGCTGCACGACGTGGCATCGTTAGACTCTCGCCTGCCGAGCCACTAAGTAGTTGAAACACTGCAAGCTAGTGCCAACACTCAGCCTCGACGACGTTAACTAGGTCGCCCAAGCTCTCTGCTGCCCGTGACGCACGCAGCATCGCCGGGAACAAGACGATTAGTCCGGCCGAAATATTGAACTGGTAGGTGACGCCAGGTTATCTTAGCGTTGTGCATACAGTGAGTGAAAGTGGTCCTCCCATAACTACCCATCCCTAAACGTTTAAATAGAGTCAACCTGAAGCACCCCTACGAAAGTTAGTAACGTATAGCAACACATAGACTAGACTTATTTATCACCACTACCGGCAAACCCTTACCGTCACCCATAATTAAATAATAATAATAATAAAAAAAAAAAAAAAAAAAAAAAAAATTTTTTGTGTTGTCTCCTTCTCTCGTTCTCTTTGCTTCAACGGGTGATATTTCTGTTAAATAGTAATAGCCCACACTCTCTTCTCTTACTCTTTTCTCTCTCCTAGTCTATCTCGTTCTTTTTTTTTTTTTTTTTGCTATACCTTACAGAATAAAATACCCTACAAGCACAGAACAATGGAATTCAACAACAGCGATTTGGATTTTAGTTTTAATAATAGTTTTGAATTAGGAGACGAATTAGCGTCACTAGACCCAACAACAGGGGGGCAAGTAATTAAACGAACAGTAAATGCATTATCGGAAGAAAACGTTAGAGAGTATCTAAAAAATCTTAACCTAGTGTATCTAGGACCGTCCTTAGATGTCAGGGATAGACTTGTAAGATATTTCGCGAAACGTTATTACAACAGTCCGATGACTAGATGGTCTCACTAAGAGGATCAACTGTACCCTACAGGTAGGCTCGAATTACCTCGCCCATCCCTACCGCAAATAACTGACAGAAATAGAAGAAGAGCGATTGTCCAATTAAATACGAATAATGAACGTGAAGAGATAAACACTTTAAATAGGGACAGGAATACTTTTGAAGATGTAGTCAGACAACAAGTTGAAAGAAATTTACAGAACCGGATGTCACTAATGAGATTGTCTGAGAACCCACAAGATGAGCAAGTAGCGTCAAATGGAATGAATAACTCTAATTGTTCGTACAACAGAAACCAACAGAATTTGCTTACCGATGACATCCAGACTAGAAGGGCACACGTGGAACGACGTGGTCAGGTAGAATTAAGTCAGTTGTTAGAAGAGAGGAGAAGAAGACAAACTGCCATCATAGGGGATGCAGGTATGGAGGGAAATGACGACTTGGGAGGACGTAGAAAGGATGTGTATACGGAAGAAATAGAAAGAGGGAATCGATTGAGAAGCGAGTTGGGCCCACAAGCCCAATCGACGATACATCAACTAAGAAGGACACAACAACAGTCGCTTCGCCCAGACACACCAAGAGTTACACGAGGCTTCTAGAAGAGCGTACGGACGGAATTCAAGTCTGTTATTACCGTCAATAAACCTCGAGAATACCGATGAATCTAGGCAGTACGTGAATATAGACTTCATTTCAGATAGAATACGACAACGTCCTCCCGCGCATGAGTTAGAAACGTCCAGGAATTACACAACAGATCACGGACAAAATCAGCAAATGTACAGACAGCCAAGTCTGTACCAAGTAGATAACTTGCATAATAAAACAAGCAGGCAACGGTACAGTACAGATTTCAGACGTGAATTACAAACAGTGGATATATTTCATAAATGGGGAATAGAATTCCGTAATATTAGTAGGGACGATCCAGAGGGGTTTATAGCAAAATTATGCGAATGTACGCTAACCTATAGGCTATTATCAGAGGACGTGGTACGTGCTTTACCTGCAGTATTGGATGCTGAGGCAAACCACTGGTTCCGTAGAGAGAAATTTTTGTGGCGGTCGATTTGGAAACTAGCGGATGCCTTTCGATTACAGTTCGGGGTTGGGGAGCTACAGAAGAGATTATTGAGAGAGATCGATAGGCGCACACAAGCGCCAAACGAAGAAGTAGCAGCCTACCTGTCAAAAATTCGAACTCTCTTGGATCAAGTCAACCCCCCCCCTTACCCTAGAGCAACAAGTAAACAGAGCGTATCGGAATCTACATCCTAGCTATCGAGGCAGAATCAACAGGGCCCATATTAGAAATTTCACAGATTTCTTAATTTTAGGTAAAGAAGAAGAGTTGATCAAAAGCCAAGATAAAGACTATAGACCCCCTCCTGGACGTGAAGAATCTCTCTTTCCCTTTACTGCATACCAGCCCCGCCGACAAGTAACAACCAGGAAAGTCGCAGCGGTAGATTCCATAATAAATAATAATAATGCACTAAGTGCTATCAAAAATGTAGAATCGATGACCAAAATTAGCACTAACGATCAATAAAATCAGGCATGCACACGAACGAACCCTACGGCAGAGCAGGGTCTCAACGGAAACACCTCCAGCAGCGATGGGCAAAGGAGCACGAAGTCAAGCGCATGCTTTATTTGCAAGCAAGGTGGACACTGGCGCAGGGATTGCCTGGAAGCCATCTACTGCTGGAAGTGTGGTAAGATTGGCAGCAAGAGAGTCAGATGTAGGAATTGTGATGCTCCTAGGCCGGAAAACCTGTAGGAGGGGATGCGTTAGGAGTCGGTGCTACCTCTCCGAACCGACAAAAGGCTCAAATACTATATAAGGCTAAGTTACCAATCGATGTTAAGTATCATGTAAATAGTTTAGTTAATAAGTTTTCGTTAGTTTGCGCTAGATATACAGCCATAATTGGAAAGTTATGGTGGCTCATCATACAAATCCTCTGGGGGTATACGTTAGGCAACATAACGATAAAAGGATTTGTAGGGAGAGCATGTAGTGTCGTCCCCAAACGAATAATGGAAATTGACAAAACCCGCACGAGTCTTGTTAATTTAGGTAAAAGTATTAGCACACAGATAAAAAGAATGCATTCGACAGGCTTAGGAATATGTGGTGGCGGAATATCCCCCATATTGCGAATTAGGCGTTTGGGGCGGCAGCTATTAGGAAATAGCGGCACAATGCCAAAGGATACGGGTAGGTTAAACGGTAACAAAATAAGTCCGTAGACACTTACAGGTGCTAATGGGATATTAGAAGTATTGTCATTAAACAGCGAACCAAGGCATTTTCTCACTGTATATATTAACCGGACATGGGTATCTGCGTTAATTGATAGTGGGGCGGCCCATTGTTACTTGGGTAACAATTTTTAAAAAAAATTGGAGAAATTGAATCCATGTCAGTCCACAATAACAGTAGCAAATTGTATGCCCATCTTGTTACAAGGTACAATGAAGGTAGACCTTGAAATAGGTCGTATAAAGGAATCAATCGAGTTTGGACTGGCAGATGGACTGAAGTACGAAGCAATTCTAGGTATTGACTTCCTACGCCAATTTAAATTTCTGATAGATTACAATACTGACTCATGGAGTCAGGATAAATTGACATGGGAAAAGTTCTATCCAATAGCAGAGGATTCTGCTTGTTGTTTAGCCACAGCAACGGTTAAAGGATTACATTCCCTGTCCCCTACAGAATTAGATGAGTTGACCCAAATTTTGGATGAACTGATACCACCACGTCCCAAAAAACTAGGCGTTACGACTGTTGCAAAACATCGGATAGATGTACAAGGACAAGCACCAATTAAACAACGACCACGGAGATATGCACCTAAAGTATTGCAAATAGCATATGACGAGATCGAAAGACTCAAACAAGAGAACATAATAGAGGAGTCTGAAAGTGCTTGGTGCAGCTGTCCACTATTGGCCCCCAAAGCTAACGGGAAATTCCGATTTTACATTGACTACAGAAAGCTAAATGAGGTCACAAAAAAGAATGCATACCCGATGCGTTTGATAGACGACATTCTAGATAAGCTCCGCAAAGCAAGATTTATCTCAAAAATAGACCTTAGCGAAGCGTACCATCAAATATTATTGGAAGAGGGCAGCAAAGAGCTAACAGCCTTTGCAGTCCCGGGTCGATGTCTCTACCAGTACGTACGGATGCCTTATGGCCTCACGAATGCACCGGCCACTTTTCAAGCGATCATGGACAAAACCATCAAGCAAGAATGGGAGCCCTACGTTTATACATACATGGACGATATCATAGTCGTGACAGAAAACTTCCAGGATCATAAGAAATGGCTAAAAATTGTCTTGAACGCTTTAAAAGATGCCAACTTAGTAATAAATCGTGAAAAATCAGAATTTGGCTGTGCCAAAGTTAAATACTTGGGATACAATGTGGATAAATATGAACTGAGGGTAGACCCAGACAAACTCAAACCAATTATTGATTACCCAGCGCCAGTAAACTTAAAACAACTGGAGCGATTTATTGGTATGGTTGGTTGGTACTCGCGTTTTATTAAAGGACTTGCTGATCTTAAAACACCCCTAACGAAGCTAATGGCTAAGAATATTAAATGAGAATGGTCTAGCGAACAAGAGAAGGCATTCGAAAACCTAAAGAAAGCACTAACCGAAGCGCCAGTATTGGCTAGACCGGACTTCTCTAAGCCGTTTGTGTTACAAACAGACGCCAGTGACTACGCCATTGCTGGTGTATTGACTCAGGAAGTTGATGGAGAGTAGCACCCTATTTGCTATGTAAGCAGGACTTTGAGTAAAGCCGAGCGGAATTATTTGGTGACGGAGAAAGAATGTCTAGCAGTACTTTGGTCGGTAGATCGTCTTAGAGGGTATCTGCAAGGAGAAAGTTTTACGGTAATCACGGACCACAGTAGCCTATTATGGTTAAACAAGCTCAAGGATCCAGTGGGTAGGTTAGCTCGATGGAATACTGCACTGCAGGCATATGATGTGAAATTCATGCACAGGAAAGGGAAGTGACATCAGGTTCCAGACGCGTTGTCGCGAGCATATGAAGGCCAGGTAGCTGTAATAGAGGAGATAACCTCAGCGACCCCTACAGACGATGACTGGTATAAAAGGCGGATAAAATCTGTAAAGCGAACTCCCCATAAATTTCCCAATTGGAAGATCTCCGAGGGTAAACTATGGTACCATAAACCGAATGCTCTTATAGACCCGGTAATGCCCGACCTCAATGCATGGAAGATAGTTCTCCCGAAAGAAGTAAGACGTAAAGTCCTACAGGAAGTCCATGCAGAGCCTCAAGTGGCACATTTAGGGGTTAATAATACCTACGCACGGTTGATCATGTACCATTACTGGCCAGGATGCTACCATGATGTCGCGGAATATGTTAGGGCGTGTCAGGAATGTCAGAAAAATAAGGTCTTGCAGCAAGCCCCGGCAGGACTGATGGGGGAACGGAATATCGAACATCCGTGGATGGTGGTGGCCGCGGATATATTAAGGCCAAAACTACCATCGAAGATTGGGAACCGATACGTCATAGTGTTCCAGGACCTCTTTACAAAATACGTGGAATTGCGACCTCTTCGCAAAGCAGACGGAAAGAATGTAAGAAAAGCGTTTGAGGAACTGATCTTGAATCGGTGGGGAACTCCCAAATACATACTTACAGACAACGGAACGGAATTTATTAACAAAGATATGAAGGAAATGTGCACTGATGCAAATATCGAACATACAACAATTCCACCATATCACGCGCAAGCTAATCCTGCCGAGAGAGTGATACGAACGTTAAACACAATGATCAGTTCATTCTTAGAAGAAGACCACCAGCTGTGGGACGTTCACCTACAAGAGTTTGCTTTTGCTATGAATACCATGGAAAACGCGTCCACAAAAATGACTCCAGCCTTTTTGAATTTTGGTAGAAATCCATTGCCAATAACAAATTCTAACAAGCCAGGGAACGCAGATAAATTAGACATGAGGGACACGAAAAACTGGGAAGATCGAATGCAGAGGTTGACTCTTATAAGAGATTTAACTAAGAAGCATGTCGACGAGGCTAGGGCTTGCCAAGAGAAATATTACAATAAACACCGTAGGCCCGCACAATACCAGATAGGAGAATTGGTGTTACAAAGAAATCATGTTCTGTCTGCGGCAGGCCAAAAATTTTCAGCGAAATTAGCCCCCAAATTTATAGGTCCATGCGCAATCGTTGAGGCATTGTCGGAAGTGGTTATGGAGGTTAGAGACATAAACACCGGGAAAACAGTCAAAGCACACGTGTCAGATCTAAAAAAGTATACCCCACCCCTAACGACTACCTTAACCCCTACAGAGAATGCATCCGAGGAACACAAGGTCAAAATGGTCGTGGCTGATCCACCAGCGCCGGGATCCCAGGGTCCAAACCCTATACGAAGAGCCAGAAGACGACGAGGAGGCCGAGCCTCATCACTTTGCGCCCAGCAGAGGCTGGATTCCAGAGCCCTGGGAGACAACACCGCTCCCCGACCTGGACGAAGTCCGAGACAGGCAGCGACTGAGGTGGGAGAAGCGGCGACGCCAAGCAATATCCAACCCAATATCACTAACCCAGCCGATTGGAATCGACGATTACAATCCCGGAGAATGGGCCGTGAATCCAACCCAGCCTGATCAAGCGCCCTGTACTCCCCGCAACACCGTCGAGGAGCAGGCAGAGCCTGAACAGATACAAGTGGGAGGAGTGGAGGAGGCAGCCCTGGAGTTAATGGACACTGAAGACGTGGTGGGCAGACTGGCCGAAGAGCCAATCCATCCAGCCCCGATCCCGGCACTAATGGCCTTAAAAGTAACATGGCCGAGCGACACCGCGCGTCCAATCCCGGGCAGCATACAGAACCCACCCTCACTCCCAGAAGAGGAGGTATTACCTCCGGAACCAGCTCCGGAAACTGCTTGCTGGGGTTGCGGACAAGCTGGGCACCGGTTCGTACGATGTCGCTACACCCAAACGTGGAAATTTTGTTACCGGTGTGGACTCTGCAACGTAACAGTAGCACATTGTCCGTATTGCCGCGAGGGCTGGCTGGAAGAAAGGCGACAATACTTGGCTGAGCTGGCAAATGGCCACCCCTACCGACCCTCTACCGCCCCCTAATATTTTTTTTGTTGTTTTCTTTTCACACTTTTTTATTTTTTTTGTATTCTCTTTCCTTAACATTTCTCTTTCTTTTCTTTGCCCAATTTAAAATAAATTGCTTAAATAACTTTATTTTTTTTTTTGTTACTAAATTTTCGTTTTTTTTTAACTTTTGTAAATTCCCTTGAAGGGACTCAGTGATTATAGAGAGAATAAATCAGTATTTTTTTTATCTAATTTGAATAATTTATTTAACAACTATCAAAACCACATACATAACAATATACTATACTACAGTGGCCAACATGTATAGCGCTGGTAACCTGGTCGTACAAAATACGACGAAATTCGTGTACAATTACACGCCAAGGTATTGGCAAAATTTGGGCACGGGGAGGCTGGGCGATGAGGTAAGCAATACACATGTAATACACTATGGCACTAGAACCTGAGGAAGAAAGCAAAGTGGTCACAAGATTTATGGAATAAATTTTTTCATTTCAAATAAATTTTCAATAGTAAACGAATAACGTAACCCTTTGCTTTCACCTCACTAATATAATTATTTTTATATAACTTCTATTATTATTATTCTATACTTTATAGTTCTAACCATTCAGTAAAAATAATTCTGTAAACGCCTGTACATTTCTCAGCAACGAATAATGTACAACCGTCTATTTTTTTTTGTCTTTGTTTCTTTTGTAACGATTTTTTTTAAATTATTTTTTGTAATGATTTTTTGTAAATGTATTGGCACACCACAAACTAGTAGGGACAATAGCAATAATAATACACTGAGTAAATGACATAACAACAGCACGACATAACTACAAATACATAGAACAAGGCAACATAATGCCGACCAGTATATCCTGAAAAGATCCGGAAGAAGAAGACGGTACATTACACTACACGAACAACTACGTTTTACACACTCACATCAATGCACACTTTCGTCAAGTTTTTGATAGTTTCTATGATAGGACCTACACCTGCAGATTAACTTGAACTGCGCAAGGTGGAAGTAGGGTTTGTGAGGGGGGATTTGTGACGTGGCGAAGCGAAGGTGTGTACAAGCACGTCACAGAGCCCTTATCATCGCGAATAAACGGCGAGAGTCTCAAAAATAGCTCTCTCTTTCCCTCGTGTATGTGGCTTACTAAGTATAACACGCGGAATTTTGATACAAGGCTTGGAGGCCGTAATAATACAAACAATCTAAGAGCTCGGCTTGACTCTCCCTCCCGTGGTCCTACAAAGGCACCTTAGTAATGTGTACATGAGAAATATCGTGAAAGTAGGCTGTATGTCCGTGAGCGATAGCTGTCAGTGTATTGGGAGATAGCTTGGTAGCGGTGGTCGACCGGTGAGGCCGTGTTGGGTGGTGTGTGTGGCAGACCGTAGAGAGAACGTTGCGCCTGCGCGGCGAGACAAGGATAGACACTTGGGCTCGCTGCGAGGCTGGTACTGGTGCTGCACGACGTGGCATCGTTAGACTCTCGCCTGCCGAGCCACTAAGTAGTCGAAACACTGCAAGCTAGTGCCAACACTTAGCCTCGACGACGTTAACCAGGTCGCCCAAGCTCTCTGCTGCCCGTGACGCACGCAGCATCGCCGGGAACAAGACGATTAGTCCGGCCGAAATATTGAACTGGTAGGTGACGCCAGGTTATCTTAGCGTTGTGCATACAGTGAGTGAAAGTGGTCCTCCCATAACTACTCATCCCTAAACGTTTGAATAGAGTCAACCCGAAGCACCCCTACGGAAGTTAGTAACGTATAGCAACACATAGACTAGCAAGCCACATCAGAGGGAGCGTCCCCGTGGTGTGCCAATCGAATCTTATATTTTAGTAACTAGGTGGATATTAATAAACGCTCAGTTCACAACCAGACGCAAAGTGTTATTTCTAATTGGAGGTGCGCCGTGCTGATTGTAGTGGCAGCAGACTAGTGCCGTTACATTGGTCATAAAAAGCTAGTCCACAATACTTGCTATATTGCACTACATGCTGCTGCAGTCAGCACTGTACACTGCCAGCTGAATCCCGGTCCCTTCCCCTAGTAGAATCTAAATATAATATTGTACTGAGTGTTGCTATAACTAATTAAAAAGATTAAGGTAGAAACCACACACAGACACGCTAGTCGTAATCCCCGGCTACCGTGTCACAACGTATACGTACATGTGCGCGTTGTATATGTACGTATGTATATAAATCTGTATCCATTTTACTTATACATGCTTACATTTTTTTCTACGTCTCATTCACTCCATCATTAAGCTTTAATTTGACAAAAAACTTTTGAAGTTATATTTTTATAAACGCACTATGCACGAGAAAAAATTAACACTTTCAGATTTTGACCTTAAAAAAAATGTGACAAAAGTGGATAATGCTTGATTCTCTTCTTCACCTGGCCCCCCCATGACGTACTTCCAGTTTTCTCTGTACCACATGACGCCATATGACATCACCGCATTTTAAAATTGACAAATTTTAATTCTGTTTTCTTTAACCAATTCTAAAAAAAAGAAGAAGAATGAAAATAAAAAAAAAGATAAAAAAACAGTTTCCAAAGAGATTCAAATCCCTAATCTTCTGCACGCTAGTCGAGGCCCTTATCTACTCTGCTGTAAGCGTACCCAAAATGAAAAATTCGATAACTTAATTTTGTCGTACTGTTTTTTGCTCATTTTTAATGTAAATTTTTATTTACTGTGTATTTATTTATTTGGTTTGATTATACATTACACGAATGTATGATTTATTTAATTAAATTCATTCTGTAGGTACATGCTTTGAAAATTTCGAAATTAGTGTATATTAGCAGAGCAGCTTACATATTATGTAATAATAAACAATTGTTTACTAATCATTAATTTGTTACTTTTAAAATAAATAAATAATCGCTCGATATGTAGAAAAGGAAAAAAAAAATACAACACAGTATTATATTTTCCTTATTGATGTACATTTGGCAACGCGACGTTTTGCCAGCCAGTGTGCCAGCCTCATTAGGTTTAAGCTATTTTAGACGAATATTAATATTCCAATTGATAAAACTTGCAAGTACAATACATTTAAGACTTACTTAGTTATTTCAAGAACCACATGTACTCTCGTCAGTGAATAAGTATAAACTTTCACACTAAGTATAAACTTTCATACTTATTCATCAACGAAAGAACATGTAGTTTTTGAAATAACTAAATAATCCTTAATGTATTTTACTTGCAAATTTTGTCAATTCTAATGTAAATATTCGTCTAAAACAGCTTTAGCCTGATGAGGCTGGCACACTGGCCAGCGAAACGTCGCCGAATATACACCAATAAGGAAAATTTAGTACTGTGTTGTATTCTTTTCTCACATTCGCTTTCCTTCTCTATATATTGACCATTGGTAATAAAAGGGGCTCAAAATATTAAATTTTCTTAGAAATGAATATTTGGTTACACAATTTTTCATATTTTTTCAAAACTTTTAGAAATTAAAAAAAATTTATTTGTACGGTACAGCTACAATAAATAATTCTTATAATATTTAATTCTTTTGAAACTTTTTCTTTCGTAATTAAAGTGATTTTTTGACTGAAGGACTTTCTTTACATAATTAATGGGGGAAAAGTTCAGAGAAGTGAAAGGAACGCTTATGAGTGCAGTAACGCAATTAATTGTTATTCTCATGCAGATTTACTTACATACATGCTTTCACGCACACTTTAAACCCTTTTTCTAAATTTATTTGAAAACCAGCTGGTAGGTCTATTTGAAAATTTGATAGGTTTATCTAAAAGTATTATTTTTTATCCAAAAAATTGGAAGATTAAGCAAATCATATGAAATAACATTTAACCTTATTTTTTCATAATGTTGCACATTTAATATATACATATGTATGTATATTTTTTAATATCACACATATCAAATAATGACACAGTCAAACGAGCTGCAATTTTTGTGGATATTTGCATTCCTATAAGAGCTTATGAAAAAGCCAAAAATGATTAAAAGCGATTTCCTTAGAATAAAATTCATCGTGTAAAATTCATAAGCAGCGTACTGATACTTTTTGTTTCTGTTATTTTACTGACTATATTTTTGAAACAATTCACATTTTATGTTTTTGACGTCATGATACATGCGTATCTCGCAAAGTGATCTTCTTATAAATGCAAGTATTTTTTTGGCAATCTGTAATTACCAAAACCTTCAATCATGTTCATGTTTACTATTTTGAAAGGTTCTTTGGCCAGGCCTTGATGAGACATCAAAATAAAATTTGTTTGTATGCTTGACTTATTCTTTATACGTGTTGTAGTATTCTTACAAATTTCTTTTACGTATTTTGTCAAATGTCTTGCTGCGTACAATATACTGATCGATTCCTGCATTTGAATAATTCTAATATAATAAAGCTTAATATCTCTTTGTTTTTTTTAATTTACTGATAAATTTGTCTAACAAAATATTTTTTTTATCTATTTCCTTGCTTTTTGGAATATACTTAATTTTAAGTTCGATTTTTTCTAATAATTCTAAATTTGCCGAAAAATATTTTATTGAAAATTCGTACTGTGACAAATAACGTATTGAATTACCAAGCTCTTTATTAGCTCTTGACTGGATATTTATGTTTTCCAACAGTTTACGGCCTAAAAATACGGTAAATTATATACCTAATATTCAGAATTTTCAGTATCTCACCATTTCCTTGGTCGCTAAGAACTGCAAATATATCGCTTTCTTTTTTTTAACCTCATATAAGTTTTTGAAAGTAGACTACTGCGTTTACTTTTTAATCTAGCTAAATTCAATTAAAATTTTTAAAAATACAACTTTGAAATTTGAGACTTCAACTTTGAAAAGAGACATTTATATGAATATCAATATTTAAGGTGAATTACGGAATAGTTCCAGAATTATTTCCTGTATTATACAAATTTACCATAAAAAAATTTTTTTTTTACTGTCTCATATTCTATACTGTTTTTGAAACTAAAAAGTTTTTTATTGAAATCAAATTATAAGTAGCCAGTTCAATGGAAATATCCTGTATTATGTGCCTAAGATACTTAACAAAGTTTGATCAGATTGTGAATTTTCAAAATTTTAATGTTGCACATTACGATTCGTTGCTTTTACAAGCTGTGCTAAATAATCAATGTTTCGTGAAAATTTTCATGAAAAAACATTCATGTTTTCTATATTATGAATAGTGAAATAAGTAAATTTAAACTTCCACAATATGTTATGTAGTATTCTTTGAAAAATTTCGATCAAAATTCGAATCCGTATAGCAAACAGGTCCATTGAAAAAATCCATCTTGTTTTAATTACTAGGACTTTGGTTAGTTAAAAAAGGTTAAGCTTGATATATT
This sequence comes from Copidosoma floridanum, assembly GCF_036245765.1. Lineage (NCBI taxonomy): Eukaryota > Metazoa > Arthropoda > Insecta > Hymenoptera > Encyrtidae > Copidosoma > Copidosoma floridanum. The sequence continues at coordinate 7,963,672 of NW_028321903.1, read as the reverse complement.
ATTATTATTGTTCTCAAATCTCTTCAGTTTACACATAATTGAAATATTTTTTCTCTAAACGCTAAGGGAATATGTGAAGTGAAGAAACTATACGATTCTTCTATAAGCTAAGTTTCAAGCAGTTGACCTATTGAATCTCCTTTCCTTCCTTAATAGTGCATCTGTAAGATTTTTTATTACAGGACATGCTGATTGATGGTTCTATTCTTGCTTAATACCTATTTACAGTACCTATGTCTTTTTTATTGCTTTTTTGCAAAAATAAATTCATATTTATCAATTTAAGAATTTACTTCTGATTTCTAGTGCTTATTTGAATAATTTATCGTGATTCCAAAGTAATTATTTTTAATGTGTTAGTTTAAAGAAACCTTTAATTTTTTTAAAATACTTTTTTCTTAGTTTTAGCTGTTTACTAAATATTCAATCTTTTAGTCTCAGAGATTTCTTCTGTTTAATTTCTTATCCTTTTTATTCGGACTTTTTTTTAAATTCAATTAACTAAATACCAATATAAAATAAACTTGCGTTAAATATGTGACACAAATATTGGATTTTGCAATTTCTATTACGGATAGCTAGTTATTTCGATGAATTCGTAAGACAAGCAATCATATGCGAGGAAGATTAAGCACTTGGAAATTTATTTCATTTACTAGCTGATTTTGAAGCTGACGATAAGCACTTTAACTATAATGCCCCTCGTTCTGATAAAATTCATGTCACTAAAACGTGATCCCTACAATCGGTGCAATTAACTCATCAAGTGACGCCGAGAAATTTCTTATCAAATTATAGCAATTCAAGTACACAAAAATCGAACACCACTTCCGCATTATAATATTAAAACTAAAATCAATGTACATAGAAATTAAATCAGATTTCGTTTTATTCTACTAATGAGACCAGTACTGCCTGAAGACAAGATAAAACCGATCCAAGGAATTTATCTCGTCATTATAACTGAAGTATTCATTCTGAAAACGCGCTCATAAACCGAAGGCTTGAAACAAAATGTTACGGAGCTTAGGCATAGACAAAAAAACAAAAAACATGGAAGGATTGTGCTAGATATTTAGGTAGATATCATTTGGGAACTAGACACGATCCAAATTCTTAAGGCCCAAATAACGAGAATCGATATGGAATGGAAAGAGATTTAATACCGCTATAAACGAACATTTTTACACAAAAAGTTTAACGAAGAATCCGTAAAAATTGAGAAACAAAAGAAATTGATGATCTACAGCCATTTTGAAGGGTGTGCTAGTGTTTAATTATTTATATTATGTGTGGTTGCTGTAAACAGTTGTGATATGATTTTCACAGCACCTAATTCTATTTATACAAAAAGTTGCCTCAAGACAAGTTTCTCTAATGCTAAGTTACAGCCTAGTTCTATTTTTAAGGATTCACGTGAGTGTTTGTTGTACGATATTAATCCACAAGTAAAATTCGTCTATTCCACTGGATGTCAAAAAATTGAAATTGTTATACGAAATATAAAGGTAAAGGGATTAATAGATTCCAGAAGCATAGTAACATGCATGTCGGAATCATTTTATAACAACAATTTTGATGAGTATCAAAATTGTCTAACGTTACCCTTGGTCAGAAAGTATTTAAAAGGGGCTACCTGTAAAAGATCAACTAAAATTAGGGAAAAAAAACTAATGTGGGAATGACGATTAGAAATATTATTGTGTTAGAATTACTTATAATCGTACCTTATTAGATGAAAGATATAATTCTAGAATTTAATGTATTTAAAAAAATAAATATAATTTTAGACTCGCAACGATAATTAATATACGTAAACTATAATGATAAAAATGAAAGAATTGGTTTTGTGAAGTCCAATAAATTTAATGAATGGTGTCAGTCCTTTCAAATGAATCATAAAGTATAGCCGGAGTGATCTGTTTCTATCTCAGATTTAATGCACAAATTTATCGACGTCTATGGGACGTTTCATATCATTAATTACAATTATAAGCTGGTGCTTGACGAGATCAATTGAACATGAAAATATGGCATGGCATATACGAACTGAAATAGTATACAACCTAATTAATAACGAATTTTAATTCTTAAACATAAAAACATATTCGAGATTACACCTGGTTTGATAACTACACATCAACACAGGCTAGTCCAAGAAAATAATATTTTATTTTTCACGCATCGATATCCTATCCCTTTAAGTTATCAGAAATCAGTTCAATGCAAAATACAAACAATGCTAAATTTAAGTATCATCCTGGAAAATACCATTAACGGAAAAATAAAAAAAGTTTACCGTGCTCAAACTTGACCATTATATGTATGAATTCAATGTCGTGGGATTTGGCACGAAAACTTCTGGTTCAGCAGTGTTACAGGCAATGCATAAAGTACTGTGGGATTTGGAAAATTTTATATAACAGTTTGTTAATAATATGGTTATTTTTTTCCTGAATTTAGGAAGGGTTGTTGGTTGTCAAAACATAATTTACGTCTTAATTTTTTTAAATTGCATTTTGTCTAGAGCGAACTTGATTTCTTTGAGGTCAAGTTATCAGCTAAAGGTTTAATGCCACAACCAGAAAAGATTGTTACGATAAAAGATTTTTTGGTCTAAAAAAATTTAAAAACATTGCGATCTTTCTTTGGTTTTGTAAACTATTACACCAAGTTCATCCAAAATTATTTGTACTATTACTTACTCTTAAATGGTCTCTTGATCAAAAAAATCAACCCTTTGCTTTGAATAACGAGCATCAAAAGGCCTTTTAAAGCATGAAAAAAGTATTTGACGAAAATATGATATTGAGATTTCCTGATGTAAATAAACCTTATAAACTGACTACTGCTGCCAGTGATTACGCCGTTGCAGCAATACTATCGCAGTTGAATAATGATCAAGAAAAATAAATCATTACATTTTTTTCCCGTACCTTGCGAGCTAGTATAATTAATTATTATACTACTGAAAAAAGATAACTGGCATTAGAATGGTCATTGGACAAGTTATAAGTATCATTTTTTAAAGCTAAAGGGAAAACAAGCATTGACTATTTAAAAATATTATACTAACTAAATGAAAGTGAACCAGCTGATTTTGTGACATTATGAATATGTGTACATGAACCAAGCAAGCAATTTAAGTTATCATTGGAACGATTTAAAGAGCTACAGTATCAATAAATTTTGACAACTATTCATGTACTCAACCTCTTAATTTGCTATTCATTGATTTTTATGGCCCATTTTCTGCCGCTGAATATCGGTATAAATATTTATTGTTTACAACACAATATTTTTTTAAGTATGTGGTCTTGTATTCCATGAGCAAAGCTACTTCTAAAAATGTAATACAAAAATATTGTCAGATCACATTCCTAAATTTGTAAAAACTTTGCGAATTGTACAGAACAATGGCACTCAGTTAATGTCAGACAAATGGCAGAATTATTTAAAAAAGGAGAATACATTGATGTCATTTATGAGCATCTGGCATCCACAATCAAATTTGGTAAAGCGCATTCATAGATAGCTCACGTGATTGTTTAGGACTTGCATGAACAATAAACATACGTCAAGGTTTAACTATTTAAAACTAATTGTTAGCATTATAAATAAAACAGTTAATAAAACCACGAAATTTTCACACATCAAGCTTTTTTTAAATAAAACACTTAAGCGTGTTTGAAAAAAATATTTTAAATCGGAGCCACAAAATCAGTTAGTATATTCGAAATAATTAGAATCGGTAAAATTTAATGAGCATAGTTTCCTAAGAAAATGGATTTATAAACGAAGTAAAAATCAAAAGCACGTTTTTTTAACTAAATAATTTACTATTAGTCAAAACATCAAATGTATCTGATGCGACAAAGAAGTGAATAGCTAGGTTTTGCCCAATTTACGAAGGGACTTATAGGATTACAAGAATATTAGGCGACGTATGTGTATTATATGATGATAGAAGTGAAAAGGTTCGTAGGACTTTCCATTTATTCAAGTTAAGACCATATTTTTCTTCAACGTAAACATAAATGCTTTTTGTTTAGAGGTGACGAATTTTCTCGGAGTTCTTAATAAAACAGTATGATGAAGCAAGCTTCAGGACGAGTGTTTATTGACGTTAGTATATATGACTTATTGGCCTATACAACTTACGAGATGAGTGATAACTAAATATACCATGTAGTCTTAAATAATGCACCATAAAAGAAACACGTTATGCTTAAACACAATTTTCTTCTTTAGAAATATGCGACACGTGTATTTGGGTAAATCCCGCAATGCTTGGGAATAGATCAATGGTGTATCACTTTCAGATTATAAAAAAGAAATCTCCTAAGCCAACAACGTTGTGAACTTTATTATCGCGCCTTTGTTTGAAAGTGATTAACTTCAAAAAAGATGGCTTAGGGCTCAATAAGCTCAAAACAAGTTTTGGTTATACAAAGCGTTGACAACAGTCAACACAAACATCGACCAACTTAAAAAAATTATCTTCACAGACAAGTATGATGAAACTGGAGGCAATAAGGAGGGTAATCATCACAGTGGAAGTGCAAAACCCAGAGTTCAACCACATACAAGTTTCTCGCTCTTCAGAAGTATCAAAGACACCTAAGCTTTCTCCACCCACAAAGTGCTATAAGAATCTACCGATGGGGAATAAAACTTAAAAACTGTTGCTTAACGCCTCCCGTATGAATGATAACTACGCAAGCGTTATCGCAGGATAGATCAAAGCTAATCCACGTGAATTATGACCAAGAATTAGAAAAAACAAATGTCAAATCAAAAGATTGTAATTAGATAAGCACTGGCATTCTTTGTAATCGTGACAACCTAGTACAAAATTAACAAATTTACCAAACAAATTCGACTAAATTTTGAACACATAATGTATAAAAAATAAAAATAAAAATTTCATAAAATTTTTAGTTTTTAAGATTTCTTCTGTTTCATTTTCTTTTTTTTCATTTAGACTTTTTTCTTAGAATACTTTTTTAAATTTTCATTCTGTATACATTATTAACTAAACTTCTTTTTTCATTTAATTTCATTCGAATTAAAAATAATATTCAAAATAATCTATGCCACGTTATTTTTCTAGAAAGGCAATCTCTTTTTTTGATTCTTGGACTGTCAAAAAAGCCCATCACTATAAAAAGCTGAGCTATTGCACTAGTGATAAAGCCCATAATTAAGTACTACTTAACAAATTTACAGTTAATATGTCAGAGTTCAGATGTCAAATGTCAGAGTTGTAGCTGCGTAGAATGAAAAAAATCCTATTTTAAAGCCTTACATTTTTTTAAATAAATGATCAGTGGACCTAGTAAATGAAATCATGCCATTGGTTCATGTATTTTACGATATTTTTTTATAAATATACATTAAACTTACTTATGATTTTTAGATTGTTAGTACTTATGGAGTATATTTTTTATTTAAGAATAAAAAATGAGAAAAAAATCTCGTTGTTTACGAAAAATATTTAAAGAGTATTGTTAACGACCTCTATAAGCTAAACGGTTTAAGGGCATGCATATGCTCTACTGTACCGGCTTACCTCGATTGCAGATTTTCATTTTACTCTCTGGAAATTGATCCGAGTTGATTTCCCATTTGGGTATGGCTTAATTATTTGAAAATGAAGGGCGCTCTGGTCCCTTTGTCGCGAAATTCAATAATTAGCAAGTGCACTTTTGTGGGTAAGAAAGTCGGAAGAAGCACCTATATATAGATGCTTTGTTATTATATGCTGTTCACTGTCTATATGTATTCCCACGTCCAGCTGTCCCCCGTTCCGTTCGTTCCTCGATTCCGCATCGTGCATTAGGGCTATTGTGTCGGCGCTGAATTTAAATATTTTGCTGGATAGTTTCGAGGCGTAATAAAAGAGACTAACGTGTTGTATAACGGATAGCATAAAAAAGTGACAGACATCGATAAACCATCGGTTGTAGGTAATCAGTAGTAATATGTTATGGAAGCTATGCATTATTTTGTAAGTACAAAACCAAAAACATAATTCTAGTTGTAGACTTTTTGCAGCGGCCTACATTACGTCTGTGGTTTAGGGTGATGATCCCTCCTTTGAAACTTATAATGAAAATGAAATCCCACTAAGGGAACATTTTTATTATATAATACAAACTAAATCCATATTAAGGCTTCCACGGTAGTTAACAATATTAACTTGATAGAAATTGTTCACAAACTTATAACTAACGTAATGAATGAAGTATACTGTAAGATATATGATAAGTTTAAACTATTGGAACAATATTTTTGTAATATATAGTACATCAGTGAGTAAGTAAGCAATAAAGATAAATGGTAAATATTCATAATCATGCACAAGACTTTTGTTTGCTCATTATATTTTTTTAGACTTCTTACCAACGAATTTTATTTTACATTTCTTTTTCTAAATCTGCATTACAAACTAATGCATAGCTTTTATAACATATTACTACTGATTACCTACAACCGATAGTTTATCGATGTCTGTCACTTTTTTATGCTATCCGTTATACAATACGTTAGTCTTTTTTATTACGCCTTGAAACTATCCAGCAAAATATTCAAATTCAGCGCCGACACAATAGCCCTAATGCACGATGCGGAATCGAGGAACGAACGGAACGGGGGACGGCTGGACGCGGGAATACATATAGACAGTGAACAGCAGATAACAACAAAGCATCTATATATAGGTGCCTCTTCCGACTTTCTCACCCACAAAAGTGCACTTGCTAATTATTTTTTTTGCGACAAAGGGACCAGAGCGCCCTTTATTTTCAGTCAATTAAGCCATACTTAAATGGAAAATCAACTCGGATCGGTTTCCAGAGAGTAAAATGAAAATCTGCAATCGAGGTAAGCCGGTACAGTAGACCATATGCATGCCCTTAATAGAAGACAGGCTGTTTTCGAAAATTCAGCGTATACTCATCCATGTAACATATATTCTTCTACAAATCCATATAGTGTTGACTAACGACTTCATAAAAATTGCTCATAGCTTGCAGGTACTCTTTATTAATCGTTGTAGAGTCTAAAACTTTTTCGGTGGTCAGTAACTTTTATTCATAGTTTATTAATAGTTCTCACTTTGTCTTAAGTAAATAATCTCTTATAACGTATATGAATGGATGAACAAAAGTGTTTATTGAGATTGTAACTGTAGGATACTTAGTAAAAAATTTATAAAAATGAATCTTGTTTTACTATTATTAGTATTATGTTTTTTTCCCTATTTATTTGCATTTGAGATGGCTGCCACGAGGCCAGCATAGTTCCTTGTTAGCAGCAGCAGGGGAAAACCATGATGGCGTACCGCTGTGTCTCTACTATACCATGGGAATGGAAAGAGTGCGTCAAGCTGTCAACTTCACGAGACCAGCTACTGACGCCAAAATTTGACTCTGGGCGTTTTCTCTTTGAGCTTTCCACTGTGGAGTTTAAAATGCTCTCTCTTTGGAACTCTCTTAGAGAAGACTTTCCCAAAACCAGTAGCAATGCACGCAGTGTGGCTAAATGAGTATCATGGCTCCATTTTTTTGTTCCCGTAAGTACTCTGGTTCAATTATCTTTCTTATGGCTTAATCGTTCATCGAATTATTCTTAAATTATTATATTATTCATTAAAAAATTCTGCTTGTTACTGTGTACCATGCATAATCACTTAAACCATTGACATTCGTTTTTGTTTCACAACCTGCGTGTTGTGCTTTGTACCGATTTATATTAAAGAATCATTTGAGCTGGAATCATATAAGAGTTTTCTTGATTTGAAAATGATTGCCAAGGGCCTTATCTTTAAGTTTGTATGACATAGGGGGGAAAATTTTTTGTTAGGCTCTGTAAAGGTAAGCAAGCACATGCATTTCAGACTGCATCTGATCTGGAGGCTATGCACAGTACTTATCACACTGTAAACTCTTACGCCACTCAATAATGTAAAAGTACCACTAACCTCTCGGCAAAAACTATAAATAAAATAAAAATATGCAATTACATAATTTATATAAGAAAAACTAAACCAATTAAAATTCTCGATGCCAATATCTTCGATAAGGAACAAAAAACTAAAAGTAAAAAAAACAAACAAGCTAAATGTAATGTCAACACACAAAATTGACTAAAAAAATACGATGGTGTGGCTGTGGAAGATGGTGAGAGATAATTCTTGGCATGCTTTTATATAATTAGCTCACTAATAGATTAAATAAAATAAATTAAGTATTTTGCTAATGATCATCTCAGTGAGTATACTGAGAAGGTTGTCGTTTACTGAGGGGAGATTTGTAGCGCGAGAGTATGGGGCTATCAAAGCAACTAACGTGCGCGTGTGAGCGAGTGAGTGAGGGAGAAAGCGCACGGTACCGTTGAGTACCACTGCACTCTCACCGACTACTCACAAGGCGTGAAAATTAAAAAACTACAAAAATATCTCCTATACTACTACGAAATCTCCCAAACCTTATAACCTAATAGAGTATATCCTAATTACTCAGATGAGAGGCAGGCAATACATTATCTATTTTTTTAATAACTCTTTAACTGCACACATAATTATATGGATCAACGACTGACATTAAATTTGTTTTGAAGATCTCATAGTAAGTATTAACAATTAATAATACTACAAACTCATGTTCAGATTTTTTTAAAAGCAACAACAAAACTTATTTGTATTTTTGTCATTTAAAAGCGAATAATACGTACCTGCATGAAATCCTGTCTATGACTCTTACTACTCCTAAACTAATAGATTTTAACCTAATGCAGGGGACAGCCGTACAGTCAATTATTAAAAAAATATTTTCAAATAATATGCAATATAAACAAATAATATCATAAGATTCTTAGAAGTTTTAATAGTAAGTTGTTTTACTTGTAAATTGATCTTATTATTTTTTAGGTGGTAAGTAACATTTCCACTGTAAGTTACTATTAATGCTATGGATAAAGACTCCAAAAGCCAGGTTTCATATTTAAAGCTGCAAATATAACAGAACTTTATAAGCTTAGTTCTAAGAATCTATACACAAAACTGCTGAGTTTACAAGCTTGCTGGTTAATCATTTGTATATTATTCATTAATTTTTTCATGTGTTGCATTGTACTTTATTTATATAGTTATAATTGCTAATGGCAGGTTTTAAATTAATACCTTTTGATGTACGTTTTTTTTCGTATTCTCTAATTCACCATACTATTAAAATGATACATTTTCTTTTTATATAAGGATTTGTACACTTATTTTACAAATACTACGTTTTTTTTGCAGTAATTATATTTTTAATATCAATGAAGTTCGAACAATTGTAATGAAAAAAGTTATAGTGAACATTGGTAGATTTTTTCAGAACGGGTTGAGTACAGGTGTACTACTGAAAATATAAACAAGTGAAATCATCACGAATTCTTACACCTTCTACGTAATTGCCATGTATTTCAACCTCGTCATCATCGTCGTCATTGTTGGGTACATCATTTACTATGTAATCATCGTTTTGATGTTCTGCGGGCTCGTTTATTCTAAGAAACGTGAAATTATATTTTTACAATATAATTGGCATGATCTTAAACACAAATATATTATTAAAATATTGCATTTTTTGCCCATTTTGTCGAACGTAATAGTGCAAAATGACGGTGGCTGTTACCATGACTGCTGCAGTTCGGGGCGTATAGTGCAAAACCCTATCCGATAATATACTCCTCCACTTTTTTTTTAATATTCCAAACGTCCTTCCAATTACACTTCTAGTAGCTTTCAGAGCTTTGTTGAATCGATTTTCTGGTGTATTCGGCTCTGTTCTGGCATAAGGTGTTAGTAGTCCGGGTGATAATGTGTAGCCACCATAACCTTGCATACAAAAATCGACTTACTCATTGATCAGAGATATTTAATTTTTTTTTTGAGCAACAAACAATTTATTCAGTGCTTTTATAATTTCAGGTGATAATACAAGTAACACAATACATACATATACCATAAAAAAATCGTACTCAATATTTAAACGATTATTATAAAAATCAAAAAGTGTAAAAAACTTTGAAAATTTTAAACGAGTTTTTAGCAAATCGTAGACAGTCGGTACTGAGTTGCGAAGTCACAGAGGAAATTTAGTTTCAACTCATTCACATCGGAAAGCAATTATAATTTCTGTGTCTTTGACTATCATAACTTTGCTTCAAGCTTTTGTGTCCAGTATTTATTTTATTTCTATGAAGAAATCGTGAATAAGCTATAGCTTTATTTACCGATTAGGTAATAAGTGCCTTCTTGCTTAATAATATTATCATTACTTCTTAATCCATACATGATCCCTCGTATATCGCTCTATGCCCGGATGAAACGATCATTAGTTGAGCCACTGCAGATCCTGAGATTTCTTATCTTATGCTCTTTATCACAAATCTGTCAACACATTTAAATATACATAATTGTCATAATCACTGGGTTTCGATATTTTACATTTCTTATTTTATATTTTTATTCGTACTAGAAAAATAAATTACCATTTGAACATTCAAGGAATGATATCTTTTGTAATGCCCGTAAGCCTCTTCATGATCTGCTGGTTTTACAATCTTTATTAATGTGCAGTTAATAGCACCAAGTACTCCGGGAAACTGAATTGTAGGCTCAAAACTAGAGAATACATAAACATAATGGGAATCTTGAGTTTTGAATATTAACTATTAATTTAACTTGAAGTAACTGACATATTTTTAAAGTAATATGTATTAATTTAATTTCATGACAAACCCCTCTGAAATTAATAGGCATTCCTCTATTGTCGTCGGAAAACTTACTAGGTGAGACAAATTTTCAACTTTTCTATCACAGACAACGTGCAAATATTTACTCACAGAAACTTGGCTCATTGGATGATACATATCTCTACCACATCCTCTCTGGTAGCATCCTTCCGCAAGAAATCTTATCGTACTGAGTACTTGCGAAAACGGTGGGACTCCTTCCGGGTGTATCGGTAAATGAGGAGTTACTATTTCTAATAATCCAATAGCCCTGAATTTGTCTATTCTACAAAATACCATACATTCAGTACTGTTCGATTAATGACGCAGAAAGTGGGAAAGATGAGTACTTTCATGTGTGCTGTGATGTTCATGAGAATTATTCATGCAATGTTTTAAAAGACTTCGTATCGTACAGTCACCCCAAAAGTAAATTATTAAAAATGAAGTTAAAAATTGGTTTATTCTACAATGAAACTTTATAAATAATGCAAGATATTTTATAGAATACTCTGCAAAAAACTAATAAGTGAGAAAATATATGTATGCTTTGAAGTTCAATTGAGGCACGATATTTTTTTCTGTTGCTTTATACACAGATACACTGATAGAATAAGGTCCACAATTTTAATTAAGGTATTTCTTGAACTATATTGACAGGCATGACAGTGCTGGGGTTTTCACAAGAGCTGGTTTATAAACAACACACTTTTAGATTTTATTTCTCTAAAAATATACCGTTATTGCCTCTATAATTCAAATAGGATGTAAATAATATCAAAATATACCTAAATAATTATTTTTTATAACTTCCTAAATACATGAAAAGACAATGTGCAAATATTTACATAAAAAGATGTAGTAATCTGCTTAAAAGATTTTTGATTTACTCTGGTTATAAAATAATACTGATGTAAATGTATGTTTTAATCATTCACAAAATTAGTTGGGCCTTACTAATGAAAGATGTTTATCTTTTGTACACATACTTTCTGTTAAGTCGATTTCAAATACAAATGGACATGAACATTGTTTACAGTGAAACATACCTATAATGGTTGTAAAAATCACTATCATTCAAAAGAAATGAATTACTTGCATCTCGTAACATACGCTTTCTCAGCATTTCAACTCCTCTTGTCCTGTTTACCTCGTACTGATCTACAGCCATGCGTGCTGCATTTCCTAGTATATTTCCCATAGCCGATTCGTACTGTCTATGATAACAATGAGGACAATAAATGAAGAATGACTGTAAGAGAGAAGTTACAAATAACCAAAATAAATACTCTTTGTAAGTACGAAAAATAACATAAATGCTTTTTCGTATGATAGAGGTTAGATTGTACTGTGTATACTATTTTACTATCCAATTCCATACGTATTAGGCCGACTTTACGTAGAACAGAGAGCGGTAACTTACAACAGTGTGAGCAACCACAGCAGCAGCAAAATAACTAGTCACCTTATTATCTTTTGTACTAAGTTCCGAAAGTGAGGCGCATCACTAGTAAGTAAGTAAATATAATATGAAAACATAAAACAAGACTTATTTTTAACGTATATGAGTTCCCTGTACTTAAAAAGCTTGACTTTTGGAACACAAGCATGTGGATACTTATCTCGCTAAATACTTATGTACTATCATGCACCTAAAGGTGAATTTAGACTATGCGGAATTTACATGCAAAGCTCCACATGCGGAACTTTAACGGATCAATGAGAAAGTTTTTGCATCCGTAAGGGTCTGCGGAGCCTCTCTCATTGGCTGAGTAGAGTTTCGTATGAGGAGCTTCGCATGCAAGTTTCACATAGTCTAAATTCACCCTGAGGCCCACGTTTTTTTGTGATCAGCATACCTATACTTTCCTGAGAAATTGGACCAACCGACCGACCAACCACCTGACCAAAACACCATTACAAAGTTATACGAATTGTACTTGCAAAGAATTATCACATCACGATGTCTCATCTACAAAAACCTAAGTATGCTCATACATGATATTTGACATTGAAATTCATCAATTTAGAATCTAATCTGAATAGCCTCTTTTCTAGGAAGCATTTGATTCCAACAGAAAAGCAAAAAAAACACTGGAGGTATTAATTGCAAAAAATCTGCGGCTAAAGGAATAGAAACCTGATGTTGGCTTTTCGTTATGGGTGGAAGTTGAAAAAACACTAAACAAAGAAGGTCCTCCTGTCAGAACAACGCACACATGAATAAGGGTCAATAAAAAAGATTTTTTTCTGTACTAAATCACAGTGGGTTTCGCTAAGGTTATAAATTATCATACACTGTAATTATTTCAGACTTTTATGGATGCCACACTTTGGAGAAGTGCTACACTACCAAAAGGTATTAATATACGGTCCAACCTATACAGTTATATTATTATAAGGAGTGTTATCAGTAAATATATAAATTAATAATGATATTTTGATTTAGATTTGCAACTAAAGACTGTTAAGTGCATTGGAAAAGCAAATCTCCGGAAAGTCCCGTTATTGAACACTGAAAATAATCCTGTAAGCGAGTCAGAACTGCCAGGTACTGATGTATACGTACTTATTTGTATTCGTCCACTGTTATTTGATGGTACATTATATTGGACTGTACATATAAGGAATGAAAATTATTTTAATCTGTTCTTTCTAATAATTGACATTTTTAGTAGGTAACGTTATGTAATTTGTTTTATCTACGTACAGTTGTCATAATGTACAGTTAAGTATATAACCAGAAATTATTACGAACATATATTACAAACATGCTTTTAATCATAATCACTCGCTATCTCAAAATAAATCAAACAGTGATGTTCATTGCATGATACCTATGGAGAGAAAGTACCATATCATCTACTTATACCTCAGCACGTTTACCAACTTCTACATTTTTGTTATAATCTGGTCTTACCCAACATGTTCCACAAACATGAGATATTCTTAAATATTATTTTAATGATCGATCTAGAAAGATTAGGTGCACGTTTGTAATATCCAAGTAAATAAATTCCATGATATGATATTAAGATACACTTGTCAGGGATAAATACATTTTTCTTGCGTCTCTCGCATTCTGAATAGGTCTTCATATCATCTTATAACATACTAATTTGTGAAGTTTTTACAGATACTTTGCTATTATTTCCATCTGCTGCTACCCGTAGTGTAGCAGACCTGAAAATCAACAGGAAAATAAAGGATGTTTCACAAGCAGTAAACAAGATGGTCATGGAGGCTGTAGAGTGTATGACAGTTATTATTCATATTAAAGACCAAATGCAAATTTACTTTAAAAATACCACTGAAAAGATTGATGATATTCTTCCACATGTATGTCAATGTAATGTTTGAAAGTCATCACGTTAATCCTAAATAAACCATAATAACATATTAATACCTTAATAACTTCATACAGGTCTCAATTTAAAGTTAAATGAAGACTTGGAAAAGAATTTACACCAACGCAAGGATTGTCTTAGGCAAAGAAATAATGATAGAGCAGGCAAAGATGACTTGATTCAAAAAATTATGTTGGAAGTAAGCAACACATTTCATAAAATATTAATTGATAAGTAGTAGTAATATAATTATATTAAAATTACTATAGATTACAAAATAAGTATATTCTTTGTTACAAGTTTTGTTAAACTAGTTGATTAAAAAATGTCTAAAAATTATTAAACAAGGGCTTACAAACTTAAAATATCAACTTGTCGTTTTCTTACTTGCCTATTGTAAAAAGATGACTAAAAATTGCGTATACAAGTTGTGAGAGTTTATGATTATGTATCTACAATCATCTATAACTAATCTACAACTTGTGGTAAGTACGTTTCAGCAAAAATAAGGTAATACTTATTTTTTGCCGGTAACTTTATCGAATATCAATATACCAAGCTAAAATTGTAAAACTTAAAAGAGTATGTATAGACAAGTATTCTGTAACTTTTTTAGATTATTTAGAGACCCGAACAGAGTGAAATCACTGTTAAAAGCATTTTTGCACAAATAAAGTAAAACCAATTTTTTGCTGGCAACTCAACCAAATATCAATAAACCCAGCTGAAATTGTAGAACTTGAAAGAGTATGTTTAGACAAGTATGCTGTAACTTTTTTAGAGTTTTTAGAGACCCGGACAGAGTGAAATCACTGTTAAAAGCATTTTTGCACAAATAAGGTAAGAGTAATTTTTTGCTGGTAACTCAACCAAATATCAATAAACCCAGCTTAAATTGTAGAACTTGAAAGAGTATGTTAAGACAAGTATGCTGCAATTTTTTTAGATCTTTTAGAGACCGGACTGAGTGGTTTCTTGAAAAAGTGAGGGAAAATTGGTTTGTTGGTAACTTGGTTCAATATCAAAATTCTTTACTTTTAGATAAGATTTTCTTGGCACGGCTTGTTGTCTAAAAACAATTATGATATTTTTACGTACACACTTTGACATTTGTTTCATTTCAGTCAAAAATTGATTCAATCCATTACTAGAAATACGAGTTGTATGTATTAAACCTTTTTATTTAATTCTGTAATTAAAAAGTTTTTTTTAAATTGGCCTGAACGACGTAACTGATTTAATGTATGTATATAATAATTAGCTGCTTGGCTTATGTTTATTATATAGTTAAAAATCTGTAATTAATTTACCAATTAGAATTTCTGTTTTACTATGGTACAAACCTTAATCGGCTCATAGTAAGTTTTAATAGTCGAAAGAACTGTTAAGATAGCTACAGTTATTCGTTGTAAAATTAAATTTCTCTAGGAATAAAACATCTCCTTTTTTAATGAAAAATAATTTCAATGCAGTCTATTACATTAACATAGTTTTATTGCCGTAGCTTTGAGGACACAGATGATGTAATACGATGCGTAGGAGATAATTGTGTCATGCAATTAATACTGTTCGATATACATGAGAGAATCTACATTTAAAAAATTCTAATGAAAATTTGAGCAAGACGTCTCGTGTGAACATAACATGTTTTTTCACTATTTCATTAATGTTTTCTAATACTTCAAGATGCTTGGAATCAGTGCTAGTTCTGGTTTTTGCTTCGCTCAACAATACGGTTTTGATATCTCGTAATACTTGAGCACATGACGTTATTGCCCTTTCTGTACTCTCCAATCCATCGACTGTATCGTAGGCAGCAGAAGCTGTGCTGGCTAAAAAAGAGAAAACAGAGTGCGTAATACAATTCTTTTGTTGATAGTAATATTAGAAATTGATATCGGACATTACTTCGTTTTGAACGTGTTTCTGAAGCAGTTGGCGTGCTTTGATTTACGTTGATTGTTTCGTTACATGAGTGATTGATCCGGCCCAGTACATCATCCTCTGGCTCACAATCAACGTTTATGGCATCAAGATCTGTTGTATAATTCAATTTATAATTTGTCTGAATTGTTTGTTTATCTCAAAATTACATTGTTTAACATCCTAAATAACGACGAACCAGTGTTGGAGAAAGAGTGTCCTCCAGTATCTTTTGACTTATCCAAACCTGCAGTAGATGACTCTCCAGTGATAATGGATAATTGCGATGACACTTGAGAGCCCATTAATTCTTCAGCAGTACCTAAAGGATCACTACTGATTGTGCTTGTCACTTCTGAATAACCCAAACGCTGAGAAGTGGAAGGTCCAGACTGTGAGGTACTATTTGCTACTTCATTTTGTGAACTAGTATTCTCGTTCTCCTTCAGCTTAGCCTTTTCTCTTCTGATTTTGTCCTTAACTGTCTAGAAGTAAAAAAAAGTATTTTATTTCACTAATTTTGTTACAATAGTTACTTAAAAAATGCAGTATTTATACCATTTGCCATTCTTCGACAGATCTATGCAGTGGTCCTAAATTATTCAAATGATTCTTGAGGCTTTCCCACTCGGTCCCAACATCATACGTCACAATGATGTAAGGGTTCTTTTGAATTTAACAAAATAAATGCTTCCTTTGTTTTGCATTAGGGATTTTCACATGTTTTTCCCTACAAATAAACGTTATGAAAGCCAAAGCAAAATGTGTTTGGTATGACACACACATACTATTAATTATTCTGATACATAATATATGACGCAGTAAATATAAGCAACTTACTTGGTTGCTGTACGAATCTCCATTCTCACGGTTATATTTGCAAAGTTGACCCACTTTCGAGCAAAATATAAACAAATTGTTGAACAATAACGGTCTGACAGAGATTACAGTAAAATGGACACTGTTTGTGGATCCGGATTTGGTCAAATACGGACGAGCAAAATGAGTGGAACGTTTTAACCTGTATGTCAGTGTAACATGTAGGTGTATATGCAGGTATCTTTGTGTCGCTTGAACATGAATCCGCATTCCACACCGAAAAAGCTGAGTTTCAGCGAGACATAAGATGGCCAAAACAGAAATCGTAGGAGACGTCCAACTTTTTTGCTCAATCGTAGAATGATAAGGTGCAAAAAAATTTAATATTATACTTGCAAGAAAAAATTAACAGGCATTACGGTATAGAGAATCTTGCTTATGGAAAGAGATGATAAGTATTAGCGATAAAGCAAGAGAAGCTTAGATACCTAAGAAGTAAGATTTTACAATTTTCTGTATCATAACCTCAAAAGCCCACACATCTGCTCTCGTTCTGTAATTGTTCATTTCGTTTCAATTTGTAATATTTATCAATCAGCATTGTAATTTTACAGACATTATTGATCCTTCAAATGGTTTTTTTTTTAAAACAGGTATAATGTGACCGATTTCCAAATATAGTTTATGATTGGCTTTGTGAAATCTCATACAAATTTAGCTTTAGGGACAGTCAAAGGGGATTCTGATCCAAAAGCGACGAAGAGAAGATTATGGCTTAAAATAACAGCGTTTTCAAATTCTGAAGGAAATGAGAAAGATGTCACAGCTTGACAGAGGGTAAGGATACTAAGGATCGATGTAAAAGTTTGTTATATGATTTTCTGTGATAATATCTTTTATTTGTTATTTCTTTGTACTTTCAGTTTTGGCTAACTTTGAAATCCGATGCACGTCGTGAAAACGCAAAGTTAAATGCATTTAAGAAACGCACGAAAAATCCTGATGGGGAAGAGCCTCCTGAAATCGATGAAATTTACAGGAGAGTATGCAACATTGTTGAAACCAGTCATGGTAATGGCTTAAGTTTAATACCAGAATTAGGTTGCAAGTAAAATTGTTTTGTGGATAACATGTACATTAATTTATAAGAATTATAAGTGTCTAAGCATACTCAAATCAAATAAATAAATATATTTTTCAATTATAAAAAAACAATATTTACAACCTATGATTGCCATAATTTCCACTGGATTTGTTTATAACGTCAGAAAGATATCGTGAAAAGATTGAAAAATATCTATGTAATTTAAGTTGCAGAGTTGGTACAGCTATTAAAAGCAACTTATAAACTGTTGTTTATCCTAGCATGCTTCTTGTCAAAGAAACCTTTGTTTTTTTTTTTGGAAAAGTTATTTTTGAAATTATTTGTATGTGCTACAATCGCTACTTTGAAATTGCTTCCTAATTTATCACCCTACTTCCATACAAATACAGACAATCAAAAAACTTAAGAATATACTCCAGTGGAAATCGGTCTGCACATTTCTTATTCAAAATGATTGATTGTTTTACGAGCTACGATATTCAATCTTACGGAAGGTATTTGTTTGCTTTCCAAACCAACAACCTTTTAAGGTTGTGTTTTTGGACATTGATTTTTTGGCTACTATCCATAGAAAAAATGAAATTTTTTTTTTTAATGTGCTTTTATATGTAGTTTTTATTGAAAATATGCATCAAAAGATATCGATCCAATACCTGCCATGAGCAAAAAACTAAATAAATGGAGTACAATGCAACACATGAAAAAATTAATAAATAATATATAAACGATTAACCAGCAAGCTTGTAAACTCAGCAGTTTTGTGTATAGATTTTTAGAACTGAGCTTATAAAGTTCTGTTATATTTGCAGCTTTGAATATGAAACCTGGCTTTTGGAGTCTTTATCCATAGCATTAATAATAACTTACAGTGGAAATGTTACTTACCACCTAAAAAATAATAAGATCAATTCACAAGTAAAATAACTTACTATTAAAACTTCTAAAAATCTCATGATATCATTTGTTTATATTGCATATTATTTGAAAATATTTTATTAATAATTAACTGTACAACTGTCCCCTGCATTAGGTTTAAATCTATTAGTTTAGAAGTAGTAAGAGTCATAGACAGGATTTCATGCAGGTACGTATTATTCGCTCTTGAATGACAAAAATACAAATAAGTTTTGTTGTTGCTCTTAAAAAAATCTGAGCATGAGTTTGTAGTATTATTAATTGTTAATACTTACTATGAGAACTTCAAAACAAATTTAATGTCAGTCGTTCATCCATATAATTATGTGTGCAGTTAAAAAGTTATTAAAAAAATAGATAATGTATTGCCTGCCTCTCATCTGAGTAATTAGGATATGCTCTATTAGGTTATAAGGTTTGGGAGATTTCGTAGTAGTATGGGAGATATTTTTGTAGTTTTTTAATTTTCGCGCCTTGTGAGTAGTCAGTAAGAGTGCAGTGGTACTCAACGGTACCGTGCGCTTTCTCCCTCACTCACTCGCTCACACGCGCACGTTAGTTGCTTCGATAGCCCCATACTCTCGCGCTACAAATCTCCCCTCAGTAAACCACAACCCTCTCAGTATACCCACTGAGATGATCATTAGCAAAATACTTAATTTATTTTATTTAATCTATTAGTGAGCTAATTTTATAAAAGCATGCCAAGAATTATCTCTCACCATCTTCCACAGCCACACCATCGTATTTTTTTAGTCAATTTTGTTTGTTGACATTACATTTAGCTTGTTTGTTTTTTTTACTTTTAGTTTTTTGTTCCTTATCGAAGATATTGGCATTGAGAATTTTAATTGGCTTAGTTTTTCTTATATAAATTATGTAATTGCATATTTTTATTTTATTTATAGTTTTTGCCGAGAGGTTAGTGGTACTTTTACATTATTGAGTGGCGTAAGAGTTTACAGTGTGATAAGTACTGTGCATAGCCTCCAGATCAGATGCAGTATGAAATGCATGTGCTTGCTTACCTTTACAGAGCCTAACAAAAAATTTTCCCCCCTATGTCATACAAACTTAAAGATGAGGCCCTTGGCAATCATTTTTAAATCAAGAAAACTCTTATATGATTCCAGCTCAAGTAATTTTTTAATATAAATCGGCATATTGGCAACGCAGCACTTCACGTCCTATGCTAGGTTTAATACATCTCTTGCTAGTTCTGGTTTTGCGAGTTGAACAAACAAGGATAGCACACGGCTAGTCTCATCTGACTTGTAACTGCACCACCCTGTTTCACTCCCTCTCCTGCAATTACCGGGTATCCCACTGTCAACATGACCAATCAGCGACAGTGGAGAGGTCGAAATATGTTGTTAGTGATATCATCTGATTGAACATTTACTTGCAAGCAATCAACCACACTCCAAATGACTAGCTTTCTCCTGACACTGTTTTCCTTGCTCGAGTCCGCCAAGATGACATCTCAGCCAGAGACTGACGTCAAAGCCATGCCCTCCGCTGTTATTTTGTGTAAATTTGTCATTTTATCTGTTTTAATTTTATTATTTAATTTCCTTGTTTTGACTAGGAATTTTTGTTAGCAACTGATTTTTTTTGTTACATACAAGCTTATTGTTTTCTTGTGCCAACTGTTTAATTCAAGTAATTTGACTACTTACAAAGTTACTTTGTTAATTGTGCGTTTTAAATATATTTTCTAGTTTTGTTGATAAACCTTTATTTAAGACCCCTGTTCGAGATACGCAATGTTTTTGCAAAGTAGAGTTAACATCATTAAAAGTCTTATTAGCAAATCTAACTATGGTAGAGGGCATGGTCTTATTTTTAAGCTGTGAAGTACTTAAAAATTTAGAGAAGCACCTATGTTTACTTTCTTTGCTTCGATAAATGAGGAACCCTTGCCACTGTCAAACATTAAAGAGCCACCTTCAGTACCATCTTCGTTTACTCGCTTCACTGCTGCTGCTGTTGTCAGTAATTTAATCACAGAAGAAAGTATAAACGCATCTTTCAAAGTGGTAATCCACTCGTTGACACTGTCTTCTTTTTCTTTGTCGTTGCCAATTCATGCGCAACAATGGAAGTAGACGCATTAATTGGGTAACGCGCACCACTAAACGCTAGTGTCATGCTTCTGCTGCATGAGTTCTGACGCTATGATGCTGGTTATGAGGTAAATGATGGTAGAACAGATTTACAATAACATAACATAAGATTTTCCAGTCTCTTCTTCCATCTCACCTTTTGTAGTACAGGTCTTACAGATGTTTTTTCTTATTTTTTTTGAATTACTCACAGACCAGGGGTGACATATGTCATGATAATGGACACCACATTTATGAAATGTGCACATCTCAGCTTTAGACTTAAAAATCTTTAAACATTTCTAAAACAATAAAGGCGCTATGATGGGGTGTGGTACCACTGCACTTTCTTCAAGACAAAAATCAGTATAACAAAAAAATACAGCAAGTCAAAACAAAATCTATTGAAAAGTATACAACCATGGAAAAAACAGAAAAGGAAGAGAGAGAATCATGCTCACACCTTATTTTGCTACGTGAAGAACACAGTAAGTGGATAAACGGATTAGAAGTTTTTATCAGCGGTACCTTAAAAATTCCGTGACGTTGTAAACGAAAAAGCACGTCACGATCTTCATAGTGTAAGAATACATAATAATTGCTTAAGAATGAAATCAAAAGTGCACGATAGACATTGCATGCTAACACACACGTACCAATCTTTGCTAAGCTACAGAAGGTCATAAGAGTAACCTACACAGAAGATAATTCAAGACGGAAACCCTACTGATCACTGCCAAGAAGTCTTGGTATCTGGGGTACAAAGACCGTGCATCGTGGAACGATACGTCATGTCAGGTGGATGGACACACACAACAACGTGGAGATAAAGTTAAACATAACTTCTTCACATTGATTGAGGCACCCCATTAAACTGCAAATGGGCCCTGAGCAAACTCTACGACTCATTTATTTAATCAAAGTGCAACACCTCAACAGACTCAAGAAATACCAGGATTTTAAATACAAGATGGATCTCTGCCTTTGTTTATCAATCCCACAAGTATGCAGTTACCGACAACTGACAGCATCAGCCAATCAAGTGTAAAGATACATAGCCATAACTCGGGTAATTTCCTACTACTTAAACAACATTTCGTCACAGGGCCCCGGGATAACAGCCACAAGACCTTCGTTAGTTAACTGGGGAAAAACAGGAGAGCTAATATTCTCAACACTGACGCTACGCATGAACCGTAAAACTTGATTTTAGCAAGGCGTGGAAATATCAGCCTACCAATGCAAATCACAGATTTGGTATAAAAGGTACACGCTAGATCTTGTGACTCGATGAAATATAAAATTTAGAGAAAGCACTACAGAGAACCCCAAGAATTTCTTGATGCACTTGTGGGAATGTGTGACAACATACAACATGTCACTAAGGAAACTGTTGAGAATATTACTAGCATTGTTAGAAATGGAGACCAATAATTAGTTCCAACAGGAAAAATATCACTGATTTATGGTAGGCTAGGTGATTACTGCTTTCCAGTTACAGTATGAGAATTCTGACCTACAGGGTAGAGTAAACAAGGGGGCTCAGGGGTGTACACAGGCATCACATAAAGCTATCATAAGCTATTTGTCTAATTAACGAACTCTATTGGATACCATTTACTTCTGGCGCACTACAAACATATGATTTGGGCATACGGGAACCGTCATCCCTATTATCATGGTAGGATTTTAAGGGTAAAAATAGGTGGCTTCAATGACTTTCTGCTATTGGGCAAAAGTTTCGAATCCACCTAGCAGCAGGACAAGAAATACCACCCACCTCTACCACTCGAAGACTGTTTGTTTCCAGCAATATCATTCGTTCTCCAAAACCAGACTGCATAAAAGAAAGTGGCTGCAGTAGCTAGTGTACTCTCATTACTAACGTCTAAGATGATGCTAAGTAACAGCTGATAAAAGCAATGACCACTACGGCTAATACCACACTGGTCAAGGAAGATCAGATGATAGGGCAGCAGAAAAGAGTGCAGCAGCAACTAAAGGAAATGTAAGCTCCATTTAAAGATATACTGCAAGTTAAAAAAAAGGCTGTTTTGTATATGAATGGGCTATTCTGTGTGTAAATGTGCTACCACAGTAGGCCAGGAAAGATCACCCTAAAGAATACAGGCAGTCACGTTTGATGGAAACTTTAGTAAAGAATGAGCTCAGCTCACTGGTCCATTTGAGGGCAATTGGACGTCGAGCTACCTTGCCAACAAATTCATTATAACTAAACAAAGTTGCCAAAAAACAGCGTTTAGGGCTCACAAAAGTTTTAACCATGCCTATAGTCACAAGAGAGCGAATCGGAAGAAAAACTTGAAATGCTTCAAATGTTCAAAATTTTTGGTGCCAAGAAACTGATGTTGAACATTCATCGAGATTGAAACAGCAGCATCAAATTTAACTAATAAAGAGTCTATTACGTGAGGGATCAGATTTCCATTAAAAACCCAGACAATGATGATGTAAATTTTCAATATTTGTAAATGGATCGTATAATACGTATTTGTATTTATTGTGTCAACAGAAAAAAAAACTAAGCCGCAGGACTCTGTTGCTCTGGTAACAAAATAGTAAAATTAGAAAAAACCATTTTTTAATTATACATTTTTCGTCAGTTTTAAATATTTATGGTTTCATAAAGTAATCAATGACCCTGTAGGGCCAGTAACTGTTATATGGCTTATGGAATACACAATACTTCTGAGCATAATTATATTTTTCTTACTTATTACAGCTTATTATTTAAAAATAAGCTGCATGAGTTCTAAACGAATCTGTTTTTAACAAGAAGACTTTTGTTTTAAGAAGTGTCAGGAATAGATGTAAGATCTTTAACTGTCACGTTTTATTTTACGTGTCAACACACTTCAGTGTTCTATTCAGTGAATCTCGGGTGAAGACGAGATGGGGTGGGCCGGGTGGGGCTAGTCTTATATAAATTTTGTCAGGCGAGGTATACAAAAAATCAACCGTAGCAAGACCTAATGACAAATCCTCTTGGATCAAGATTTAGTTAAGTATGTCTAAGAGTGTCTATAATATCAAAAGCAAAAGGTCGTACAGAAATAATGTGGTTTTATAAGTGAAACAATTACTGAACAACCATGGATGGCAATAACATTGGATATTACTGGATCGAAACCTTTGTCAAATAATTATTACAGATAGCTATTGATCATGTAAGATCTATTCTCAAAATACCTCGAGTTAAAAGTGCTGCGAAAGAAAGACGGGACAAAAATCTTGAAAGTAGTCAAAGAATAAATATTAAACATGTGATAAAAATCAGAACTCATTTGAACTGAGAACGGCACAGAGTTCGTTAATCATTAAAAAACTTTTGCCAGAAGCGTGTCAAACAGGGTAACAGTATTTTAAACTGCACGCATTTTTTTGACCTGTGGCTGGCTAAAAAGCAAGCTTTTCTGACAACAAAAGCTGGCAATAATGTGCGCAGTACCTAGGAATGATACCTGACGAGGCAATCATATACAATATTTACCGTTCAGTAAAATAATTAATCTTTATTCTTTTATTTTCCTGTTATTATGAAAGCTATACATATAACTATTACAAATGCTTTTTCTTCTCTTTTTAACGTGAAAAATTCTTTAGGTGCGTTGGACGATCTTAGATGGGGGAAAAACTCTTGGTTTCGTGTCAGATCACTCTCATTTAAAAACAAGGCAATCCCTGCAATAAGTCGTGTGTGAGCGTGAGAGAATGAAATGTTGATGAGGGGGGCGGGAGAAGAGAGGGACTCCACTCTGTATCGGCTGGTGATAGAGAAGGAGAGAGTAGCTTGGTGGCGCAGCAGACTGGCTTACTATGGCGGGGTATGGTAGTATGGGCATGCATATATTGCAAATGGCTTAAATACTTTCTCTTTGTCCAACGGCAGCCACTGCACAGTGCATATAGTGTGCAATAAAATTTCGAATCACACTACTACACCGCATATGTGTGGAGTAATGGTGTACGTAACTATTAAGTCAGGTACTTACTTACTCGCAGGTACCGAGTACCGAGTTACCGAGATAACTTTTAACTTTGTGTAACTACGTACGACATTGGTATTTGGAATATAAATTATTTGCCACGTTTCAATGTGTATAGTGTAAACTGTATACAGTGCATGCATATTACTAGAGTATTACTAAATAAGTGTATAGTGTATATCGAGTTGTATCAATGACCCATGCAAGTTCAACTGCATATAGTTGCACACGTGTGTGGCGATTTGTAGTGTATATACGTGACTAGCAAGTCAGCATAAGCTGTATTACCGTATACAAACACATACACATATATTTGCAATTATCTGTCGTCATGTCGTCACTTTTTTTTATTATTTGAATTATGCTTTATAATACCTTACACTATAATAAAATTATTTTAACTTATAAAGGTATAATTTATTATTTAATTGCGAGTTTCATTGTCTTACTCTCTTCCTTAAACAAATTTATAAGTAGTAATTAGCAATCATTCTACAAATTATTTAACAGCCTTCTCAGAAAACTTAATTGTTTTTTTAAAGAAAGAAAATCGAAACAACATTCTCCTTTACGTAAGTATTTAGGGTTTCTGCTGCAAAATCAGCTCAATTATTCACAAATTGCAGGTCAAGTACTCAAAACAAATTTATTAAAAAATAATAATAAGCCTGTATCGGACGTTAATGGTATCAGTTCTTTAATGAATTTTTTCTTACATTTAAGTATCTGTTGTAGTAAAATTTAGAACGAGTATTTTCATGACAAATCGCATAATTTTCAGAATTTCCAACTCAAAGAGTACCCTAATTATCGGGTAATAAACTTTATTATTAATTATTAAAAATATATATAATGAAGAGGTAGGCATGTGATCATATGTATTATCACGACCCACATAATTATATAAATGCCATAATTTTAGATTACTTATTTTAAAAACAGTAAATTTTTTGAATGGCTACTAACTCGTTTCAGAACTCAAGTAAGAATATAATTCGTAGTCCTAAGTTCTCACTTCTGTCAGCAGTCTTACGACTGCCGACTGGTTTTTATGTATCTTTTATTGTTTTTGGATTTCTCAGTCATATTTACGTTATTTTGGTCTCATTGGCGTAAATTATCACATTCGCCGTAAATGGACACACTGTCATAAGGAGGTTCAAAAGAAAAGTTCGAAATAGATAAATGCGCAAAAAATGTATGTTATCTTTAAGCTTATTACGAGTGCACATAATTTTTTTAGATTTCTTACCACGGGAAATTTTCAAGAATAAAATTATAAAATATTGATAGATTAACATGGTCTATTAAGAGAGAGTAAGGTTAGGTCTTCCTTTTTTTAATTGGGTTTTTAATTTAAATTAAGGTGTATTCTAAATGTGGTGGAAAAAAAAAAGTTTTTCATAAAAACCTTGTTACGAAAGGAAGATGCTTAACAAATAAAATCAAGCCTTGCCAGGCATTTTTCAAAATTATAAGCAGTTACAATCGTACAGTTTTAAGTTTGTAGAGTGCAAGAGGAGGTGCGCGGTAAAGGAAGTCCAGCTGTGCTGGCTTTAAGGACTCCTTGTTCCTCGGCTCTTAGAATGATACTCATAAACTTCCTTCAGAATCCTTTATTCAAAGTTGTCTTGTTTTGACAAATAAGTATATTTATACAAGTATCTTCTGATCTTAGAAATTTTTTAAATTTCTTAAAAAGACTATCTATATCAATATTTTTTTATAACGCCTTAATAAACGATAATGTAATCATTAGTTACATGGTTTTCTTTATGTTCACAATCAATGCTTTGTTTAATTTATTTATTATAACACATGAAAAACCAAATGATCAAATAAATCACAAAGAATTTTATATTTCTCGATTGAAGTCACGTT
This sequence comes from Copidosoma floridanum, assembly GCF_036245765.1. Lineage (NCBI taxonomy): Eukaryota > Metazoa > Arthropoda > Insecta > Hymenoptera > Encyrtidae > Copidosoma > Copidosoma floridanum. The sequence continues at coordinate 7,936,788 of NW_028321903.1, read as the reverse complement.
CTTGTTTCTAAAGCAAATAAGAAAAAGGCTTGTCAGGCAATTAATTCGTATATTTTAAGTACAGTGTAAGGCAGCATCTTGTATTGGTGTCTCACACCAATATACATTAGGCTCCTTTTAGTTTTCTTTTGTTTTTCCGTCTGCTTCTTCATTTTCCTGCTACAACTAAGTAATATTTTTTCTTCCTCTTTTATTGTACTACCAGCCAAGATATTGGCTAAGTTTTGGCATGGGGAGGTACCGAAGGATACACGGAAGAAACTTTTGAACGTACAGAGCTAAGTTACGCAGGCTAGAGAAAATTAAATCGCTTTGAACTCCTACTGCACAAGTGTACAGGCCGCCTTGACTCGAAGATCGAGTCACACGAGTTCAAAACAGCGTTCAACTGAGACTGCACAACCATGCGCGCCACGTAGCCTGTAGTTTGGGCTTGTACTGTACGGCATAGCATTGAACTGCAGAAGCTCAAGGGAGGGGGGGCTACGTGAGCCCGATGGTTGTGCTCTCACAGCACAATGTCCAGGCTCAGCGAGCTCAGTGCTTCTCCGAGCTCTCTCTCACCGAATTTTGAGCTATCAGCAGACAACTTTTGGGCTTCAATGAATACAGCCGTTCATTATACAGAACGCGAACGGGTAAATGAGTTAAAACTAATATTTTATATACATACATGCCAGTGAATAATTTTATGAAACTTATTTAACCTTTATGTAACTCATTAATTTAGTATAAAATTTTCAGGGTTAATTATAACATTTTGACCATTCTTAGTTTGTACGGTCAAAATGTTATATTTAACCCTGAACATTTTATACCAAATTAATGAGTTACATAAAGGTTAAATAAGTTTCATGAAATTATTCACTGGCATGTATGTATATAAAATATTTGTTTTAACTCATTTACCCGTTCGCGTTCTGTATAATGAACGGCTGTATTAATTGAAGCCCAAAAGTTGTCTGCTGATAGCTCAAAATTCGCCGAGAGAGAGCTCGGAGAAGCACTGAGCTCGCTGAGCCTGGACATTGTGCTGTGAGAGCACAACCATCGGGCTCACGTAGCCCCCCCCCTCGAGCTTCTGCAGTTCAATGCTATGCCGTACTGTACAAGCCCAAACTACAGGCTACGTGGCGCGCATGGTTGTGCAGTCTCAGTTGAACGCTGTTTTGAACTCGTGTGACTCGATCTTCGAGTCAAGGCGGCCTGTACACTTGTGCAGTAGGAGTTCAAAGCGATTTGAACTTCTCTAGCCTGCGTAACTTATCTCTGTTCGTTGAAAAGTTTTTTCCGTGTGCGTAACTGGGCTCTGTACGTTCAAAAGTTTTTCCGTGTAGGTAAGTGAATTTATAAAGTGCGAGCATCACTATAGCACCAACAGTGAAAGCAAGAAAGAGCCTTACGGCTCTGACCAATTTAAAAAGACGAAGAATTTGATTTTGTTTTAAAATAACAGTTAAAAGTTTTTTTGTGTTTTTTTTTATAATGCATCCAGAAAATCAACAGTAACCTTGCTTTAACAAGACAGGTAATCATCGTTTTTTTTATTTTTGTTGCCCTTTGTTTTTTCTTTGATTGTCGCGATTGTTCCTTGGATTTTTTTCATGTATTTATTATTATTTTTTTTTCAAACGTATCATTTTTGCTATTTTTTATTATGTTGCAGTCCATCTTTGTAAGCCCGTGGTAAAATTTGTTTTAGTATTAGTTATTATCAGTTTTCTTAAGCCATAATTATAAGCACTTGCAAGTGCATCAACAGCCTACTATCTGACCATAGACCAATAAAAATAATTAGCATTTTACACTAGCAAGTAATATAAGCCCACCAGATAAAAGGAGAGGTAGCACAATGCAATCTAGCCCAACCCTGCCCTATGCCTGAGTACACGTACCCATTTCCACTATTGGTAGTATACCATGTGCAGCAGCTGGTATGTATGCGGATCAACGGACATCTGTAACTGTAGAGCACTGAGAAGGCGTAAGTAGGTAAGCCAGTTGACGACACTCTCGCTTTTTTTTTGCCTATAGTTGTGACGCATTTTTGTTAAAAGGGGCACTCTTGATAGTCCATGTACGTTTTTTGGGGAGTGCAAGAAATTGTGGCATTCGTGGCACAGAGTAACAACAAAAGCAGTGAATAGTGACTTCCTGTTACCGTCTGTGGCTACGGTAATAATCCGTGCACGGTAACCACAAAGGACACTTTTGTTACGGTGCTAACTACTGCCTAATGGATCCCCCAGGACCTGCCTCAAGTATAACGACACAATACATTAAACTGCAATAGTAGTAGGGGAGGCCTGTCTTCCTTTATCCTGTCCCTATCACCTCAGTATCGTGACGAGCAGCAACTGCCAAACCTATACCAGTAAGACTAAGATAAAATCTGGTTAGTTAATGTCAGATAGTAGAGCAACAAATCAACACATGTAATAGTATATTTTAACTGTTTAGAAATATGAGAAGTGCTTAAATGTTAAAATATTGGTGTCTTCGATTAATAAATATCAAATGCACACTATTCACCTTGTTTCTTTAGTTTTTTAGTAAAATAAATACATGTCATGCCTTGCTACTAACGAAAAAATTATTACGGCATGATGTGTTACAATGCATATATATACATGTACATATGTGTATGTATTTATATACATGTACATTTGGGAATAGGTATACATATATGCGTCTTGAGGTGGTGCTGTGTGCTCAAATCTTAGCAGTTTATTACATTCGAAATTATTTCAGCTGTACGTAATCGCAAAAAATTATAACTAATCTTTGTTTATACTTATACGTCTTTTCCAAAAATACGATTAAAAATTACAAAATAATTAAAAATATGATAATACTATATCTTTAACAATGATCCTACACTTTCAAAAGAGAATACACATACCATATTATGTCCTGAAACACCATCTCAAATTTTAGATACACATATGCATGCACTTATTAATTCAGAAACTTATTTCACCCGTTTCTTAAATCTATAAAAAAATTTCTAAACTAAACATTTAACGAAAACAAATCTTGACTAAGTATGAAAATCAAATAGTTTTGAAAAGAATTGAACGAAACATAAAATATCAATCTTTTCAAATTATTTACCAAAAATTAATGATAAATCTATAACAATAACGTATCGAATAAATTATCTTTAAGCTATTGAGAAGACAGTGCTAATATTATTGATTAAAACCATTGTTATCTTTCTTTTGATAAGATTAATTGAAAAACTTAATTGTATAAAGTTTGTCAAATACACAAAAATTTAGATTTAAAACTTTAAGAAGCAGTTACGAGCATGTTCTTCGAAAGTGACTCGGTATTATGAACACATATCAGCATCGTCTTATTTTTAAAAATAAAGCTTTTTTTTAACGCTTTAATATTCAATACCTCTGAATCATGATTCATAATTACAAGAGCAAATCTCTCAAATGTTGAGTTGAGTATTATTTGAAGATTGTATAGCCCTTATGTTGATTGAATACGTATCGTCATTAAAAAAAATAATTCTGTAAGAGTGTGTTGAGATGCACGTTAATTAAACGACGAACTTATCAACGATGCTAAAACTTCTGCAACCCTTAAAAGAATTGCTCCCTAGGCATAAGAATGCGCAACTTATTTCAAACTTTTACTTGCTCGCATTAGCAAATTTTGATGACAGAAGTTTAAAAAAAAAAGACAGCATTTAGGTAAGATAACTGCATATCGGAGTTAAAGATTTAAAATTCTAACTTTAGGTGCTGCTTTAATATAATGTTTATATGAACTATTATTAAAGATTGAACAATTTTTATTATAATTCGTTTATGATTCCTCTTTTACGAGATTTTTAAACACACATAACACCATTGACCTTGTTTTTTAACCATTTTTTGCAATACAATCATAGCTTAAATTTCAAAAACTCAAATTTTTCACAAGCAGAGATTAAGTTTCTTTGAGGAAAGTTGCTCACTAACGATTTAAAATGACTTATAAGTAAAATTTTCTCATCAAAACATTTTCCAGCTTTCCAAAATGCTTTAATGTTACATGTAAAAAGATATGGACCTACTAATCAGATTTCTTTAAAAACAAAGTGATATTGACTTTTGACTAATATTGTTTAAAAAATTAAAAAAAAGAAAGATTCAAAATATTCCCCTATATTTTTACATACTTTTAACGTATAAACCCATTTATGCATTTAATCTAAGGTTTGCATAAGGTACCAGTCAGAAATCAATATTACTCAGTTTCATTTTATTACAGCACGAGTACTTAATAGTATTATACTACGAATATCCTACAAAAATATGCTGTACCAAAAAAAAAAATTTTACCATTTTTATACTTTGATTTTGGAACTTTCGCATGCTCTAGATTTATAAAAAAAAGTATTTTTTATTGCTTGTGTATAGATGCTTAAAAAATTACATACAAAAAATTTACCTAATACATCAAATTTACCTTACCTTTTGTTCAGTTAGAAGATTCTTTATATAAGGATATCCTAAATTTCAGACAAATACCGTTTTTGAAAATTTTTTTATGCTCCAATTCTTACGACAGTGCGGGTATATGATGAATATATAAGTTTTTTGGCATACTGTCAAGTAGTCTATCCTTCAAAAAAAAAAGAATGTGTACAAAGTTTCAGTTACATATTGACAACCCTATTCCAGTAAACAGTAACAATAAAAAGCAAAGAACATACACAAATACGTAATGCACAAATCATTCGCAAGTTAGAAAATAATGACAATGCTAAAACTATCCTAATTAACAAGCAAGCAATGTTAAACGTTAACTTAAAAAAATATAACAAAAGTTATACTTAGTCAACTTGAACATAACAAACTAGATCTGCATTTTTTAATAACGAACATCAATCAATAAGGCACAAAAGTGCAACAATAAGATTGCGAGAATCAAAAACGACAATTATTATTGTTAACAACCAATTAAACATTCTATAATGTATAAAACATTATATATATCAATACGAAATTTGTACGAGTTATGTGCAAACGGAAAAGGCGATATTCAATTTATCAAACCATCAATGTATTGTTTAAATACTCAACTTCAATTTTGTTTACCACTTATTCTATTAACATTGTTTTTTTGTTTTTCAACGCATATCATACCTAAGACAAAACATTTGTAATAGTACTTTTCTTGGTCTATAATTCAAATTGGATCTCGATCAAAATTAAAAAAGTGTCTTGTATTAAGAGTATGGGTACATACAGCCGATTTCTCGCTGTTTTCCTTCTTACGTATACCACGGTAATCATCTGTCTCACAGTTCTTACACTTTATTAAAATTTTTCATGTTTTTTGTTTTAGTTTCCAAAGTTCTGCGACCTACATAGCTAGATATACCACCTCAACACTGTCTTATGAATAATATTGCATTTATCTATTTTATTTGTTTTATCTTTATATAAGTTGTCGATTTTTCTATATTATTCAACAGACCGGTAAACTACATTGACTCCATGATTTTCTCTAATCTTTTTGATTTTTAATTCTAATGATTTAATGAAAAGTAAAGCAACTATATTATAATATAGTAAATGTTAAATTTTGGTTATGTGTTTGTAATTAATAATCTGTTAATTTGATTTGCGAAATCGTTAACTGATATATTTATTAATAAAATGCAGTGGGAAGTTTTCGGCCAGCAACGCAAAGCGTACGTAGCACAAGTGGTCATTACGAATGCATTTATTACATAACGTAATAGCTTTATCGACTACACCATAAACAATATCTTACTTCTGTGACAAAGGACAGTAAGGCTAAAAATAAAAATATAAGCCTCCAGGAGTGAACTTCTTAAAATACTTTAATATCAAAGAACAATTTTGTTATTTTTTTATTTTAATGTCAAAAAAACTAATACTGTCATTGACTGGCGTTTAACTGTTAACTGGATATTTATATCGGACGCATTTAAATAGTGTTAAGAAACGATTACTTCATTTTTTTGTATACACGTTGAAGTGTTATCCACATATTTAAATCACCAAAGAACACTTACTGGTCTAGTCATAATACTATCTTTTTTTAAATCACCCAAAATCAAGTCAACCGGAATCGGACTGATAGGTCTTTAAATAGCACTGCCAAAAATTTGGTAGAAAACAACTTTATTACAAATAAAGTAATAATTGTCTATAATAAATTGTATAACATCCAAGAACTCCTTAAATAGTAACGCTGTCTTCTGACATAATAAATGACATTTTCGTTCACTGACTAACTTCACAGAATTCCAATGAACATTATATGATAAATCGACTATCTGAAAGCTTACTAAAGTGTAGCCTTGTGATACTTTACAATGATCTTATTTTTGTTTTATCTGTAAGCCATTTTTAACAAAATGATTAGGTTTCTCGGATAATCTTCATTAAAAATTTTATGAACCATATCTAGAAAGGTGGTAAAAAAGAGAACTTAAAACAAAGATGATTGTTATGATTACTGGGTTATTCATCTTGTGTACTGTTACTTGTCTACAACACTTAAACAATATTGTTATATTCTAGGTGATTAAAAAAGGTTTTTTATTTGTACCAACTTAGTATTTTTTAAACTATTCGTAACATTTCATACATAACCAGATTGGTCCCTTATTAAGATTGTACCTTTTATGTCTGATTTACTTATAATAACATTTTTATTTTCTTTGTAAATTTAAATTTAACTAACGCGTAAAAAATGACTTCATCATTCACATTAAGATTTTAGAACTATTTTTTATGTTATTTTTAAGACAACTTAAAATTTAATCTTCAAAGTTGTTCCTATTTTTTAAATATTATTTACATGTTTTATTAAAACTTTTAGAAAACTTTTGAATATCCAGTTAACAGTTAAAACGCCAGTCAATGACAGTATTAGTTTTTTTGACATTAAAATAAAAAAATAACAAAATTGTTCTTTGATATTAAAGTATTTTAAGAAGTTCACTCCTGGAGGCTTATATTTTTATTTTTAGCCTTACTGTCCTTTGTCACAGAAGTAAGATATTGTTTATGGTGTAGTCGATAAAGCTATTACGTTATGTAATAAATGCATTCGTAATGACCACTTGTGCTACGTACGCTTTGCGTTGCTGGCCGAAAACTTCCCACTTTATTTTATTAATAAATATATCAGTTAACGATTTCGCAAATCAAATTATCAGATTAATAATTACAAACATATAACCAAAATTTAACATTTACTATATCATGATATAGTTGCTTTACTTTTCATTAAATCATTAGAATTAAAAATCAAAAAGATTAGAGAAAATCATGGAGTCAATGTAGTTTACCGGTCTGTTGAATAATATAGAAAAATCGACAACTTATATAAAGATAAAACAAATAAAATAGATAAATGCAATATTATTCATAAGACAGTGTTAAGATGGTATATGTATCTATGTAGGTCGCAGAACTTTGGAAACTAAAACAAAAAAACATGAAAAATTTTAAAAAAGTGTAAGAACTGTGAGACAGATGATTACCGTGGTATACGTAAGAAGGAAAACAGCGAGAAATCGGCTGTATGTACCCATACTCTTAATACAAGACACTTTTTTAATTTTGATCGAGATCCAATTAGAATTATAGACCAAGAAAAGTACTATTACAAATATTTTGTCTTAGGTATGATATGCATTGAAAAACAAAAAAACAATGTTTATAGAATAAGTGGTAAACAAAATTGGAGTTGAGTATTTAAACAATACATTGATGGTTTGATAAATTAAATATCGCTTTTTCCGTTTGCACATAACTCGTACAAATTTCGTATTGATATATATATAATGTTTTATACATCATAGAATGTTTAATTGGTTTTTAACAATAATAATTATCGTTTTTGATTCTCTTAATCTTATTGTTGCACTTTTGTGCCTTATTGGTTGATGTCAGTTATTAAAAATGCGCCTTTTTTTACTACTTAATACATACGATATAACACCTTAGTACCCTTTGTACTGTTACGGGGTGTACAATGCGAACCATGTCACTGCCATGCCGGTAATAAGCTCCAGTAGAGCTCGGAAAAGCTCTTCTTCCGTCAATCTGGAAGCTGTGCGGCACTCCGTAATGCGCGTGAGGAAGGTGTCAAAGTTGTCGTGACTTTCCCCGGTGAACTTTACATTCCACTGTCGGACAATTTGTCCTAAGTCACGGCATCCGGAGTCGACGTACGACCTGTTTGACCCCGAATTTCTTCCTGCCAGAGGCGGGAGACTTCCCCCCGACCAGGCTGTACTTATGGGATCAACAGGTACAGCCAAATATTGGGATAGGTGGGAGTACGTTGGGTGCGTTGACGAGCTTACCGCATACGTTTGTGGCCACGTCGTAAACGCTTGTGTCTGCGTTGTCATGGTCCTTTTATTTACTAGATGCGCGCTACACAATAAAAATTTACTGGCAGTAAGTGTACTGTGCCGCAACGCAGAGATTAGCTTGGGAGAGAGAGCTGACAGGTAGGGTGAATTTGCGCCATAGCGTTAGTTGGACGCAACTTTCCGCCTAAATTTCTGCCTTTAGGCTTTAAAGAAAATTCATAATTTGATACAGCCTTATACTTAAAGCTGTCAGCTGTAGGGATATCGCTGCCCTCAACTCTCTCTTTTTTATTTGTGCATGTGTGTGGTACAATTTTAAATACAGTTATGTATAGTGTACCTTGCACATGTACACTACTGCTCGTCGCTCTACGAGCCGCGAGAAGCCAACAGCCGTGTATACCTGTATACCGTCGTATACGCGCTGTGTACTCTACTTGCGCCGTAGATCAGCGTTCGCCGCCTGTGAAAATCCGATTTCACAGGCTAAGCTTGTTGGCAGTCGAAAATAATATTTCGTCTCAAAATATTATTTTCTTTCTCGCTCGCACTCGTCAGTACAAATTTTTGAGTGCTGGAAGTCCGCAGCGACTCAAAGTTGTCACGTAAACAAAGCCGCTGCTTTGTTTACACGCGCGACCTATACGAGTCTGCCAGTGTCTCTCACGTATGCTAACGCGTTCTACGCGTTCTACGCGTTATACACGCGATCTATTTTGTTTTGATGTAGCTATACTGCTACAGCACCTACTTTACTATTGCTATAGCTACAGCAATAGTATTTGTCGTCTACCTTGTAGACGACGTCGCGCGATACCTAACCGTGGGTTATTCGTCGGGCGCTAATGTTACGGGGTGTACAATGCGGATCAACGAGGCAGAGTCTCTCCACTTCGACCGGGCCTGTGTTGCCTGGATACCCAACGTTGACACTCCCTGTAAAATATTTCGCGGGTCTCGTGCGCTGAGACACCGCTGCGGGATATAGTATTGCGGCTATTGGTGTCTGTCGTCGCTTTTCGTGACGATCGTTTACAATTATAAATAAAGAAGAAAATTGAGGCACACCAAAAGAAGTAGCACTCGCGGGTATTTTTAAATTAAAATATATTCAACTAAATAATATAAAATGAAATACAAAATATTACTCGCAGGTGTGTGTGTTTATGTGTGTGCCTGTGTACGTACGCTCGTTAAGCGAGAATACTCGACGAGCACGCGGCGCAAACTCGCGAACCGGGCAGACAACGCGGGCTAATCTAGGGCCGCTGCCCTTTACAATAAACTGCCTGTTGGCAGGTACTTACGGCGATGCGGGGTCGCTCCCCGACGATGCCTCTCGCAGGCCAAGTCTACACGGGAGCAGTGGAGCGGCTACGCTAAGGTTAGTAGGCGTCCCTACTGGCAGCGTTCGAAGGCCGAGATCGGCGGTATCGGCCTCGGTGACCCTGAGTCCGGCGTCGCCTGCTATCCCAGCAGGACCCGGACACTCAGCACCAAGCACTGTACCGGGGACAGCTCAAGCACAGCCGCCACGACAACAATCGCAGGAACGGAAACACTTCAGAGGACGCGTCTCACGTCCTCCAAAACAGAATTCGCTTCTCGCGGGGGAAATCGCCTTGAGGAAATTGCTTCTCGCAACCCCCAACAAAAACTCGCTTTACGCGCGTTCGCTGGCCCAAGCTAATCTGATCCCTTTTCGGCCTTTTCTTCCCTTTCCATCCTTTCCTAACTGTCCTCTCCGTTTTTCCCTTTTCCTTCTTTCCCTATCGGTCCTAGCCTACCGATGATGGCTCGACGGTATTTTACCGTCACAGTACAGTAAGTAGAACTATTTTGCTATTTTTAAGTCAACTAAATATATTTTTTGTTATATTTTTTTTTAGGTAAATGTTTAATGTTACTCGCTTGTAAGTTAGGATAGTTTTACCATTGTCATTGTTTTCTAATTTGCGTATGATTTGTGAAATATATGTTTAGTTATGTTCTTTGCTTTTTATTGTTACTGTTTACTGGAATAGGGTTATCAATATACAACCGTACCATTGTACACATTTTTTTTGGATCAAGAATACACTTCTTAACAGTATGCCATAATACTTATCTATTTATTGTTTACCTTTTTTTGATTATAATCTTTAAAAACTAAACTATGTTAGACATCTTTTATATTAGAAAGTACTCGATAAAAACGACGTATAAATGATATAGCTATGGTGATCTACAATAGTCCTTTTAAGTTTTTGCTTAAAGCAGCTTGTATAAAGATTTCTTAAATACATACATATGTGAAGGGGTTTAGTTTCACAAATAGTTCATATATTTATGGAGCGAAATTAATTGCCTTTTAAACTTTGGTTTCAGACTTTTTAGCTACAACGATAATTTTTTATTCTTTTTTTTTATCAAACTGCTGTATCAGATAATTTTTAGCAACATTTTTTTAAGCTGATTATACAAATGGTGTTACTGTTTTTAACAAAATTTTAATTTAAAATTCTTAGTTGTTGTATGCTTTAGAAATCTTAAATGTTCTATTTATTGAACAAGTTCTTATAATTTTTGGCTTTTGTATCGATACAATCATGACAATACTTACAAGAACCGTTAAAATGAGGTTGAAGATACTTCAGGAATGTTCATATTAAATTTTTTTTATTTTACTACTGTTTAAAGGATTGACGATTTAGTTATATGTTATTATGTACCGCGGAAATTGCTCCGTAAAGTGAGGCTTAAGTATACAGCTTGTCATTAAGTGCACTCTGTAAAATAAAAAAAATCTTTTATCTTCTTGATCCGATTATGTTGATACTATTACAGCTGTGTTGTATGATTTATTATTAAGTTACACGACTTATTATCACGTAGCTTTTTTGTTAAATAATGAGTTGATCAGTAAATTTTTTAATTTCGTCTTTGGCTTACGCCTCACGGGTTACAAAAATGCACAATAAGGTTTTTATGCTCGTCTGTTACCTTACTTTTTTCCCGGAGCTTAAAATTACGTAGCTTATTTTGGGCTTGGTTATTTGAGAGAAACGTTTAAGTTTAGTGGCAATACTTCTTTTTGCAACAAAATAGTTATTTTTATGATTGATAAGGTTAATTAACTTGATACAGGAAATAATATTATTGTTAAGGTAAGATTATTTTATTTTCTTCAAATTATCGATGCATCATCTACAACTTATCTTTATTACACAAATCAAACTTTTACTACAGTTAATTTGTCTACGAAAATTGTAAAAACGGTAGGAGTAATAACCTACTGTCGTTACGAAAAAATTTTACAATTCATTGCTGATAATAAATTTGTTCGCAAATCTTTATTACATTTATTGTAATTAAGGTGTTTATATATAAGCTGCACAAAATTTAAGGTTAGGATAATAAAATATTAATGCATTCGAGGTATTTAAATTTTATTGCATATTTTAAATTTTCTGCCAAGTAAGCATCCTACCATAGCATACTTACATCTTGTATGTCTCTATTTCAATAGCTATAGGTACGATTCACTTCATGTACATTATTATTAGACTTATTAATTATTTACGAGATAATTTTATCATAAGACAGTCGTCCACGTTCCTCTTTTTCTGTGAGACATTGTTGTTCTTATATTATCTGCAAATCTGCGTGCTACGATAAAACACATTATTCAAGTTGCCTACTTATATAATATCCTTATAATTAAGTCACGAAAAAAACATCAACTTGTTACGTGGGATAAAGTGATGGTGCAGTCTTGAAATTGAGCCCTCCAAGCAGGAAGCCAGTGCTCTACCATCTTAGCCATTGAGAACTCATAACGCTCCGTATTATCTACTGTGGAATTAGGAAATACGTGTAGCTGATATGATACCGTCAGCTGCTCTGCTTAATCTGAACAATACGCCTGCCCCAATTATATACAAGTAGAATTTGTTTTGCAGCTATTTTAATGGTAAGAGCAATCTTCATAAAAGCTGAGCCAGGAGAATGAGGGTTTAAGCATTTTGAGGTACACACGTCCCGTTTTTGTTGTTTTAACGACTTTTTGGCGTGTATTTATTAATAAAGTGGTAAAATAGGAGTAAAGAAACTCATTTAAATCAATATACCTTAGGCATACTACCAAAAACACTTAATTTTCGATATTTAAAAATTTGATCATGCAAATCTGAAGTAAATAGCAGTGCGGTCACCAGGGCTTCGTTAGCTATCTCCAACTAACCTTGTTACACTTCTACGTGACTTGACTTTAAAATTTTCTAACACAAACCACCTGTATTATCAATAATTAATGTAAGTAATTATGCAATTACTACCATACTTTCTCTTAGAAATTTTAAAATAAAGAAGGAATTGTAACATGCATCAGCCGAACTTTACGTACTAGAGTAACAAATTACTACATGACGGAAAAAGACGTATTGGCATTAGTTTGATCGTTAGACAAATCACAACTATACTTGCGAGGAGCTAAAAAAATTAAGCTTCGTACAAATTATGAAGTAGTGAAATTTCTAAGAACTTGTCATTTGAATAATGCTTAACTACAACGGTGTCAGTTTCACTGAAAAACTGTAATTTAGAAAACTTACGTATCAAAGAAAAATAGAACGCACGCACTCGTTTCTTAAGCCATTAAATATTAGACAAAATGATATATGATCGAAAAAAAACATGTTGTCACGATCCCACACCGGAGCATAAGTGCTTGGAGGTGTGACCACTCGAGTTTAGCCCATTTACCTGTGTTAGTTTCAAGGGCCAGTTATCAGCTTTCTTTTCCCGTTTGTCAACAAAATTATAGGGGTTATTATGTCGTTTCTAGTGTTTATACGTGTGAATACGTTAAATCATCTGGTCATAACTTAGGCTTGCATCAATAGCTAGAAAATACTATTTTTCTATAAAGAAGAGCCATGTCTGAGCCTAACAGGGATGGTGAATAGTTAACAAAAAAATGTATATATTTAAGTAATATTTTGTAAATGAATGTGCCAAAAAATTACGTATGTAACGTTCCAAAGTATCTTTATACAAGGATGTGCTGGGAACGATATTTAAAAAAAAAATTAATCTCCTGAAATTAATGCTTCAAGTTAGTCAATTCATATGCCCCGATAAAAGTGACTAGCTCTCTTGGTATATACAAACATTATATCATTGATTTTAGATGATTTGCACTAAAAATCGATTTTCCAACCCCACAACAGAATAAATTACATGGGTAGGAAAAATAAAGAAGGTGCAGGCATTCATCTGCACTATTTTATATTAATGTAGAGACTGGCCTGGACGTGATGAAAATTCTCACCCATCACGCTTTTACTTACTTGCACTTATACAATATCTTCTTTTATTAAAATGGAACGAATAGCTTCCTTTTCATGTTCAATGTCGTACACAAGAAAAAAAATTAACTAAGTTAAACCAAATAAGATTTAAATCAATAAATCGGCATATTGGCAACGCAGCACTTCACGTCCTATGATCGGTTTAATACATCTCTTGCTACACGGAGGATTATTGTCCTAAATAATCACTGTTCTGACATGCAAGCACTGAAAACTTCGATGAACAATAAAAGAGCATCGTCAATAAGCATGTATGAACAATAAAGTATGATGTATGACACGTTATTTTTAAGGTTCTCTGATAACAAAAAATTAAGGTGCGTGTGCACGGTCACTTTGCGTGTAAATATATCGTACATCGAAATTCTCGATGTACGACACAGCGTACACCGAGATTTTCGATGTACGACGCAGGATGCATCCAAAATCTCGGTGAAACTTAAGGTGCCGTGTAGGATATTCATAAGTTGACACTTTACAGGTTATGTGGCTCGTATCATATGGTTGTGAGTATCAAACGTTCCTGGTTACACAAACGCATCATTAAAACTTTGTACCTTGCAACTTATTGAAAAGTCAAACCCTTTCTAAAAACTTCCCGTGTATCAATAACTTTATTAACGTATCATTGTATCATGGTATATGGATACAAAATCTCAACTTGGGTGACCGCTTCAACGTACACTGGAAATTTCAGTGAACGCTTCAACGTACACTGGAAATTTCAGTGAACGCTTCAACGTACACTGGAAATTTCAGTGAATGCAAGAGCGTTCACTGAAAACTTTGGTGTATGTATTGTGACATCGAGATTAGCAGTGTATGCACGTAATATAACCGTTTACATACACCTTAATTTTATGATGCTGCATGCACTTGAAATGTTTGTGTCATACATCGTACTTTTTGGTTACAACACATTAATTAACGAGGACGCTATTTTAAGAATCGACTTTTATTAGGACAATAATCCTCCGTGTAGTTCTGGTTTTGCGAGTTGAACAAACAAGGATGGCACACGGCTAGTCTCATCTGACTTGTGACTGCACCACCCTGTTTCACTCCCTCTCCTGCAATTACCGGGTATCCCACTGTCAACATGACCAATCAGCGACAGTGGAGAGGTCGAAATATGTTGTTAGCGATATCATCTGATTAAACATTTACTTGCAAGCAATCAACCACACTCCAAATGACCAGCTCCCTCCTGACACTGTTTTCCTCGCTCGAGTCTGCCAAGACGACATCTCAGCCGGAGACTGATGTCAAAGCCATGCCCTCCGCTGTTATTTTGTGCAAATTTGTCATTTTATCTGTTTTAATTTTATTATTCAATTTCTTAGTTTTGACTGCACCCTTTATAGTAGATTTTAAATGGTAAAGTATGCGCAGCTATATTATCTTCATAAACATAAATTCGGTGTGAATTTTTTGCTACAGCGTGCGAATGCTGCCGTAATTTTATGGAACAATGCACTTATGCCAGCGACGTCCATGCACTTTCTTCAACTGATGATCGTTATTTCGATGTACATTCATAGGTAAGGTAGAAAAACTGCACAGGGTCCCCACAATCTAATGTCTGGCGTCATAAGAGCCACAAGAGCCACTTCTTTTGATAAAAAACTGTCGAGAAGCGTGGAGAAAACCTTAAATCTCTATAACATTATCCATGTAAAAACTCTTTTTTTATTTTGTAGCCTAAGCACATCATACTGTGATCTGTACGCGTATCGTATGTCCTACTCTGTGCTAGTGTATGTATATGCTTTCTAAAAATCAATCATTGGTTCTTAGTATTTTATTTTTACGATAGTTTGAGAAAAAAGTTAGTTATAACAATAATAAAAAATAAAGATAAATTATAACAATAAATAAAAATACAAAACATTTATTTGTAATGATGACTTAGAAAAAAAATATTGTAGTTTCATTAAGATTTTATCATACATCAACTCTGAAATCAGCGACATCTTCCTACCCTATAGCAAAGTAAAATTTTTTCATTTTTTTGACGTTTTGAATTTATTGGCGAACATAGATTCATACGCACTATCATGATAGGACACATAAATGCTTATGTTAAGAGTTCAAACTCTGGAAAATCAACCATAACTTTAGTTTGAAAATTAAACCTGTCGAGCCACCTTTTTTACAATTCTCTGATTTCAAAAATCTTCCTGGCATCTTTGAGATTTTCTCTTAGTACATTCCCAACTTTTCTATAGTTAATACTAACAGATTTTTAATCTAATTAATGACAGTAAAGCTTAAGCCATAAATTTTTTATTTACACTTTTAACTCAACTTAAGCCAAGGAAATGGTGGCTTAGAAAGAAACACATATGGTTGAACGCTCTTACTTAACGAAAAAATTGCTTATCCTTCTAACACGTAATCATTGACAGGCTTTTTAATGCCTTGCATGTCTACTACGTACTTTTCCATAGCATAGGATAGACTGCCTAAAATGACTTGTGCTGTTTTATTTCTTGTGAGCAAGTTCAAACAACTTTTCTTAAATCCCCTCACGGGATTATACTCGACTATGCGATCATGTAGGATCAGACAATAAGTAGCTATTCCTTGCAGAAAATGATCTCTTGACTTAAATTTGAAGCGCACATCAATTGGTGCGCTTTTTAAAAATTCGTTTTGTTTTGAACATTTAATAACAATGAGTGGCATGTATGTAACAAAATGGTTCTTATAGATTATTTGTTCTGTTTCCTTATTATAATAGACATTTTAAAAATTTGTATACATATTGTAAAGTAAATAAAGTTGATTATGATTAGTATTGGGGTTAAAATTTTCATAAGGGTTGTACTGAGAGTCAAGGAACAACTTAATATTACTTATATTACAATGATTAAAGTGGCTAGCATTTGCAGCTTTCTGATCTTCATGATTTATTTGAAAGTCTTAATCAACAAAGCCTGGCTTTTACTGTTGACTTAGGATTTTTACGGTCCAAAAGTGTTTACGAGCTTCTACAAGAAGGGGATATTCATACAACTTCTAATTGCAATAACTCATGAAAATTTACTTATCTTTTGCAATGAAATTAAGCAGACAAATTTTGAGTATGTCTGACATACTTACGTAAGGCACGAGCCATTCTTTTCGAGTAAATGTCATTTCAAAGTCTTTAGAAACATCATTAGCAACTGCTTGTACGACTAAATTTAAGTCATTTCTTGATCGCGTGAGGATAAATTCATGATTTGCATTCACTAGAACTTTACGATAGTTCTTAGCAAAGCCAAGAATCATGCTTAAAGGTATAGAAACCTTAAAATAACCATTATCATTCACCAATTTGCTTATTTCTGTAATATTTAGCTGTCCTGCATTTTCTAGCACTAAACTTTAACCTTGATAGAGCGATATCTAACCTTTTATCAAAGTTGTTTTATCAACATTTTGGCCCTTGTCTATTTTAATGGTATTAAGTTTGTGTCCAATTTCTCCAAACAAATGATAAAAAACTTTTTTAACTAACTTAGTTCGTATAACTGCAGTATCGTTGGTTAAATAATACGTCCCCAAATATTTATAGCATTTTATGAGGGTGAGAGACATAAATCTTAATGTTGAATTGAAATGCAAATCACATCACTATTGTTAAATGCTGATAAAATGCAAGGCTAGTATGCATGAATTTTATAGTATGTAATTGGTTTGTAAAATCTGATACCTGACTTAATGCTTGGAAAGAAATTCAGAAGAAATCAATCTTTAAAATAGCAGAAAAAATGCTAATCAACTTTAGCCAACGATCACTTTTAAACCTTGGCTTGTTAAAAACTGCTCATTTTTAAGTAATAATGCTTTAATTGCTCGTTGAAAACTGACTTGCTTTTCCCATGTAGGTTTAATTATACATCCTCGATCAAATTTTTCTTTGTTTCTCTTCACAATGTATAAAATATCCATTCCTTTAAACTTAATATTTCATAAGTAGCCTTATTGTTATGACTTTTCCACGAAAATCTATGAATCTTCCTTCCTGACCAACGATCTAAACTTAAAGATGATCTACTAACTTGACTACAAAGAACTTGCGTGGATCAAGCTAGAGAACGACCGTCCCATCTTAGCTGTGTTGGCTTGTTTGTGTGCGCGCCCATGTGTGTGTGTGCTTGTCAGTCGGCACCGCTGCTGACTGCCGAGTCACGCAGCGCTTGGAAAGCCACTGTTTGGTTGGTGCCCGCGGAATGTTGAGCGAGCCGTTGATTTGTTCGGTTTGATCACAGAGAGCCACACGCATCTATCGCTATTAGTAGAAGAACGATTAGATTTTCTCTAGTGCATCTCATTGATACAAAGTTTTCTCAAATATACAGTACACTCGTTATAAGTACAATATCGTGCTGCTTACTGCAGTGGTTTGGTTTTCATTGACATCTTAAATTAATACGGAGTGATTCCACAACCGGTAGTTTTTCTGTCGGTGTGCACGAGTGCGCGCTAATAGAATTACTAGTGTTCGGCAGAGTTCTCAATAGGCATCTCACAAGGACAGTCTCACCCAGAAGCATTCGCAAGTTGTCTTGATTTCCAGGCGCTGGTGTGTATCTTCGCTCTTGCCTGTGCTCTCTCATGACCACAGACACACACGCACCAGGCTAGTTCATCGGCACCAAGTTTGTTTACATCAGACAAATCAGAGTAAGCCCCTTCCTTCAAGACGCTTAGAATCGTGTCTGTGTTGTGCTAGTGCTTGACTTTCAAGACTTAATTTCTCAATATATATAAGTTACGTGACCTTCAATTACAGTGCTGTTTAAACTTTTCTCAAACTATAGACTATTTTAAAATTATTTTTGTATCATATTCGAACGCGAGTGTTTTCATTTAATTATCTTTGTTATTAATTGCAGTACAGTTAATTTTATTTAATTGAATTTAATACGAACTTCCGTGTGGATATGTTGCTGACTTTTCTTTGTTATTTTTAAATACATTTTATATTTTTTATATATTTTACCTCAACACTCACAGTTTACATCTCTAGTGGTCGAACATGCTCTTCAGGTAACTCTCCATGGTGGTACTCAACTAATTCTCAGTAGCACTCGTTAGGAGTTTTGGATCATCGGTGGAAGAGCTCCCATCCGATCCAGCATTTTTAAATGCGTGACGTGTGCAAGGTACCGTGCTCAACGTGCGCAGGAAATGATGGGTCAACTGCCTGAGGCCAGAGTGACGCCATCGAGACCTTTCTCTCACACTGGTGTCCACTTACCATCAAATCGTGAAAGGGTCGAGGCTCAAGGACGTACAAAGGCTGGATTTGCGTTTTTGTGTGCTTTAGTTCATCAGCAGTTCATCTTGAAGCTGTAACAGATTGCTCAACAGATGGATTTCTTGCTGCTTATCGCCGATTTATTTCACGCCGTGGTTTACCATTCAAGCTTTACTTAGACTGCAGTACGAATTTCATCAGCGCCGATAAAGCTCTTCGACAGCTCTACACGGATACTTAACAACAGAGGGACTCATAGGTCAAGCCTCGAATGAAGGAAGTCACTTAACGAAACGACTACGCGTGTAATTCATGCGGCGACAAGCATTTCGTCGCGATGTGTCCTCAGTTCACTGCCATGTCTGTGGAGTAGCAACACTAGATTGTGGTGGAAAAGAGGCTCTGCTACAACTGCTTGGGACGTCATGCAGCATCAAGATGCCAGAATCAAAAGCGCTGTGTAGAGTGTGGTAATGTTCACCACACGATGATCCATGGAGCCCCGGGACTGAGAACAGTCGCCAGGGTCGCAGCACCGTCAGTGAACACTCACACTCAATAGGTTCTTAGAGCAGTCATACAATTACCCAGGAATTCTCTCCAGTATCTCTCAACATGTAAATCCCGAAGGCAGTGCTCACCTCAGCTAGGCTCACTAAGAAACTGCTCATCTAGTCAAGCTCAACACAGTAGGACACTCCTGCCAACTGCAATGGCATCGTACCGCACTTCAACGGCTACTCATTCAGTAAGACTTCTCATAGATCAAGGCTCAGAGTTGACGTTTGTCACGGACGCTCTGGTGTCTCAACTACACCTTAGACGGACCCATTCATCAGTATCGATTATTGGCAATGGAGGTGGCGTTGCCAGTAAGACTCTAGGTAGAGTCAATATCAGATTATATTCAACTTACCGAGATCTCAGCGTTGAAGTGGAAGCGCACATTCTCTTCACCGTATCAGCCTCTATACCATCGATCTTCGTTTCGAAGTCTGAATGGCAACATTTACAAGGTTTGAGTTTAGCTGATCCGAAATTTTGGTTGTCACGAGGTGTGGATATGATACTTAGCGCCCTAGAGGAAGAGGAGTGTGAGCAGCATTTCAAGGAGACTCACTCACGAGATCCATCAGGTAGATACGTGGTACGAATACCGTTAAAAAATTCTGCCTCGTTATTAGGTGAATCTCAACAGCGTGCCCAAGCATGCTTTAAGTGCGTTTCGAACCGCATCCAGCGTGATCCGGACTATGGCAAACTATATGTTGATTTCATGGATGAGTATTTAGCGCTTAGTCACATGCGCCCCATCAGTTTGGATCACCTCTCTAGATCACCTCATTATTATCTGCCTCATCATGTAGTGCTGAAGAAGGATGGAGATACCTCTAAGATTCGTGTCGTTTTCAATGGTTCTGCTCTGACTTCTTCTGGATTCTCTGTGAACAGTATCACTCACACTGGCCCTAATCTCTTGGCTAACATCACGGATGTGATTTTATGGCTTAGATCATTTCAATGGACCTTCTCAACAGACATTTCAAAGATGTACCGGCAAGTTGATGTTCACCCCGATGATTGGGATTTACAACGTATCATATGGAAGGATAAAACTCAAAGAGACACTCACTTCCATCTTACAACGGTCACTTATGGCACAAGGGCTGCCCCCTTTCTAGCTCCCCGCTCATTGCTACAACTTGCCCCAGATGAAGGGGATAAGTACCCTCAGGCGGCCAAGATCCTGAGAAAAGGCAGATATGTCGATGACATCTTTGGAGGAGCTGACGATTTATCCCAGCTTAACGTTCAGGCACAGCAACTGTCGAATCTCTGCAAGGCGGGTGGCATGCCTTTGGCTAAATGGCATTCGAACTCGCCAGAGTTTATCTACTCAATCCAGAGGACCCCTCAACCACTCTCATTGGATGATTGCAAGGCTAAGATTGTCGGATTAAATTGGAGGCCTCACCAGGATAGCAAAATGTTGAGCAGATTCTCTGTGAGAAGGGATCAGCGTGGAGCTTATTAGGTAGTGGAACACACAACACAATGTCAATATGAAAAAATATAAAATGTATTTAAAAATAACAAAGAAAAGTCAGCAACATATCCACACGGAAGTTCGTATTAAATTCAATTAAATAAAATTAACTGTACTGCAATTAATAACAAAGATAATTAAATGAAAACACTCGCGTTCGAATATGATACAAAAATAATTTTAAAATAGTCTATAGTTTGAGAAAAGTTTAAACAGCACTGTAATTAAAGGGCACGTAACTTATATATATTGAGAAATTAAGTCTTGAAAGTCAAGCACTAGCACAACACAGACACGATTCTAAGCGTCTTGAAGGAAGGGGCTTACTCTGATTTGTCTGATGTAAACAAACTTGGTGCCGATGAACTAGCCTGGTGCGTGTGTGTCTGTGGTCATGAGAGAGCACAGGCAAGAGCGAAGATACACACCAGCGCCTGGAAATCAAGACAACTTGCGAATGCTTCTGGGTGAGACTGTCCTTGTGAGATGCCTATTGAGAACTCTGCCACACACGACTAATTCTATTAGCGCGCATTCGTGCACACCGACAGAAAAACTATCGGTGGTGAAATCACTCCATATTAATTTGAGATGTCAACGAAAACCAAACCACTGCAGTGAGCAGCACGTTATTGTACTAATAACGAGTGTACTGTATATTTGAGAAAACTTTGTATCAATGAGATGCACTAGAGAAAATCTAATCGTTCTTCTACTAATAGCGATAGATGCGAGTGGCTCTCTATGATAAAACCCAACAAATCAACGGCTCGCTCAACATTTCGCGGGCACCAATCAAACAGCGGCTTCCAAAGCGCCGCGCGACTTGGCAGTCGGCAGCGGCGCTGACTGACAAGCACACACACACACACACGGGCGCGCACACAAACAAGCCAACACAGCTGAGATGGAACGGTCGTTTTCTACCTTGATCCACGCAAGTTCTCAAACACGGTAGGTAAATTATTTGTGTTAGAACTTCAATAATTTAATACCCAGAGGAACTGCAAGGAATAATTTATAAATTGCTTAAACGTTATGTTCATTCATATATGCTCCAGTAGTAATGTTACACTTAACTCAAAGTGCATTTACCTTCAGAATCAATACAGGTTTCTCTGACTCATGAGTTTTATTTGGTGCGAGTATATATTTTTCAAACCTCAAACTGATCCCAACGAGTCTTCTAGTCAAAAATCAATTGGGTAGCTACAGAGAATGCCTCCCTATGTAGCGTATTATTGTTTGGCTTTAAACTTACCGAAACACCTGTAGGTTGTAGGTGTTAATACGTCGATGAGAAAATTTTCTATGTCTTGCATTGCATAGCTGACTGTTGGTAAGGTTATCACCTCTTCATCCCACGTAAAATTTATTATTTTTCTTGTCATTATTAGGTATGAAATTAAATGTGAGTAATTCCACTAAGCCAAGAACGTAATCTTTTCGGAATCAGAGCTCAATTAAAGGAAAATATTGTGCTTCGAGAACGGATGGTGTACTATATAAACTTAAAGTGAATGCGTCTGCCACAATAGTTCATCGATAAATAATAAGTTTCTTTTTATTACTTGCTTATAAAAACTTACGATTTAAGTTATAACTATAAGATCTGAGACAAAGATTTACACAGTTATGAGTTTTGAGTTTTTATAATCTTTTGTAATGTATGTATATATTTTGTTATGTATACTTAATAATATAAACACTGAGGTATAACATCAAATCTAGCAGTGGTTGTAGATTGCTGAAACTATCGAAATATGTTACGTCATAACCTCGTTTTTTGTATGCAAGCCAATGAGTATCAGAACCTTCTGTATTATCTAGATTAACAATAGCTGATTCATTTTCATGTAGCTCGCATATAAGCATATCGTTTCTTATGAATGCTCCTTAAAAATGTGGTATCTAACATTTTTGCAAATTCCATAATAGCTTTATTTGTGAGAGTTTGATAAGGCAGTTTTACTTTTTTTTTTAAATCCCCCTCTTGGTTTCAAGTACAGACCTGAACCTTTTTTATGTGGTTTTAGGAAGAGGCCTTTACCAAGTTAAAGAGATGAAATTTTTTTCATGTCTCTTGTACTATCTTCAAGCTATTTTTTGGCTTTGTTTGCTTGATTAATTGCTTTATACATACCACTCGCACCATCAGTACTAGCCCCTACAGCGCTCAGACCTGCAAATATGGGTACGATAAAAGGTAAAAAATCCCCAATCTTTTGAGGTATGTGTAACATGCATGGTGTTTTGATTTTTTTTTTACTATCTGCTTTTCTTATGGCTTATTGAACTCCTTTTAAGAAAGAACTTACATTTTTTTGAGCACACTTATTTGTAACCATAGACTTTTTAGTACTTTAAGTCAAGTTTTTCAGAGTCACTATCTTTCTGACTTTTTCTTCTAACTTTTTTAGGTTTTTTTTATGTTTGATCAACCAATTTTTAATTTTTATTTTACATTCATTACACTCATAACCGTACAAGCGGTAACCTTTTTTATCAATACTTAAATTTCCAGCTTGTTGCCAAGCCTTTTTCAAAAGAATCTTATCTGCTACGTTTTTAACCGTAATATTATCAGAATTTTTAGAATAAGCTATATCGTATAGTAAACAAGCTTTATCTAACACGTTGATGCCCGGATCCTCACGGGCTAATCTCTTAGATAGTTTAGTACCCGGTCTGCAATACTGGTATCCTGATACGTACAGTTCTACTGACAGTTTGTTAATGGCTTTATTTGTGATACCACGACCGTTTCGTCGATGAATAATCATCACTTCTCGAGTGTGGAGCATTTACTGAGCTCTAAAAAATCAGTAGCCCACTATTTATGTTTTAAAAAAAAATGATTAAATGTTTAAAGACATGCTGAGTATACTATCACTTGCTATCTGAGTTAAGTGAGCATACAGTTAACATGAGCTTTTTAGAACAGAATATTAAATTTCTCGTCATAAATTTTGATGATATTGTTGAACAAAATTAAAAAGTAAAATGTCATGGTAACTTGCCACCCAGAACTAAAAGAGCTTTTTTTGTGGTCCATCAAACTGTGGAAAAACTAATAGCATACTAGCTCTTACTAGTGACACCAATGAATTGAGATTTGAGGATATTTATTTGTACTTAAAATCTTCGAATCAACCTATATATACATTTTTTAAAGAACTATTAGATACCATTGATTGATTGAGCCATTGGATATTTTTTAACTAGCGAGCATAAATCAGTTATATCACCAAATAAGGCACTACTTAACTCCATAATGATATTTGATGACATTATTAATGAGAAACAAAATAACGGAAGGGCCAAAAACTAAAATTAAACTAAAAAGACATAAAAAAGACGTGAAAAAATACAAGGGAATAAAAAAAATGAGATTAAAAAGAAAAAAAAGAAGATCAACTAAAAAAATTCAAAAAAAATTAAAATGAAAAAAACAAAAAGAGGAATGAGAAAAAAATGAAAGAAACAAGCCAGGGCACACGAATGGATCAAGGGATCCATGGTCAGAGCGGAGTTCTTCAAACATGAGAAGAGTGCCAAAAAATAATTAAACATGAAAGTTGTGTCAAAAAACATTATAAAATACAGAAACAAAATTTCTCAGGTAACAACGCTGTCATGAGACCTATAGGAAGAACGAATCTCTATAAAAATAAGTACTGTACTCATGTAGTTCAGTAAAACAAAAACTTGAAAAACGAATAAAAAAAGAAAAAAAAAATTAAAAAAAGAAATTAGTTCCACCATCGTGAGTACTAAACTAATTATCTTATAATTTTAACTTTTTCTTTTATTCGTTTTTCAAGTTCTTATTTTACTGAACAACATGAATGCAATACTTATTCTTATAAAGCTTTATTCCACCTATGGGTCTCGCAACCCCCTTGTTACCTGAGACATTGTTTTTCTTTATTTGATAATATTTTTGACACACATCTCATGTTTAATTATTTTTGAGCAGTCATCTCATGGTTAAAGAACTTCGTTCTTACCGTGGGTACCATGACCCATTTATATCCTCTGGTTTGTTTCTTTTAATTTAAAAATTTTCTTTTTAATTCCGTTTATTTAAATTCTTTTTTTAATTTTAATTAAACCTTTTTATCATTTTTTTTTACATTTTATTTTTTTATTTTTATTTCGCTTCCTTTTTAATTTTTTTTATCATTGCATTTAATTTTTTTTAATCCTCATTGATTTCCTTTCCTTTTTCGTTTTTTTTTTTTTTATTTCGTCTCATTTCTTTGAGTCCTTATTGATTTTAGTTCCTTTTTTTTAATTTTATTTTTTAATTATTTTCCATATTATTTTCCATTTTAGTTTTCTTATGATTTCATATTGATTTTTTTTTTAATTTTTTTTTCTATTTAATACTTTTATATTTATTTTATTCCTTACTTTTAATTTTGATTCTTAGTTGTTTATCATTGCATTTTGTTTACCTTCTTTTCATTTAATTTTTTAAATAAAGGAGGGAAGAAAGGGTCACGTATTTATAAAATTGCATATAGAGATATATCTATTTGAAAAAAATTATTGCCAGCGTTGCTACATATTTGCGCTTCTCCTACCTCTCTAAACTTTTCTTCCGCTAACTGTGATAAACGTTTTTAATTAAAAAAATAACCTTAGTCTCTAATACACAAATTATAAAAGAATAAAGCACAATGAAAATTAATTACAGTATTAATATAACCTTGTAAAAATAAGCTATTTATGAAAAAACGATAAAAAAAAGGTAAGATTGTTGCAAAAAAATTTAAAAGCTTTGGAAAAAATAAAAAAATTGTAAAAATAGTTATTAATTGATTTATTTAAAAATTAAAAACCAAATACTCATAAAAGAACTATTCATTTATGTACAAGAAAGCTGCTTTTAAAAAAAAAATTGCTTTAAAATTTGGAACATAATTATTTAATTTAAAAAAAAAGAAGCAGTTAAAGAAACCAATAATTTAATAAATAATATAACGTGTTATCAAACCAAATAAATTAATAATCAGTAAATAAATATTTAAATGAAAATTGAGTTACGATCCACAGTATAAGTAGAAGAAACCAAAATTCTCACGTTGGGAGCACTCGTAGCAAAGTGGGTAAGATACTTGGCTCGTATACAGGAGATCAAGGGTCGAAATCTCTTGAAAAGCGTTTTTTTATGATAATCTTTTTTTCAATTGTAAAAAAAAAAATTAAAAGTTAAATAAAAGTTATTGTGGGGAAAAAAAAACATGATTGTATGAAACATAATCTGCTTGGTGTGTGTTTTGATGGTGTAGTATAAAGGGGAATAGGGGGCATGAGACCAAATGGGGAGTGATAAGAGGAGGTGTGCAGGGGACAAGCGCAGCACCGTTGGAAGAGATAGGGTGAAGGAAAGTGTGTAGGGAACTGATGAGGAGTTTTATTTAGATAATTATCAATCACGAAATAATTCCTTTCACTCCATTTGTTTGTTTGCGTCACAATTTGTTGTGAAGAATTAGTAATTGGTTTGAAAGCCTCACTTAGCACTCTTTTAATATCTTATAAATTTTAACTATCCATATTTTTTTGAAGGTTTTTCTTGCCTTTTCTAGCTAATAAAGAAGGTCTTTATACCTCTTGAACATGTTGACACTTTTTCGTCCTAAAGTAGACTGATTTGTTTGCGCTATATACGAACTCTATTTATAGCAAAACTATTAAGACCTCTTTAACATTGGCCATAGTACATCTGTCTATCTTTGTCGATTACAATAAAACCATACAAAACTCGAATAGTATGTGTCCTATGTAGAAATGTCGAATTTTGATAAAATTTGACCGTTTACTTGTTCACAGAAAGATTAGTTCATATCTATGAATTGCCAAACTTGAGAGCTCTATGAATATCCACTCTTGTCCACAACATTCAAACATGTTTGAACTGTTATAACGTCCAATAAGTTGAAAAAACAGAGCCATGTAGTTTTAGCCCTCCAGATACATTGTTAAAATCAAAGAGAAGTTAATGTTAGTATATTTGATCATTGCAACGTAAGGAATGTAAATTCTTTTTTAATTTCCAATATTATTTTTACGGTGATCTTAATCTCGATATAGCAAAAAATTAGTTTGAATTGTTGTATGATATGTATGGTAACTTTCAGAATTCCTACTATAGTAAAGATCACGCCCCGCTGTTAAGCAAAGTTTAATTCCTATCCCATATTCTTATTATTGTCATTGATTGCTCCAAGCAAAATGAGTCGCTTAAAAAGCTGCGGATGATAAGCGTTTGGAATTTGAATCTCACGATAGTTTTTTTGCTATCACATCAGCGTATTGCTTAATCTTAAACCATTGCAATGTTCAATATAATCCGATGGGCTTAGATATCAAGAAACTCATGTAAAGTAGTTGTGAGCGTAGATGGTAATAGTGGAGGTAAAACTAGAAAGGCTCGTGCCTTTCACTCTTAACATTTTTTGTCTTTTAACCAACATGGAGAAACGTCACAACATCAGCATCGGCAGCAGCAGCTAGAGTAGAGAAGAAGAAGAGAAGAAGCATGAAGGCAATAGGAGTGTGACAAACTTGAAAAGAGATGTGAGAAGAAAGAATTAACTCAGAAATTATCTGAAGACAAATGTAAATAAAAAAAATTAAAAAATGTGGTATTTTTCAAAGAGCTGTTTGTTTATCACCCAAGCCAGCCATTATGGGACAAAGTCAGAGTACGGAAAAGAAAGAGTACGATAGAAATTACAAAGAATGTTAAAAGTTTACTGACGTGTATGTGAAATCGACTGAGTAAAATAAGAAAAAAGAATGAGAAAAAAGTAATGAAAAATAATGATTCATTAGGGAGGCAAACTTTAAGTATCCAAAAAGGTCCTTATAACAGTTAAGACTAACGGATTACATAGTTGACAATCAATTTTTCTCATAACCTGTCATGACTTAGTTTTTATGGAGTTAGCTATACTACCAGTTCATTTAATGGTAAACCTATAATCTTTTTTTTCAAAAAGCCGTTTCCATGGCAACGACTTTTAGACAAATACAAAAGAAAAAACTTATGGTTAGAACGCTATTCTCATGGTATACTGTGGTAGTTGGAAAGTTTTCGTTTAAAACTATAGAAACAACCCTTCGAAGATGACTACGCAATGCTAGAAAAGTGCATGTATTTGGCTCGTTAAGGAAACAATGTTTGGAAAGATTCCAATTCATTGTACATGACATTACTGATTTACGCTGTCGTCCAACTAATAAAATTTAACTAGCCAGTGTATATATACCTGGATTACAATGGGGCGTGAAAGGACAACTGTGCGCATCAAAACTTTAGACTGTACAAAAATTTTTTCATAAATTTACCTGAGTCCATTAAATGGGTGTCATCTCTTTTTTTAGCGTTTGATACTTTATAAGCTAATTTCTTACTGCGTTAATATCAGTGGCTTCATAAATTATTTACTTAAAATTTGTTAAATATTAAAAAATAATGTTTTGTTGTCATTATGCTGATGTTTAAATGATAATTTATATAGAACATAGGGGCCGTGGACAAACTACGTTACCAATTTCAAGATATTCTTTGACCACGTCCCTTCCCTTCGTTGACTTGCGTAGACGTATGCTTTACCTTCTCCCCCACCCCAAAAGGTACCATAGATATTTCGTTCTGTATAACCATTACCAGTAACTTACTACTTTTTGAGTATTGTTCATTACAAATAAATCCCAAGAAATAAATAAACTATTTATTGTAACTAAATAATATTAGATAATATTCGTAAACTAACGATTTTCTTGAGAATAATTTAAAAGTCTCATAGATTTTTACGCCTGCAAAAAGCTGTCTAACCAATGTATTATAATAAATAAAAGTTTATTTTTTTCATAAATAAATAGAGTCCCTTTTGCAATCAACGAAAAAATATTTGAAATTATCGGCATAGTAATCTTAAATGTTACATTTTCTGAAATCTGCAGAATTTTTTTAATGGAATTAACATCTACCTATTCAACTGTATCTTTGGAAAGGCTAAATAAAAGTTCTCGTCTCTTACTCAATACTTGAAGAACGATTTCACGATGAGCTAAGTAAGGATAAGTATGCATTTTTTCTACTCTAAATATTAATTAAGACTAAATAGCAAACATTAATATGAATTTGTTGTAATTTACTTAAGTATGATCTTACACTGACTTTTGTGATGCAAAATACAGACCACATTCAGAACAAATTCTTCTTAAGATCATCTTTTATCGACGGACGATACAAATTAAATGAAAATTCTTTTGTTTGAGGATACTTTATAGCTCAGCTTTTTTCCACATGTAACGTGATACGATGACAATCAAGAACACGAAGCAGAAAGCTGTTTAAAAAAGCACAATTGCTGATCACAGTACTGGTGAAAATTAAAATTTTTGAAAACTATATGACTAACCATATTACGCTACTTCAATCTTATATTAATGCAGTATATATAAGTAACAAGACTGAAAAGTTAATTTCTTTATAAATTAGTGAATTAACAAACAAGGCGGTCTTATAAGCTATATACAATAGTGCATTTTTTTTAAGTCAGTTTATTTATTAATATATTTTAAATGTCTCTCCCTTAAAGGCAGCAGTGCAAGCTCAGCTCTGCTCTTCTGAAAGAAACTTTTCACCTAGAGGATGCCCCGTTATGGACTGTCCGTCGAGATGTGGACAGTTCCCAAGGGCGATGACCTGGACATACGTTTTGAACACCTACAAATAAATACACGTAACTCAGATCTAACTTTCAGACTACCGTTTTATTTCATTTATATCAGATGAATCACAGATAAATGTTGCTATTTCTGGCACTATTTCGCAGTTCAGAAGTAGACGTCTACACACCTACACTCGTACGTTGTCAACCAAACACCAGCAACCACACACATTTACACTCACACATCACCACCATCGAGCTCACACTCACTAATATGCATTAATATTTATATGTACGACCCAAAGGACGGCCCACTTCGAGATTGTGACTATCTGACTTGGCCACAAGAATCCTCTGTTGTTCCGTAACACTCGCAACAATGAGCTATCCTAAGCAGAATCTAGTCATCGCGAGCATATACTACACACACAGCCAGCCTTGTATAAGTGAAAACCTACCACTACAGACTGCCGGTCTCTCTCAGTGACCTGCCAAGGCTCAGACGAGTCTACGACCTTGCATATGCATACACTCTGTTTGAGACGTCATGTTGCGCTTCACAGATGGCCCCTTAATAACTGCCAAGTCTCACATTAATTCTTTAAAACATACACATACACACACTCTTTGTCCTCCTTGACTTGGTACGTTCACAGTCCTAATGATCAGGCATGCTGGGCCCCCATCCCTTAACCAAACATTTTCATCACGAATAAACTAAGGTCCCACTTTTCTTCACTCTTTCTTTCTTTATATATATATGTATATATATATGTACTAGTAGAGCTTCGCCCCTTGCACACTTTAAATGCCAACTCCCCAAGAATATTTAAAACTTAAAAATTTAATAACAACATATAATACCAATAAAGATAACATAGCTATTTTAGTTATTACACAAATTTAATAAGAAGATAAATCATGTTAGTGGTTTAATTAAACTACACCAAAAAAATTGGGGAAAAAAAAAATAAAGATATAAATACGTTTTAGTAAAAAAACGTTAAAGGTAATTTATAAAAGTTTAAGCAATAACTACAAAAACATATTTTATATTTAGTGGGGCGGCCAGGTAGGTATCCATAGCCTCTTAAATGTCCACGACTGCACCAAAGTTTTTTCTACAAATTTTTACCTCCTAAACACGATGCTGTTGGGTGCGAGCCCGAAAAAGTCCGGAGTCGATTGTTAGTAACAAATTATATAAACAAATTGAAAAAATTAATTTTTTCGAGAAAAAAAAAATTGCTCCTTATTGTTTGGCCCATTTTAAACAAAAAATTATTTGAGATGTAAATACCTAAGCCCCACAGATTTCAAGTGAAAGATTCCTCAAGTATAGAAAAATGCGTTTTTTACGGTTTTATAGTACGTATTACTCAGCTGCTATTGCATTATTCTCAACCCACCTAGGCTTAAATTTTATCTTGAAGCATGCACTTTAGGATGACAAAAGATTTACAAACATTGGCTGCTTAACAACTGCGGTATTGTTGATCTACGCATAAAGATTTCAATAGCTTATGTGTGGCGTGCGTATATCTTTGGGGTGACCAGATAGGTATCCGTAGCCTCTTTATAATATGTCCACTACTGCACCAAAGTTTTTTCTACGTATTTTTACCTCCTGAACACGATGCTGTTGGGTGCAAGCCCGAATAAGTCCGGAGTCGATTGTCATGAACAATTTACATGAACAAATAAACAAATTCTATATTTCTGACCTAAAAAAAATTTTTTTAGGTTGATTGGTCCATTTTATACAAAAACTACCTTGTGCTATTTTTCGGTAAAATGCTTAGATTGTTCAGAAAAAAATTAAAAAGATAGAAAAATCACTGAATTTGATGAATTCTCGGTACGCGTTATTCTTTCGACGACAATTTTGGGGTAAAATTTATGTTTCATTAGTTTTCATGTAATAATCAACGTGTTTTCATCTACTTAACAGAGCCATGGAAATCGTTAACAATTTACACAAAAAAAAAAGAAATTTCTCGTTTTCGACCCAAGAAGAATTTCTTAGATGAATTGCTCCATTTTAAACAAAAAATACCTCTTGCAATTTTTTTTGTATAATTCTTGAATTTTTCAGAAAAAAAAAAAAAGTTGGACAGAAACTAAGTTTTCAGCTCATGGGCTAGTAGTTTTTTACGTATAATTTTGCTTGTATTCTGTAATTACTTGTCTGTTAACCTTTTTTTTATTATTCTTACCACCTATAAGAAATTTTTCTAACTATTGGTTAAAGTAAAGCCGGATTTCATCTTTATTATGACAGTTTATTACATTTTCAATGAACTTTTACACTTTGAATTTATAAATTGCTATTGATTTTTCGGCTCATCGACGGTGTTCCATGGATATGTACTGAATATAAATATTTTTGTCCTGTACATTATATAGGTTTACTACATTAAAATACCGTTCTTTTATAAAAAAAATTATGTAAGTACTTTTTTTTAACCATAATAACTTTGTCACATGAAAAACGTTCATCATTAAAACGATTCCGGCAAGTATTTTTTTTTTATACTGACATAAAGAACAGCATAGAATCCTGGCAGATACACAGACACAAGTTATTTTTGAGCACACTGTACAGGTGCAGTTATGTACAAGTTTATGTACGGGAGGTAATAAATTTGTAATTTTTTTCGGTACCAGTAACTCATCTTGTTCTTCCCAGCCGAACAGTTTGGGATCTAAATACGTTGCACTGGCATTTAAACAATGCGTTTGATTTTTAACCACGTAGATACATCTTAAAATATGCAATTTCACAGAAGCGCTTGTTGGAGGTAGATTTTCTATCAATGTACATCCACTTCGGTATGACCACATGTGAAGCCCATCAAATGTTTGACAATCACTATTTTTTTTAACAACATTGACTAAATACTCCTCAGCTACACTAAGTACTGTCTCACTTACAATTTCGAAGTATTCTATGGAAATTGAGCGAAGTTTTTAAATTATTTATATGGAAATGTAAAAATACTTTGCAAATATACATAAAACTTACCTTTTCCGAAATCTAATAAGTACTTCTCTGGATTACTTTGTGAAGCAGATGTTTTTGTCCTGACATTACTAAAATAATCCGTAAATATTCCGTCTGCAATCTTCAAAAGATCTTTTGTACAATATAGCAACGAAAAAATCAATAGCAATTTATATCTTCCAAGTGTGAAAGTTCATTGAGAATGTTATAAACTGTATTGATAAAGATTTGATCCGGCTTTACTTTGACCAATAGTTGAAAAAGTTCTTGTAGGTTATGAAAATAATTAAAAAAAGGTTAACAGACAAATAATTGCTTTTTTTTTATTTTTCTATCTTTTTTATTTTTTTCTGGAGAATCTAAGCATTTTACCGAAAAATAGCACAAAGTAATTTTTGTATAAAATGCACCAATTAACCTAAAGAAATTTTTTTTAGCTCGGAAATGTAATATTCTTTTATTTGTTCATGTAAATTGTTAATAACAATTGAATCTGGACTTTTTCGGGCTTGAACCTAACAGCATCGTGTTCAAGAGGTTAACATATGTAGAAAAAACTTTGGTGCAGTAGTGGACATATTATAAAGAGGCTACGGATACCTATCTGGCCGCCCCAAAGATATACGCACGCTGCACATAAGCTATCGAAATGTTCATGCGTAGATCAACAATATCGCAGTTGTTAAGCAGCTAACGTTTGTAAATCTTTTGTTATCCTAAGGTACATGCTTCAAGGTAAAATTGAAGTCCAGGTGGGTTTAAAATAATGCAATAGTAGCTAAGTAATACGTACTCGAAAACCGTAAAAACGAGACTTTCCAAATTCGAGGAATTTTTTACTCGAAATCTGTCGGGTTTAGGTATATACATCTCAATTAATTTTTTGTTTAAAATTGGCCAAAGAATGAGGAGCAATTTTTTTTTTCTCAAAAAAATTAATTTTTTCCAATTTGTTTACATAATTTGTTAATAACAATCGACTCCGGCCTTTTTCGGGCTCATACCCAACAGCATCGTGTTTAGGAGATAAAAATTTGTAGAAAAAACTTTGGTGCAGTCGTGGACATATAAGAGGCTATGGACATCTACCTGGCTGCCCCACTAATTATTTCCGAACAAAAAAATATTTTGATTTATAGATGGTGCTGGAGGGTAGGGAAGGATTTATTTATGGTAAACATTAATTTATTTTTCTATTTCTCAAAATAAAAAGATTTTGTCAATGGCATGGACTGGCATAGCACTAATTTTGCTTCCAAAGTAGTTGACAAGTCATAGAATTTTGAACTTCCTGTAGATCTCAATAATATAGAAATTGCATTTTTGGAACTGGACTGTAATGGAATAAGATTAAGAGAAGTTGATTTAAATAGTTGGGATAAGGCTTCAATGATTCCACAAAAAGCATTGTTAATAGTAGACAAAACGTTAAGAGATTTATGTTATACTGAAAATTATTTTGGTAATAAGTTAATTATCTTAGAAGGTGATTTTTGTCAGATTTTCCAGTGTTAAGAAACGGTGATGGAAAAATTATAATTCAACAAACTATTACATCTCTAATTTTATGGAACTTATTCTAAATTTTAAGACAAAAAATCAATAATTGTTCTAATGATAAGAAATTTTCAAAACTTTTATTAAAAATTCTGGAAGGAGAGGTAAAAATTAGTAACATTCCTATAAATTGGATCTGAAATAATGCATGTTCTCAAATGTTTTTCAATATCTACAATTGTTCGATAAATACTGTTATACTTGCAATGCATAACTAACACACTACTTATTTGAAGAATAAATTTCTTAAAAAATGAACTAGAGAAGTTAAAACTTACTAAAGTATAAATAACGTAACTTACAAATAGGTTGATAAATCAAACGATAATATTTATTTGAATTTTCCAGTGGAAATGTTGAAAAATATTCGTAAAGAATTACCGCCTCATCAACTAAATCTAAAAATTGGTACAATAATAATGTTACTCAGAAATTTTAGTAAATCAGATGGACTCTGCAATGGAATACGTTTACGAATCACAAAATTATTACCGTATAATATAGAAGGAGTAATAATAACTGGAGAAAAAATCGGAAACAGAGGCTTTATTCCAAGAACAACTTTAGACACAGGAAACTTCTCAACATTACCTTTTATTCTGTATCGTAAACGATTTTCAATCGGGGTGGCATTTGCTATGGCAATAAACCAATATCAAGCTCCAAGTTTTAATAATGAAGGTTTGGATTTAATAAAGCCCTTATTTAGGGTCAATTATATGTGGCTTTATTAAGATGCAAAAATTAAAATTATATATTAATTTAAGTAGAAAGAAAAAAAATACAGAAATAGAAATTGTTATTTGAAAAGAAATTTTGCATAATTAGTTCACTTTACTTGATAAATCATCTAGATGAATAATAGTTTTTCATGGATCGATAATATTTATGGCAATAAATAAGAAATTATTATATTCATTATTAAAAAAAAAATATATGACGTGATGTATTTTTTTATGATACGACTTTTTCGTTAAAATAATTTAATCTTTAATTTTGTAGAGTAAAGGATCTGTAATTATTACAACAAAATTTATTGTAATATAATAGCTCAGTATACGTCATGTTATTAAAAAATTATTATTTATTAAAATTATTATTAATATAATAAATTTATAAATTGATAATGTTTATGAATATTTTTAGTTATTTTCCTAGTTTGAAATTGGGTACTGGGAGTTCTGTCTCTCTGTGGTTATGATAAAGCTGAAATTAATCGATTACTTACTTAAACTCTTGTAATTAGGCGATACTTCTACGGTTATTATTATTGAACAATTATGTTAGGTTTTCATTCGTTTATGTTTTTTTATCATGTCATACATGTACATGTAACAAGTAGTAAATTTTACATTATTCTCAAATTATAGTAACGCAAGAGAAGTTGAATGCACCAAGAATTTTACACTAACTTTTGTATTCTAGAACAAGATTAAACTATGGATAAAATTTAAGAAACTTACGGGACGTCAGTTGAAATACAAAGTTTTGTGGATATAATAAATCTACACATTAGAACTGTTATTCGGAACTCTATAAGAGTGTTATATTTTGGTGATTGTTCAAATGATTCAAAATTATATACTTATTTCTGCGGAAGTGCAGATTCAGTACATTTAAGTTATTGTGTCATTAAAAGACTGATATTAAAATAAAACTACAAAATCTCATATTTATTAAATAAAAAAAGAAGAAAAAAAAAATTAATATAAAAAAAGTAAACATACATTCAAAGACGAAAATTTTTTTAAGTAGTATTCTTGATAAAATTAATGATTTATTAGTAAATCCTGCGTTTCATGGTGAAATAAGTTATAAGTGCATGTTTTGTTCAGCAGTATTTTGGCCAGAAGAAAGAAAAAAATCAACGTGTTGTCATAAAAGAAAATCTTGTCCTAGTCCGTTGTGTTCATATAATTTATAATGAAAAGAACTTTTACATCATGAAGATAACTTTAGAATAATGATCACGTACTTCAATAACGTCATCAGTTTTGCATCTTTAATAACTAGAGAAATAGAACAAAAAGGAGAAGTATGTATGATATTAAAATTGAAGGCCAAATTTTTTATGTTGCGCAAAACACATCGAATTCTGATCTTAATGAGAAACCAAAAAATAGTTAGCTATGTATATATATATATATATATATAAATGTACATCATGATAATAAAATTGTTAACGATCTAAGGTTCGCAACTATAAATTATAGTTAAATTCTTAAAAAACATATTAAAACTTTAAAAAAAATCATAAACTAAGATCTAATAGCAAAAAAATACAAACATTGACATTTAAGAATGAAGAAAAACCACCAAATTATAAAATAATTTTCTTAAGAAAAACTGGCCAGCAAAAACATACATACAATAAACCATTGCCAGCAGAATGCAGTGCTATTATAGTTTCAGACTCTGGACTACCGGAGAGTTACGATCTTTCTGTATACCTGAAGGAATTATCCAATAATCATCCTAAAAAAGCGTTTTTTAATAAACTGTCTCATTTTATCGATCCCATGGTATTTACATTATTTTTACCCTTAGGAGATTTAGTATGGAGTACCAGATATTAAATAAATTGCTTAAATAAGAGCGAAAAGTCAACTATGTTACAACATTATTCCTATGAACTGTCTTTCAGACCAAATAAAATTAATTTTAATCCATTATGATACGGTTGATGGCTTACACATCAGTTTTTTATTTATTTTTACATCACGAGTGAATATATCCATTTTAATTATTTGAGATGTAATAAAAAAAATTTTAAAATAGAATGTTATCAAGGTTTATTAGACGCAATTGTTAATAGTCCATCTAACATTTCTAAAAATTTTGAGACAGAGGGAAAAATTGGAAATTTTTTTTTACTTCCATCTACATAAATTAAAAGTCCAAGATATATGCAGAAACACTATTAAGATTCAATGTCTATAATGAGATAATGTGGTGGACCAGATTTATTCATAACAGTAACATGCAATCCTAAGTGAAAAGAATTAAAGTTAATTTGATTAAGATTCTCTAAGAATACAACACCAAATAATATTCCAAACTTAACTGGTACACTATTTCACTTGAAATACATGTCAGTTTTGGATGACATCACTAAAAACGATATATTCAGTAAAGTATGAACATACGTCTATACCATCGAATTTTAAAAACGTGGTCTACCTCATGCACATATTAATAACTTTGCATCCTGATAAAAAAAACTGTTACATCTGAACATATTGATGCAATTATTTCTGCTAAAATTCTTTCTCGTAATACAAAGCTCACAAAATTAGTGATTAAACATATATTTCATGGACCATATACAGAACTAAGTCCTTGCATGATTGATAAAAAGTGTACAAAAAATTTTCCCCAATCTTTCACAAATGTAACTTTATTTGAAACGAATAATTACCCTGAATGTAAAAGAAAAATAAAACTTTTGAACAACATGTTTATAAAATTTAGAGAAACGATAAAATTTTAGAAAATAACTAAATGGTCGTTCTGTGTGAAAAGTTTTTGTTAATGAAATGTGAATGTTATGTCAACGTCAAATTCTGTGAATTTATTTCAAGCATTAAATATATTTATGACTATAGTTATAAAGGTAGTGACGGAACATGTATCAAAATTCAAAAATTAAAAGACCAAGATGGAGAAATATTTCAAGAAATTAATAGTTACGTTCATGCTAGGTATGTAGGTCCCATGGAACCAGCTTGGAGATTTCAAGTACTCCCAATTTGCAGCAGAAGTCATAAAGTTGCAAATTTAGCTGTTTAACTTTATAGTAAATAAAAGTTTGTACTTAAAGAAAATAATGTTGAAACTGTTATGGAAAACTGTGAGACACAGTCAACAGCTTGGTTCAAATTAAATAAACATGATGACTTTGCAAGATCCATAAAGTATGTAAACATTCCAGAATACTACATTTTTAATAGTAAGTGAAAAATTTGGCAAAGAAAAAAAAAAATATTACAATAGGTAAATTAATCATTGAACCTCTAAAAAATTATTAAAGATTTTTTTTTAAACTTGTATTAAATATTTCAACATCATTTAAAAGTATTAGAACAAATATAGAAATAGTTCATTAAACTTTAAAAGATACTACAATTATAATGGGTTTGATAGACAATGATAAAAAAATCGATGACATTTTGAAAGCAGCAATTGCTGTTATGTTTTCAAATCAATTGAGACAATTTTTTGCTCAGTTTTTAATTCCAGAAAACGTTTAAGGTAACAAAATATGGAGACAATACTAAGAATTTCTTATAGAGGGTTGGCCTAATAATAAATATAGTTTAGCTCTTTTCCATACCAAATTTTAGAATTAGAAGATAAATCATTTAAATGCTTTTATTCACCTACACCAAAAAAAATGAGGAGTAAAAAAAAAATACATAGTGAAATACGCTTTAGTAAAGAAATTTTTAACTCAATGTCTAAAAAATTGAAGATGACAAAAAAATACATTTCATGATATCTGTAAACAAAAAATAGTATTTCCTTTGTAGGTAGTCCTGGAGAATCAGGAAAAACTGATGTATATATAACGTTGATAAA
Source organism: Copidosoma floridanum (assembly GCF_036245765.1). Taxonomy (NCBI): domain Eukaryota; kingdom Metazoa; phylum Arthropoda; class Insecta; order Hymenoptera; family Encyrtidae; genus Copidosoma; species Copidosoma floridanum. The sequence continues at coordinate 7,897,942 of NW_028321903.1, read as the reverse complement.
TTTTTGTATTCCTCTAAATAAAAAAATTATATCAATGGCGTTGACTGGCCTAGCATCAATTTTGTTTCCAAAAGGGATGACCAGTCATAACACTTTTAGACTACCCTTAGATCTTAACAATCCAGAAAGTGGATTTTTAGAATTTGAGTCAGATAAAAAAAAATTACGAGAAATTTATTCAATTTTTTAGGATAAAGCTTAAAAGATTTTAAAAGAAGCATTAAAAATAGTAGACAGAACGTTCAGAGATTTATGAAATACAAAAAAAAATTTTGGAAACAAATTAGTTATTGAAGGAGGTGATTCTCTTCAGATTCTAACAGTAATGAAAAACGGTAATAGAAAAATCGTAATTGAACAAACTATCAAATCTTCATTTTTATGGAACTCATTTCAAATTTCAAAATGAGAAACTAATATTTGTTCTAACGATAAAGAATTCTTATAATTATTATTGGAAATTGGGGAAGAGGAAGTCCAAATTTTCAAGATTTCTTAAAATTAGATGTCAAATGATGTATGTTCTTAAATATTTTATAATATCTACAATTGTTCAATGAATAGTGTTTTACTTACATCAAATAACGAGTACACCTCTTATTTGAATAATTAAATTTTTTTTGAATTAGTTAGAGAAATTACAACTTACTATAGTATAGATAACTCAACTCATAAAGGATTTGATAAATGAAACGATAATATTTATTTAAATTTTTCGGTGGAAATGTTAAACAATATTTGTGAAGGATTACCACCTCATGAACTACATCTGAAAATTGGTACAATTATGATGTTACTGAGAAATACAAGTATATCAGATGGACTCTGTAATGAAACACGTTTACGAATCACAAAATTATTACAGTATAATATGAAAGGAGAAATAATAATTGGAGAAAAATAAGAAATGTAATCTTTATTGCCAGAATAACTTGAGACACAGGAAACTTCTCAACATTACCTTTTATTATGTATCGTAAACTGTTTCCAATCGTTTTGGCATTTGCTATGGCAATAAGCAAATGTCAAGGTCAAAGTTTTAATAATGTACGTTTGTTTAAAAAAAAACCATTATTTTGTTATGGTCACTTACATGTGACTTTATTCAGATGCAAAGATAGAAATAATTTATTTATTTAAGTAGAAAGGCAAAAAAAACTGAAATAGGAATTATTGTTTAGAAAGAGATTCTTTCATTAGTTATGAACTTTACCTAATAATTCTTATTTATAAATCGGCAATATTGATGGCAATGAATTAAAAACTATGATATTTATAAATAAGAATAGAATACATCTTGTATATTTTTTCTCTAAGTATTTATTAAAAGCCACAAGTAGTTTTTTTGTGTAATAAAGAAATGTAATATACAAGCCCCTTAATCTCACAGATGGATGAATGCAGTTTCTATAAAAGATAACACTTAAATTAAAACTTGCAAACAGAAATATTGATTTTTTTTATCATTATGAGGTGATTTGTAATATTTGTTGAGCAGGAGATCACATTATTTAACTTCTTTGGTTTTCATAAAATAGTAATCGTAGATAGTAGGTATGTAGGAAGGATTATGGCTCACCTCCCTTCTTCCCTATGGGGGCAGGTGTAATGTGAGAGTTTTGGCTTACTGAGAGGTGAGTCGAAGTTCGAGGGTATGGGGCTCCCCCTACCAAGTGGGTGGCTGCCGTGGAGAGAAAGTGCCGTACGTGTGGTGTGTGTAAGAGGTCGCAGGTCAGCTGTGCTATTGCACGAGCTCATCCGCATTCCCGCTATTTTGTAGTGTCGGTTTGTTCCCCAGACTAGCGTTTGGATGGGACTTCTTATCTGCATGCATAAAAATGTACACACATGTACGTGCATGTACGTATTTATGCGTGTGCTAATGATGTGCTGGGTCTAAATCATGATACTTCTTTGTTGAAAAATTTTATCTTGAATTTTTCAGCGTTAAAAATCTCTAGCTTTTTTAACAAAATGTCTACTTTAACAGTTGAAAACAATTTATTATCACTGTTTTTAAAAAATTTGGTTACTTTTATCATTACTATTCTCAATTGCCAGTATAAGACTAAACTTTGATTTATTGATTAACAAAATAATAATACAACAAATATTACCTTAAAATATGTATACGGCGAAGGAAAAGGTGTAACATTTATCCGTTTGTGGTTATATTATAGCTAAATTCAAAAGGTTATTTACTTTACTTTGGTAAATAAGGCGATACTGTTGTGGGGACCTCGTCCCATCAGACAATAACTACTATGTATGTACTAACATATATATATGCGCGTCTCTCGCTCTTGCATCAGCAAGCTGCGCCACCGCGCCAGACTTATTCCACTCGTTACCGAAGAAACATCGTTCAGGGCTGTAACTATAGCTCGTGACAACTAGGCACAATTAACTTCTTATATAAAAGATTCATCGTTGTTAAGTTATTAACCGAGGCCTTTTATTATCCTGCTTGCCTCCTGGGTAACATCGTAAACACCGGCAGCAATAAGGACTGCCTAGCAATCTGTCTCGACCATCGGTCACAAAAACTTTTTTCCATACTGTCACGGTTATTTTACAATTTTATTATATGATTATCTTATATTTTTACATAAATCTTACATTCTATCTATATGTATAAGGTCCATCTATTTTCCTCCTACGTGGTGTAGAATAAAATATGTAAATAATAATTTTTTAAACTTAGTATTATGAAATATAAGAATTAATACGACTTATGCTATACAAGTAAATGTTAATTCATCTTAATCATTGTATCAAGAGGTGCATATGCATAGATGGCAACACTTTCAAAACAAGGACTCTATATCTTTCATACATGTCCTTTTTTTTAATATCTAATATACTTAAGACTCATAATACTAAGCCACAAAGTTTCTTTTTAAAAAAAATTTTCTTAAAAAATAAATAAAAATGAGAAAAATATCCTCCCCAGGTGCAGATCGAACACACAACCTCCTGTTTACTAGACAGTTGCTTTACCACTTGAGCTACAGAAGAGCTATTAATTCACTCGCACTGTAAGTTCAGATAAGTTTTTTATTCTTAGTTTTAAGAGCAGTCTTTTACTTAAGCTTAATGAAGTTGTTACGTAACTCTAACGGTTGTTGGTATATAAGAAATTAATACGACCAATAGTATGCAAACGAATGTGGATACATCTTAATTATTGTTTGGAGAGTTGCATATGCATAGGAGAATATTTTTCTCATTCTTATTTATTTCTTAATAAAATTTTTTTAAAAAAGAAGCTATGTGGTCAAGTATTATGGGTCTTAAGTGTATTAGATACTGAAAAAAAGGGTATGTATAAAGGATATAGAGTGTTTGTATGGAAAGTGCTGCCTTCTATGCATATGCACCTCTTGACACAATGATTAAGATGTATCAACATTTGCTTGTATACTATTGGTCATATTACTTTTTAATTTACTCACAAGCATTGGAGCCACATAACTACTTTAACTAAATATCTTGAAACGAGTGATGATTTATACTTAATAGAGGATGTGGCAAAGGGACAAGAAAATGTTGTAAGAAGGTTTTAAAGACCAAAAATATAGTTTGGGGGGCTGTGGAGGGCTGACAAATAGCCAGGAGGGCTCTGAGAGGTTTTAGGAAAAAGTTTAGAATGTCAAACTAAACGTAAAAACGGTTGAATTTTAGCTTTCATATGGGGGGTCTGTGGGGGTCCGTGGGGGGGGTATGTGGAATGCCACACACAAATACCCTTATAATATAGGGATATATGTGTTTATCGAGAAGTGACTTATGCAGAAAATCACATGTATGTAAGGGTTACTATGAGGACAAAAGTGGGATTATGTGGACATCCGCATAACTCTACCATGTTATTAATACACACATTAAAAACCCGTAAAGTCCGCATAAGTCACTATTCATATATATATATATATATACTATATATATATATACACATATACATGTATGTATGTATGTATAGCTCCCTACATTATATAGCTGTATTGACAAAATTGAATCTCAGCCCCCCGTTCCCCCAGCTACCCCTCAGCTCCCCTTCGATTTACGTAGTTATTTGCTTGTTTTAATGTCATTTTAGATCAAATTATATTTAAGTAAGCTCACCCCCTCTTCCCTCCGCTATCCCTCCGCTATCCCTCAGCTCTTCCTCGCTCCACCTCCACCTCCCCCTCTACTTTCACCCCAAAGAATACTTATTTATAGAATACTTTACCATCATTAATGTTAAAATATTTACGTAATTGAGTACCCAAGTTATACCTTGTTTTATGGGTTTTTAAGTCACTGGTTATTGGTCTCCCTCTGTCTATTTGCTCCACCTTACTCATTATATGTCTCTAAAGTACCATTATTTGTTAACTTGATTGAACTTTCATATTTCAAATCTCTTTCTGGCTCATGTTTTCTTTACCCAAATATAAAATTCTTGAGTACCTGAGGACTTTATTAACAAAAAGACAGAATTCAGGAGGAGGTATAATTAAATAGACAAACACAATTAATGTTTTTAAACAATAATTCATTCTGCTAGCTTGATGTTGTGACATTTGGTGTGTCGCTTTAACCCATTTGTTCTTTTAAAACCCTTTCGACATTTTTTACATATTTATTTTTCATGGTTTTTATGAATTAATATACGTCTGTTTTGATGTGACGATCATCTCAGTTACACATTTTTGAATTACTGAAAAATTTGCTTCCAAACAATATTTTTAGTTAATGATCTATTCTCAGATTTAATTTAAAGAAAAATTTTTTTTTAATTCTTACATCTTGATAAAGCAACGTATAATTGTCTGTAAGAGAATAAATGTTTGATAATATACAATCCTAAGGAATCAAAACTCTGTTTTTCTGATTTGTTGATAAACATTGAACATGCTAATACAAAGGGAAACTGTTTCCTATACAAGACAAAAGGTAATGATAAAGTGCCAGTATTCAATATTATTCTAGTAATAGGAACTTTATTTGCTTTTCTTTTTTGTCCTTATTACTTCTGCTTCTATAATATAAATAATTTTGTTATTCATAATATTGTGCCTCCACGGAGACCGTCTAAAATGCTTAAAGTTCTTATTAACACTACTATAGTATTCATTTTTTAATTTTTATTCGTGTGGTCAAGTACCTTCTCTGATACAATTTAAAAATTCTATTGAAAAATTGATATTTATGTTATCATATGTTTTATCAACTCCTTTGTGAGTCACGTATTCTGCTGTTGTAAACTAATTATTAGCCTGCATCGATAAATACACGAGTAATATTGTTATTTTGTCTACTCATCCTATTAGTGGGACGTTGGAGCGTGGAGCGCGCAGGGAGGCGTTAGCCTTACTAGTATATATATATATACAATAGTAGGGCTTCGTCCCCCTGTACGCTCCGTGTGCTTACCTCCCCAACTTTTAAATTGGTTAAATACTTTTATTTTATAAATAAATCATATGGTGAAGCTTAGGAATAGCGGAATGAGGCTAAGAATAGCTGAAGCTAATTTATTTGGTAAAAACAAAATGAAAATAAAGAAATTTTTTTTATAACATATAGGGTGAAATAGTTACGGGAGTAAAAATTGGTGATAAAGTTTTTATTTCTCAAATTACATTAAATACTGGAATTACTTCATTATTACCCTTTATTTTATATAGATAACAATTCCCATTAGTTGTAGCATTTGTTATGACTATAAACAAGTCTCAAGGTCAAAGCTTTAATAATGTAGGATTATACTTTAAAAAACCTCTTTTTTCTCATAGTTAATTATACGTGGCTTAACAAGATGCAAATATAAAAATGGAATTTTCATTCAAATCGATAGAGAAGACATTTTAAATATTAAAAATATAGTTTGGAAAGAGATTTTTTATTAAAAGTAATAATGTATCTTATAATAACAACATGATTTTGATATTCTTTTATGTATGGACAAAATTTGCTACTTAATAATACATCCCATAAATCTATATTATGTTGTACCAATTGTACTTATTGTGCCAATTTCAACATCGTTTTAAAACAGAATAAGAATAGACCTAAGTCTTCGTGGTTTGATAGAGCTGTATAAGTTGACACATAAAATAATGTGTCATCTTAATGCGAAAATCTTACGGTTTGTATTAATAGTAAACTAAATGTAATTTAAATTTTTGTATGTATTGGTATTATTCATTCATATATAAAATAATACAATACATACACATAAAAATTTAACACATAGTTTATCATTTATGCTAACAAAAAAAAGTTTAACGCACCAAGAACTTTATACTTACAAATAAATAAATATACAATTAATATAAATTTATGTTTGGTCATATTGAATTCAATGAACAAAACGGTTATGAATTATTTGTATGTATAAAGTCCATCTATTGACCTCTAAGGTAGTGTAGAAAAATAGATGAAAACAAAATATATTGTAAAAAACAAAACATAATCTTATTAGTTAACATTCTTCACAAACATTTTTACGGTACAAAAATATAAATGACATATTTTTTTTATGATTTATTAAATTATTTATTTCTTAAAAAGACTCTGAGTAAAATATGAATGACTAAATAATCTTAAAACTCCAAATATAAATGGTTTTTATATGGTGGAACGTTACTTGAAATGCCCTACACAGTAAACTATTTAATATAACAGTTAATTTTATAATTCAATATATAATAATACTGATGCTTTTCGCAATGATCCCCTATAGCTAAATTATGACTTTAAATTTATTCATACGATGAGATAAATCGTGGTGATAAGATAGTTTTGTCTTAAAGTACTTTAACATTGAAGCAGATTAAAAGTAATACACTAATTTATATACGACACGTACACGTCGGTAGACACATCAAGGTCCAAGAAATACAATAAATACGATTTGATCTACGGTCTCCTAAAGAAGTGTGGCAGACGGTGGGGGGTCACGAAAAAATTTACGGGGGCTATGGGAGGTTTGTAGGGGGGCTATAAGGGGCAGTGGGGGATTTTGGAAAAAACTGCGATATGTTATAACAAGGGAAAAAATGACAGGTTCTTACCTTACTTTTTGGGGGGGCGGTGGGGAGTGAAAGGGGGGCGGTGGGAGATTGTGTGGAATGCCCCACCGAGATTACTGTGTATATATATATACATGTATATCTTTCTCTCTCTTAATATTTCTCTCTCCCACTCTCTCACTTTCTATATATTTATCTCTGTCTCTCTCCTTCTCGCTTTCTATATTTTTTTTTTCATACACACACTCACTCGCACCTGTAAAATCACCTTTCACTTCTGAGCCTTTTTACATGCATACTCTTTCTCTCTATTACACGTACACCTGCACTCTACCTCACGCTAATTTTTTTCCACCCCTGACCGTCTTGAGTACTAGCTACCACTACCTAGTGACTGTCAACGCCCAGTCATTCGATTTCAACTCCTACCTGCAGTTGCGACATTCTTCTCCACCCTTGATTACCGGGTTTGATGTCGAGGGATACACTTGCCATGGCTGGGGTCTGGCAGGTCCCAAGAAGTAGCGGTGACAACTAAGATTTCGGCATGGCAACGGCAGCTAGCTGCTGTAGACCAAAAGCTACTGTTAATCTGCTAAGTGTAGACTTGAACTGTCTCTTTGGCTTCGTAGACTAGCCAAAAAAGGACGCTGCAAAGCCCACGGCTCTCATAATTTTTTTTCAATATGCAGGTATCTCCTTCACTCTTATTTAGGCACTTCAAATCACTCCTGATTGGACACAAGCCCTTCATACGACATGTCTTTTTTTAACTGTACACAATTACACACTCATACTTACTCCCGGTGCAAAACGATTTACAAAGGATACGAATTAAACTATAATACACACGTACACTGGCATGCACGATTAATATCAACGTCACTTAGAGTCCTTTAATACACCTATCTTCTTCACGTCCTTACTAATCAATCGTTTCCTTGCTTTCCTCTTAGCTCGTCTCAACGGCTATATTTCTGTGTCTTTCTCTTAATTTCTCTGACATTAAATATTTAAAAAGGCTAACACACGTACATAGGCATTAAAAAGAGCCTTGGGCATAAAAATTTTCCTCAAGCCAAGTTTTGGTATTTTTCAGCTCAAAAAAAAAACAATCTCCGTTATACGACAAAATTGTACTTATGAAGACAGTTTGCTCAACTCTCCCATGTTTTAAGTACGTATCTTATAAGCACGTAAAGTCTGCATAAGCCACCTTCCTTGAATATAAATGTATTTAGTGCCTTCTTTTTCCTGCACACATGAGGTTGTCAGCAAAAATTATGTATGGATTTGGTATAAGATATGTATGAGGCCATTGTAGGGTGACAAGGAATATTACAAGTCAAAATAACGGTGGAAATGATTGAATTTTCCTTCATTTTATATATCAGTAAAAGGATAGTAATGGTGATTGGAGATTAGTGAGGGGTTGTAGGATTGCTGTGACGCTATAAGGGGGTTGTGTGGAATGCCTTTATTAAATACCTACGTAATTTTGAAGACAAGCATGTGTGTCACTGTGCGTACGTTTTCTTCTAAAAGCATATTTTCGTACATACCAGTTGGGCTTTAGTTTTAAATGACCTCTCACGGCAAATTTAAAACAATGACTTTATGTTTAGTGCATTAGAAAAAGATTTTAGTGGAGAATTTTAAATTTATAAGTGATTCCTGCACTTTTTTCTTGTTCATTAAGGAAAATGAAGGGCATGGTTTTTATTTTTAGAAAATTTCAAAGTGATAAAAATAGAATGAGTAAAACCAAGTACAAGTAGCACTCCAGGAGTGCAGGCAGAAGTGAAAACTTGAACCTATGGCGCGTTGGGCACTTTTTTGAGTGAGCATTTTTAGGTGCGCTCGCAACATGAGAAATTGTACATAAAAAAATAAAGATAAAAAACTCTCAATCTCGTATGTCGCGAGGGCACGAACGAATGCCCATGCAAAGACTGCGTATCAGCGTTGGTCTAGGCATTATTCCACGCTCACAGTTCATGCTTGATCGCACATAGCGCTGCTGACTGGATCCCACCGAGAACTACTTCGCGTGAGAATTTAAATTCAAAATCGTATGATTTTTTCAACAGTCAGTAGGCGCAGAAATTCAAATTCAAAAGAATTCTTAGTAAACTATTTATGTATGTAATCATGTGGCGTCTCACATCTCTCGCGCTTCAGGCTCTACTCGCCAGGTGGCCAAGCTCCTGATATTCGCTCCCGTCAAGCGGCGAAATTCTCGCACGATTCATATATAAGCGCGATCGAGTCACTCTAAGCCCGCACCTCTTCTGTGTCTAAGGCAGGGAGCACGTCATCAGCCTTACTGATGAGTCCTGGCGTGCTCTCGGGACGAAACACCTTTTGTCTCTCTTATAGACGACCTCTTGATCTCTATAATCATACAACATTATCCAATATTTTTAGGCATTTATTAGCCAATACATACAAAGATTTCTTTCGAATTTGAATTTCTGCGCCTGCTGTCTGCTGAAAAAATCATACGATTTTGTATTTGAATTCTCGCGCCACGTAGTTCGTGGTGAGATCCAGGCAGCGGCGCTATGTGCGATCAAGCATGAACTGTGATCATGGAATAATGCTCAGACCAAGAGACCAACGCTGCTGCGTATAGCATGCAGCGCTCTCGCATACCTATACACTCTGAGTATACATATAGGTATGTAATCTCATCTGTCGCGAGGGCACGAACAAATGCCCATACAAAGAGCGCGTATAGTATACACATATATTATAAGAATACACGCGGAGTATATCTGTGTGAAATCTCGTCTGTCGTGAGAACGGCTGAAAATGCTCACCCACAAAAGTGCCCAACGCGCCATAAGAAGTTTTTACTTTAAAAAGTCTTTTACAGAAGATTTTGTAAAATATAAACATGAATGTAGTCTTGTACATTATAATTAAATAGAAAAAATCAAAATATACGTTATGTTAATGCTTTGATGTACGTTTACAAGAACAAACTCAAGCTACTAAAATTGTATGGCTATGCAAATGTTTTTTTGTTAAAAAATGATTAACCTCATGTATATAATCTTGAGTGATGATAAAGAAAAAAAGAATTCTCTGTGTAAGAAAAACATAAGCTTTTCTCAATAAGTGTTTTTAGAGGATCCTGAATAACTTATTTATGTGAATCCTCCAACTGTTATTTTATTTGTTAATCTGAGAGACTTTTCTTAATAGTTCCGACCTGCGTAGCAATATTTTTGATTCTGAAAGGTACGTGAAGTCAGAGGACAATTAGATTTTTGTAAGATTTGAACAACAACTAAATCACATTACAAGAATCCGTAAGTCGTTAAAAAATCTAGGAAAAGTAGAGTTAACCCACCAAGATAGAGCCACAACGATTTGAAATGAAGTCATTGAAACAGTTAACAGAATTTTGAGATAGTTATATGATGCTTAAGTGTAGTTTGGGAAAAAACTAATTGAGTTAAGACAAAAATTTGCAAAATTCTTACGTTCAGAAAAAAACTGTATTCTGTACATATGTATCGTGAAACATACTAGCAAAACCTTGAAAATTATCATATTTCGATTTTTGGGCTACATTTTTCATTCACAATCTAACGTTTTTTCACATGTTATAAGATTATATTAATAATTGTTGATATTTTGGTAAGAAAGAGTTAGCTCACAATGTTTTTAAAAAATGTTGAGCAAATTCTGTTTTACATTATCTGCTAGATTAAATAATTGTTAGTTAGATAAGTGCTTAGTATAACTAACACAATAACTTTTGCTTTTAAAAAAGTGATTTTAATATATTGTAATGAAGGATTGTAAGGGTTCTGGGTGCTCTACAATTACAAAACAATTGAACCAAATTGATCTCTTTATTGTTGTAACCCTTTAAAAGAAAGGCACTTGGCAGTCCTGATTTACTTATAACGGTCTCTTTTCCCTTCTAGTATTTGCGTTTAAGACCATGTGGCCACTGCTGCGGACCTTTTTACTTTCTTTCTTCTTCTGTTTATCCTTCTTTCTTTTACTATTGAGCCGTTGCCCACCCTACGTAGTATGTGTACTATTAAATACTGTACGTTATAATATAAACTTCAACTTATTACAGCGTAAATAAAGCAATTTATCAAGGTCTTGTTAAATAGAATGACAATGTCTGTATAAATTACTTTGTAGGAATTTTTTAAATATTTAAAAACTTTTGCCATACGTAAAGTTTACTAAAAAATAAGAAAAAGAAATTATGGTAATGCTCATTTAAAATTTTCATGTACCAAATGGCTTGTGTAATAGTGTATGATTACAAGTTACTATATTGTGAAACTATTATATTAAAAACAAAATAATCACAGAAAATATATTTGTCGTAATATTCCCATCGCTATAATAATGTCAAATGCAGAAAATAACTCATTATTACCTTTCATTTTATTAATAAAAAGATTTCTATTGTAATATTTGCTATGACTGTAAGCAAGTTTTATGATCAAAGTTCCAATAATGTGGAATTATACGTAAACAAAAATTTGTTTTTTTACGATTAATTGTACATAGCTCCATTAATATCACAAAATCAAGATATAATTTTCGTTTGAACAGAAAGACAGCATAATTCTAGTATTAAAATGATTGAATAAAATGAGATCTTATGAAAACAAAAATTTATTTGTTATAAATGTTTAGTAATGTAATAGTTATTCATTACTAAAATAATATAATTAATGTTATCGTATTCATGGATGGTTACTAGTTTGATCAAACATGACATGATGTAGTATTATTGTCCGACATAGTTTGATAGTTATTGTACACTACACAGTTTTGTTCATGAAAGTTTAATCACACCACACCATGCACCCCTACAACTTGAGAAAGAATCTGTTTAATTCCATTGTTATCTGTTTGTGGTTAGACTTTTTAGTTCTACTATTCTTCTTTACTCATGTTAAGAGTCCCAACCCAGAATCTGCCGTGATTTCCCTGCTGAAACTGATGATGGGCTCTTCTACTTCCGGTTGAGTTTACTATTGTATTAATCGCAGCTACTCTTGATATTTAGGTAAAAATAAGCTACTTTTGAATTTTCAGCAAATTTGTAACATATATTTTAAAATAATTGGGTAATAAATTTTATCAAAATAACTTTACATTTTTAAAAGGTGATCATAACATAAATATATTTAGTTGGAAACAGTAACTCCCTCAGAACTTCCACTTGCACGTTTTTTGATAACTTGAACATTGTTTAGAGCTTACAGAAACAATAAAAAACCACTTGGTTCTTCTTAAGCAAAAATTTTTTATTTAGAAACTTGTCAATATTTCGTCCCGTAATGAAGACCTTTTTAAGACTGTTAACATATTGACATATTTATTAGCTTATTGTACACAAAATATATGATAAAATGAGGGTTAAGATGTAATACGTGTACTAACTCTTACTTTTGTACGTAAAAACCTCAAGCACTATAGACCAACAGTATTATTTTTTACACACAGCAATTTAAACATAAAGGAGAAAACTTGTTTTGTTAGTAACTGTAGGTTGACTGTTTACACCCACGGACAAACAGGCAATAAGATTACAAGGTACGCGATCTTCATGTATATGTACACACTAGTGGTCAAGTTTGATTCTCTAGCTATTAGTGGAACAATGTGTAAGCGTGAACATATTTGCAAGAAGTATATAGATACAGATTAACACAGTTTTATGAGTTTCGACTTAATGTTCAATTATTTGGTTGTTTCTTCTTTGACCATAACATAAAAAGAAAAAATGATTCGGATAAATTATCTAATAAATAAAAATATACCTTACCTTGGTCTAAGTAAATAATTTTTAACATTTCTATGATTTCTCTTTGTGATTGGTTTTGTCCAGTACCTATTATTTTAATATTTTTGTTATTTGTGTCTATGTTTAAGTCGAAACCATGGTTATATTCTCTCGCATGTTTAAAAAAGACAAATTTTTCAAATTTATTTTTGTATAGTTTCTCATGTTTTTTCAATCTGGTCGTAAATTTTCGTAAACTTTAGCCTAAATGGAGATTGTTACATTTTTGACATTTAGTTAAGTATACGACGTATGTTTCTTGTCCTGTGTCTAAGGTATTTTTCTTCAATCTTACAATTAAAGATAATCTGTTGTTAATCCTGTTTATTACACTAACATTTTTGATTTCAAAAAATTATTGCATGTAGGAGCAATAATTATATAGTAAGGTATAATAACAAGTTTTTGAATAAAAGTTTGTTGATTCTTATCACTATAACAATGTTTTTTAAATTTTTTTTGTATTATTTTTGTAACAAAGTCTTCTGGATGACAGTTTTCACATAACACATTACGCATGTACATAATGTTCCTAGTTCTAAATTAACTATCATAGAATTCCAAAATTCTTTCAATCATATTTAACACAATGTCTTTTTTTACCGACATCGAGTAGTGTGTGTGGTAATTTAATACACGATTAGTACTGCTAGCCTATTTGTACCACCCCAAAGCACAACTTTCGACAGCTTTTGTTGTCATGTCTTATGATTGACGTGTCAAAAAAGGGTAAAGAGCCATCAACCTTGTTCTCCGATGTCATTTATATGAAACTACTGTAACTATTTCATTTATTTAGAATATTGTTTACTTGTGTTTTTTTAACTATTGTTTAGACATCATCTACATAACGTTCGTATACCAAAACATCATCGTGTAGTTTAAATAGTCAATTCTCTCCAACGTGTTCCAAAACTGTATCAGCAAACACTGGGCTCACACATTCCCCCATGGGACACGCTATGGTTTTCTAAAAAAAATTTTTATTGAACTGGAAACAAGTTGAGGCAAGCAACAACTTTACACTCCCCACAAACTTATTCATAGACATGCCACTATAATTTGGTAAATAATTTCACTTATTTTTTAAGCCTTTAATAATGAGATCATGGGGTACATTGGTGTACAGAGACACAACATCAAAAGAGACCAGACAGAAATCCTCAGGTATTTAAATATTAAAAAAATAGTTTTTTGTATCATAAAAACTTTTGACAGTAAGTTTACGTTTCAGAATGTATTTTGTTATTAATTTGGAGATAAATTTATCTAGGAAATAAGTAAGGGACCCTATTGATGAGACTATAAGTCTGGCGGGTATGTTATCTTTGTGTACTTTGAGAGTTTCATGTGCCTTTGACAAAAAAGTGTTGTCAACCATAGAGACAAATTTCTTGATCTATGCACATTATCAAAAATACTCCACTAATCCCACTTTTTTAACTGTATTTTTAGTGAGTTTTTCATGTCAGCTTCAAGGTTGACATTAAGTGTATTGTATTGTTGTTAGTCAATTAAACGTGCTTCTACTTTTTTCATATATTCAGATCTATTAATGATAACAACAGTACCACGTTTTTCAGATTTTGTTACTAAGATGTCATAATGTTTTCTTAAAAAAACGTTTATTGAGCGAGGTATCGTTTTGTAATTGTTTGTCAATGTATGTGGATCTAATGATGTTAATACACCATTTGGTGAAAATTGTATTAAAACCTTCTTTAAGTTAATGACTGTAATAATCGTCAAGGCTATTTAAAATTATACTGGATTTTAACTCTTTGATAACTTTAAACAAAAGTTTCTAGTTAGTGTTTATATTGCTGTAGTTATAATTTCAGCCTAAAGATAATATATAAGTAACTTTTTGTGGCACATTAATATCAGTCCAAATAATGACTCTATCGGTATGTTCTATATTTCTATAAACACCAAATATCTAATTCTTATTAATATTTCAAACAAGCCATTTTTGCCTCAAACAGTGATAAAAACTATAGTTATTTTCATGATGAAAGAGTTTGTATATTTTGTGTTGAGGATTATAAATAACATTTTACTTTTTTGTGATTTTCTTTTTTTTTTTAAAAACAAAAAAAACAGTTTTTGCAGCGTTAAAAATGAGTGAAATTATAAATGATTTGTTTGGGCATAAATAGCTGTAATAAAAAAGAAAGATTTTTCTTTCTCTATCTAAAAAATTGATGTATCCGTGTATATCGTCTATATCGATACTTAACGTTTGATGTTTATAGAAATAAAAAACATGTTAATAGAGTCGTTAATTAAACTGATGTAAAAACCAACAAACTTTTTACCAGAAACTAAAAAAACAGCTCATAATAATACCTTACCATCTAATTATTGCTTCAAAATGCAAGAATTTTTTTTATTCAAAAAAGTGTAACTGTAACTAACAGGATTAAGAATAGATTACCTTCAATTATAGAATTTGAAAAAAATACCTTAGATACAGGACGAAAAACACACTTCGTATATTTGATTAAATAACAAAAATGTAACAGAATCTGTTTAGCCTAAAGTTAACAAAAACTTACGACCAGATTATAAGAACATAAGAGACTATATAAAAATAAGTCTGAAAAATCTGTCTTTTTTCTATATGCAAGAGAACATAACCATGGTTATGACTTTAATATTGACACCAATAAAAAAAATATCAAAGTAATAGGTACTGAACAAAAGTAATTACAAAGAGAAATCATAGAAATGTTTAACATTATTTACTTTAAATATAACATAAGTACAAAAAATTATTTAAATAAATTATCTCATAAATTAAAATATACCGTATCTCAGTGTAAAAAGAAGCAACTAAATAATTGTATTATAAGTCTAAACTAATAAAAATGTATTAATCTGTACCTATATACTTCTTGCAACTATATCCACTCTCACACATTTATACATAGTTCCACTAATAGCTAGATAATCCAACTTGACCGCTAATATATACATATACATGAAGACCGCATACCTTGTAATCTCATTGCCGTTCATCCGTCAGTATGAACAGTCTACCTATAGTTTTTAATTAAAAAATCTTTTTCCTTAATTTATAAGATACTCTGTGTATAAAATAAAACTGTTGGTCAATAGTGCGTGAGATTTCTGCGTAAAAAAGTAAAAGGTAGTAGACGTGTTGAATTTTTATCATCATTTTATTTAATTTTTTATGTACAATAAACTAATATATAAGTTAATGTATTCAGTCTTGAAAAAATCTCCATGATGAGACAAAATATCGCAAAGTATAAAAATAAAAAAATTTTGCTCAAGAAAAACGAAGTGGTGTTTTACTGTTGATGTAAACCCTAAACAATAAAAATATTAACTTCTTATTTATTAAATATAGTTCACTTCATATTTGTAAGTGTTGTTATTCTGTTATTTATATGTTACGGTATCAAAAAATGTGGTATTTTATTAACAATCTTTTTCAATTACAAAACTACAATTTTAATACAAATTACTATTAAAATATGTATGATAAAGTGCAAAGCATAACATACTCTTAAGTGTTAAAAGACTAAGCTGCTAATTTTTAAACATCTCATAGCCCTTTTTTTTTGAAAAATTGAATTAAACTGTTTTTTATCTTTTTAATAATTATTTTTTGGCACAACTTTAAAAAAAAGAGCTTACAAACCTTATTTAGAATTACCAATATATTTTAATCATGTTATTGGTTAAATCGTATTATTTACTAAAGAATGTAAGAAACTTGCAAATGAGTTTTAAAAAAATGATAATAAAAAAAATACAAATTTGACGAATTTAACCTTGGTTAAAAAAAAGAGCCATTAGTGATAACACAAGAGTTAGTATATTTGGTGGGTATTTTACGGGCACTTAGGAAGTACTTTACAGGTACTAAATAGCTCTTGGTGTAAGCCTGGATACTGAATATTTTCTAATATTATGTAAAATATAATAAGAGCGAAGTGCTTGATGCATACCCCTTAAATACACACTAAGTGCCTATGAAATGCCAACCAAGTATACGATAAAAGTCCACAAAGTATTAGTAATGTAACCTGTACAGTACTCGCAAAGTACCTAGCAAGTGTTTTTCAAGTGCCCTCTCAAGTGTACATCAAGTACTGGTAAAGTGCCCGTCAAAAACCTAATAATAACCTGCCAACCACGAGCATGTTTAGTGCCCATCGGGTGCTCTCTTAAGTACTAACAAACCGTCTGTCAAGTGTCTGTCAAGTGCTCATCAACTAACCATCATTAGCCTGCCATAGAGCCGTCAGAAGCCTACTAAGTACCTATTAAGTATCTGTCAAGTGCCTGTCAAGTGCTAGCCAAGTGCCCGTTGATTGCCCACCAAGTTTCTACTAATTTAAAGCCGACTAAAAAAACTTGTGATATAATGGATCTTTAGTATTGTGTTTTTTCTAAGTTAGACTTCTATAGGCGCATTCTGTCCTACGAAGTAACTCAACAATTTTAGATTGATGACCTTGAGGAAAAGTGTAACGGAAGTAAGCTTTGTTTTGATTCTCCCTATTGACCCTGACTCTCTTGACGTAATTTTGGCCTCCAGTACTACACCACACCACAAAACGTCAAATCACCACACTACACAACATCATCCCAACAAACCACACCACACATTTTAAATTTTACTTATTTTTTCTTATAACCAATTTGAAAAAAAAAAAAAAAAAACAGTTTTCAAAGAAATTTAAGCCCCCATTCTCTTGCACACTGGGCAAGCTCTTTATCCACTCTGCTATGAGCGAGCTCATCCCAGGAAAACCAATGACTCCATTTTATCTTACACTTCGAAACGTATTTTCAGTGTAAATTTTCTTTGATTGAGGAATCATTTATTTGGTTGTATTGCACATTAGATAAGCAAGGAACATTTCTGTACTGTATAAGTACAATAACTGATTTTTATTGTGTTTTCTTCTTTCACAATTTTTCCTTTGTAACTGAGAACAAAATTCAGAGAGGTAGGAAAATCGCAAATATATGCTGCAACGCTGGAGATTATTTTTCTCATTAAGTATAAGCTCATATACAAGCTTTTATGCATACTTGGCCCCTTTTTTTTGTGTTAATGAAAAAAAAAGAAAAATAAATAAAATAATTATCGATCTATTTCAAAATGAAAGAGGTTTATTTATAAGAAATCTTCCACATGACTAAAAAAAATACAGCTTTCTATAGATCTTGTAAATCTAATTTAAAATGGTTTTTCCGTAAGGTTGATTGTTAAATTGAATTTAATATTCTTTAAATTAAAAATGTGAAAAAACGTACAGTTAAACGATCTGCTACTTTATAAGGGTATTTATTATTTTCCTAAAAAGTTTTTTTTAAACCATCGAAAGATTCGATAAAGGGCACAGTCTTGTACTGGCCAGCAACCATATTGTTTGAATTGTATTGTGCCAAAAACTAATGTTTAGAATTGTTCTGTTTGTAGATCTTAAAATATTTATGTAAACTACACCTACTTTACGTAGGTGTACTTATTCCAACAATAATTGCACCACCTTTGTTTATAACATCGTTTCATACGAGGTATGCTTATGAATAAAATAGCAGCCCCCCGTCTCGACTACGCCCAAGACTTGCTAAATAAAACACCGTAGTGTGTTGACATATAATGTGAGACGTTTTCAGTTAGGAATTTTACACATATTCCTGACACATCTCAGAACAAAAATCTTCTTTTTAAAAACACATTTTTTCGGAAGCCATGTAGTTTATTTGGTCAAATAATAAGGCGTAAAAATTCAAAAAAATAATTATGCTGAAAAGTACCGTGCGTTCTTTATGCCATAAAATAATCGGTAGCCATAAGAAGCCGTTTATTAACAGTTTCTCCCGTGTAATTTACGAAAAAGGCTATTTTTTAAAGCTGTTAAGATTTTAAATCCCCAAAAAATTTATGATAAAAAAAATTTTTTTTCTCATATCTCACAACTTTGTTACCAGAGCAACAAAATTCTGGATCTTAAACCCTACATTTTTATTACCACAAAAGCACAAATACATTTTCTACTGATTTGAAAATCTGAAGTAGGAGCTTTAGAGATTTCAGAGATTGCTGTAAGGGTACAAAAAAAAGCTGATCTCTCACGTAATGGATTCTTCATTTGTCGATTTTGACGCTGCTGTTTCAATCTCGATAAATTTTCTGCGACAATTTCTTGATGCCTAAGTAAAATTGTATTTATTAGATACATTTAAAGTTTTTCTTCCAACTCACCCTCTTGCAACTTTTGGCATGCTTAAAATTTTTGTGACCCTTAAGAGCTGTTTTCTGTCAACTTTGTTAAGTTCTAACATATTTTTTGGCAAGGTAGTTCGACGTCCGATGGCCCTAAAAAAGACCAGTGAGCTTCTTAAGTTTACTCTTTCTTGACTGCAGTTAACAGCAGTTGTGACTGCCTGGATACCTCAGGGTGATCTTTTCTCGCCTGCTGTTGAAGACCCAGACTGATCGGGAGAAAAATTACAAATTCCGAAGCTTTGGAGCTAGTTGTAGTGCCCTTTCCCAAGGTCTCCTGGTATAATGTCAAAGACGTTGGTGTCTAAAGCACTTTTTCATTTGCAGATTCAGATGTTTTGGTGATCTTAGATGGGGAGATTGGTGAGTGATACTTGTCCAGTGGAGGCTGTCCCGTCGGCTCAAGCTTTTTTTCCTTCATAGCTATTATAGGTTTGCCCAGCGCAAACCTTGGAGAGGATCAGTGATTCTTGGTTGAATGCTTAGAGTCGAGAGGGTAACATAGGGTCGTCGGTCACCGGGTTTTTCAGCCTTGCGAAGAACAACTCCGCAGGTGACGTCTGCTAGTGAATGGCTGACTTGGTTTAATAGTGCCCATCTTTAGTTAATATAGTCTTTTAGTCGACGAATCGCTTCCGGAAATAATAGTAAAAATGTATTTGTTGGTAAGGTAGCTTACACTTAGGTGGCCCCTAAAAAGAACCGACGAAATTGATGGTTAAGTAGGGAACGTAAATACTCATAATAGCCCTAAAAAACGCCAGTGGTGAAACTTCCAGGGCTATTCTTTATTGTTATTCCTTATAATGAAGAGCTGGCTATAGGTAACTTGATTCTTACCCTGGGAGTCTCGATATACGGAGACTTCGATGGAGGGAGGTACGCCACTGACCAAAGAATATCTCGTCTTCGGGTTGTTCTCTGGACACCCAACTGCTCATCGTTAGACGAGAACATGTGGGTAAGCAAGTTGGGGACGCGACAACCAAGAAGGTAGCCGTTGTGGCTGCCCGTGACCCTCCGAGCTGTTTTCCCTGGCTTACAGTTGTAGCCAAAAATTCTCTAACAGCACCAGGCGGGATGGTGGGACTGCCACACAACTCAGAAGAGTTGGTGCAGATTGTGCTCTGGCTAGATATGTCTCCTGGTATTGTGCCAGAGACGTCATAGGTTGGAATGAATTATTTTTTGATCGCACTCTTCGAGATTCAGGGTGAATGGAAACCTAGGTCCCTTTCCCCTTACAGAAGAGTGTCGTCCAGGATATCTAGCTGCAAGACTATCATCAGCATTCTCTGTGCAGCTTGTTGAACTGCTGAGGCATGACTGCATCTTTATTGAGATGCTCCGGCGTATTATAACCCCACTTATTTAATTCTGTTGCAGGTAGCCTCGATTGCATGTCGACGCCACCTAGTGGATTTTACTGAACGAAAGCGAAAAGCTGGCGTATTTTTGCAAAACTTTGGGCTTATTTATTGCTATTGTTATTAAATTTTTCAAGATAAAAACTATACTAAAACCATCTAGGTCGTATCATGAATCAGTGTGCAAAATTTTAGCAAAATCGGTTCAGTCGTTTTCGCGGTTAGCGATTACAACGGTTTTAGCGACTTTGCTTCATATATTAGTAAGATAAATTTATTATTTGCCAATAATTTTATGGAAATTCAACTTCTTACGTGGGTATCCCAGCACCCATTGTCCACTGATTTTTTTAAACCCAAGTACAACTGAAGTAAGGTTTTAGCTAAGTACTGGTATAAGTTTTAAATTTTTTGTTATCTTTGTCTCCATTAAAAAAAAAATATTCTGTATAAGTTGTGGTCAGTTGTCTTATGGTTTATCGATTATATAAACTCTTTGTCACTTCGACTACTACATTATAAAAGGATAACGTTTTTGTAGTATATTCACTCGTAGTTATTGTCAGTTGTTCGTCACAAAATGAGAATGAAATGTTAGTTAAATAATAACGTATTTCATTTGATAATGTAATGACAATTTTACTCCTAAAACGTACTACACTGTTGTAGTAGTAAGTATTAATAAACTTGTGTTTTGCAACAATGTACCGTGTTACCTCTAAATCACCAGATCCGTACAGCTGAACTTCTTATCGATACACAGCTTGTTGCTATGCAGTTGTTTGTTTACTTTTGATATAATTTATGATAATTTATATTTTTTAACAAGTAGTAGCTAAAGAGCACGCATAAAAATTCACTGTTTATTTTCTTTTTATATGTGCTTTCATAGCTCGGTGTTGTGTGGCATGGTAGAACTAGGCAAGGAGGAAAGTAAATAAAGCAATTAGTTATGTTCACAATTTTTTTAAAGGTAATAATTTTAGGATCATTGGTCTACTTGCATTCGTTCACTTCAAAATACGTTGTTGCACTAAAAAGAAAGAATATCGAAAGCTGAACAAACTGTCAACGTTTGAAGAAGGTTACACATTTTAATGCATTAAATTTAAGTTGACCCTAGCAAAACTTCTGTGGCCGTATCAAAAAATAATTGCCTACATCCTCATGAGAAACTTGAATTGATTTTCCAGAGGAAAATTTTTTTGGGTGCGCTTTATATAAGAAGATAATCTACGCATTAAGTAAAAGAGCAAGTCAATGCTGGCGTGTACATATTTATAGATATTATCTACATATTAGTTAGCACTGACTGTAGAACAGAAAATCTTTCTGTCTGTCTGTCTCTCTTACTCTCTCTCTCTCCCTCTCACGAGCACTCAAAGGTGCACCGTCCCACAGTGATTCAATCGATACACATCATATAGACTTTCTCTATACCTACTGTTGCATGGTGAAGATCGTAGCGTGACCGTAATACCAGCTAAGCTATGCCTCCGCTAAGGTACTTCTACTCCTCAAACAAAGTTTCGAGAAATCTGTCTTACAATAGGTACTAAATTTGTTTCCCCTGCATGCATTATTTTTTGCATCCTTTAAGTAACTTTCATCCATGGGTAACTATAATGGAAATAAAGGTCAGAAGGTGGGGAAAGTGGGCCTACTGGCATTAGTAATGAAATTAGGCCATCTGATAGAAAAACGCTGTTGTCACCTTAGTCACAAAGGTACAAAAATCTTATCTTTTAGGTGAGTTCTTCTTTCTTTCCGCTCATTCTACAAAAACTGATACTTAATCTCTGGAAAGAAAAAAACACGCAATTCAGTGTTTTTTAAAGTACATAGTCATAAGCTTCATCTTATACTTGCAATTTTTTAATACATTAGTCTCAATGTGCAACAAAAATATCATTAAATAAGTTAATCGAAAAATACAAATTTTTTTTCCTCAAATTACAAAGTCTAACTAATATTTTATAATCAGTTAAAAAATACTTAAAAACTTCCTTTTTAAATTTATAATTAAGAATGTCTGTGTTTCTGTTGAGAAAACATCGTGTTGATAGAGGAGTCAACTATACAGCTCGTTTAATTTAAATTTGATTTATTACTAGAACTATCTATTGAAAATTTATTGTTTGTGAATATGTTTGTCAAAAATACTCTGCGATGTTTTTCTCAAAAACTGTGAAGCAAGGTCTTGGAAGTCTCTACATTGTAAGTTGAGTAAATAATAAGTGCTCAAGTTTTCAGATAAATAGCTTAAATTCTTATTGTACTAGTGATGAAAAATAAACTTGCCGGCAGTGAAGATCTGCACCTCCTAAATCTTCAGCTGTAACCTCCTCTCCAGTTGATGCTTTTACTAATGGTGGCCCAGCTAAGAAAATTGTACCTTGATGACGGATTATCACTGTTTCATCTGCCATTGCTGGCACGTAAGCACCACCTGTAAAATAATGAATAACAAGCTTATATTAAAATAAAACTGTCATATTTATTACACCATGTATTTTATAAGCTAAAATAATAGATACGGAAAAAAAATACACTTGTGACGTCGTTCACAAATTGTATACCGTATAACAAGTACGTTATACAGATTACTTTATTATAGATTAGACAATAAGGCATAAATAATACAACTTACAAAAGAACTGTTAAATATGTCATAAATATGATAGCAAATTGACAGAAAAAAACTAATTAAGACAGTAATAGGCCAGTGCTTAAAGCATTCAACAACGTTTTTTTTCCCCACTTCGACCTAAATTAGTGAAATCACTTCGTATTATGGTCAGGATAGATGGAAAAATTGTTTTGCCCAATAAGCGTACTGGCATTTTTATTTATTAAACAAATACTGAAAATCGATCGAATGTTTTTCCAGAATTTCACTTACAACTTTTTTTAAGGACGTCGCATTGCAAAAATAGCTGAAGACAATTTGCTCGTTAGATGATTATCTATCAACCTGTACTTGTTAAATTACATTTTAACAATATTTCGCGGAGTTATAGTGTAAAAAAGAACAAACATTTTCATGAAAAATTTTAATACTGCAGCATCGTTGACTCTTACGTTTGTCAATAAAAACGCTGCAAATTGTGGGATTTGACACCTTTTATGGGAAAATCAAACCGTGCGCAACAATTTTTTGCTAACATTAAAAATGACGTCACAAAACGAAAAGGAGTTTTTAGATGTCTTTTGATATCCTGATTGTCACAGAGCAGCTTCATCAAAATTTTAAAAAGCATTTTATTAGGTATCGCTTAAACTAAAAAAAAAATCATTTGTCGCATTTTTAATCCCAATTTTTCAGAAATTTCAATTTTGCAGTATAAACAAATTGATGTTACTCCGTTATATTTATTCTTACAATATTGCAACCAATTGTATTTGATAAAAGGTATTTTTACACGAATTAAAAAAAAAACTATTGCGATAGCATTTTTTTAACAATAGTTATTAACAATTTAGTGTTAATCGCAATTGTTTAACTGTTAAAGGTTTTTTTGATTGAAAAAAATTTTTTTTACTTTTTTAGGATATCTCTTATCACTTTGTTAGGGTTACTTATTTTTACACAGATAAACAATGTTAAAAAAAAATAGTATACTTGAACATTTTCTTGTGCAATATGGTGATTGTATGTTGGGTTGCATTTACGCAGGCGTCACATGCGAATAATAGGTTTCCGTGCCAGTGAAAATTTGAGAATCCCTGCTTTTCACTCTGCACTCTGTATAGTAAGAGAATCTTTGCTTCGGTTGCTCTCGCTCACGATGTATCATTTTGAAATAGACCGTTGGGATCATTGGTTGTATTACGTAATACGCATCATCCGCGTTTCTTGCCAATTTTTTGTCAACTATTCAACAATGTTTTTGTGACTTGTGTTTCCTAATTTACAACTAGGATACAGTAAATAAACTTTTTCTTGCAAAAAATTTAGATGGTTACCTGGAAGATGCGAGATTAAAACACAGAAAAGCAGCAGAAGATCACGCAGATTAAAGAAGAACACATGTCCCAATTATATTTTTAATGTAAATATAGTTCCACCCGTCGCACAGTCGAAATTTTTGTCACATAAAAGCAATAAAAAACGATTTGTCTCATAAATCATACAAAAATTGAATAACTCAGATTTTGTTGTTCGTCAAGCTCCCGAAGATTCTGATGCTTTGATAGTGCATACTACGTTTGCTGAAAAAAGAAACTACAGTAATGTAGTAATAGTCGGTGAAGATGTCAACTTACTTGTAATTTATACTCAAATCGCTCCACGTGAGTGTAATGTTTTTTTTTCCTAAAGCCCGGTCAAGATGGTAAGGAACCGCGAAGGTATGGCAGCAATAGCTTTTAGTTCCCCCATATAAAAGAATTCATTGGACTGATCCATGCGTATAGTGGCTGTGATAGTACGTCTACCTTCTTTAATCAGGGAAAAGGTAAGTTAATCAGGGTATTGGACTAAAATAAAGATCTGCAAACTGTGTGTAAAGTATTTAACAATGACAAAGCTTTTCCGAATTATATCAACTGGGCAGGACAGAAACTAATTCAAGCTATGTATGGGGGTGTTAGTGAGAAAGAGAGTACTTTAAATGAATTCCAATCTCAAAGATTTCAAAAAATTTCGAGCTACAAGAATTTTAAATTTGCAATGCTACCACCAACTGAAAGAGCAATTTAAGAGCACTTCTGTAGAGTGTATTATCAATTACGCGAGTGGTTCAGTACGAAGGTAGGACTTGACGTATAAAAATGAGGCTGGAAAAAAACTGAAAATGGGCTTCTCCCAGTTACAACACTGCAACCACTAATTCCCGAGATGATTTTGCAAGAAATCGCTTGTAAATGCAAGAAAGGCTATGGAGAAAGATGCAGCTGCAAAACAAAAGGGATCAAGAGTTCAATAGTCTGTAAGCACTGTGAAGGAAAAAATTGGGCAAACTTAACAGACAAACAGATATGCGTTAATGATGATGAAGAGGACGACGTATTGGAAGCAGCTCAAGCAACAGTAGAGCATGAGGCAGTTGACATCATCAGTGGCAACGTGTTAGAAGATGATTCTGACGATATTCTTCATGCAGATATCGATGATATTACAGATAGCGAGAGTGAGGACATTCCGACAACAAAAAAACGAAGAATTTAAAAATAGTTTGTATTATGACGTGTATTTAACAGGATATGATACAATTATTTATGTACAATGTGATAAGTATTATTCAAAAAAGAATGGAATCATAATAAATGCGTGTTATCATAGAATATGAGTTTTTTCAGTTGTCTGCTCAAGCCCGAACGCATGCAACCCACCATACAATCACCATATTGCTCGAAAAAGTGTTCAAGAATACTATTTTTTTTAACATTGTTTATCTGTGTAAAAATCAGTAACCCTTACAAAGTGATTAGAGATATCCTAAAAAAATTAAAAAAATTTTTTTTCAATCAAAAAAACCTTTCACAGTTGAACAATTGCGAGTAACACTAAATTGTTAATAACTATTGTTAAAAAAATGCTATCGCAATATTTTTTTTTTTTTTAATTCGTGTAAAAATACCTTTCATTAAATACAATTGGTCGAAATATTGTAAGAATAAATATAACAAAGTAACGTCAATTTGTTTATATTGCAAAATTGATATTTCTGAATAATTGGGATTAAAAATGCGACAAAAAATTTTTTTTTTATTGTAACAAAGTTTAAGCAATACCTAATGAAATGCTGTTTAAAGTTTTGATGAAGCTGCTCTGTGAGAATCAGGATATCAAAAGACATCTGAAAAATCCTTTTCGTTTTGTGACGTTATTTTTAATTTTAGCAAAAAATTGTTGCGAACGGTTTAAGATTCTCATAAGAGGTCTCAAATCCCACAATTTGCAGCGTTTTCATTGACAAACGTAAGAGTCAACGATGCTGCAGTATTGAAATTTTTCATGAAAATTTTTGTTCTTTTTTACACTATAACTTCGCGAAAAATTGTTAAAATGTAATTTAACAAGTACAGGTTGATAGATAATCATCTAACGAGCAAATAATCTTTACCGATTTTTGCAATACGACGTCCCTGAAAAAAGTTGTAAGAAAAATTCTGAAAAAAAATTGGGTCGATTTTTAGTATTAGTTTATTAAATAAAAATGCCTGCACACTTATTGGGCAAAACTATTTTTCCATCTATCCTGACCATAATACAAAGCAATTTTACTAATTTTGGTCGAAGTGGGGAAAAAAGACGTTATTGACCTTTTCTTTGGGCTTCAAGCACCGGCCTATAAGAATATGTATACTTGACAGCTGACAAATTTTCTATTCTACTTCTCCCAATACATCCCACATATTCTCATCATCCAGCATATTTTGCTCAAAAATTTTTCTTTATTTTATGCATAGGATATCTTTAATTTTTACAGTGTTAGTTTAAGTATTTAAAAGTGTTACGACACTTTTAAAGAATTTTAAAGACAGGATTTAAAAATTTAGCATACTTCTGAGCATTAAAAACGGTTTGTGTCGTATCCTTTATGAAAATTTTTACTGTATTCTCGTCTGATTGATTTTTTACAAGAAAAATTTTCTGTTTTGTATATTTTTCATTTATTAAGTGATAATGTGTTTTAGTCCACTGAGATTTTTTTTTAGTTTTCAAGCGTTTGTATATCAAAAACACTATGAGCTTCTCTATGTATCTTTGTAGGATGGCAAATGTTTATATCAAAATCAATTAATAGGTCTTTCTCAAATTTTTATTCATTAAAGCACTCTCACAACGCTGCAAAATCAACTGCTGATAAAGATTTATTCATTGTTAGTTTTTAAATAGTTACATTCTTAGACTAATCACCATCAATACAATTTTCATTACTAAATTTTTTTTAACAACTGCTTCAACGGTTTAATCAAACCATAACCTTCAACTTTCGTAGTTTTTGACTGTTATAAAAAGAATGTTTGTATAAGATTTAACATTTTCTTTCGTTACAAAATTTTTTTTAATACAATTATTAATCTATAGAATATCATACTGATGTCAAAAATGGAAATAGTGCATTCAAAACTTAAAAATATTCAGAGAGCCAGAGGTATCGAAATTTGAAGTGTTTTCCATAATAACGATTTGGGTCTTAAAATAAAAAAAAAACTGTTGTTAATAAAAGTTGTTCAGGCAATAATTTGACATAAGAATAGATACTTAAAAAGATTTGAAAAGTTTTCCATTGTTCAACCAAGCAATAAAAGCAAAAAAAGAAAAATAAATAAATAAAATTGTAGCAAAATAGTTATAAAGGTGAATAACAATTAGAAAAATTATAACTATGTTGCATTTGTTACGTGGGATTCTCGGTGCGGGAATAAATAGAAGCGTGACTTGTTGTTACTTATGCTTTATCAGAATTACTTATCATTGAGAAAAGTTATGCATGTATTATCGTTTCGCGGACTTCGTCCTTACCCTCTCGCGTCTCTAGCTGATCTCCCTGTCCCTTCTCTCTACCTTTCCTATCACCTCTCTTCTCTATTCCCCTACCTTTCAGGCCCAAGCCAGCAGAGGCGCACGCACGCATAGCTATATGCTATCGTACGTAACACGTCCGAGGCCGCGACGCCGACGTCCTCGGCGGCGCACAGTGGTCCCAAACGCTGAAAAAATTATCAAAATTCGTGCTTCACACGAATTTTCAATCAATTTCATCAATTTTGGGCTTATTTTACTCCTAAGGCCATAACCTTCAAGAATCCGTTTCCCTCCGTCCTGTGACGACTTTGTATATGTATGATTTTTATGTATATATATAGCGAATTTCGATAGTCACATTACTGTGTATACATAAAAACGTTGTTAAAATCAACCAATTTGTACCAAACTTAGTGTACGGGGGTTTTTGGGGTCACTGATTACGAATCTGTAGTTGGATTTGCGAAATTCAAAATGGCGGATCCAAGATGGCCGACAAAGTTTTCAAAAATCAACCGATTCGCACCAAATTTGGTGTACGGGTGTTTTTGGGGTCACTGATTACGAATCTGTAGTTAGATTTGCCAAATTCAAAATGGCGGATCCAAGATGGCCGACAAAATTTTCAAAAATCAACCGATTCGCACCAAATTTGGTGTACGGGTGTTTTTAGGGTCGCTGATCACGAATTCGCACACTAGGAGAAGGATTTATTAACTGTTAACATTTACGAATATTGGAAGAAAATTAGTTGGCATATTCATAACTACCATAATATATTTTTTATCTGAAGCTTTCACACCATTTTTATTATGAATTATATTTCTGGTATTTTTATAAAAAATTCCACTGTATAAATATTTTATCTAATTTACATCTTATTTTTGTTCTAAACATCATTATCATCATCATCATCATCATCATCATCATCATCATCATCATCATCATCATCATCATCATCATCATCATCATCATCATCATCATCATCATCATCATCATCATCATCATCATCATTACTATTCCCTTCATAATTTCGAACTTGATCGACACATGGAAAAGAACGGATCTGAGTGTATCATAAGCCTCTGGAAAATGTCCGTATTTGTTGCGATCCTATTGACAAACGAATAGTGTGAATATCATTCAATAAAAAAAAAAAAAAAAATGGCTGTACTTCCGAACACGGTCAGGCACCAATCGAGCTGAAAATTTGTGTATTTATGTTTTTTGGGATGCTGATTACGAATATGATAGTCCCGTTTGGCGCAAACGACCCTATTAAAATAGCATAACTTTCAAGGTACTATATCTTTTTCAATTTTTATTTTTAAGAAAAAAGAAAAAATACGTGTCGATTATTTTTCAAAGCACTACAAGACGGACCAAATGGAATTTTTCATGCAAGATCCCAATTGTTTTACTTTTAAAACAATCAAAGACAAAGCATAATTGCTTTATTTTAAAGTTTTTTGAGGTTAGGAAATATCAGTGATCAGCACAATGAAAAGTAATAAATGTTTCTCATCATTCTATGAAAAATTCATGATGGTTAATTTTTTAAAGAATTTTTTGACGCATAATACTATCAAAAACTACGCAACACTACTTTATTTCGAAGATTTTTGAGGTTAGGAAGATTCAGCGATATGTTAGACTAAAGTAAAGTGTCGATTCATGTTTTGGTATAAGAAATACACATGATAATTATTTTTTAACGTTCAAAACGTTGAAAAACTACGCAAAACGACATTTTTCGAAGTTTTTTGAGGTTAGGAAAATTCAGCAATAAGGTAGACAAACAAAGAGTATTAATTCATGTTTTGGTATAAAAAATACGCATGATAATCATTTTTTAAGAATTTTTTAACGTTCAAAACGTTGAAAAACTACGCAAAACTACTTTTTTTCGAAGTTTATTGAGGTTAGGAAGAATTAGTGATGTGCTCGATCAAAAATAAGTATAAATTTGTAATCAGCGATGAAAAATACATATAATTAAGCCTTAATTTGGATTTTTGAAAGTCCAAAATTATTTTAAATCAAGTAAAACAGCTACCTTAGAGTGATTTTGACTAATTGCAGCTGCCATATTGGTCCGCCATTTTTAATTTTGGAAAAAAGCCAGACGGCAAAAGAAAGCCTCCTAACTAAGCTACAGTTTGCGCCCATAAAACATTTCTTACGACTTATAGAATTTTGGGCAGATCTTTGTTCCGTTTCACAAA
Organism: Copidosoma floridanum; assembly: GCF_036245765.1. NCBI lineage: Eukaryota > Metazoa > Arthropoda > Insecta > Hymenoptera > Encyrtidae > Copidosoma > Copidosoma floridanum. The sequence goes on along the minus strand of NW_028321903.1, from coordinate 7,867,744 downwards.
GAACGTCCCATATATGTATGTAAGTGTGTGTGTGTCCATTATTACATACATATGTATATGTAGCCCGCTTAAGTCATAATTTGGGATGTTTTCATCGATATACAGAATGAAACTCATGTGTTTGGTCGTTTTTATACTTTTTCATTGTTTTATTACAATAAATAATGCGAATTGTTATAATTTGTTATATATATACCTTGATTACATATATATAATGATGGATGACACTTCGGAGGACATCGGATCCTTGTAACCTATGATCTTACGAACAAAATAAGCCCAAATTCGTATTGATTGAGTGAAAAATCACAGGAAGCGCGAATTTTGATAATTTTTTCGGCTTCCTGAATCACTGTAGCCAGTTTTCTGCTGCCTCGCGTACCGTACCTAGCGTGATCCAGGTGCAACTCAACTTTGGTGTATTAAATATTAAGATACCGTCTGTTTACCATTACAGTTTGAAAATTTGTAAAGTAACATTTGGCTATTCAGATAAAAAATATATCATGGTAGTTATGAATATGCCAACTAATTTTCTTCCAATATACGTAAATGTTAACAGTTAATAAATCCTTCTCCCAGTGTGCGAATTCGTGATCAGCGACCCCAAAAACACCCGTACACCAAATTTGGTGCGAATCGGTTGATTTTTGAAAATTTTGTCGGCCATCTTGGATCCGCCATTTTGAATTTGGCAAATCTAACTACAGATTCGTAATCAGCGACCCCAAAAACACCCGTACACCAAATTTGGTGCGAATCGGTTGATTTTTGAAAACTTTGTCGGCCATCTTGGATCCGCCATTTTGAATTTCGCAAATCCAACTACAGATTCGTAATCAGTGACCCCAAAAACCCCCGTACACTAAGTTTGGTACAAATTGGTTGATTTTAACAACGTTTTTATGTATACACAGTAATGTGACTATCGAAATTCGCTATATATATACATAAAAATCATACATATACAAAGTCGTCACAGGACGGAGGGAAACGGATTCTTGAAGGTTATGGCCTTAGGAGTAAAATAAGCCCAAAATTGATGAAATTGATTGAAAATTCGTGTGAAGCACGAATTTTGATAATTTTTTCAGCGTTTGGGACCACTGTGCGGCGTTTTTCTTTTTGATGTGTACTTATGTCTGTGTTATGTTGTTTGTGTTGTATAGCATTTTCTAGTTAGAGGAAAGAGGGTGGTTTGAAGCGCTCTATCCCTATTTTCTCTACTGGTTTAATTCGCTGTATTTCATGTGTATACATTTTTTTTGTTTATTGTTTGCACGCTTCCCTTGTACAAAAAATTTATCCTAGAATTCGCTTAGTTACTTATTATATATAATCGCTTAAATACAGTTTTCTTGCTTATCATTTATGTACATATGCATTATACAGGGTTATTATTATTAACAGTTTATTCTTGCATTGGATAAAAATTAATATAATTGTCAGTTTCATATTTTTTTTTTTTTTTTTTTTTTTTTGTGTTAAGGATGTCGAGGGTCAAGGTCTTACTGCGTTCATTAATTTTATTATTAATACATTTTTTTCTTCGTTTTGGTTGCTTGGACAATTATTGCCCTTGTATCAGTACGCCACTTAGGTTTGTCTTGATACCTTCCTGAAAAATTATTGCTTGTTTCAATGCCAAACTATTGTCCAGTGACGTTTTGTTGGCTCTCTGACTGGTGTGTTTTCGCTTATTACCTGAAATCATTTTATAACAAGTGAATAGCGGGGCCCCCCCGTGGGAATGGCACTTAAATTTGACTATTGCTATAAGAAAGAGAAGGCAAGCTGAGTCAATATGCTGAATCTTTGCACCTAACGTAACAGGGTAAAAATAATTTGTTTAATATTTATTATATGCTAATAGATCTTGCCATTAGGTACTTATTTGTTCTGCACCCCTTTTACACATTAAATTTTTCTGGCCTCTTGTTAAATTCTTATTTTTCTGTAACTGCTCTTTTTTTATGTTTAAAATGCTTAATATTTTTTCATCCGATGTCAATTTCAAATATTTCTTAGCTATAATACATGTTTGTTTCTTTCTTTGATTGGTGACCATGTACGTTGTTGGAAGGGAAATTATTTGGAAATTCGTTAGTATTTTGGCGGTAATTTGTTGGTTTTTTGTTTCACATTTCCGTATGATTCGCGAATGTTTGGTTTTTTTCTCTGGATACATGTATCTGGGTCAGACAATACGAGGGTTTTTGACTTCCCTTTACGTTGTCATAATCGAGTTGTTTTTTTTCTCTGGTGTATATCTCTTCTGCCCTGGTAGTACTAGCATTCACTAATAGTATTGTGTAGTGTTCCTTTAGCAGGGTTGCTCCATTGTTCTGGTCATTTATGTTTTATGTCCACTGCAAATTTTGAGGAATTTTTATCACAGGTGCCCTCTTAGGATGTTCTGGCTTCGTTTATGAGACTGATGACTCGTATTATAGGGTTTTTCCCATGTGAATACGTATGTATGTACATCTGAATGTATGTATATGTTTTTTTCTTTTTTTTTTATTGTTTGGAACTATCCCCTGTAGGCTCTGCTATGTTGTATGACTATGCATGTAGATGCTACTGTTACTGTCGTGGTGAAATGCTGTTTCAGATTTAATTGTGATTTTGATCTCTTATACAGTGGTGGAAGTCTTATCTTATATGGCTTCCATACTAAATGTGTGTGACCATTTCCCTTGTTCAGTTTTATTTTAATCTTATTATGTAATCGAATCTTCCAGAATTTTTAGTAGTTGTTGTCATCCTCTGATAACCGTTGATTTTGATGGTAGGTAAGGAATATCAGGATTGGCTATGAATAGAGTAATTAACGGATTATAGCTGAGTGCGGAATTGGTCAAAATTTTTCAATTGCAGCTGTATTTCTTGATAATTAAAATCAAAATCATTTGAAAATAAGATCTTTTTTTTTTTGGTTAAAACTTTGCATGTCTCACGTCCTTGAAAATCTACTCATAATACTGTTCTGAAGTGCGTCATATTTAATCGTAATTGTACTTGTAATTATTTTGTTATTAAATCCTTTTTTTTTTTTGTAATGTTATTAATGTTCTTCTTTTGATTGTTTTTTTTTTCTTATAGAAAACAATAATAATTAATATTATTTACCTATTTGTTATTATTCTTATTATATTTTTTTCTATAGTTTCGAGTACAAACATATAATATTCTTATTATAAACAATATTTCTTATTGGTTTTTTTTTTTTTGACAATGCCTGTTATTTTTGAGGGTTGCAAAATACGATAACTCTATCTTTTATCCTATTACTCATTTTTCTATAAGTTGGATGTTGTATAGCCAAAAATTTTACATAAGTATTCTTCTCTTTCTTCTTTTTTTCTTCGCCTTTACTTTAAGCGTTTGTCCGAAGGTCACAACGAGAAAAAGTTTTTTTTTTTTTTTTTTTTTTTTTTTTTTTTTTTTTTTTTTATCGATATTATTCCTTTAGAAAAGGGGGGTGGTAATTGTCTGAATGTCTGTTGGTTACGAAGTTATTAGTTATTTTGTACTTTCTTTCCGTATAATTTGTTGCTTTCTCTCGCGGCTCGTCCGAGGGCCACGAATTAATGAAAAGCAACGCTTTTCCCTATATACATTTATACATGTACGTTTCTGTGTATCCTGTCTTCCTATACAATATACTACTTTGGTTTACTATTTTTATTACTCTTATACTCAGTATTTCTTCTGACATTATTATAATTATTATATTACTATTATTATTATTATTAAAATTGTTGATATTGTTATAACTATCGTCGTTGTATTCTCTTCAGTTAATGGCTGACAGTCGCTTTAAGGTCTGGTGGGGGTGGTGGTTCAGGTGGGGGCCTTGTGCGCATTTCGTTGGGCTCCCATACTCCTTCTTGCTCCCTCTCACTCTTTTCCTCGCTCTCTGTATCCCATGCATCCTCTTCATCGTTTTCTTCGTCTTGTTCGTTTACGGCGTGGTCGTTGCTATCTCCTTCAAAATTTCCCTCTATGTTATCTCGAGGTTCCTGAGTATCGGAATCGTCGTATAATTTCTCATTATTAAATTTGGGTGAGTGATCGCCGCTAGTTTCTTCTACAAGGATTTGATAGTGTTGGTTTCTGAGATGCATGTGTTTAAATTCTTCGTCTTTTCCCCCCATGAATTGTTAGTATACTATCTTATCGGGTGATACTTGTAGGTGTAAACATATGTTTGCTTCATATTATTGTGAAAATATAAAAGCACATTCTCCGTCGCCGAATTCATGGCTGCTATTTAATATTTGTTTGGTTCCTTTTGGGTCCTTACATTTATTTATCCATTCTGACCCGCGTAGAATTTTTCTGAGCTCGTCTGTTGATTCTGTCAATCCGTATAGAAGTTTTAGGCAATGAAACAGACAACTTTCGTCTCTAGGGACATCGATCATTATTAGCTGTCTGTAAGGTTTTGCGCATTGGGTCCCCGATACTCGAATCTTTGCATCCTCTTGTTCGTTCATTGCGGTTGGTGTGCTATCGCTTTCCCATACATCGATTCTTATGCCCTATTTTCCTTTGATTTCTTTCTTCTCAATGTCGTTTGAGACCTTTGCTCGGTCTCGATTGGTTGTTTCATCAAATATTGACCTTAAATTGGTAATTTGACCTTTGTTATTATTATCCTTATCGTTTCCGCCGTTGGGTACCTGTGTATCTGGTGGTTATTGGCTCTCGTGTTCGTTCGGTGCCGTTCAGCTTCGTTCGGTCATTTCCGTCCCCCACTCATCTACTTGCTGTCTACCTTTGGCTCTACTCTCTCTCTGGTCATGTACCTCTCCTTTATTTTCCAATTTCCCTTCGCTTTCTTTGTCTCTGTCAGGTGTTTTTGCTGCTTCCCCTATTGCTTTCCTAGCTTTCCGCTCTCTCTCTTTCTCCGCTCTTTCTGCTGCCTCGCTATTCCGCGCTTGTTGGTTACCCAAATGTTTTTCTTGCTCATTATCCCTCTGCGTTGCTGCTGGTGTATCACAATGCGCGATAATAATTTCCTTTAAGTTGTGCGGGTGCTCGGCGGTGATAGAAAAATCTGTGATTTCCCTATGTAGAGTATCTAACTGTCGTTTACGGGTTCTGTGTTGTGTTTTCTCTGTTACACCCTTGTTGATAAATGGTGTGCTCCTTGTTTTAACCCCTTTTTCCATATTTTTTTCTTTGCACATGTACGCCAGTTTATCGTCCGCTGGTCCTTGTGACACAATTTTTTCTTTATTGTTTACTGCTGTAAGGGTGTTTTTATCTGCCTTATCTTTTAGTTTTTCCGTCCTTTCCCGTTCTGATCCTGTGTCTGTACTACTGTAGTTGTGGGTACCTGATACTTGTTCGCTTTCTCCAAGTTTTCTGGGCTTCTTTTTAATTGCCTTCTCGTCTGACTCGTCTGAGTTTGACGTTTCGATTTTTACTTTCCTGTTCTTTCGTATTAGATTCCTCCATCTCTTTGTACGCATTTTGTATATTCGTGCCGGTGGTGCATTTATGTCTTCGTGATTGTCCCTTTCCTGTTTTTCCTCAAGCTCGTATAGCTCCCAGCGTGGTAGTTCTGGGTTTCCTTCCCCTTTTTTGAGTACTGGATTGCGAGAAAGAGCATCCGGTGCTTTATTTTTCTGTCCAGGTCTATAAACAACATTGAACTCATATCCACGGAGCCTTCAATCTTGTGAATCTTAAGTCCGATTTCTTTGATGTGTGGAAATGTTTGAGTGGTTCATGGTCAGTTATAACTGTAAATTTACGAGCGAACAAATATGGCCTGAATTGCTCCTTGGCATACACTATCGCCAATAATTCCTTGTCATATGTCGGATATCGTAATTCACTGCCATTTAAGCTTCTGGATGCATATTCGCAAGGGTGATCTTTGCCTATTTCTCCCTGGCTTAAAATTGCTCCGATAGCGTAGTCGGATGCGTTGGTTGTTACGATAAAGTGTTCGTTTATGTCTAGAGCTCTCAGCACTGGCTCACTGCTCACAGCGTTTTTTAATTTTGTAAATGCATGTTCTTGTTCCTCTTCCCATTTAAATTCGGCTGTTTTTCTTGTAAGCTTTGAGAGAGGTTGGGCTATTTTTGCGTAATCCTTGATGAAGCGTCGATAGTACCCCGCCAACCCGAGAAATTGTTTCATTTTCCTCGCATTTGTTGGTTTAGGAAAATTTTTTACTGCTTCAATTTTTTCAGGATTTGTTTTGATCTGGCCGTTTCCTACAATATAACCGAGCACTTTCGCTTCTTTTCTAAGGAATTGGAATTTTCTTGGCTCTATTGTGAGGTTTGCATCGGCTAGCCGTTTTAGGAGCCTTTTGAATCTTATCTCGTGTTGTTCCAAGTTTTCTGCGAATACCATGATGTCATCTATATATACCTTTATCTCCCGTCCTTGTAAGCCTGCTAGTGCCAGTGTTATCACTCGCATGAATGTATTTGGTGAGTCTATGCATCCCATCGGCATTCGTTTATATTGGTAATGTCCGTTTGGTCCTGAGAACGCAGTTTTATGAGCGTCCTTCTCGTGAATCTCTACTTGGAAAAACCCGCTCTTCAGATCTATCACGGTTATATATTTTGCAGCCGCTGAATTTTCCAAAATTTCGTTCTGGAATGGCAGTGGATAGCACGTACCGACTGTTATTTCGTTCAATAGCCGGAAATCTGTTACGACTCTCCAGTGTTTTTCTTCGTTTGGTCCCACGTTTTTCGGGACAATCCACATATTTGAGTTATATGGGAATGTCGATGGCTCAATTATTTGTTGCTGCAGTAGTTTATCTATTTCTTCTTGCATCTGTTCTTTTAGTTTTATTGGGTAGCGTATTTTTTTGGCAACTATTAGCTTCTCCGTTGCCGTTGTTATTCGATGCTTAAGTAAGTTTGTAACTTTTAGTGGCTCGCCGTCGAGGCCAAATACGAATGGATTGTACTTTATGAGGCTCTGGATGTGGTTTAATTCTTCCATGTTTCAGCCAGATGTATCGACGATTTCCATTATTTTGCTTACTCGAGCCGCTATATCCAATTTCTTAATATCTTTGAAATTTTCGCTGTTGTTCTTTATATTCTCATTATTTTTACTGCCTACGGCATTTCTTTCTTTTATAATTTCATTATTTTTCACCTTTCCGTCTGAATTTTTAGCGATAAAAAGCCCAATCATGGCTTCGTTTAACCCTTCAGCGTCGTCCCCAGCGATGCTGAATGGTTCCGCCCCTTGTCTCGTTTCACATTCGAAAACATTTACTTCTGGTACTGGCACGTCAATTTTTTTTGTCTGATATGTTTATAATTTCTGCATATATCTTTAAGTTTTTGTTTTCTCCTATAAAATTTCCAAATAAGATTCCCTCCTTTATATTTTGTAGAGGGACCCAGCCGACTTGTACGTAGCTGCTCTCATCTTTTATACGCGCAAATATTATTTTCCTAGATTTTGCGGGGATTTTAAAATATTCTGGTTTTAGTAATGGGATTCTGATGCCTTTTAATTCTAAATAATTTTCTTTGGCACTTATGAGGCCATTATACAACTTAAAAGCGTTCCAGCCAATAATGCCTTCCATTTCTATCGGAAAGGTATCGGGGACTACGTGCAGATTCATTATTATACCGTTAAGAGGTATTTTAGTCGTCCCTAACGTGTAGCGTGCTCCGTGTGTGACGCCAGTTATTAGGACATTTTCTCTGCTCTCTATATGCGTGTCTGTAGTGAGACAGCATTTTCTTATAATTGATACTTTGGCACCAGTACCCGCGTAAAATTTTGCGCTATAAGATTGCAGCTGATTGCTGTTTAATATTACTGATGGTGGTGTGCTTCCAGTACTCGATATATTTACCCTGCGGAGAGGTAGGTTCATGTTTTCATGGATTTTTTCTTTACCAGCTAAAGGGCTACTAGTTATAAATTATGTTTTAATTCTTTTTTCTTTGTGGGCATTCTTAGCTGTTTGAGGAGCCTGTTCGAAGTCTGTTTCTAACGATACTTTAATTGTTTCATTTTTCATATACTTTTCTTTGCGTGATATCTCACTATCTTTACCTCTGATGTGTATTTTATTTGACTCTGTTTGCTCCCCTCCTTCAGCTGACTCCGTTTCGTTTTTATGCTCTATCTCCTTCTCTATTCTCGGGGCCCGCTCGGCGCTTGGGGAGCACGACAAGTGTCCTGCGAGTTTAAATGATCCGTGCTACGCGTGGATATTTTTTCATCAGGTGCATCGTTTGTTCCATTTGGAGGTTCTCTATAATTTCTGTTATAATTATTATTTCCTCTATAATTATTGTTGTTACCGTACTGGTTGTTGTAATTGATATTATTATTTCTTGAGTAATCATGATTTCTGTTGTAGTTATTATATCTGTTGTAGCCTGTATTCGTATAGGGGCTCCTTCTATAATCGTTGTTATAGTTTTGGCTATACGTATTAGGGGGGTGATAATAATTATTCCGGTAGTTAAAATTTTCTTCCGTCTATTCCCTGTTGTTATTGTTAAATTGTTCGCGTCCGTCCTCCAATTTATTTTCCCATTCTCTGCGTCTCTTACTAGTGTACGGCATTCGCTTGTATAGTGCCCCCTGCGTTTGGAGTAAGCGCAATTTTTATCCTTTACGTTTTGTTTATCTTGTGATACCTCCACTAGTGGCTCATTTGTCTTTATGTCTGGGTTTTGAATTCTCTTATTCACTGCGTCTGCTACTAATTTCATACATACTTTTGTAGCATGCTCCCCGTATTCATTGCAATATAAGCAATACTGATAGTCCCCTGTTATTTTATTTTTATCTGTTGTGTAGCGTATTTCTGCCTGCTCGTGGCTGCTTACACGATCGTCCGTATCTCTTGTTTCTGCTCTCGCTTGGTATATTTGGGCCTCGATTCGTGCCAGCATTATTTCTCGTAGACTTAAGTCGCTTTCCATTTTCAGCGCGGCTACTATAGCTTCGCCTAACGTTTTCGGGTTAAGGCATGTTACCCTGTAGTTATAAGGTGATTGTATCCCGTACGTATATTGCTTTATAGCTTCTTTTTCAGAGCTCTTCTTTAATGCGTGTCGTTGTCTGGGTGATAGTGTCGTGTCCGAATCGTATAGAGTTATTATTCTATCGTATAATTTTTGAACGCGCCTGCTGTATTCCTCTACTAATTCCCCTCTGTATTGTTTCACTACTTTTAATTTTGCTAATAACGTGTCGACGCTTCCGATGCTGCTGTACCTATTTTTCAATTCTACCAAGAATTCATCTACAGATGAGAACTGTGCCAGGCGTGGTCTAAATTCGGTGGCTGCTTCTTTTAGCTTATTCGCTAGTGAGCCTATAAAAGTTTTTTCATATACGGGGCTTACCGTTCACGATACTACTCTTACCATTTGTTCAAAAAGGGGTAGTTTAACAGAATCGCCGTCAAATATCGGTATGTTTACTGCTAGGTGACTTAGTGACGACAGTGTGTTCTGAATTGGGCGTTCGTAAAAAGGATTTCCTGTGTAATGTGGGGGTACTGTAAATTGGTCTTGGGCGTTTAAGTAATTTTCATTTGCCCAGCCTAACTCGTCCTCTCCTGCACGATAAACTGGTGCCACTGTGTTCTGTCTATAATAATTATTGTCGTGGTTTGTATTGTGGGCGATGCCGTAGTTCCCGATTTCTTGCTCACCTTGAGCTACTGGGGTTCACATTTGTGTTTGACGCCGTGTAACTTCTCCGTACGTCTGTTGTGATGATTGATGTTTTGGTTGTGTAGGTGTAGGTATTCGATTTGTATATTGTTGCACCGCTTGGGCCGCTGCTTCTCTTATTATATCGTGTAAATTAGTGTCATGTTTGGCTTGTGTTTTATCGCTATGTGGATTAGTGACTCGTCAATTCATGTCAGTTGTCGCGTTTTCACGTTCGGTAAAGGAAGTTAATTTTTCAAATACGGGGGGTCTATGTGTTTCTGTGTGGGATGGCGCATCAGTTTCGTTATTGCTTATGTTTTGTCTATGAGATAACTGTCTGCGTTTTATGCTTGGCGTTAATTTTCTTAACATTTTCATCATAAAAAGCCTCTGTTTTTTGCTGGCCTTCTGCCACTCTGTCCATGTTTCTGGATCATCTTCTAAATTAATCTGTATTACTTCGTCATCTGTGTCAATTGGTCCTGTTTCGTGTATATCTGTACACCTCACGGCTTCTTGTTCTCCCCTTCCCAGTGTATCATTTGTTTCTACGTCACTCATATCTTTGTTCTTAAGTCTTTTTTTTTTTTCTGTAGTTTCTCTTGTGCTTTTCTAGTTCGTATTTATATTCTTCTAATCACAAAACGCCGTCGTTTCTGTGTACTTTGTGTTAACCTGATAGATACGCGCGCTCTATCGAGTGTTAGTCGATAGTCTTTTTTTTTCGTTTTCGTTTTCGATTGGCTCCTTGTATTTATTAACTAATTTGAAAAATTTTGTATGGGGTGTTTGTCGTTTGTATCGGTTATATGCTTGTGCATGCAATTATGGGTTGCCGCTAAGGTCTGAGGATATTGCGATTTAGAAATAATATCGATATTTAAGTTTCTTCTTTTAGGTGCGTATTTCCCTCGGGGGTTATGAGTATAGTATATACGAGTAATAAAAATTCACTTACTAGATTGCCGTGACGATGGTCAGCATAACGATGATCCCGTGAATACTTATAGGTTCCTTCTTTGATGCTTTCTGGAGTTGCTCAGCTTCTGCCTTTGCTCGTTGTTCCCTTTTTCTGTGCAATGTATCCCGTGTTCTGTGGCTGTAGTCCGGGCTTGGCGTACCGTGCTTTCTTCTCTTTGTCTGTATTTTTCTGGGTTGAGTGAATGGTAGCTGCCTCTAGTGTCCTGGTATGTTGGTCCACTGGCTTAATATGCAGTTTTTTTTTGTCTGGTATCCTTGCAGTATCAAAGATTTTTACGATTATATCTTTCTGTTCTCCTTTATTTTTCCAATTTCCTTATATTGTGGCACTTGACACACTGAATTTGGCGTCTGGCACTTCTGACAATTTTTTCTTTGCGGCGAGAGATATGTTATTTTTCTTTCTTTTATTTATTCCGTTAATTAAAACAAGAAAAAAATTAATTAAAAAAAAAAATTTTTTTTTTGTTCTGCGAGACTAAGTGATTTCCGCACACGCGACAGACCGTAAAAAATTTTATCTGTATTTCACTTCTGACACCAGCTGTTACGTGGAATTCTCGGTGCGGGAATAAATAGAAGCGTGACTCGTTGTTACTTATGCTTTATCAGAATTACTTATCATTGAGAAAAGTTGTGCATGTATTATCGTTTCGCGGACTTCGTCCTTACCCTCTCGCGTCTCTAGCTGATCTCCCTGTCCCTTCTCTCTACCTTTCCTATCACCTCTCTTCCCTATTCCCCTACCTTTCAGGCCCAAGCCAGCAGAGGTGCACGCACGCATAGCTATATGCTATCGTACGTAACACATTCTTATCTATGATTAAAAGTAGACCGTAAGTTCGATCGAAAAATTTGCATACAGCAGCTTATTGCAAAATCGTTAAGTTGAAATCTGGATTTTTATGGATTTTGGTCCTGCCCATTGTACCAAAATCAAGCTTGCTAGAACCAAAAGAAGTAGACAAAATTTGTGATTGGTTCAATATTCATACTATAGAATAAATAAATAAAATAATTGTATGAATAAAACCCGTAGCTTAAGACACTTTTGTCGTGAGTAATTGTTTTAGCGATCTGGAAGTAGTTGGTTTTGATTGTACTAATTTATTCATAAATGAAGCTAAAAAAAATTTTTCTTACAATGACTGAAACTAAGATACGCTATTTTTAACTTTGTGCTCGTAGTAGCTATTTATTAACTGTTTTGAATGTAGACCGTACCCAGCATCTTCTTTATTATATAATAAACATTAGGAATTTTTTTTAGACCGATTAAAGCAACTGTTTTATCACAAACTAATATAAAAGTGCGGGTAAGCTCTGGTACCAGAAATTTTGAGATGTTTAAAAAATTACTTGGTAACAAAATAGTAGACAAAAGTGATATAATATGTCTTCAAGATTGTTTTTTCTTGTCTTCCTACTGGTGCTATTAATTGAAAGCTATTTTCTTTGTATGCTATAAAAAAATGTACTAATTTGTCGAGAAAATTCGGAAAACAATTTATCAACCTCTATATCGATAAAATTTGTTCTCGACTTTCTACTGGTACTATTTATTTTATTGTATCACTATACAAATGCATCGTAATCAGCACTAAAACAGAAGGCAGACTAAGTGTTTCGTGTTAAAAAAAACTTAGCTTTGCTTATGATTTAATCATACGCAAAAACATACCGCAACGATTAAACTATTAAACACTTTAGTTTTAAAAAATGTCAAGATTGCTACATCCATAGTTGATACAAATTATATTATAACTAAAAACCATCCGTCCATCAACATTCAGATAAGACGCATTGTGAATATAAAGCAAGCTCATATGACAAGAGAAGCTTGTACATCGTTTATGTGTGCGCGTGTGTGTACTAGCTTCAAGGTAAATGCTTCATAATATGCTGACATAAAATACGGCCAGCCTCATTGTAAAAATGCATGTATGTATGAATGAATAGTTACTTGCTTATGAATTGTTCAATTCTGATAATGTATACTAATTTAGAATTATTAGTTCACACATTACTTCATAATATTCAAAATTGATTGTACAATCGTCAGAAGGATTAATTTCAAAATTGTAAACTTACTGTCGCAATTAAACTTGTATTTGGCGTTCTTATGTTGCTGATACGAGCTTTTATCATGACCGACCCAAGAACTCAATCGCACTTGTCAGAAAATGCGATTGGTACTGTTGTATTGTTATTTTCTAATATGTAAAATCATAACATGTAACACCATCGTGCAACTGTCAATGCAGTTGGCAAGAAAATCGCTCATTGGTTGACCTCATTTAACCAAAGGCTTCTTTTACTCGCTCTGATGCTATAAAAACGCACCATCTAGAGGAAAAAGCGCTCTTTTTACGTATGTCACCTGTCTTCTAAAGGTTTAGTCAACTTTTGATTCTCGCGACTCGTGAGTACCTTATACATGTAAGGCATAACGTGTTGGCTGAGGCAACTTAAGTGCGTACCGAGAATATCAAAAGTATCAGACTCCGCTAAGGACCGAGGTAAAGAAAAGAAGGCCCACCGAAAATGATTCCGGTGATAGCAGAGAAAGCAGAAATCGCAACATCTTACTGGCTACGAACTCGTTCGTGTAGCTTAAGGGAACACTGACGGTTACAGCACGAAGCATAAGGGAACTTCGAAGCAGCAGTAAAAATAATCAGTGATAGATGTAAGTAAAATAACAGTAATAAAACTTACGCTGAATCTTGTTAAAGTGACCCGATTACATTGTTTTTAAACAAACGAATTATTATGAAATAGCTTTCATAAAGAAATACATTAATTACCCTTATTATTTAAATAAAGATTTTTATTTGATACAAAAATATTACAAATAAAGCTCACGAGCTGAGATCTAAGAATCCCACGAATGGCACTTAAATAAAACAGTTAAGACCAAACTCTGAACAAGTCAGGCCATAACAAGATCTTTATTAGCAAGGTTATTCTATTACGAAAAAAAAACATAGACAATAATAAATATTAAAGTTTATACTGAAACTTATGTAAGGCACATTTCAAGTAGTTTTCAAGTCTGCATTTTAAATTTTATTCATTGGGGGGAAACAAAATGTGAAACACAGATTTTCACACCACTTGTGTAAGTTTTATATTTTAACGTTATCCTTTAAGCTCCATATATTTGTTGTTTTCACTGTAAACATAATGTTAAATAATAGTTCATCTAGGAATTTCTTAAAGTTACTACTCTGTCATTATGAATACGAAAATAGTCAAGACTTTGTACTAGGAGCATGATTGCCAAACGAAATGTTCTAAAAGAGAAATCATCAATCATAACAAAAATGAATGAACAACAGCGAGCTTGTTAACAATTAACGTAAGGTTTTTATTAAGTTTAATTTTGCCATATGAGTGCAAAAATAACACGTTGAATGTACAATCATAGCACTTAAAGAATTATTTATACGTTGCAGCAAAAAAGTCATACAACCTGAGCAAAAATACAACTTATGTAATAAAAATTGAAATGTACAACTAAAAGAAAAAGTCAGTCGTAAAGATTATGTAAGGCTAAGCATACATGTAAGAACCACAATGAACACAATCCATCATGGACACAAACTACATGTTCATTAGAAGAAACAGTGAGCCCCTGAACTAATGACAAGGATGTATAAGTAACGTAAAAAAGTTGTAAAGGACTTAAACTATAGTAAGTATAAGACTCTTACGAAAAGTTATGTGCAAAACTAAAAATAAAATTTGGTTCTTATTTTGTTTTAAATAAGAAATAAAAAGTTTTTTTATAAGTTATTAGGTTTTTGTATATCTAATTTTTTGTTCATGTTATTATTTAATAGTCTGATAAAAATCATCTTCAATAATTGACTCTTAGATTTATCAGGTTCTTAATTAAGAACATACAAATCATCAAACTGAAAACCCTATGAACAATGCATAGAATGACCGTACAAGCATAAAGTATCATCATTGTGTCTCAAGCATGGTTTGTGCTCGCACGAGCGTCCACGTGAGTGCTTATTACTTTAGTCGGTATATCGCACTCCACATTCACATAAGATCATACGGACGATGCTACTCTTTTTTAATTCATCCGTTGTTTTCTTTCCTAACTTATTAATGTTTGTCAAACTGCCAAAACTGGTGTGAGTAACCTTCATAATGTACTTTGACAAAGCTTTACGAAAAGCTCCTTTAAAAAAGGAAAATAAAAGATTATGAGAAACGCATTTCTGCTTAAAGTTAAATGTAAAAGGGACAAAGATCATTCATCACGTCACACTTCTGATAGTTTGGATAGTTTGATTAAATGAATACTGCTACGTATATTAATGTTGAACAAAAATCTGCATTGTACGTAAATTGGTAGCACATTACACAGGCAACAATTTTTAATGTCGTGGCTTGCTCCCACACAGATTACTTGCATTCAATATTGTTCAGTAGTTGGTAGTCAAGGGAACTTGGGTTAACTCTATAGTCTGGAATAGGGTATATGGAGACAACTATTTCTACTCGAGACTCCATGCAGCACTTAATCAAGGTAATAGCACCTACTTGAATATCTCTAAGGCTGATCATAACGATGCTCTCGATGGCACGATCTGCATCCTGGGCACTAGAAGTCTAGACAGTCATAGCTGAGTGAGCTCGTATTCATTACTGCTGGGGCTCTCGTTTTTTCTCAGCTTATTTTTTTTAAGCACGCAGTATCATGCTAAGCGAGATTCTACCGATGCCACGCCACGCTGCTCCAGTATCAGTTGCGCACTGCAAACTATACGGCCCACTACATACTTGTAGCAAGGGCACTAGTGTGAAATGTCCAAAATCTCTATTCTAGCTCCGAGTACACCAATATATCTTTGGTGGCCGTTTACATATTTATACAAACAACAGCACAAAGACTTTAAGGGTATAGGTGGGAAGTGTGGGAGGAAAGTCAGGCTGAGTTCTACAGTTATGTTAAATAGCTTTACCTCTGGGCCTTACCAAAACTTTAGATAGCTTGACTTCAAATCCGTCTCTAACTTAGATTTTTGATGTTGGCTGGAAAAGAAAGTTATTCTTCTATAATGTAGGATTTTTTAGCAAAAAAATTGCATTAAACAGTAATATAGGTATTTGGCTCTCATAATTACTGTAAGCTGAGTTTTTTTCCAAGTATTAAGTAGAGAACGTCTGTAGATTAATATACCCTGCTTCATTATACTTTCATTATGCAGCAGCTACTGGCTCAGCAACCGCTTGGACAGTAAAGACTGGAGCTACAACAATGAACACAAGCCTTACAAATGCAGCAGTGACAGGTTAGTTGAAGAAAATAATAATGCAACATACAACCAATGTGATCGTTCGTTAAAATATTTCAAGTTCTTGTTAACAACATACTCTGAATGCAACAAGTCTTTTAGTAAATGATTAGATATTAATAGATCAGAGTGCTTACAATTTTAGGTGTAGTCATTATATACTATAATATAGTTAACGTAAGTTTTGTCAAGACTACATCCTTTTTTAGATATTACTTGATTTTTAGAATAAAGAAGAAATATAGGCAGTAGGGATGACTTACAATTAATTGTGTTGCCACAGTACCGTGGCAACTCATCACAACAATACTTTCAAAAGTGTAAGCCACACTGTACTGTGCAGTAATAATACCCTTAGCGCTTTTTCTAGCTAGTGCTTGGAATATCCTTCTGTATACATTATAAGGAAAAAGGTTGTACATTTTTACAACAAAAAACTTTACAGTGAGATGTGTTTTATAAAGGTACCCTGTAACAAAAGAGTGACAGCTTGCAGCCGTTGTGATTATGTATTCGAAGACAGTACTTTTGTTTTATTCGTGCACGACAAATTTTTTCCTTTCATGTTCTTACGATGGAGAAGATAAGCATGATTCAATTGAAAAAAAAAAGGAAAAAGAATTCAACACCCTATATTTTAATGTTGCACAGTGCAGATAGCTCCAAAAAAGCTGGTCAAAAGTATTAAAAAAAATACCAAGTGTTGAGTTGGCTGTAGTTTACCATCAAGGGTCATAAAATACTCATAACTTTGTCTATTTCTGTTTACCTGCTCCAAAGTAGTAGTAGTAGTAGTAGTAATTCTACCTCTTTTGAAGCACTGTTGATACTGCTTTTATGTTACTAAACGACGTATGAGTTTCAAAATTTATATTTTGATAAACGAAATAAGTTTGATGAAAGAAAATACGCTTTTGAATAGAGGTAGAATAAAATGATAAATAATTAAATAATCTTTTTTTAGCACTTCCCATAAGTCAAACAACAATTATTGTTAATTTTATTGTTTGAAAAACGTTCAATTATTACAATTTATTACTTAAAAAAATTAGTTGTTGTACGTTGTTCTTCCATAAAAAAAATTTTGAGTCTTACTTTATTATATTATAAATTGATTGAAAAAATTGCTGCACAAAATTGTGCCTTTTTTTTATTTTTATATTGTAGTGAAAGACAATTATGTTACTCGATTTTGGTAGTAAATTGACTGTGAACAATTAAAGCTAAGAATTATATATTCTCTACTTAACAGTTATTTTTGTATGCATCCAACCTCATTATATAAGAAACAAAGCGTGGGATACACAAACTTTAACATAAATGACACACTCTAGCACACACCCAAACACACCTTCACTCATACACATACAATTTTTCTCAAGTACCGTCGTATATAAATATATTGATAAAGATGGGAAGCTTATAACCATAATTAGTTAAAGAACGACGACGTGACAAGTTAATAAAAATGGTGAGTAATTTGAACTTCTCTCATTGTAAAAATTCTTAAAAAACAAAATAATGTACCAAAATAAATAAACATTGATGAATGCAAGTTTTTTTTTTTTTTTGTGGAGCGAGGAGAAATGCATTAAAGCACACCGCAGGGACAGCGGTTGTGTGGGACTTGGAGAATTTTTATTATTAGACCATCCATACCCACTACCCCCCCCCATGCCGTGTGGCTTTAGTTCCACCCCGAAACTTTGTTAGCATTACTTCGGGGTGGAGCCACCAGGGAGAACATTGTATCTCACAGCGTTAGCGAGCAAGCTCGTCACCAGTTGCTAGAGGTGTTAATCCTCTCAAGTCCTGAAAAGGACTCGGGGTCCCTAAGGACTGGCACCTATGTCTAGCGCTTCTTTGTAGGATGCTTTCTTACCTCTTAGCCTTGATCATCTTTGACAACCTACTCAGGAACCCCTGCTTCCTGCGTGGCAGTTCTCTCCTCTTCTTTCTTACGCTAAATGATAGACGCAACGAAGCCATCCACTGTCTAAAATCCCTCTTTGGTGCATAGCATCTCAGAGATGATGGTTTCGGGAGCGGGTGCCACGCTGATCCCGTCCATCAGCTGCTGGTGCTTACGGTACCATCTCTCACATAAGAAAAACGTATGTTTGATGGTATCATCTAACGCAGGGCAGTAAGTGCATCTGGGTGATGCTATCACCACCATGCGATGGAGATAGGCATTAAACTGGCGATGCCTGAAGAGGAACTGGGTAAGATAGTAATTCACCTCTCCGTGTCCTCTCTCTACCCATGGCCGCAGGTGCGGAATCCACCGATGCGTCTACCTATCCATACCAGACCAACTCCACTCCTGTTGCCACGTCATCAACATTTTGTCCCACCTGTTACTATCACCTTAGTCACCGGAAAACAGGAACTTCCTTCACCACTCCAACGCAAGCAACATAACAGGAATCATTCGTGCTATTACCATAGCAGCAGTGGAGGATACTGTTCAATAGGCGCACGCGATTCTCAGCGATCCAATGCAGTGAGGCCCCAGAAATTCTAGTGGCTTTGTCGGCTGCTCTCCTGATGTGCTCCCAAAAGGTGAGCTGTGAATTGATGCACACTCCTAGGTAGCGCACTACCGGACTCGCTCAGGTTACCTCACCCACAACGTTCAGGCAGAAGTCTCGCCCGAACCATCTCTACCTGGTAAGAACGACCATTTCCATCTTTTCAATAGCCAGCTCGAAACTGTGATCCTGAAGCTACTCCAACGCGTCTCTCTCAGACCGTCTTTTGTATAGTACCGGAGTACTTGGTCCTGGAGATAACTGTCCAAGATCTTTCTTAGGTAGACCGATATATACTGGCACCTCAATTCCCTCATTATATAAGACCATTCTGCCGAGTTAAGGGCATTCCTGATGTTGAGCGTCATCAGCCAGAGCCATAACCGTAGAACGCCCCTTTCCATGAATCCATGCTGATTTTCCGAGAGGCTGATTTCTCCTCTTAAGCAAGTTCTTATCAGCCTCTTAAGCATTTTTCTACAATTGCCCAACATACGTAAGGGTCGGAATGACGATGAGACCAGGGAGGGTTGTTTGCCCTTGTCCAAAAGAACAAGCCTTTGGATCTTCCAACGATCGCTGAACAGTCCAGCGTGCAGGCTTGCATTAAACATGTCCAGCAAAACGTTCAACTTCTCCACAGCTATAACCTTAAGGACTTCGGAAGGCACCCCGTCTAGGCCAGAGGCCTGTCGCCCTGGCGTCTCCAATGCCACTGACCTCAGTTTATCAAGGGTAAAGAGAGGCACTTGACCTGTACTTATATTTCCCCAGATGCGCGAACAGCATCCTCAAGCTCGGCAAGCCGCCCTCTAAAAACGCCAATCAGAATGTTAAGGGAAATATAGCAACTCACATAGTACACACTCCCACACCTGATCCACATGAAACCATCTCCACCTCCAGTGTTGGATACGAAGAGCCTGTCGCTGCGGATCAGGATGGCCGTGCATTTCGTCCTGTCGCAGTACCAGCCCCGGCCCGGTAACGTGTGGGGCGGCTCATATGTAAAGAGCAAGTCCACACCTCGGGCACGTGCAAGCTGGTCCAGCAGATAATGTACGAGTACGGTCCTATCAAGATTTACCTGAAGGATCACCGCTATTTTTGCTGAGCTTCTCCTTCAAACGCCCGCAGTGCTTGACACCCGGCAGTCCCAGAGACGTATCTGGTGTTTGGTTTGGAGACGACGCATTCACACAGGTAACAGCTCACTCCTTTTTTGGAGCAGTTACGTGCTACATGGGCCCGTTTTACCACACCTCCAGTACACCTTGGTCCTGTCAGGCCCACCACACTGCCTGGCAATGTAGCCAAAGCCTAGGCACTTGAAGCAGCGCTGAGTTTTGGACTTGAGCTGTATCCTGCAGTTTACCCAGCCCAGCTTTATGTGATCCATCTTATTTAGGATTGTAGCCACCATTACAGGTGCCTTAACGTAGGTAACCCAATTTCCTCTGACAGTGCCAGACGACAGCCCCACCTCTATGACAGGGGCCCTCTTTTTCTTAAAACAGCGTCTAAGTGCAGCCTGCACGTCCTGCTCTGTCACTGTAGGGTCAACGTCTCTAATCTTGTATGTCAAGCGCGGGATGTATAAATGCAAGTAGATAAATGTTGCACAAAATAAAGATCAATTAAATAGTAATATTGTAAAGTTTACAATAAGAGATTTATTACAAGGATATTCTGGCACTATTATAACCAAGAAAAGTTCTAAAATTATTATTTGATTAATAAAAAATAAAAAACGAATAAGTTAACAAATAAGTTAAACAAATAGAAAAACGCAAGATCGAATTATTTACTTTTTTACTTAAATGGAAATACTTAAGAGAATGGAGTGACCTGAAAGAAGATTAAGATATAATCAAAGAAAATGCTAATGTAACTGCTTTAGAGGAGCATTTTATAATTGAAAAATTGATGTATACAAAGCCATTACTACATTAAACTTTATCTGACTCTTCTATAAACATTGTTAGAATATTATTATCCAAAATTATAGCAAGATGAGAGAAAAGCTTCAGTAAAGAGTGAACATTTTCGTGAAACAATAGAAGTTAACTCAATTAATTGATTGAATTGGAAACAGATGATGAAAAGATCTACAGTAATCGGTAGACTGACTGCGTTTTTTAAAACTTATCTGATAGAAGGAATTCTTATAGATGCAATAATTTTAAATAATTTGATGTATTTCATGACAGACGGGGTGAACCAGGGATCAGTGAAGTAAATTCTTATAAATTTGACATAATATTTGTAATCAGCAACTTCAAAAATCCTCTAGTTTATTGTTTGAAATGCATTACTTACATTTTTGACTTTTGACCATATCTTGTGGAATCAGCTGCACCACGCTCAAGTTAACTATGTATATTATCATTTTAGAAATACTTTTTAAACAATCATTTCAATGTTTCATCATCGATTGAAATGACAGCATGGAGTTGCAAAGTACCTGGCATTAATTTTGCTTCATGAAATCAAGATTTAAGTGTAATTTTACATTTTTCATACGACTCTTTACTCAAATAAGAAACTTCTATTTCCTTGCAATGATTCTTTGCCCAGTCGTTCAAGTTTTCTGCTGCTAAAATTCGGTTATTAGAGGAACTTTGAAGACTTGCACGTCTTGCACCTTTCTTCAAGTTGGCTCCAATACCGTCACACGCTCCCTTTCCGTGAGCAGTAGCAAAAAAATGCCATTCACAATTGACTTTAAAATCTTTTTTGTAAAAAAGTGTGTTTCTAGAAGTGCTCTTATTTTTTAAATGTTGACTGGATCCATCAGTTATGTTAAAAGTTTTCTTTACTACAGACTTTGATTTTAAATAATTTATTATAACTTTTTGATACTCAAATGCAGCGATTGTGTCATGATTAAGGTTATTGGAAATAACAACAATACTTTTGCGTTTAAGCTTATCTTTGTCTTTATAATAAAAAACAACTGTGAAAATGGAAGCTTGGTTATTGTTCCAATGGTAAAATTGTGTTTTATTTTGTGTAACAAACGCATGATTTTCCGAAAAATCACAAGTTACAGTAAATTCTACACTTAGTAAATCAACAAAATCATGAGAATTCAAGGTTTGTGTGCTAATGGTACATCTGTCTGTTTTAAACCACGGTTCACATTTAATTTCAAAAATATTATGTTTTTCCAAACATTTAAGCAGATGTGGATGTAACGTTGACATATTGGGACAATCCAGACATTCTACACCTTAGAAATATTTCTTAATAGTGCTAATGCACACTACTGCTTTAATAGAGTCGTAGTAGTTTTTAAAAGGCAGTTTAGTATTTTCCGATAACTGCTCCAGATCTATAGCTTCAAGAATTAGTTTAAAATAAAAAATCAAATATTCTATTTTAATAATAAGATACTATATTAAGTCATAACGTATGAGCATACTTCATTGTTAAATAAATGATTAAATGTTACAAAACTAATAATATTAGTTAACTTAAGCAAAGCGTGGGGCGGTACTGATCTTTGGCGCACGTTTAGATGGCCGAACGTCTACTCTTTGGTATAGTTTACTTCGACTTTTTAGTGAGAGCACACTGTGAAAAAAGACGTTTTCAATGCAAAAAACCCCAGCTTTCCATCTAGCCTATCAAAAAAAAAAAAATTCATAAATGCCTTTTTTGAGATATAATACGTTTTGTGTCTTTTTTCAGTAAAATAATTTTTTTTTAAACTAACCATACCACCGGAAAGCAGACTGGAAAATAATCAAAAATGCCATTTGCAACATTTTTTAAGAATAGGTATAAGGCCGAGAAAATGAGCTGAAAACAGTGATTTTAAGCGCTCGTGTGGTAGGCCTGGGACGTTTTGCGTAAAACGCCTTACCTGTTTAAAAAAAGGAAACGATTACAAGTTGTACTGTTGAAAATGGGAAATGTGTGTATACAATTGAGGGTGTATATAAAAAACAATGATAAAAGAATGAGAAAAAGGGTACAGAAGATGGAAGAGTTTGAAAAAACTTGTTGGAAGTTACAAAAATATTTAATTTTACTTGCCTTTATTTTACATGAATTCAAACGCAACTCAGTATAACTAAATACAAACTTAATATTACGAACAATATGAACTAAGAATAGCCTCTAATTACCAATGAAAATTGAAACTTTGTTATTGTACATATTTTGGATGGTAAAAATCATACCACTTCAGTTTCTTAAATGCATGCATATGTATTATTTTAATTTATACCTTAACTGTCAAAGTTAATGCATAACTTTTTTTTTAAGAGAAATAAGACCAACACTAAGAAGAACAAATGATAAACCACGTTATACATGAAAGTAAGAGAGTTTGGAGTCGCAAGATTTAAGATTCTTGCTTTTGGTCTACACTGCCAAAATCAAACTTTTTTTTTAAGTATTTAAGTCACTCAGATAACCATTTTTTTGAAATAACAATGCATTCTAAGCAAAAATGTTGTACTCCTATCTTTTTTTTCTAGGAGGCTTAGGAAAAAAGTTACATGGATTTTGTTTGACTTTCACTTATCAATTTTTTCAAAGTATGATCAAACTCCTTTAAGCATTCCTGTATACTATACTGTATTCTGTACAATATAAGAAGAAACACAATTGCCTTCAAACACGAGCAGGCAGATTCTGCTTTCACCTTAAACAGTCTTTTGTATACTAGTTCATGTTTATTGCTGTTTAAAAAATATAGCTTATTTGGTTTTTTAAAGTGCAAATTCAAATAAATTAGTAATTTTCAGTTGACTCTTTTTTAAAAGTAATTTTGGCTTTTGACTCTTTTCACAAGAGTAACATTTAAAAATTATACTCTTTCGAAAAGGGGGGATTGAAATTTACTTTGTTGAAAACAGTCATTCTGGCTTTTCTCTCTTTTCAAAAAAAAAAAAATTTGATAGTAATAACTCTTTTGAAAAAAAAATAATTTAAGCTTGCTCTTTTAAAAAAAGTATAGTTGTGGCTTTTTGTACCTTTCATAAAATTATTTTGGTTTTTTACTTTTTTTAAAAGAGAAAATTTGAGTTTGACTTTTTCAACAGAGTAATTCTGGCTTTTTACTCTTTTCAAAAGAGTAATTTAAGGTTTTTACTCTTTTCAAAAGAGTCAAATTCAAACATTACTCATTTGGAAAGAGAAAATATTAGAAACTACTATTCATAAAGAGTAATTTTGAGTTCTTACTACTTTGAAAAAAGTAAAATCGAGAAATTACTCTTTCTAGCGTCCACTTTAACTCTTTCAGGCTTAGAGTATAAAAAGGTTTTATGACTTATTTTGGAGTTTATGAAAGTAAATTAAATAATTATTTTTATCTAAATTATCTTGCATTACTATTATTTTTGTGTTTTTATGTAAACATTGAATTATTTCTTTGTCAACTATAAAACAACTGTGTAAAATATTTCTGTAAGTATGAAATATTTTAATCATTATTTACTTACGCAGACTTGTCACCAACTTTTAATTTGTTTTCCAAATTTCTGCTGATATAGCATGAAGTAAGAAGAATTATTAATTAAGAAAAATTCTGACATTTGTTTGTTTTTTTTTTTTTTTTTTTTTTTTCAACGCCCCAAATGGCATTAATCCTCTTAGTACCCAAAAAAAACGTTATTGTTATTTTCATAATACTAGTATTGTTGAAAATTTCACACAAGTTATACAAATTAAGTAATATTTTAATATAAATTTCTTTTTGTATTTGTTTGTCTTCAAAATGTAACAAAAGCAAGTATTCGTAATTTTATTCACTTTTTTAATACATGTACAATTATTCGTAACTTTACCATAAATTATGGGCTTATTTTGCTGGGATCTTTATTTAAGTTAATAAAGTTTATTGCGTTTCAAAGATAAGAGTTATATATAAAACCAGTATGCTTTTAGAATACAATACTTAATATATCAAGACCTCTTATAAGTGCATTATTTTTATTAAGTTTGAAATATTTGTTGTTAAAAAAAAGCATTGAGAAGTTATACTTAAGATGGCTCATAGTGCCCCAAGTGGCAGAATAGCCTCCATTACCCCTGAACTATATGTTGGTGCAATTTCAGACTATCACACCTGAGAACATTGATTAGCAAGTTTGATAGTTGCACCTATAGATATAAATCCACTTCCTTACGTTTCTAGATTAACCTTCGTTTTGGACTTAGAACATGTAATATCTTTTTTTTCACTCTGCAATTTTTCACTCTCTCCACTTTATTAAAAAAAGAGTTTATACTGTCAATTCTTTAAGTTTTATTTTACCATGGATTTCAATATAAATGTATTGGCTCAACATCAAAAAGGTGATGAGCCACTTTAAAATATACATATCTAAAATCAAAGTTGTTATACAAGCCAGAAATTTTTTTTCATCTATTTATTTATTTTTAAGTGCAAATACTGCTACTATATTTTTTGAGAAGACGTACTAAAAATTTATGAAAAAAAACACAATGGAGTACATTTAATTTACTTCATACAAATCTCTGATAATAGGAAGAACGTGAATAGGGCGCAAAGACAAGCTTAAAGTTAGTCGTGAATTTTTTAAACGTACTGCTAACTTTTTCGTGTTTTCAATCATCTGACTAACTTCTAAACTATAAAAATTATCATTCTTTAATATGTTATCTTAAAATTTAATGTGCTAATATTTTGGATTAGGCTACTTTTCGTTGAAAGATTGTATGAGCAAAACGAAAAATGAGAACCTTCTTTATTTCACTAATTTATTTTAAACTGAAAAGGGGGTGTTAGCGCGGAGCCCGCAAACACGCAAAGCCTCGCTAGTATATATATATATATGAGATATTCTTTGTAAACGAATGACCCTCTTTTCTCCAAAATTGGTCTAATTTATTTAGGTTCTATATGTAGTCAAATAAAAGGTCTGAGCATCTAGTGTTTAATGCCGAGAGGCATATATATACAGTCAACATTCCTGATCCAATTTAGCTGCTTGAGCCTCGTGACCTATAGATTTTCCTCAATGATGCTACTATAAATCTCGTGGAATAAACACTGTAGGGATGAAAAGACTTAAATTTAAAGTTTTACGCTCCTATATCAAAATGAGTATAAAAAAAGTTTTTGTGTGCAATAAAATCCAAAATGGCAGCAATAACACGTGACCTACAGGTTTTTTTTCTAGAAAACTACTGTAAACCTCGCAGCATAAGCCTTACAATGATCTAAGAACGCTTCAATCAAAAGTCTTGAGCTCTTTTACCAAATGTTGTATGAAAAAATTGTTTGTCTGTTATGAAATGCAAAATGGCGGCAATAACACGTGACCAATAGCTTTTAAATTCTACAGGGGTCCAAAAAAGATTGAATAAGAAGTCTTTAGCTCTACTATTAAAAGATGTATAAAAGAAATTATTTGTCTGCTATAAAATCCAACATGGCTGTAAAAACACGTGACCTTCGAAATTTTTTAAAAATAAAACCACTATAAATCTCGTGGCATAAATTCTACAACCATCTAAGAAGGCTTTAATTAGAAGTCTCCAGCTCTTCTATCAAAAAAAATATAACAAAAATGTTTTGTCTGCTATAAAATTAGTAATGGTGGTAAAAACACATGCTTTTTTGGTTTTTTTCAATAAAACTACTAGAAATTAATGTAAAAGGTCTTAAGCAAATCTATTAATCATCATATAGAAAAATTTTTTTGTCCAATATGAAATCTAAAATGATGCCAAAACCCGTAATTTACATGTGTTTTTTAGGTGTGGGTCACGTGTTTTGCCACCATTTTAAATTGTACAGCTAAAAAAAACACACAGCTTTTGATATAAGAGCTCAAGACCTTTCATTTAAGCATTTTTAAGCCCCTGTAGGGTTTATGCCACAAGATTTATAGTAGCTTATATGTAAAGAAGCTGTTGGTCGCGTTTTTTTACGGCTATCTTGGATTTCGTAGCAGACAAAAAATTGCCCTTGTACATCTTTTGATAGGAAAGATTGAAACCTTACATTCAATTCTTTATAGATAAATGTAGGGCTAATGCCACGAGACTTATAGTAGTTTTATTGAAAAAAATCTGTAGGGCACGTGTTGTTACCACCATTTTGGATTTTATGGCAGACAAAAAAACTTCTTTTATACATCTTTGGATAGAAAAGCTCAAGACTTTTTGTTCAAGCCTTTTTAGACCCCTTTACGTTACATACTACGAGATTTACTGTAGTTTTCTTGAGAAATAGCTGTTGGTCATGTCCTATTGCCATCATTTTGGATTTGACGGCAAAAAAAAAATTTTTCTTTAGACAACACATGATAAAAGAGCTTAAGACTTTTTATTTAGGCCTTTTTAGACCCCTGTAGGGCTTATACTGTGAGGTTTATAGTAGTTTTAAAAAAAAAAAGCTGTTGGTCTCATGTTATTGCCACCATTTTGAATTTTATGGCAGACAAGAACCTTTTTTATACTTATGTTGATAGAAGAGCTTAAGACTTTTTATTAAAGCCTTTTTTGACCCCTGCAGGTTCCATGCCACAAGATTTATAGTAGTTTTATAAAAGAAAATCTGTAGGTCTTCTTAATTTTCTTAAGACAGCGTTATTCAGTCCTCCCTTTTTTTTGTTTTGCGATGAGGTTATAGTGATAGGCACTAAGCAGTGTGACAGATACATGTCTATAACAAGAACTATTTAACGTTCATAATAACTTTAACAGTGGTGTGACTCAAGTGATGATGGATAATTTTGTAATCTACTCCAAATCACTGTTGAAAATAGATTTTTTCAAGATAAAAATTGTCCATCATAATGGTTCAACCCTGTTGTATTTGCAAGTTAACTAAAGGAGTTGTTAAAATATTTGCTTTTATAAGTAAATATTAAAGTTATTGAAACGATTACATTATGTTACGTTTATCATACTGCGATAAAATTAGCGTGAACAAATATCTGTGGATAAAAATGTGAATTATGAAAATGTTTTTCGGGAGACAGCAGACAAAAAGAGCAATGGGAACAATACATTGAAAAAAACTATGGCAAAGACAGTTTATGTTTACAGCCGTCATTGTAATAAATCTGATTTTTAATACAAACTCTACGGTAAGTAGTGAAATAAGGAGATACTTAAAATCTTCAGCAGTTCCTGCACTATGAGCTAAAGAATGCTTAAGGTAAAAAGCATATTGACTAATCTAATTTTATATACTATTACAAGCAATATTTTTCGTGAGTATGTACAATTCTTATTCTGTTTTAGTCTTTCGTAAACTGCATGTTCAGGGTCCTGCAATGTCGATGAAGCCATACATTTTAGTACGAGTGATAATTCACTGCAGCTAATAAAAAGTGGATTGGTAAAATTTTATTACTCCAGATTTTCTTGTACTAGGTTGGATTTGTAATAAAAAAATTTTTTTCAGAAGTATCAGTGATAATAATTTTACAGACTGTTACACCAGTGAACAAGAAAAATCTAGGAATCTCGTGAAACAGACTATAAAAGAATCACCATTGAATTATATAATGAATGTACTAATGGAAATGAAAAGTGTGAAACCAAATTTAGTCGTCACTAATTTTATGTCAAAATTTTCGTAATAAGACCTAGAAAAATAGATTTTATTTGGAGTAAAATTAAAGAAAGTCTTGTGAACAACTCCAAAAGACCTTGCCTCTGGTACATAGAAGACCTTTTTCATGAGCACTTTACGTGTGATGCAGCAAATAACATTGCTAGAAAATATGAAAATAAAACTCAAACAAAAATAAAAACATTAAATTAAAAACTAAATGGTTTGAAAAAGAGATGCAGAACTCTATACGGAATACTGCTGCATCAGAAAGAACAAGGAGTTTTAACAGCAGAAGCAGAAAATGCTTTACGAGTAAGCTTGGAACCAGCAGTATTTTATGATGACAGTGGGTCAAAGAGAGGTTAATACATTGGACGTATTAGTTGTACGTGAATTATGGTATACAACATTAAAAAAAAATTATTTCTACTAGCTTTGCATATACTGTCGTATACAATATTTTAATAATAGATTTTTGTTATAAAAAGTTTTTACACTTTATGTTTAACATAAGTTCTAAGTGTACATGTATACATTGAAGAAAAAAAATATTCCCACGAATTCTGCATATACTGTTACATACAATATATTAATGATAGATTCACATCATAAAAAATTCGTACACTAAACGTTTAACATATTAGGTCTAACTGTATGTATATATACATTAAAAAAAAAAAATTATTATAAAGCATAAGAAAATTTTTGTTTTATTTTACAAGTTAAAAAATCCCTTTACAAATATTTTTTTTTATTGTTGTAGTTTTAAACATCACCTGCCCCAAGAGAAATTTTCAAAAATTTAGTTATGAACAAGTACGTTTCAGAATATTCAGATACAATAAAGCAGTTTGCATGCACCTTATTGTTTAACCCAACACTTGACTACGAATTTATAAGGAAAAAATTCAATAATGTACTTCCACATCCACAAACAGTTCAAAGGTTGTTCTCAAAAATAAATTTAGATTCTGGTAGAAGTCAATCTGTAATAAAAAACACCCAATAAATGATCACAGCTAAAAGAGTAATAGGTGAAGAGTTGCAGTTTGGAATGTAAATGGATGAAGTGTCTGTAAAAACTCCAATTCAATTTAGAAAAAAAGAGTGATAGTGATTTGTAAACATCGGTGAGGCTTCGTATAAAACAAGTAATGATTCAATACGAGAAAAAGCTTAATATGGGCTTTTTTAACATTTGTGTGCCTAAATGGAACCTTTGCAACGCCCATAAAGTATTATTTTGTTGAACGTTTGTCTTGGGAAGCAAGAGCTAACTTGCTGAATCAATTGCTCATACATCTTAATGAAAACGGTATTAGTGGCGTGCGCTCCGTAACATTCAATGGGGCGTCGACTAATTTATCTATGATATCGTCATTGGGTGCGCACATCTCTAAAATAAATTGTGATTGTTGTATCGAACATCCTGTTACCAAGGAGCCAATTTTTATTATACCTGACGCATGTCGTACTCTTAAGCTTATACGGAATACGTTTGCTAGTTGTCCTTTGTACGATGGTAAAGGTAATCTTATACAGTAAAAAAATATTTTAAAATTAGTGGATGTTTAAGAGGTTAAAAGTTTGCATGCAGCAATAAAAATACGTTGCTGTCATGTATTTTTTGAACATGATAAGATGAAAGTAGAATTGACTGCTCAAGTGTTGATTAAATCGGTATCCAAGGCTTAAATTTTCATGGAAAAAAAGTTTCCTAACGACTTTGACAACGTTAGGCCCACCTTAATTTTTTGTTACACTTTTAACAATGCTTTTAATATTTCGAATTTGCGGCGTAAGTTTGGAAAAATTTTTTTTCAAAACGGGATAAAAATTATAATATATACAACATCAAAACACATTGAATAAAAATTATTGATTACATACAATCTTTACAAATATTGCAAAAAGGCAAGGTGAAATCAGTTTTTAAAAGTATAAACAATAAAAAAACAGGATTTTTGAGCTTTATTGTTGGGTTAAAAATAAATCTCCAGTATCTTTTAAAAAACAACTTGATGGAACACATTTTAAGCTTTAAGCTCTTGTCCAAGACCTCTTAGAAACGCTTTTTTCGTGTATTAGACAAATGGGACAGTTCAACAATAACCCTTAATGCTATTAGTTAAAAAAAAGCTACAAAAAACTAGTTTCACACGTTAATAGTATCACTGTTACAGAAGGTAATTGCGTACTTTAAGACAAGAGTACTATTCTGAAGATAAAAAGAGAGACAGGGGATTAAGTAAGCGTTTTTTGTGATCATGATTATATTCGTCGGTCGATGCAAAGATGGACGAGAGGAAGAAAGGTAGAGATAAAGATAGAGAGAGGGAGTAAATGTAGAACGAGCAAATGGTGTGACAGGTTAGACGTGCAAGGGGGTGGAGAATGATGAGTAAGGATGATTATGATAAGGGTCGAATTAATGAAGAGGGTCAGTTCTAAAAGGAGAAAAGGAGCAAGAATATCACAATATCACAATAGCCACAACCATGGTCGTGGTGGTGGTAGTAGTAGTCATGGTAGTCGTGTTGGTCCTGGCAGTAATGCTAAATATGGTGGTCGTAAACATTACAACGGTGATAATGGCTAAGATTCAGATCGTAATCACAATTTTAATGCTGTAGATGGAGACAACTATTTAGGTGATCATCCAGTAGTTGCCATAGAAAGTAGGCGCATACTATAAACCACAGATTCAAGTAAAGAAAGTAGCATGTATAAGGCCCCACTTAAAGAAAACGCAGCAGCTGACAGCAAAAGTTGGCAAAGGTTAAGAAAAAGTAAAGAACCAGCTCTACCATCTGTTGCTTGCATCTCTTTTCTCTTATCTAATGATATCCTTTGTTGATACTATTTTGTACATACGTATATTAAAAAGGAACAGTTAGCAGCATAAAGTAAGAGTTAAAAAGTGTAAGCAACACCTAGTAGTGTTGATGAGCTACGTTTTCCTAATCTTAGCCAATTTTTTCAGTGAGCTGCTTTCGTTTACTGAGCTCACTAGGAATATGGCCTAATTCTACAGAATAAAAAAATGGTAATGCATTTCATGCACTGCAATATTATTAATACTATCAAGTATATTATTGTATAATTTTCCTTAATCTCTCTAAAAAACAGTGATGAAAGACATGATAAAGTGCCAGAACATCCTTATTAAAAGTTAACTAACTGAGTAAGCGTGTAAAGGCATATACGTACTGTACATACCATTGACTCATCTGACGAAAAAAATCGTAAGTGAATTATACCCTTAGCCTTAATCAGTATTTTGATATACTGTAGAGTATTTGCTAAGCACCTATTTCAAAAGGCACCACCGAATAAGAGAAATTGTTTCTCACTAAGACCTCTAGAATACATGGAGGTTCAAGCCTTATGGGCAAATTTTTAAAAGTTTTTCAATTATTTGAAAAAAAAGATTGAGAGTTAATTAGCCAAATTAATTAGTGGTGAAAGTGTATATTTTACTGATATACAGTTCTAAATTTTGTTTGGTATTGTTACGTATAATAAAAGATTAGAAAAAATAAAAAACATGGATTTCAGCTATGTCAACGTAGTCTATATAAGTGCATACACTTGCTTGCGCTTGTGTAAGGCTGTAGAAGTACAAGTCAAGCTTGCGTTTGTCCATTTGCCACAATGTAGTGTTTAAGAAACATAAATAATTATAGCAGATAAGATTTACTTTTGCACACTTATGTTATAATTCCATATAGTATAACTTGTGTCTCTATCGTTTTACATAAGAACACTTGCATTTATCTTTTTGTGACAACACAGTGTTTAACAAACATAAATATTACTGGTAGATAAGTTTAACTTTGATACATTTATATTACGTTCATATTGCGTTCCTATGGGATAACTTGTGTCTCTTAAGCGTAATACATTTGCAAGCATGTATATACAATTATACATGTTGTGTTGACACAGTTACAATGCATGTTTTTATTTTTTCTAACATTGTAGTATGCACGACAACACCAAACAAATTTTGTTACTGTACACTAGCAGAATGTATACTTAAATTACTTTCTCATTTGGATTATTCAGTATTTACAATTTTTTAAAAATAGATTTAAAAAATATCTCTTTTATAGGCACCAGGTATTGTGCACTTTGATGATTTTAGTGACAGACAATTTCCCTCACTCAGTGATGCTTCCTGTACTCAGTGCATAGCGAATATTAGCGTCAGCAGTGTGTAATTGCCGTATAAAAATGACTATTATATCATTGTTATTATCATTAGTAGTAAATAACTATAATCTTAAGCTAATTGACTCAGTATTATTCATGTTTGCATGGCATAATCTAATAAATAGAATAGCGCAAAAAAAAACAAATTTCAGACTGTCAAACTATAGAGAAATTTTTGGCCATTGCGGTACTGGAGTGAATTCTGAGGTATAGTTGGTAGTCATGGTAATGGTGACATATATTTTGTAAATATATACCAAATTTTATGATAATAAATTAGACTTATATAGTTAGTACCGAGGTAGTTTCTCCTTAGTTCATTAAATCAATAGGATAAAATCATACACCTTGCTCTGTATTAAAATGTTTGATTTCACCAAATCGATCCATAACAAATCAACGTATGATTATAAAGTATTACTAAATATACCTTATGACCTCTGCATCAGTTCTTTAGCTAGTATTATACCAATATTTACCAGCACAAGTCCATATTTTTTACAAGACCATGACAATTATTCAAACCCATATTCAAATTAAAGTAGACTGTAATCAGATATAACAAACGGTTTTTGATCAGTAAATACGATAACTATCAATAAAGTGGTACTACTACAACCCGTGCAACATGAGTCAATAATTAGAGGTCCGAGACCTGGATGCCATTGTAGAGGAAGATGAGGTCAAAGAGGCCTTCGCTAGGACTTTTGGACATCAGAGCCAGGAGCCAGAAGTTGCTCTCTTGAAGCCAAATGCCAGAGGACAGAGGCTGGCTTTAATAAAGGTGGACGAAGCATCTGCCAGACAAGTAGAAAAGGAAGGCAGGTTACGAGTTGGCTTTGTATGCTGCCGAATTTGAAGAAGAATTGAAGTAACAAGATGTTACAAATGCCTGGGATTTGGACACGTCTCAGGCAACTGTGAGAACGAAAACAGATCCAAGCTTTGCTTCCGGTGTGGAAGCTCAAACCACCGGAAGAAAGAGTGTCCAGGCCCAGCACGGTGCTTCCTTTGCCCAACAACGAACAACAAGCCCGAAGCAGGCAGCGGGAGCTGCCCTTTATTCAGAAGAGCCCTGAAAGAGGCCAGGGATAAGGCCCAAGCAGGATCAAAATAAGGCAAAAAGGCCTTGAGTTGAAAGACAGGCTTATGTGAACCCATGCTGCGCTGGGTACTTTTTACCTATCAGCAAGGGAAAGCATTAAGCTTGTAGTGGTGCTGGCTAAGTAGGCGGCCTACTATGGAGCGCTAGACAAGGTGCTGGTCCTCAGAGACCCCGAGTCCTTTTCAGGACTCGAGAGCATCAGCACCTCTAGCAAATGGTGGCGAGTTAGCTCGTTAATGCTGTGAGACGCGATGGTCTCCCTGGTGGCTCCACCCTGAAGTAATGCTAACGCGGTTCTGGGGTGGATCAAAAGCCATGCGGCATGGGGGGGCTTTAGTGGGTATGGGTGGTCTAATAAAAAAAATCCACTGAGTCCCACACTACCGCTGTCCCTGTGGTGTGCCTCAATACATTTTCCCTGCCTCCACAAAAAAAAAAAAAAAAAAAAAAAAAAAAAAAAAAAAAAAAATTCTGAGTCAATAAATCATAAAACTGAAACGTAAGCTGTACATGGCACATACAAATAAATGAAATGATTGATGTCAATAACTAATTAACTTTTTATTGATGAAGTCAAAAAAATAACTTAATTTGATTTTCAGATTTGCAGTTTTAAAAACCCTAAGAGAAGAAAAAGAGAAGGAGCAATAAATCAGCAGGTAACTTTTTTTTTATCAAGGATAGAATGGTAGCTGTTTTCGTCACATAAGTGACATCGTCATCAAAGCTATTTTGGGGGATGTGGAACTGTAGAGTAGTCCTTCTAAAATATAGCGTGTGTGGCAAATCCCACTTTTCTTACTGAGGGCGCAGTAAACGTCCAAATGGTATGAAAAACGCCAGAAGTAGAAAATAATACATTACGTTACTATGGCACAAAGTATAAACATCAGTGCCTAATGGACACATTTAATGTATGTTCATGCCTAACTCAGGTTTATTATGATTATCAAGCGTGCTAAGTGTAATGTTGCTCCTGTGAGAATACTTAGTGCTTGATTCATCACTTTGTGCACTCAGGCAAAAGCGAGCTTTGTATAAATGTTTAGAAAATGAATCAAAAA
Organism: Copidosoma floridanum; assembly: GCF_036245765.1. Lineage (NCBI taxonomy): Eukaryota > Metazoa > Arthropoda > Insecta > Hymenoptera > Encyrtidae > Copidosoma > Copidosoma floridanum. The sequence continues at coordinate 7,833,288 of NW_028321903.1, read as the reverse complement.
ATTACAGTTCACTAATAAAAATGTGCAAAAAAAATAGTATCATTATAATTGCTCAAATAATGCATAATAAAAACAAACCACGATATTTTTTTTAATATTCACTGAGTGTCAGAACGTTTTTTTCAAACGTTAATCGTAAAAGCAATCATTTTACGTATCGAAAGTTTTACTTTTAAGTACTTTTCAGATATTCACTGCTGTCTTTGTCAAATAGTAAAGCGTACAATATAAGCCTAATTTAACTACTAGTAGAGCTAAACTACCCTTGCAGGACTGTAAGATAGTGTTACATATGTGAAGCTTGTCTGATATTCTTTTATTCACTTAAAGAGAACATTTAACGTGTTAAGTTAAAAAATATTTATGAGATAGCTTAACTGATGTTTCGTTACTGTATGACTCAATACTGCTATAAGTATAATGTACTTAAGTCGTAGTAATACGTCAGAATACTAGACTTATTTGCTCTTTTATCGTTCCAATGTACGATGGACCATGATTTATAGAAATGTATGAATATACGGTACGTAGATATAAGCTCTAGATGAAAAAAGGAGTATTCTTTTACAAACCAACAAATGTTTAAAATCAAAATATATGTCATCCGTGTTAGTAACATTCATACAAGCGTTGAAATTCCACAATTCTAAAAAATAATGGGCTTTGACGTATCAAATTATTAGTAACATCCAAACTATTTAATTAATTTGGATACTTCTTGGTATCATATAAAAAATACTGTAAATATTTCATAAATATTCATAACAAATGTGATAATAATAGTGTTGTCTTTTTGCCCCAAATTTAAAATGAATGAATTGTTTTGACTTTGTTAATCTTATAAAGCAAAATGAGAACTTGAATCACTTGATGGTAATTAAGAACAAAAAGATATTATCCCCGAGAGTGGATCAAACACACAACCTCCGGTTTACTAGACAGTTGCTCTACCGCTTTTACTACCAAGCAGCGATATATTAACTCGCACTGTCAGTTTAAATTAGTTCTCGCTCTAAACTTAAGCTGTTTTTACCTCAAGCTTGATTTTTAACAGGTATATTATAGAATACTCCTAAAGCTTATAGACAAGTGATAAGCTGATTATAATTCTAAGAGATATTTAAAGTAGTTGTTTCCTGACGCAAAGGTCAATGTTATACTTAGATATACAATATACATATATCATCCCGTATTAAAAATTTTAGAGTGAAATGTGAATGCCTTTGCATATACTTATACATACATCAACATATGTATATATCTACTTGTATTCATCTGACAATGCGACATCACCACATACGCAATACTTCTTTAATGACTATTACTTTAAAACTATGAGGTAAGAATTCTCACAAAAATTTATGTGTTTCTTTACTGTCTTAGGTAAATTTCAGTAGTTTTTCAATTATTTATAGATATAAGGTAAGTTAAATTTATTTAGATAATGGGGCTATGTCATGTTTACACTATTTATATTGGTCCAATGTAAAAAGAGGGATTCTTAGATGAGGATATTTTAATAATGACGAGGTAAATAAGTCTCCAATTTTTTACACATATTTCTCGACGCTTATATTAGTTTTTCTGACAATATCGTAACTTTTTAGATACTTTGATTGAGGATACAACTACCTTAATCAATATTGATACATTTATTATCGCATCAGCACATGTGTAGATGGCAACACTTTAATACTCGTGCTTTGATAATTATCCATGATCATTATATATCATTAAGTCCATGATCTAGATGTGGCTTAATACTATACATTTATTATTAAAAAAAGTACATAGATGGTCTTTTAAGTGGTTATATGAAAGCACCACTATCTGCATATATGCCAATGTAAAGATAAGTGTATAAATATTACTTGTATACCTCCTGAGTACAATTTAATTTCCTACTTATTTACAAACATTAGAATTGTTATCTCATATACCTATTAAAAATTCAGCTAGGGGTAAAAACAGCTTAAATTAGGAGTTAGAATTATACGAAGCCCATGGTGCGAGTTAATGTATGGCTTTTCGGTAGCTCAAGTGGTATAACAACTGTTTAGTACACAAGAGGTTGAGCGTTCGATCGGCACGCGTAAATGATATTTTTCTCGTTTTTACTTAACATCAAATGATTAAAGTTGTAATTTTGCCTTAGAAAATCAACTACCCCTAAACAATTAATTTTTCTAACATTGAGGACAAGAAGATGACACTTCTATCATAGTTTAAAAATTTTCTTAATAAGTTTTTTCATTGAAAAATGTGAACACTCTTGTTTGGGAGTTATCGTTTCGATGGTACTATAAATTTTTAACTGCAAATAACTTACTGTGATATTTTGCAGTTATTTATAGATGACAAAATTTTTTGTTGCTTCTTATTAGTAACTTTATATGTTTTTCCATGGAGAATTAAATAAAGTATCACCAAGCTGAAACTCCTTATGTAATTACATACACAAAACCTTACGTAAAGCTAAATGGCTTTCCAAAGGATAATGCAGAAGTAATTTCACATAGTATTCTGTTATTTTTTTTAAGGTGGGCTGACATTAAGAAGGATAGTATTTGCTTACTACTTTTGGAGCAATGATAAAAGATTGTTGCAAACGATAACTAATGATCATCTCATTAGAAAGCAGCTGTCCATAAAGAAACATATCCATCAGGTAGTAACTACAGTATCATTCTTTTTGCACAAGACATTGTGTGCCATAACTTATTAACAGGCCAATGAAATCATCTTTGATAATTACTCGAATGCAAAAACGTTACAAACAAAAACACTAGCAGATGATGCAGATGCTATATTGAATCTTTTTCTCTCTTTCTCTCTCTCTCTTCCTTATACTGCTCTAATGGTAAATATATGGTTATCCTACAGACCCTAACGCCATCTCTTGTCTTTCAAGAGGAAGCGATATTCGACGTTGCCATTCAGGGTCAGTGCCGGAAAAGGATCACTTACACTTGGGTGTGCGGTTCTATAGTAGCTCAAGTGGTAGATCAACTGTCTAGTAAAGAGGGGCTTCTGCGTTTGATCCGCATTCGAGGAAAATATTTTTCTCGTCCTTACTAAACATCAAGTGATTCAAGTTCCTATTTCGCTCTGTAAGATAAACAGAGTCCGACCAATTCACCTGTTCAAGATTTGGAACAAAAAAATTATACTAGTATCATTACATATTATCGTGTCTCTAATTTAGATATGGCTAAGTACTATACATTTGTTATGGAAAAAGAACATGTTTTTATAACTGCTTATTTTAAAGTGCCACATATGTGCTGATGCAATAATAAATGTATCAATATTGCTTGTATGATTCTTGCAGTAATATTTAATTTACTTATCTCCAAGCATTGGAATCATTTTTTAATATACCAGTTTAAAATTAAGCTCAGGATGAAAACAACTTAAATTAAGAGCAAGAACTTATCGAAACCTACAATGCAAGTCAATGTACGGCTCCTTGGCAGCTTTAGTGATAAAGAAACTGTCTAGTAAACAAGCGGTTGTGCGTCCGATCTGCAATCGAAGGATACATGATTCTTATTATTACTTAACATCAAGTGAATCAAGTTTTTATTTCATCTAATAGAATTAACAAAGCCCAAACAATTTATTTTTTCAAAATTTATGGTAAAAAGATTATACTATTTTTATTATTGTTAAATATTATAAAATCTACGATCTAGATATAGCTGAGTTCTATATATTTTTTATCTAAAAGAGGACATATTGTACGATTTTGAATTGGTATTCGTATAGCTTTTATGAGCACTAACTTTGAGTTACACAGCCATGTACATACAGAAATAATAAGGAATTCTCTAGCACAAATTCCATGTTTAAAGTACACTTACAATTATTATAAAAATTAATAAACAATATTTATTGTGTACTTGATATGTTACGACCTTTTTTTTTACAATTTGTTATTTGGCTAAGAAGGTTGATGAAACATTAGTAAGTAAGACATATACTTACTTTATTTTATTTGCCGTCTATGGTCAGCCAGAATTATAAGAATATTTTGGTTTATCCTTAACAGTAAGTTAATAGTAGAAAAAAGTCATATTGCCAAAAATTGTGCTTAATATTCATATCACTGTTGTTCCACTCACATCTACTACTATTAACAATATTAAATCTAGAGAGATCACAGTTAAGTGACGTGTGGCCACTTCTTATCCTATTTAAAGTTACAATACCTTTCGTTGGGAGCACAAGGTCACGGTACAAAGGTTGTTTCTTATAATTGTGGTAAAATTTAAGGAATTTGTTCCCTTCAAGTTCAAATGATTTGGCTAAAAGCAGATTATTTTTGATCAGGTAATTGTTGCAAATTTTAGGTATAAAATTAGTTAATTGAATTGGCAGATTTATCAGTGTGCCATGGCGTATAGCATTGTTTGCTAAAAGATCAGTTGTATCATTGCCTCGTATACCCAATTAAAAAGTATATAGTTTAACTTGAAGTTTTTCTTAAAAAAGATAGCTTATAACATGAGTTTTTTAACTGAACTATCAGTTGAGATTCAACTTTGAGTCAAGATATGTTACTGAAAGAAATTAAAACACCAGGGGGTCTGTAAAAATTTGGAAGTTGTTTTGTTAGAAAAAATTATTTGTTTGAAAACTTGGATGAGAGTTAAATATTCTGCTAAAAGAACTGATTAGGAGTAAGGTCACTTGAAAGCTGAAATAAAATCCCTCTTCTCTGACCAGGTGGCAAAACCAGTGTAAGAGTTGTGTTCTGTAGGGCCGTCAGTGTAAATAAAAATATTGTTTGAACCAGTATGGAATGAATTGATAAATTTATTTTTCAAAGAACTCGACATTTGTATTAATTTTCTGGTTATGGGATTGCAGTTATTTGAGAAAAAAATTGCGGAAAAATGGATGGGAGAAATTAGGGTAAAAGTTAGATTAGATTATCGCATCTTCGTAAAACTAGCAGTTTTAATAGCATTCTAGAAGAAAAGATTTTTTGTAATGAAAATCAAGGATTTGGTCGTTAAATAAGTGTGAGAGTTCTTCCAGGTTCTTAATGATCAAGTTGTTTTTGTACGAGAGAGACTTTGGAAGAAAGGTGTAAGCGAGGTATTTGAATCTGACAGTTTGATAAGGTGTCTTTGATTCTGAAAGAATAATGTTAGTTGGGGTGCTCTTTCTGTATTTTAAGGCTAGTCTTAAAGCTTTGTTTAGGCATGATTCCATTTTTTTTAAGAAGGATTAAGAACTAGAAGATATTAAAAAGCCTAAGTATTCCAGGATAGATCTAAACACGCTTTGTACAGTTAAGTTAGCAGTAGTGCGTTGGCACCCTGCCACATTTTTCTTTAAAATCCTACAACGCTCATAGGAAAATGGCTCCTGGCAACAAGGTAGTTCATTTATTTATGCCAATTAAGATTTTTGTCTAGATATATTCTAAAAATTTGACGTCGTTTGCTGATACAAATTCAAGACCTTATGTTGATGAAATAGTATTTAGAGTTGATATTTGTTTTATTGATAGTCATTAATATACAAGGAAAGCAAAAACTTTGTTTATTTCAGAGTTAATTAGCCTAATAAAGTCCACAATATTATCTAGGGATGTGTAAATGACTTCGTCGTCTGTGAAGCTCAATTCATTGGCCTAATTACTTAGGATAGAGTTAATTTCGTTGATGTATAGGGCATATAAAATTGAGCTGAGGGTCAAACCTCAAGGAAGTTCTTTGTTTGCATAGAACTTTTTTTTTTTTGTTTAGTTGAGAGGGATAAAGAAGCGGTCATGTATCAATTTTTTGGCAAAGAGAATTAAGTTCTTAAGAAAATTTAATTTAATTGAAACTTGGATGACAATATCTCGTAGAACATTGTCAAAAACTTCTTTGACTTTAATAAATAGTGTGAAAAGGCTTTTTTTTGATAAAAACTTTCATCGATGTTTTTGGTAAGTTTAGTAATGTTATAAATACAGGACCTATCTTTGCAAAATCAATTTTAAGAATATCGTAAAATGTGGCCTGATTCAAAATACCAGGGGAAACCTGTTACTGATTATCTTTTTAAAGATTTTTAAGAAACAAGAGGTCATGGCAATGAACCTGGCTTTATTATTTGGTTTATGAATGAAAAAAATTAGATAGTTTTGCTAGTCCTCAGGAAATATATTCTGATTGTATAAATTATTAAAAATGTCTAAGAGTTTGTGTTTGTATGATTCTAGGAGGTGGTAGATAATCCTGTAAGTAATTATGTCATAACCTGGGAACAAATCTAATATTACAGAGGTTAAAGCAAGATTAAGATATACTTAGAAAAAAGATTTGGAAATAATGTAATTTGAGCTTCCTGGGTCATCTTTGATTATAGAAAAGTCTACAAGATTTGAGGTGGACATACGATTGCACAACAAGTTGAGACACTTTTCTGTTACTTTCAGGAAAGTTTTGCTGCCCATAGATTTGGAAGGATGGTTAAAGCCATTTTTAAAGCATTTGACTTTGTGCCAGACGTCTGTGATTTTAGTTTTAATATTAATAGAAGTACAAAACTTTTTGAAGGAGTCTTTTTTTCTTTTTTAAGATTTTTTTTTGCTTATGTCATAATATTTGTATGGCTTATTGAAGAGTATAAGTTACACTTATGTTGTATAGGTTTGAAACTGGCTTTCCTGATTCTGATGGCTCTGTTTTATCTTTCATTTCAGCAGATAAGTTGATTAATACATCTTTTGGGTTTATGTGGAGAAGGGTTGAGGAAGTAATTTGGTTCTTTGAAACAATAGTTAAGAGATTTTGGAATACTGTTGTGAAGGCCATCAGTGAGGGTCTTGTATCTCAGCAGAACGTCACTTTCAATATTGTTAAGAGAGAAGAAAATATGTTTGTTTTTTTCCAATTCAAGATAGAACTCATCCCAGCTTAGTTTTTTTAGATTGTATCTGTAATCAATTTTAGGAATGTAGCCTGGTTTAATATTGATTGAGATTTCATTGATTCATGATCACTGCCCCAGGGATCTTCCAGGACATCCCATTCTGAGGCAGATGCAAGATTTATAGATATGAAGGAAAGGTCTATGTTTAAGTAAGTAATACCATGTTCATTAAAGGTAAAGTGGGTTAAACTGCCATCAGTTAGAAAAAAAAGTCATTATCAATGTTATTAAAGATTAAATTCCCAGTGATACAGCTGTTGGAGCTGCCCTACACGGTGATGTAAGCTAAAGTCTCCAACAAGAGCGAAGGTGTCTGAATTTTTTATAATGTCAGATAGTTCCAACCATGCTTCGATAGTTATATTATAATGATGTTTGGGATATCAATAGCATAAAATGATTGTGAAAGGCCTTGAGTCAGCGTCTATAACAATAGAACCTAGTTAAAGGCAATCAGAAAGCAAGTTCAGAATAAAAGTAGTATAAATAAGTTTTTCACTATTATAAAAATTCCACTCCACCATGGTCTATATTTATTTTATCAAATCCTACTGAGTTGAGTCCCCTAATAAATAATCTGTCCTCCTCTACGAGGCATGTTTCTAGAAAAGTGATAACATCAAAGTAATGGGCTTGTTGAAAGGGTCTAGTTTGTTATTAATACTTCTACAATTCCATTGCAGTATCTTCAAGTTAAATCTAGACATTTTTTTTGTGTTATATCAAGGAGTTATTTAAATGTATAAATAGGTATAAATAGGTATATAAATATGTATATATATATATATATGTATATGTATACATAGATACACACATTAAACCATAACAGTATAAGTATCAACAACTCCACGAACAAATTACACAATAGGTTACAAAGCAATGCTTCCAAGGCAGTGATAATGTAATTTTACTTTAACTCTAAGCCTAAGCCTTAGACATAGAAATAGAGTAAAATTACAGTATCACTGCCTTGGATGCATCGCTTTTTAACCTAGTAGATAACTTGTTAGTGGAGTTGTTAATACTTATACTGCTGTGGTTCAACTTGTTCTCAAGCATTAGAGATTATTCTTCATCTTTGGGTTGTCGGGTCTGCGAAGCTTGAGAATGACGATCTTGTTACAAGCTATGATATTAGTTAGGCCCATTTTAAGTTTTTGGTAGATTCTGGCCTGTCTGGATAACAAAGTGATCTGACAAGGATAATGGGGTTTGACCAACTTCTGTCTTGTTTTTGAAAATCTTGAGTGTGTTGCATTCCTCTTGATATTGTACTTTTCCATAATGATTCTTATATTTGGTCGTTTAATTGACTACATAGCTGTATTTCTTGAGTTAGTTTTTTTTCGTTTTTTTAAGATTTGCGAAATTTTACTTAGTTTTTTCAGATGTATTTCGATGGATAAAAGTGGACATCCAGGTTCTTTAATGATTTGTTGCTTAGCCTCTATGAAAAAAGTATTGTACAATGCCATGATGCCATTGAATGTAGCGTGAATCTTATACATGTTGCATGGCGAATCTATGCTTTTGTGGTTTCCACCACAGTTTGCACACCCTGGTGAGTAGAAAAGATGGTGTATGGAAGCCCTTTATGTGTTTCTTGTAAACATATTATGCGTCTTGTATATTAGTATTTTTTGCTAGTGTATTCCAAATCGTGACACGAAAAACATTGTAGTGGTCTTAAAATGTATGGTTCTACTGTTTTTTTACATAAAAAAAGGTAGATGCATTTTGGGAGTTCTTGTCTAACGAACAAGATCGGTATGGATTTACTTGGTAGCTATTTATCTTCTTCTGTTTGGGATTCTATGTCTTTCCTGTTCATCTTTTTGACATCATTGACTTCAATGCTTGATTGGAGGCCTTCCAGGATAGATTCCTCAGATAGGTAGGTCAGTACATTCCTCATTATTCTCTTGCTTAGCTTACGGATAGTTGGAATATAAGATTCTTACTCGTGTGAGCTGATTGTGGGATCAAGTAAGAGCTTGTTAGCTTTGTTCTTATCTTTGATCATTATTTTGACTAGATATCTAGTTTTGTTTCTTATGTATTCAATATGTTTATAAGATTGAAAGACGATGCCCAGAACTGCAAATATATTCAATTATTTCTGGCCCTCTTGGGTGATAAGTCTTACCTATACATTATAAGGGCCAAGGTTGCTTCCATGAGAAAATTCTTTGCTTCCAGTGATGTTAGACAATTTAGATTTTAATCATTCCGGCAAAGAGTCATTAATTATCTCAAACTTTTTGTTCTGGTTGTTGAGTTCTGCACTGTTGAATTCCTCTATGTTAACTACTTAGAACTATCTTTTAGCTCCTACTAGGCTGAATGTCATGCCTTTGTTTATGCCATAATCCATGTTAAGTGCGATTAGCTTCTTGCTCGGAGGGAGATTACTATTATTAAACTACAATCAATAGAGAGGCAACTTGTACGTGCGCTTCGTTAAAAAAAATATCAAAAATAGTAAAAAATTATTGTCAAAAACTTAAGGCTCAGACTTATAATCTTATACGGTTGTCGTTACTTACCAATGGCTTGCGCTTCTCCGCCAATCTCTTTAAAACTGCTCATTCTAAAGTGCTGCTATCTACATATGTGTCGATTTGATAATAACCGTTTTAATATTGCTTGTATACCTCTTACAGAAATATTAAATCTTTCACTTATCTAAAAGCATTAAAGTAATTTTCTTATATACCTATTAAAAATCAGGCTTATAGTAAAAACACCTTGAATTAAGAGCGAGAACTTGTCTTAACCTAGGGTGCGAGTCAATGTACGGCTTCTTGGTAGCTCAAGTGGTAGAGCAACTGTCTGGTAAACAAAAGTTATGCGTTCAATTTGCTTTCAGGGAGTATATTTTTTTTATTGTAACTCAACATCAACGGATTCAAGTTTTTATTTTACCCTAGACAATCTATAATGTTCGAACAATTTATTTTTTCAAAGTTTTTGGCAAAAAGATTATTTTCCAATTATACTTCATTATTTAATTTACGATACAATACTTGTTACATACTTGTTATTGAAAAGAAGACATAGACATGTTAACAGTGCTCATATAAGACCTACCATCTACATATGTGCCGATAAGATGATAAATGTATAATTGTTGCTCGTATACTTCTTAGAATAATATTAAATCTCTCACTTATCAACAGGCATCAGAATTATTTCCTAATATACCTATAAAAAATAGAGGTTGGGGTTAAAACAGCTTAATTTAAAAGTAAGACCTCATCTGAAACTACAGTTCAAGTAAATGTACGGCTACTTGGTAGCTTAAGTGCTGGAGCCACTTTCGGATAAAAAGGAGATTGCGCGTTTAATCCGCACTTAGAAAGAATACCTTTTTTGTTTTAACTGAATTTTAAGTGATTCTAGTGTTTATTTTGCCTCCTAACACATGCAAAGTACTACTACGTCATCTATTTATTATAAGTATTTTTGTGATGTATAACGTTGCATGGTAATAAAGTGTGTATCCTGTTCCTCTCACAAGCAAGCTGAAATCAAAAGACCCTGCAAGTTTCATGCTTATTAAAAATATCCTAACATATTGTATAAACACAAAAACGAAATGTTATGACTTGTTATATGTGTCGGGCAGCCATTGCATTATAGTTACTACTGCATCTAATGATAGAATTTATGCAATAACCGAAGTACAAACAAACAACAAGTTCTTGATATTAAAAAAAATTGATCAATGTTTTTCAGTTAAACTCTCCCAGCTGATAATCCTGGTGCAATTAACTGAATATAAAGCTATGGAATGCAGAGGTTAAACGTTAAATCGGTCGGTACCCTGTTTGCATTTACTTTGTTGTATATACACACACACACACATATATATATATATATATATGTATATCTCTTTTTATATTATACAGTTATCTCAGTGGGGCATCCCACACAAGCCCCCACAGACCCATAACATATCCTCATTACCGCCTTCCTACTGCCCCTCCCACAAAATGAGGTAAAATCTCGTCATTGTCTCGCTTTTTTTAACACATCGTAGTTTTTTTTCGAAAAATCCCACAGCCCCCCACAGACCCCTACGCATTTTTTCTTGATCCCCTACCACTCTCACCACCCACAACACTACTTTTGGAAAACCTGACAGGGATCATACAGTCTTTCTTGGACCTTGATGTGTATACAGACGTGTGCGTGTCATAAATGAATTAATGTACTATTTTTGAACTGCTTCATTGTTAAATTACTTTAAAACAAAACTGTCTCATTGACATGAATTATTTTATCGCCAAGAAAAAAATTTTGAGTTATGATGGATTTATAGAGGGTCATTGTGCAAAGCGTTATAATATTTATCTATTAAATTATAAAGTTAACTGTTATATCACAAAGTTAACTGTGTGGGGCGTTCCAAGCAATATTTTACTACATAAAACCATTTATATTGGTAGTTGAAAGATTATTCATTTATTCATGCCTTGCTCAGAAGGCAAATAGATGGACTTTATACTTGCGAATAACGATTAACCATTTTATTCATACAACTAAAGGTACGATGAAAAACCAAATCATATAAGTTGTACTTCAATTTATTAGTAAGTATAACAAGATTCTAAAAATGGATTTTTAGTAATGCTAAATAGGTCACGTAATGCGTAGTGCCTCTAATAACTCTAAAAGTTTTAAAAACAATAAAGTTAAAAATGTGTTCATTTTACCTTTGAAATACTTCGGTGGTACTAAGTATATGCAGAAACATTATCAAAATGTAATGGCAATAGTGCGAAAGTTTGGACGACCTGATTTTTTTATCACCGTAACATTTAACCCTAAATGAAAAAATAATAAAGCAAATTCAAAAAAACTTTTTTAAAGCTACCACTCTGAATAATATACGAAATATAACTGTAAGATTATTTCATACAAAGTTGTAATTAATTTTAGACGATAAAACTAAACACAATAATTTTGGAAAAGCCATTGCTTACGTTGAACATTGAAATTCAAAAAAGAGAATCATTTCATTTTAATATTATTGTAACATTGTATCCAAACAATAAAATATTTACTACTACAGACAGAGATAAATGTATTTGAGTGGAAATTCTACTTGATTCACAAATACAAAAATTGGTTATCAATTATATGCTTCATGGACCTCATAATAAAGATAGACCATGTCTTACCGGTCATCAAAAAATGTGTACAAAAAAGTTTCCGAAGAAGCTTACTAATTATACTTTTTTTTACAAGAAGTGGATATCCAAATTACCGAAGAAGTGGCAAGAGATGTGATTATCTCATACATGGGATCAAAAAAAGTAATGAAAAAATCTTAGTTAATAATTCAATGGTAGAACCATACAATTTATTTTTACTAACAAAATAAAATTGCCATATTAATTTTGAGTATTGTGCATGTATTTAAAATGTAAAGTATATTTTTGATTATGTTCATGAAGAAGTAGATAGAGAATTACGTAAAATAACAAAAACAGATACGAGTGATAAAAAACACGATGTAGAAATTTTTTATGAAATATTATAATTTTTTTTTTTTGTTTCGAATGAAAAAGGTTATATCTATGGGTTGGACTGAAATTGCTTTAACTTTATTACCTAAAGGAATGACAAGTCATCAAACATTTTGATTACCATTAGATGTCAATATCATTAAAACCTTTTTCTCAAAATACAATGCTGATTAAAAAAAATTACGAGAAGTACATGTTATTATTTGGTATAAACCTTTCATAAGCCCTAGCTTTGGAGATAGTAGATGAAACTTCGAAAGAATTATGTTATAATGATATTTTATTAGAAGGGAAATTGCTTATCACAACAGCCAATTTGAGATAAACAATTATTTCTGGTTATAAAGCATGCGTGTGACAGTTTTATAGTGAGTAATACTATAAGGTATTCATTTCTAGAAAATCACTGTAAAATAATAAAATTGAACAGTTATATGTGGTATACTGATTAAAAATTGTTATTGTTATTGTTCATAGACATTGAAAATAGAACAATAAAGTCTTCTAAAATTTCACAAGGATAGAAAACTTATAATGTTTCTAAAAAAATGTATAGAAATGGTATAAATAGCTGCCTATACAAAGTAATTCTAACAACTCATAACGAATTTTCGTACATTTCAAACAATAAAATATTTTGTTTTATTGATGGAAGAGAAGATACTTAAAATACACGTACAACATGTGGTTTGGTATCACAAAATCTGATTATAGTATAAATACAACTTATACTTAGAGTGCAAGTATTCAGGGATAAAAGTTTTATCAGAAAAGCTTTTTTTGTGAAAGGAAAATTTACATATCTGTATCATCGTTTAAATTGAGATATTTATAAATTAGAATTTATTATTTTTAAAACATAGCGGTGAAACAGTATTTAGAGCAAGAAATAAAAGTATAAAATTTTTATAATTATCAAGCCAGTGATTGAAAATATGAGATGACTTGTATCATTATAAAATTTTTAGCACGAAATTCAAGGCTGTCTTGTTCTTTAGTTTTGTAAAATTAGTTTTTTAACAAAATTCAAAAATCTTCAAGATAAATGTTAAGTTTATATAAGCATGAAAAATGTTGTAATGTAAGCAATTCAGTTTTTTCAATGTATAAATTTATAAAGACAGTATTTTGATATATCAGGTTTTTTTATACTTTCAGTTGTTAAAGTTCTGATGCTTAAGATGCATTCAGCATATTTAAAAAACTTAGTTTCTTGAAGTAAAATAAAAAATTGTAAAGAATAAACTTTAACAAACAAATAATAAACTTGTTGATGATCAAAAATTTCTTGCCATACAATGTTTTCAATGTTTGCTTGGTTCTCCAAATTATTTTGCATAAATATATTCTAAGGACTCTTACATCTTAATACCAATACATATAGTTGACCATGAAAAAACAAAAGTGTTTTGTAGTAAAATCCTGATTTATTAAACCTTTGACCTTGCAATTTATTAATCGTCGTAGAAAAAGCAACAACTAGTTACGCATTTTTTGAGAAAAACATAAGATAACGAAATCTGATGTATTGAAATCCAAAGAAAAAAATTGTTTGACTATACAAATTAGTAATTTTCAGAAACAATTACACTCTGTTACTAATTTATAATTTTAATTTTTGATCGATAATAAGACATTATTGATTTGATCTTACGTTAAACTCTTTAACTCATGACAGTAATTATAGTAGTGGCAGTAATTTGGTGTCAGTAATTGAAGAATGACAGTAATTTGGTGTCAATAATACAAACACACTGGCAGTTATACCAGCATTTGGCTGATAAAATAAAGGCAGAAGTTTTCGGTACGTCAATTTCACTTTTTGGTGATGTTGATGGAGAAATCCTTTCTACTTGACAAATACTAGATTTCATCATAAATGTGGAAAATATTTGAGCTTCCTCTTCTATTTTTAGTGTTTTATCGGGTTATTGATGAGCTGCATCACTATTGTAAATAATGGTTAAAGTTCGATGTGTATAACTATGCAAATCTGGAAGTTAGTGCATTTCCTTAATGTCTCCTTTATTATCTAATTGTTCAATGACTCCGTATAAAGAATGATTTATGTTGACTCTAATGTTTATTGTTATTTCATAATCGGAGTTCATCGTACAGTCTGGAGAAACATAGTATCAAATTACTATTGATATACGAGTCCATTTCTTACTTTTGGGGTGTATGGCGTGGAAGTATTAAACTCCGTGTCTTTATCATAGGTCCAGCCTCAGATGATTGAGGAATTTTTATTTTTCTTCAGTTTTGACATAAAGTTCAGTGAGTTCGTATTTTTTTGGTTCTTAATTAGTTTGATTACTTGGGGTTCTGCATTTAGTGGGTTGATGACGCGTTTTATGAATTTGTCTGAGATACTATGTTTTATAGTCTTCTTGAAACAACTTCTCATTTTGCTGATGAGTATTGCTATTATAATAATAATAGCTTTAACGATGTAACATATTAAAATAAATATAAAAATTTGCTTCTCCTCTCACTTTCGAGTTCGTATTTTTTTCATTTGATTGATTATATTTTGTACATTTTTCCTTATCTGTCCATGCTTGTTTATTGAGGTTTGGTTCTTACATCAATTCTAAATTATCATGACAGTCATCGGTGTCTTTTAAAAGTTCATGTAATAAAATTCTTTTTACTAGTTAATACAGTTAAATTCTAGTTCGCTTCTACTTGATATGTATATTGTATCTGAGTGATAATCTTGTGTTTACTGGTTAAGGTTAGTTTGTGTGTTTTTCCCGTACATTTATCATTTATTCGTAAAGGACATTTACCTTTCAGTTGGTCTTCAAAGACCTTGTCATTTAAAGGTTTGAAGACCAACTCAAAACTACAACATGTCATAATAATGTTACATTAAAAAATTCAACCAAAGTCTTTGAGAATATTAAGACAATTCCAATAACAATGATGAACCTGAGCAAGCTGATACGGATTTTTTTTTAGTAACTAGATTTTCTAATGGAGACAGGCTGGATCCTACAATTTAGAACATATTATTT
Source organism: Copidosoma floridanum (assembly GCF_036245765.1). NCBI lineage: Eukaryota > Metazoa > Arthropoda > Insecta > Hymenoptera > Encyrtidae > Copidosoma > Copidosoma floridanum. The sequence continues at coordinate 7,817,801 of NW_028321903.1, read as the reverse complement.
GAAATGGACACCTTTGATCCTGATAATTTTGATGATTCTGTATAAGATGAAAAAATTGCAGATCTATCAAGACATTCAGCGGACTTTGAACCCCTATTTTATAAGGATAAAATTTTAAGAAAATATTTGACGAGTGGAAAATTATCAATTACTTCTCGTATTCAAAAAAATATACCCTTATGTTCTAGTACACCAACGCACACGAGTAATTTTCTTGCAAAAAAACAGACGGACTAAATCACTGCACTTGAAACAAATAACAAAAGAAGCCTCAGATTATTTAAATAAAAACAACAAACAAATAAACTGCAATACAAACAAATTAGTAAATCGAGGTATTGCACCTGATTTCATGCTACTATCGAATTTATACTTTTTCTCACCAATCAGTCGATACAAACATCAGTACGAAATACTGTATGTAAGCTTAGTGATAGTAGCAGTAGTACTGAGAATAATAAGAACGTAAATAGAGCCAAGCTATTAACCAACGTTATTACTACCAGGTTTTGTCTTACGTACAAAAGAAACAATTTAGTTCATTTTATTAGCAAAGATTGTCAACCAGTCACATCTGTCTTAAGACTGTCGAGATCGATAGGTGCACTGAACTTAAGTTATTTGAAATTAAAGAAACCAAAAGTTAGCCAACTAATAATAACACCTTATAGAAGACATAATATACTGTCAATCATTATTAATGGAACATCTACCGAGTTAGTCACTTTAAAAAGTCTTATAAAAGCTTTTAAATCACTTAAAAAAATGTTGTTCAGACAAAATCTTATGCCTATGTCAAAATATCATTCTCTTACTTAGCAGTAGCAGCAGTTCATAATTCGTATTAACGATTAAACGAAGTTTCATTTAATCAATGTGATACGACTGTTTACGGTTACATATGCTTGGCTATGGAACCATTGAAAGAACCCTTTTTTATAAATAAATGTAAAATCCTTATGTTATCACGACCTGAAAAAAAAGTATTTAAATACTGTGAAATTATGTTTACTATAAAAACCAAAAGACAATGGATTTACTTACCAGATGATAGTTCATGGTTATTCTCGACACTTACTGAAGAAGAAATAAACGTCATCTGTTCTCATATACTAGATCAATAAGAAAGAGTTAAAGGTATGTGTCTTTTACAAATGAATGATAAATGTACGGGAAAAACACACAAACTAACCTTAACCAGTAAACACAAGATTATCACTCAGATACAATATACATATCAAGTAGAAGCGAGCTAGAATTTAACTGTATTAACTAGTAAAAAGAATTGTATTACATGAACTTTTAAAAGACACCGATGACTGTCATGATAATATAAAATTGATTCGAGAACCAAACCTTAATAAACAAGCATGGACGGATAAGGAAAAATGTACAAAATATAATCAATCAAATGGTAAAAATACAAACTCGAAAGTAAGAGGAGAAGCAAATTTTTTTATTTATTTTAATATGTTACATCGTTAAAGCTATTATTATTATAATAGCAATACTCATCAGCAAAATAAGAAGTTGTTTCAAGAAGACTATAAAACATAGTATCTCAGACAAATTCATAAAACGCGTCATCAACCCACTAAACGCAGAACCCCGAGTAATCAAAATAATTAAGAACCAAAAAAATACGAACTCACTGAACTTTATGTCAAAACTGAAGAAAAATAAAAAAAAACTTAATCATATAAGGCTGGACCTATGATAAAGACATGGAGTTTGATACTTCCACGCCATACACCCTAAAAGTTAGAAATGGACTCATATATCAATAGTAATTTAATACTATGTTTCTCCAGACTGTACGATGAACCCCGATTATGAAATAACAATAAACATTAGAGTCAACATAAATCATTCTTTATACGAAGTCATTGAACAATTAGAGAATAAAGGAGACATGAAGGAAATGCACTTCCTTCCAGATTTGCATTGTTATACACATCGAACTTTAACCACCATTTACAATAGTGATGCAGCTCATCAATAACCCGATGAAACACTAAAAATAAAAGAGGAAGCTTAAATATTTTCCACATTTAAGATGAAATCCAGTATTTGTCAAGTAGAAAGGATTTCTCCATCAACATCACCAAAAAGTGACATTGCCATACCAAATATCGATCCAAAAAGACTTATTTGTCTTTTACTGCGGGATATAGTAGAAACAAAGAGAAAAAAGATTTCTTTAATTATTTTTCTCTATTTGGTACTCTAGAATATTGTTATGCTGTTAAAGATTGGCGAGAAAGATTATTCCAAGGATATGTAAAATACGTGGATTCTAAAAGTGATATTCTAGAATTGCAGAATAATAAATCCAAGTATCGCACGAAATATGCTGAACTAATTCATAAGAGTTTCAAATACAAAATGATCACAGAATTGACTTACTCATTGCGTCAACGACAAGTTAGGTTAATGACTTATCAAAGACATGTGATTACATGCAGAAGATAACCCGTGCTAAAATCAGCGATCTACGATAAAGGATCATAAGTAGCAGAAAATTAACCCAATAGTTAAACTCGACCCTTAAACTAGCCACATTTTACGTCAAAAAATACATTACGTAGTTGTTAGATCTTAATTGTAAGCTTTGTAAAATCAATGAGCGAATTACATTTAGTTAATTATCACCGTTTCATATGCAAACTATATAAGTACGCACAGACATTACGTAATCTTTTTTCCCAATTGCACTTTATTGTTTAGTTTTATGTTTAAATTTATATGAAGTATGTTTGTATTAGTTTTAGCATATAAGAAATATAAATAAAAAAAAAAAAATATACATATTTATCATTACAATAATAATAAAACTAATTGTTAGTAGGCTTTTAATCCAAAAAACGCCTGCGGTATTTTATCACAGTTGCATGTTACTCTGTGGTAAGATTTTTTTTTCTTCAAAAACAAGCTTTAGCATGTATTAAAACTACTTATTCAATTGTATTGTGAATCTGCAAATATTTTGATATACCATAATGATAACGACTGTATTTATCCATATATTCCCTACCCACTATCGCATAGTTTTATAAACCTAATTTTATTTTCATACTTACATTCCACATATAACCTACGAATCCTTACAATTATTAACAGCACAAAATACACTACGACAGTACTCATACATACAGTATTAAGTACGTATCCTCACAACACCCATCATATTTACGCTTGCAGAATAATATACACGATAGACAGACAAAATCCTAAAATCGTAGAAGCAATGGCCGATAGAACCCAACTTCACATACTGCTGCAGGGAAATTAAAGCCAGCTTATGCTGTAAGGGATTCTGAGGAACTTTGGAATAGTGCTGTCTATAAAACGAGAACTCTGTGCTAAGAGTTATTCAAGTTATGGGGTGGTATTTCGTTCACCACCGGAAGCAGAAATGGCGGTTGACCGTTTAAATACAGTGCCAACGCTACAGGAGCATGTGGACTTACTATCTAGTCCATCAGATAATGTGAGGAATCAGGTAACGTCAACGGCATCTAAGTTCCAGATAAATAGGAAATAAATCAAAGTCCACAATGTATCAATAAATGGACCTCGATTAGACATAATGACGAAAGAATTGGTTAATAAACACTAAATGGAATTTTCTTTAAACAAATTTGATCCTGTGTTATCTTTAAAGGAACATCCTTGTACCATTTTGTATACCGGATGTAAGGTCAAACATTATCAGCTATGTGATGCAGCAATTGCTGCAGCGACCCTAGATGAAACAACACTCTTCGAAATAGAAAGGGCAAGCCAATTACAAATACAAAACGTCCAAGCGCTAAAAAAGAATATAAATTTGATCACAAAAGTGGAATCCCCTGTAAAAGATGATATAAAGGAATCTAGTTCAATACTACAATTGGTAAGAGTAAGGCGTACTGGGACAGAAATGAGCGTTCTTATTAAAAAACCGTTTGACACAAGCTATATTATCGATTTTTTTGAAAACAAGTATCCAATCAAGAATAATTATATTTCGGCCAAGAGACAGACACAGGCAGATATAATTCTCATGTATATAACATATGGATCATCTAAGTGGGCAGAAAACATGCACCAAGTAGTAGTATACTGTATAACGTGGCAGCCAAAAATTGTAAGTACTAAAAAGGAAGAAACAGAAAAAACGGACAGTAAAAATAATTCTCCTAAAAATTATGATCCACTGCGGTGGAAAGAAGAATCAAACGAAAAAGCCTTTCAAGGATTTAGGATAAATGGGGTAAGATATTCTAACAAGGATTTAAAAAAAATCGCAAATAAATCGTACATTCACAACGTGGAAATTTAACATATAAAAGTGATATGGAGGTGCACAATCTTTTGTGCAGAACACAAATGAAGTTGAAATAAAATTGTCCGTCATGGCAGAAAGATATTAATCTAGTGAAATACGACTGGCACTACAAGCTATGCCATAAAACGGGCGCTTCAGCAGATCTAAATGTCCTCAATAGATTATTAATAAGCTTTAAAAGACCAAGGACAAAGGAGGGTAAAAAAAAAACAATCTACGATTAATAACTAATAAATATATAAATTATAACCATTCACAACCAATATAAAATTGATGTCTAATAATATTAAATTCTATTATCCTTCCAAATTGCATACTTCCGAAAAACTGTTATTGTTCCGTAGAATGATAAAATAAATGACCATTTTAGTATAATACGATATAAAAGTTTTTAAAAAATCAACTTTTTTAAAACAAAGATGTTAAGACTATTGCTAATAAATTTTCATTTTAAGGTTAAAATAATTTTTAAAAAACAGGTGAAAAGTAAAAAAATTTTTTTTTCAAGTATTAAGTTTACCATGATGAACTTCTTACCTTAAATCAGATTATTTTAATATATGTACATTCACCGAGGACGGTAACAGTTTTAAGAAACGAAGGCTGTTATGTGATGATTTACGTGGATAAATAAATTTCATAATTTTATTTCGTTTTATATTATATTTATTCCTATGATCAAATTTTAAGACTCTTAAAAGAATCGTACTTAAAAAAAGTCATCGCTTTACAAAGCTGACTGTGTACTTCGTGGCTCTCGGAAGTGTCAAGTAACAATCGAAGCGAGCCATGAAGCCTAAACACATGAAGTCAGCAAGTACCAGCCCCATAGCAAGTAAGTCGAAGATTTTTTAACTAAAACTCCGTTCAAGGTGCATTCCTTTGCACGGCGTTTTAGTAAGTAGCCCGCTGCCGCTCATCGAGTGCAGTACTTTATTAAATAGGTAGCTTGCTAAACATTTTTGTTAAAAAGTGACTGACTATTTTTTTTTCTCATCACTTTGCATGATCAATTTGTATCTGAATTAAATAAAAATAAATCAATTCACAACAAATCAAATAAAGTGACAGTGACTTAAATTATTGAACTAATTTACCTGAAGTGAATATTAATAAATAGAGGAAAGAACCACTGGATGACGGATCAACAGCAACGAAGTCTAATACAACCAAGAAGAATGAAATCAGGTATTTGACTTTTCATTATTTTAATACACACACATACATATAAATAAATAAAAAATTACCTTACACTTAGGAAAGTAGACAACCGAATAGTTAGACATACTGCTGGTCCCGCGGCCTGTCAGGGAGCGTGAGACTCAAAATCACCAACATCCAGTTTTTTACTGGATGATAAAGTCAAATAGTTACGATTTATTATTTAACAAATAGGACATGTATTCTATGCTTTTTTCAAGACTTTATTAAAACCTCTTGTTTATCAGTACTTAAGGATGATTCAGGGTACAACAAATACTAGATAACGATAACTACTGTTCTAAATGATGGAGAATCTAAATTACATAGGTTGAAAACTAATCAACAGCATTAACTACTTTAATCACACATATACATGCAAACATGTAAACAAGTAAATAAACGCAGGTTTTATTCGATTTTTTTGTATTACTTAAAAACCTTAAAATTGTTACTTTTTTCCCTCGAGATTAGTTGAAATTAAGGCAGAGTGTTCCTTAAAATGGTTTTAAAGGGATGTATTACAAAGATCAACGAGAAAAATAATAATACTTAACTACACTCAAATGAAAACTACTGTTGGTACTATAACGTGTCATACTACTTCAAACAATTTAATTTTTTGGAAAAATTTTTTGAGTACCAAAAGTGATTCATTTTACGTTTTTGTAACATTTTAGATCTGATAAATAACTATTGTTTAAAATGTTGTGTAATTTTCGAATACATTTATTTGATATATACATGTGACTTTAACTTCCTTATTTAATTTTTTAAATCTCTATTGTTAATAGTAGCATTTTTAAATAACGAACTTATATTCAGTTTGTTAAATATATTTGTTTATGGAACTCTTTACGCTTAGACAATGCTTTTTAGTAATATAAATAGCCTGAATTGTCATCGTCATCTTGTTAAAAAACTGTAACGGTTTCAAATGTAAAGAAAAACGGAACCGTAGAGGCACTTCACCCTTTCCCTGACGCAGAGATGTCGAGAGAGAGTCCGCACTCTTGCCCCAACACGGGTAACGAAATTTCCGATTCCCCAGGGCACCCCAAGCCGACGTTCTCTCCTACGACAAGCAGAAAAACCCATAGTTGACCAAATGCTACTAACATTTTTAAATACATTTACAACGAACAATGAATGAAAACTATCAGTAAATTTAAGTAAGTTAACAACATAATAGTTCGCGACGAGCCCCCACCACTGTTTCTATGGATGTACGTGATTTAACCAAAGAAACCGCTGTTGTTAAATAATCATTCATAAAAACTTATCAGTCCGATCAATGCTCACGTGTACAGCGGAAAAACTAGCAATTATTACAGTTATTAACTACTACTAAGACTATTATTAATATCATAAAGTACGGATCACTTATTCAATCAAACCTGAATATTAAGCGATTTTCACCGCTCTTTTTGCATTGGGTTCGATTGAATAGATAAACAACGGTTACTATTAGTTAATACTTATTAATACTATCTTAACATTAATATTAAGTTATGATGAAATCTTGTAACTTTTGATGTAAAAGGGAAAGGAAGGTTATGAGTAAGTGAATCACCTTCCCTTCTCTTGACGCACAGAGGAGAACAAGCCGGATGTGGGTTGTGCCAATGTCTGAGTGGCTAAACTAGAGCAGTTCTAGCCAATTAGATTTTCGGCTATTGTCTTTTCTCCGAAATTTTCCCCCGGCAAGTTTTCCTGCATTTTTCGAGCCAGCGCGTGATCGAGGTCCACTTCTCACAATAAAAAGGCCCGTAGGTCGAAAGAAAAGTTCAGTTCAGTTCAGCACGCAAAATTCGACGACACCCTTCAAAGTAGACTAAGAAGTGAGAGCCCGACTCTGCTACAACCCAGTCTACTACGAATCGAGGACACAGTCAAATTTCGTGATCACCCTCGAACGATCAACTGGTTACCAGAGTCCGCCTCTACTACCACTTGATCTTCTTTGAGCACGGTTTCTGTCTACGCTGGTTCAACGCCTGAAGCAACTTTCACTTTTAAATAAAAATAAGTGACCAAGTATCATATTTCTAAAGATTCTTTCTTCTTATCAAGTGTTTCCTTTTGCGCGAATGCCATTACTTGCCATAGTATTGGTACCCGTGGATCACCGGGAAGTATAAAGTGTTGTTTGTTTGTGCAAACGCCATATTAGTACCCGTGGATTACCGGGAAGTATAAAGTGTTTTTTTTGTGCAAACGCAATTACTTACTCTAATATTAGTACCCGTGGATCACCAGAAAGTATAAAGTGCTTTTGTTTGCGCGAACGCCATATTAGTACCCACGGATCACCGGGAAGTATAAAGTGTTTTGTTTGCGCGAACGCCACTACTTGCTATAATATTAGTACCCTTGGATAATCAGGAAACATAAAGTGTTTTTTTTGTGTGAATGTCATTGCTCACCATAGTATTGGTACCTGTGGATCACCGAGAAATATAAAGTGTTTTTCGTGAACGCCATTATTCGCCACAGTATTGGCACCCGTTGGTCACCGGAAATAGCAAATTAGCCACGCACATACCATTGCTCTCCGTGATTATAATACCATCAGAATAACAAGGACCGATCGGATTAAGGCAACTACTCACCACGATATTGGTGTGTCAAAGTCAAATTACGTACGATACCCTTACTCGTGACGGTGTTAACAGTTTTTAGATCGTGAACGAGGTATACACCGCTCCTGGTAAAAGAAAGCCGTGAGCAAGTTTATCGGAATATTGCACAGCAGTCAGTCTTAGTCGCGTGAAAGCAGTCGTAGCCCTTTTTCAAATACCGCGTCGTTAAGTTAAATTACCCCTTTAACCCCGCGTCCCACCTACGCTTCCAGTGTGAGTCCCGAGCTATTGACCAAAAGCTTAGGCTCAAATAATACGTTGCACCAACGTAACAATATTTTATTATTGTGTTATATATAAAAAGGTGTGAGTGTTAATTTTCCAATAAAACCAAGCAATTTGGCTTCCACTCTTTTTCCTCGCAACCGGTAAATCAAATTATACAGTCCACAATCATTGGATTTTCAGTCCCAAACATTTGTCCTTCTAGCCAGATAAAAAAGGATAAGTGGAGAGCTCTGGCTTCTTATTAGCCACGTGCGAGTTACAGAGTCGGCCATCTTAACCAACTTCTTCTTCACGAGCAACGCGCGACGTGCGGACGTGGTCAGCACACCGGCGCGTTGGGTGTACTTTCTCTCTCTCACACACACTCGCATACAACAACACTTGGTACCTGTAGTAAGTTCAGTGCTTTTTCTCATCGTACACAAACTCGAGTACATACTCATTGGCCTCGTTGCGTAGCTTATTGCAACACTTTTCTCGTGCAATTTATCGTCATCATTTAGCGCACAGGCCCTAGTGCATACTCGCTGGCCATCTTGTTCTTCCTGCGTTGAGCAGACAGATTAATTTTTTTTTGCTTTGTGCACTGGCTCAAGTACTATTACTCGTTTGCCACCTTTGGTGAATAGCTTATAGCTTCATATAGAAGCTCAGCTTATTTTAAGCTGTACTAGCTCGAGTACTATTACTCGTTTGCTACTTTAATGAATAGCTTTTAGCTTTATATAAAAGCTCAGCTTATTTTAGCTGTACTAGCTCGAGTACTATTATTAGTTTGCTACTTTGGTAAATAGTTTTTAGCTTCATATAAAAGCTCAGCTTATTTTAGCTGTACTAGATCGAGTACTATAACTCGTTTGCTACTTTAGTAAATAGCTTTCAGCTTTATATAAAAGCTCAGCTTATTTTAGCTGTACTAGCTTGAGTACTATTATTTGTCTGCTACTTTGGTAAATAGCTTTTAGATTTATGTAAAAGCTTAGCTTATTTTGAGCTGTACTAGCTCGAGCACTATTACTCGTTTGCTACTTTGGTGAATAGCTTAAAGCTTTATATAGAAGCTCAGCTTATTTTGAGCTGTACTAGCTCAAGCACTATTACTCGTTTGCTTCTTTAGTAAATAGTTTTTAGCTTCAAATAAAAGCTTAGCTTATTTTAGGTGTACTAGCTCAAGTTCTATTATTTGTTTGCTACTTTGGTAAATAGCTTTTAGCTTCATATAAAAGCTCAGCTTATTTTGAGCTGTACTAGCTCGAGTACTATAACTCGTTTGCTACTTTGGTAAATAGTTTTTAGCTTCATATAAAAGCTCAGCTTATTTTAGCTGTACTAGCTCGAGTACTATTACTCGTTTGCTACTTTGGTAAATAGTTTTTAGCTTCATATAAAAGCTTAGGTTATTTTTAGCTGTACTAGATCGAGTACTATTACTCGTTTGCTACTTTGGTGAATAGCTTTTAGCTTCATATAAAAGCTCAGCTCATTTTAGCTGTACTAGCTCGAGTACTATTAATCGTTCGCTATATTGGTAAATAGCTTTTAGCTTCATATTAAAGCTCAGCTTATTCTAGCTGTACTAGCTCGAGTACTATCACTCGTTTGCTACTTTGGTAAATAGTTTTTAGCTTCATATAAAAGCTTAGCTTATTTTTAGCTGTACTAGATCGAGTACTATTACTCGTTTGCTACTTTGGTAAATAGCTTTTAGCTTCATATAAAAGCTCAGCTCATTTTAGCTGTACTAGCTCGAGTACTATTACTCGTTTGCTACTTTGGTAAATAGTTTTTAGCTTCATATAAAAGCTTAGCTTATTTTTAGCTGTACTAGATCGAGTACTATTACTCGTTTGCTACTTTAGTAAATAGCTTTTAGCTTTATATAAAAGCTCAGCTTATTTTAGCTGTACTAGCTCGAGTACTATTATTTGTTTGCTACTTTGGTAAATAGCTTTTAGCTTTATGTAAAAGCTTAGCTTATTTTGAGCTGTACTAGCTCGAGCACTATTACTCGTTTGCTACTTTGGTGAATATCTTTAAGCTTCATATAAAAGCTCAGCCTATTTTTAAGCTGTTCTAGCTCAAGCACTATTACTCGTTTGCTTCTTTGGTAAATAGTTTTTAGCTTCATATAAAAGCTTAGCTTATTTTAGGTGTACTAGCTCAAGTTCTATTATTTGTTTGCTACTTTCGTAAATAGCTCTTAGCTTCATATAAAAGCTCAGCTTATTTTGAGCTGTACTAGCTCGAGTACTATAACTCGTTTGCTACTTTGGTGAATAGTTTTCAGCTTCATATAAAAGCTCAGCTCATATAAGCTGTACTAGCTCGAGTACTATTACTCGTTTGACACCTTTGGTAAATATCTTTAAGCTTCATATAAAAGCTCAGCCTATTTTTAAGCTGTACTAGCTCGAGTACTATTACTTGTTTGCTACTTTGGTAAATAGCTTTTAGCTTCATATAAAAGCTCAGCTCATTTTAGCTGTACTAGCTCGAGTACTATTAATCGTTCGCTATTTTGGTAAATAGCTTTTAGCTTCATATTAAAGCTCAGCTTATTCTAGCTGTACTAGCTCGAGTACTACTACTCGTTTTCTTCTTTGGTAAATAGCTTTTAGCTACATAGAAAACAATTGGCTTGTACTGAGCCTTGGCCTTCTTAGCCATATATACTCTTGCACTTATAAGCACGTGGCTCGCACATTGTTGGCCATTGGTGCCCTTGCTCTTCAATTTCCTTCGTGTGCCGTACTTATAAACCTTTTTGCTCCATAGAACATCAAGGGTGTTATCGGCAGTGCACTAACACTTACGGTGTGCTCGCTTGTCACTGCAGGGCATCATAGCACTTGAAAGTGCTTCTTATCATAGCTGCAGGCCGCCATTGCCTGCCGGTTCAACGTAAACCGTCGTTGTTATTGAGCCACTTCAATGTCTGGGTACCCATTGCGTGGGCCTAAGTACCTGTGCACATAATCGTCGTCTTCAAGGTCCTGCATACATTCTTTGCACTCGATTGAGCAGGTAGCTGATCGCCTACGTCGTCTACGGCTGCTTCTTCAACAGGCTTTAAATTGCGATTTCTAGTAAATTTAAATATGTATTAATTACACGATTTAATTCAGCGATAAAAATAAGAAAATTTCAGTTTATTGAAGCACTAGTGCAAGTATTGATTTGCGTTAGTTATACAACTATTTAATTTAGAGATTTTCTACTATTTTATTATAATATTTGTTTAAACATTTTCTACTATTTTATTATAATATTTGTTTAAACAATTTGTACTGATAAGAGCTAGCTTGATTGTCACTGCCAGGTGTAGATAACGTTTGGTCACTATGGATGCATATTACTCAACGCAGCTTGGCCTTAATATCAAAATAAAGAATGCTTTCATTACATTCAAAAAACTTGGCTTGGCCAAAATGACAAAGGGTCAAGCTGTGGCTTGACTACAACAAATTGAAGATGCGTTTGAACAATTTAAAATGATTAGTTTTACTATTATGACTGTGGATCCTCTTAATAAACAACACGACTATTTTAAAACTGGCGTGTTCGAGGGTGGTGAAAACCTTTTTTATTTGGCCTTTGGGGACTTTAAGGACTACCTGTCCTTATTATCAACCGATAATCCAGCTCCTGTACCTCCCAACTTTGCCTCACCTCAAAATTTTGTGCAAAGTTATGCCTCGTTACCTTCTATTGATTTACTAGTTTTTAATGGTAACTTTTATTGTTGGGAGGATTTTAGCGATGTGTATAGAGCTTTAGTACACAGGAAGCAGGGTCCCCCAGGTATTATTTAGTACCAGCACTCACGTACTCACGTTACTGGTGATGCTTCAGATTTAATTAAAACAATTCCTCTTACTGAGAAAAACTACTCGCAGGCTTGGGAGACCCTGCTTGCCTTCCACGACAACCAGTGTCGATTAGTGTCCTGATATACCAGCAATATTATTAGTGCCCAACCAATGAAAAAGTCTTCTTGCATTTAAATAAAACGCATTTCCAAAGAAATGCTGGGTTCCTTGAATTCTTTGTCAGCCATGGGAAGACACATGGGCGATAATGACATTTTCATTGCTTTCGTGACTAGCAAATTCAATTTCCACACATATAAAGATTGGCAGAAGCATCTGGGGAGCAGTAGTAATACGCCTACGCTAGGACAACTACGTGAATTTATAACAGCCCAAATTATAACTTTTAAAGCTTCTGCTAGGAAGACTCTGATCAATCTGGACCAAAGGAGCAAACCTAATAAGTCAGTTGTAATACATCAAACTGCAGCTCATTCTTCTGAAACAAATACACCTAATAAGTCAGTTGTAGTGCATCAAACTGCAGCTCATTCTTCTGAAATCAATACACCAAAATGCTTGTTCTGTAATCAAACTCATAGGTTGTACCAATGTGACAGTTTCAAATCAAAGCCTTGAAATAAAAAAAAGTTTTGTTGAAAGCAAAAGAATTTGTCCTAATTGTTTTGGTAAACATAATTTTAATAAGTGCACATCAAAACTAAATTGCTTTAACTGTCATCAAAGGCATAACACATTGATGCATTAAGATGAGCTTGATTCTCACCAGGGAAAACTTAATAATGGAAAGAATAACGAGAATCCTGATTCTAAAAACAGTTCATGTCTTAATGTCCTTACTGCTTCTGAAGTGAGCTTTCCCAGAGCACCCAGAGTTCTTCTTGCCACTGCAGTGGTATACATTGTTGATTCTAATGGTTCGAGTCTCAAAGTGAGAGCATTAATTGACCAATGCTCGCAATCATCTCTTGTCTTTAAATCTCTTTATGACTTATTGAATTTTAAGAGTTGCAGTACCAACATCTCGTTGTCTGGTATAAGAAAACAAGCTGTAAATGTAAAACAGTCAATTCAATTCAAAATTCAACTTCATTTTGAATCCAATTTTAGTTTGGAAGTTGAAGCTTTGGTAGTGCCTTAGATCACTTCTTATAAACCTCCGGTTTTTCGTGAGGTAATAAACTTAAGCCATATAAAGGGTCTGCAATTGGCTGATCCCTTTTTTTTGGGGGCTGGGTAAAATAGATTTATTACTTGATTCATCTGTTTATGCTGCAATAATGAATAATTTTGTTAAAAGAGATGAAGCTGGTTAACCCATAGCTTCATCTTCCAAACTTGGTTGGCTACTGCCCGGCCCAGTATCTTCATCATCGTCGTTAAATTCAACAAACCCAGAGTCCTTAGATATCATAGATAATTCTAATCTTTTTGATCTCGTACGTAAGTTTTAGTCGATTGAGGAGCCCGTATCTAAACCTACGTTAAGTCCTGAGGAATCTGAATGTGAAGAGCATTTCTCTAACACTTATTCCAGGCAACCTGATGGCTGGCATTTGGTCTGTTTGCCCTTTAAAGCTTTGGCAGATGACCTCGAAGCCGCTAATAAGTTCTGGCATCAGGCTGCATTGTCTATGCTCAAGCAGCTACAGCAAAGATTCGTCAGAGACCCTGAATTGTCTAAGGCTTATAACCAGTTTATGACTAAGTACTCAGCCTCAAGGCATATGAGGAAAGGTCATGAACTTAATCGTGCTCAACATTTTTTACCCCATCATGGTGTTTCTAAAACTAATGGTAAAACTCTAAAATTAAGAGTTGTATTTAATAGATCATTCAAAAATCGTGAAGGCCATTCGTTGAATTCCGTTTTGCATTCAGGCCCCAATTTATTACATAATTTGTTTGAGATCATTCTTAAATGAAGATTTTATAGTTCTGTATTCACTACTGATGTGGACAAAATGTTTAGACAGATAATGGTTTACCCTAAGGATCAGGTCTTTCAGGCTATTCTTTGGCACTCACAACCATCTGATCCAGTAAAAACTTATTTACTCACTACAGTCACTTATAGCCTGATCAGCTCGCCATATATGGCTACTCGTGTTCTTTGACAGCTGGCAATGGATAGTATTCATTCACACCCAAGAGCCGCCAAAATTATCTCAGAAGAGTTCTATGTTGATGATTGTCTCTCTGGCGCTCTATCTCTCTTTTGGAAGCACAGCAAAAGGGCGCTGAACTTCTAGATTTAGCTTAATCAGGCCGTTTTCCTCTGAGAAAATGGTTTTCTAACTCGGCGGAAGTACTCTCAAAGATCCCTGATAAGTTTAAGATTAGCAAGCCCAAAGAATTCAAAGACTATGATCAAACGGTCCCTGTTCTTGGCTTGTCTTTAAATCCCAAAAATGATGAATTTTAATTTCAACTAGTCGTTGATCTTAGTCCTCAGTCTTGGACGAGACGATCATTATTAAGACAGTTGGCGAAGATGTTTGACTCTTTGGGATGGTTTTCGCCTGTTATCATTTTGGGCAAAATTCTCTTTCAGTCCCAGTGGCTGCTTAAAGTATCATGGGATCAACCCTTGCCACCACCGATAGTCTCTAAATGGATAAGTTGGTGGGACAAACTACCCCAATAAACCAAATTACAATACTTTGCTGGAATTTCTTTTTGCCTGATTTTGATTTCTTTGAAATTCATGGTGTTGCTGACGTATCTAAGTCAGCTTATGCTGCAGTTGTATACGTTCGTATTGTCAAGAATCAAGGGGTTGATGTAACTCTTCAATTAGCTAAAACCAAAGTAAGCCCAATTAAGACTTTGAGTATTTTACGGTTGTAACTTTGCGCTGCTAAGCTTCTTGTGAAAATAATTAGACATTTCTCAGATTGTTGTCCTGTCAAGGAGGCACTTGTACACCTATGGACCGACTCTTTAAATGTATTGCATTGGCTAAATGCTCTACCTTCTAAGAGGCCTACCTTTATTGCCAACAGATGCTCTAGTATTTATGAGCTAGTACCTAAACCTAAAGTAATGGCATCATATAAGGTCTAAGCAAAACCCAGCTAATATCACCTCGTGGGGGATTTATCCGAGTCAAATGAGTGGACAGCGTTTATAGTTTTCTGGTCCAGATATACTACATGAGCTCCAACCCGAATACCCAAAGCTCAAAATTGACCTCCTTGAAGATATTTCGCATGTAAATATATAAGTTAAGGATAAAGGCCTAGATACCTTTGTCAATGGATTCTAAGGACGTTATTCCCAATGGGAAAGGCTACTTCAAGTAACTGCCTACTGTCTTAGATTTGTTTATAGACTCCTTGTCAAAATAATTCAAAGGAAGTCAAAAAATCATACTGACAATTTTAAACCTTAATTACCTTTTATTTCCGTAAGTACTTATTTTAATTTAGCTTTATTCAACCTATCAATCGAGGAATTAGAAAATGCTGCACTCTTGTTAGTCTACACACATCAGCAACGTTGGTTTTCTGCCGATTTAGCTGTTCTTCGACGAAACCAAAGTTTCAAACCTGATAAATTTGAACAGCTTTCATCGTTTAGTAGCTTACGTAAACTTACACCAGTGCTTATTTATGAACTTCTATGAATAGTTGGTAGGCTTAGCAACTTGCTATTGGATTCGTATTCTAAACACCCACTGATACTTTATGGTTACGACTACATCACTCGACTACTGATTGACTACTTTCATCGAACCATGTTACATGGAGGTGTCGAAATGGTCTTAGTCTCTCTCAGGAGAAAATATTGGGTGCTACGAGGCCGTGAAGTAGTGCGCGCAGAAATCAGTCATTGTTTTACTTGTAAGCGATACAAGTCAAGAACTCAAACTCAATTAATGGGTGATCTTTCCGATTGCAGTGTTTCAGAAGACAGGAGTTAATTATGCTGGACTTTTCCAGTTCGATTATTAAAATGTCGTGGAAAGGGCACACTCAAAGGCTATGTCGTTGTTTTTGTGTGTATGGCAATTGAAGCCATATATTAAGAGATTGTGGAAGATTATTCAACAGAGTTGTTAATAGTGGCCTTCCAGCGTTTCGTCTCACGTAGAGGTCATGGTACTAACTTATACAGTGATCAGGGTACAAATTTTGTTGGAGCTAACCACGACCTTAGAAAAATGCTTAAGGGTCGACATCAGTCAGATTAATTTGCTGATAACTTGTCGTCATTAGGAACACAATGGCATTTTAATTCACCGGCTGCTCCCTACTTTGGTGGTATTTGGGGGTCAGCCGTGAAATCAACCAAGTTTCATATAAAACGAGTTGTGGGTGACCGAATCTTGACTTTCGTTGAATTGTCAACTTTTCTCTGTCACATTGAGGCTTGCCTTAACTCTCGTCCCCTCTGCCCCTTGACAGACGACCCACTTGACTCGAATCCATTAACTCTTGCACATTTATTAACCCTGAAGGCTTCTTATTGTGTCCCAGAACACGACCTTCTAGCTGAAAGGGTTTCTCCATTACAAAGATGGAAATTAATATCGCAGTCAGTTCAGTTTTTTTGGAAAAGCTGGTCCTCGGAGTACCTCAGCATCCCTCAGGCACGATCCAAGTGGCTTACGCCTCAAAGGTCCATGCAAGTAGGAGATTTGATCCTTATAAAAATTGAGTTGACTCCACCTGGCAAGTGGCCTTTAGGTCGAATAATAGAGATTTTTAAAGACCCCAACTCTCTAGTCAGAGTTGTAAGGGTTAGGACCTAGGGACTAGGTCTTAGTTAGACCCATTAACAAATTAATTGTGCTGAAAACTAGCTCTAAATCGACGCCAATAACTAAGAATAGGATTTTAGAACAAGAATTAAATGTTGATTATATAAAAAAAACGGGAGCATATTAGTTTGAATTGATTAAATTTTAAATGTAATACCTTGTTATTAAGCCCAATTTAAAATTTTGTTCATATTTATATTATATAATTATCCTTGTAAGTAGATAAACGGCTTATATTAATATTTTCAAATTTTTATTTATACGTTAAACTTTGTTTATTTTATTCATTTTTCTCTTTCTTTGATGTACATTCGTACTGACTGCTGACCATCAACCTGGGTAGTGTGTTCAACATCAAATAAGTATTACAAAACATTAACTATATAGAATTTATATATTTGCGCGCAAGCAATTAACTTTAGTATTTTGTAACCAATAGCGTGCGTACGATGGTCCTGCGTGACCACCAATCATAGCGCTCCACGTTTAAGTTACTTTGGCTGCTCACGACTGCTCGCCTGTGAGCATTTAGTCAGTCCGCACCGATCGCTTGTCCAGTGAACCACAGTGTGGTCACTGTGTACACCAATCAAGCAGACATTTTCTAGAGTAAATCATTTTAAATAGAAAGAGAAAATAATGTCTTGTGTAATTTACTCACGTGACTCAAACAACATCACTTTCAGTTTAATTATATTAGTAAAATAACTGTTCTTCAACTTTGTTCAATATCCTTCAGCTAGCGCATATAAAATGTAATTTTGTTTTTTACCAGAGTTTTTCAATTTTTTCTTATCAAGTGTTGTAATTTCTGCTGTTAATATACTTTATGATTGTGTTATATATAAAAAGGTGTGAGTGTTAATCTTTCAATAAAATCAAGCAATTTGGCTCCCACTCTTTTCCCTCGCAACCAGTAAATCAAATCATACAGTCCACAATCATTGGATTTTCAATCTCAAACAAAAATCAAGAATTAATAATTATTACTGAGTTACAGAGTGTGACTGTTTCTACATATTACTGATTTGTTTGGTCAAACAATCTTCTTCTTTGGATTTTAATACATCAGTTTCTGTTATCTTTTTTTTTAATAAAACAGTCGTCTTTTTGATACTGTTCTGGGTCTTCTTTTTTTAAACGGCTTGTTGTCACTAAGGACAAGATATAACAGATTTTTTTTTTTAATTTGGTCTTTTTTTTAATTTTATTTTTTGCTACTCGAGTAAGAGATTTTGTTACCTGGACATGTAAATATCTTGAAATTAAATGTGAAGATTGCCTTGAGTTGTAAAATTAGTATTCACCTTGTTAGGTGTGCCTAGTGACACATAGTTGCCTAGTATAGCACTGAGATAACTAGGTGATTGGAGTGAAATCATCATTACAAACTACTTAAAAATCACAAGAAGACAAAACAAAAGGTTTTGACAGGAGAGAAAAAAGTGTTTTTAAGTGTTTAAGTTTACAATACCATCATAAAGTCAGTTTCTTTAGTTGCCGTATGATCACATTAAAAGAAAACAACGAATAAATCTGCACTTGTTAGGTTAAATCTTTTTAAACAGTAACATCAGAAATGATTACTGACAGTCACTGCAAAACGTAGCCTAACGAGTGCAGATTTGTCATGATGATTACATTCCAATTTCGTGGTTATTTCTGTACCATACTCGGCCACTACGTGTCACTAGGGACACCTGAGAAGGTGAGTGTTTTACAAATGTCTTATTTGAAAAACTGAATTGTAGTTAAGTTGAGCTCAAAATTGTTACTGTTTGCATGTCTGTATTTTCAGTTGGACTATGAATTTTTTTTTTTTCATTTTTGGATTTTGCCTATAGAATTGGAAATGACGTTTAAGAAAAAATTTTACTATGATTGAAGCACCAATAGTTTTTTCGTGACAATAGCATTATCTGAATATGTTTATTCTTTCGTATTTCTGCAGTAATACGTACCTACGTGTAAAAAGAATTTGAGTTAAAAAAAAAATTAAGTAGGCAAGAATTTTCTTTTCTTTTATTTGCCTAGTAGATATGTGTTTTATGCATACATAGAAAAAAATAACGCAACAAAAAAAGACTTAACAACAATTTTGTCACGCTCACGTAACATCATGATAGGTTATATTTCACGGTCAAGGCTTAATAAAACTGATGACAGTAATAAAATCACAGGCACTGATGGTGTATATAATACTGTCATTTGAATGAAATAAGATCCAAGTGATCAATAAATATTTTTTTGAATCACTATGTGTGCAAGATTTGTCTTGCGCACCCATGCCCTCCCCTCCCCCTCTTTCTGCTCAAAGAAGAGGGAGCTGCTGCTCGCTTGGTCAGTGCCAGCGCGAGCGTACAGCTTGATCGAGTGGAGACAACATGTGTGCACGCCTCGACCTCCTGCTTCGCTGGGGACTCTCGAACCGGACCTCCATGTCGATCTGCCTACTCTAAAATATCTGTTACGGCTGATCTGCCGATCTTGTATTTACTCGACGTCCTAATAAAGAATAATTGAAACTTTGGTCCTTCGAGCCGGATACCGTGACTGGGACGGACAACCGCCAGAACCTCATCGAGCCCAGGACAGCCAGGACTACGGTGCTACGCGAAGCAATGTAAGTAGGACGATGTGAGATGCGATCATGCGAAAATACATTCTCTACATCCGAGAACGTATCGAGACATTAGGCCTCTGTTGCAAGTGATGCAATCGTGCAGAGCCGCGCCACGTGGTAAAGGGATTTGAGGTTATGATAGCCTTAACAAGATGTGACAGGCGAGAGATGCCCCACCGCGACTGCCGTGCAGTCCGCGTCGTGGACCTCGCGTGCGACCGCGATTACTCAGTCAGTGAGGCTGTCGAGAGGTTTTGGGTTGCAGATTTCAGGCTGCTTCATGTTTAAACCACGGGATTTACTAGTTCACGTCATCCCGCGGCTGGTCGGGTCGACAGATTCATTTGCGATTCCTCACGCCCTTTTTCTCAATATTCTACGTAGACTCATTTGGCACGCACGATTGCACCACAAGTAACAAGGCGCCGTTTGAGAGACAAGCGTCGAGCTCAGCACGTGACTAATTTACAGGGATAACGAAGGCTGGCCCTCGTTGCTGGAAACGCAACAAGCCCTGCTAGAGGTTCTCGCGGAATTCACTCAATCCGCCAAGAGCGTCGAAGTATGGAGCATGGGTCTCGTCGACGCCAGGTTCGAACTACTCGCTGATTATTCGAATGACTTTCAAGCTAATCATAAGGATCTGATTCAGGGCGCACCTGTGGACAAAGTTGCCTCCTTGAGAGCCCTGTACAGGTCTGCAGAGGGATACTACCTCGACGCTAAGGCGTGCCTGTATGACCCTAGGAGTCGGCTGTTCCCGACCATGCCAGGAGGTGGTGGCCAGTTACCACTCCCCGGACCGCTCCCTGGACCGCACTCGGGCCCTCGCCTGCCGAGCATCAATATCCCGCTCTTCTCTGGCCGTCACAAGGATTGGCAGTCTTTCCGTGACCTGTTCTAGGCGCTCATTCACCAGGATGCTCGGCTCACCGACGTTAAGAGGCTTTACTACCTAAAGGCAAATGTGCAGGGTGAGGCAAAAGCAGTTCTGGACACCTTGCAGCTCGTTGGCTCCAATTATCCTACGGCCTGGAGTCTTCTTGTCTCGCGGTTCGAGCATCGCCGCCTCCTTGTGCAGGACCACGTCATGGCACTCCGAACGCTCAAGCCTCTGCGCGAGGAGTCTGCGGAGCTTTCTGCGGAGGCGTGGCCGCTCACTGACTTCAATGGAAGCCTCGCGCCCTCCCCGATCGACGAACGATCCTGTACGCTCGACCGGCAGTCGCCCTCCCGCGCCGACGCCACTCAGCCGCAACCACCGATCTTTAGCCACCCACGCAGTCAACAATGACTGCCCTGCTTGCCACGCACCGCACTACGTAGGTCACTGCAGCCGTTTCCTGAAACTGGACGCGCTTGGGCAAAGGGGTTTTGTCGCTCAGCACAAGCTGTGCTTTAACTGCCTGAAGCCGGGCCACATGGCAACTGTCTGCCCTTTCCAAGGCGTATGCCAATATTGCAAGGAGCAGCATCACAGCCTCATCCATGATGGCGGTCGCAAGCACAGGGCCGCGCCCGACCCAGCACCAGCTCACTCCATTCACCGGAGGCTTAAATGATCTGAACATTCTCACCCCTGGACACTTCCTCGTCGGTGGCCCGCTGAATTCTGTGCTTGAGGCCAGTACCCCGCCCGAGAAGCTCGATCGCCTAAGTCACTGGAAGCTGGTCCAGGGAATCTGAGACCAGTTCTGGAGCCGCTGGAGCCGCGAGTGCTTGAACACGCTCCAACAACGACCCAAGTGGAAGGTCCCACGTCGTAATTTCCAGGTTGATGACGTCGTCGCCGTGTTGGACGCCACGCTCCTCCAGTCTAGCGGCACGTGGCCGCTCAGTCGCATCATCTCGGTTCATCCCGGACCCGACGGGCTCGTTCGCGCCGCCACCATCTAGACCGCCACTGGTGAATACACCCGTCTCATTAGCAAGCTCTCTCTACTGCCCGTCCGATCGCCTAGTGCCGGCGACGCCGCCTCCAAAGACCCTGTGGCCGAATCTGACCCAGGTACGGCGGGCGGAGACTGAGATCGTTCACGGAACGAGGCGGGCGGGTTGTGCAAGATTTGTCTTGCGCACCCATGCCCTCCCCTCCCCCTCTTTCTGCTTAAAGAAGAGGAAGCTGCTGCTCGCTTGGTCTCTGCCGGCGCGAGCGTACAGCTTGATCGAGTGGAGCCAACGTGTGTGCACGCCTCGACCTCCTGCTTCGCTGGGAACTCTCGAACCGGACCTCCATGTCGATCTGCCTACTCTAAAATATCTGTTACGGCTGATTTGCCGATCTTGTATTTACTCGACGTCCTAATAAAGAATAATTTAAACACTATGAAACAACAACTATGACTTTATAGGCCTTTAAATTTTGAACGTCATTTACGGGTGATGTCTTTCTTAAAAGTTACTTGAAACCCATTGATTTCATACGATGGACTGCACTTTTTAAATGTTAATAGGCTTGTAAACATTTAATAATTATCATAGCTTATCTAAGATTAATTTTTTTTTGTGTAACTATGATAATTTTATCTGCAATACGTGAAGTTCACTGTAATATTTTTTTAGACATAATATGCAATTATTAAAGATTACTATTCGTCATTTTACTTGAAGTGGTGGTAATTGCATGACTGTTAGTAATACCTACATTTACCTCTACTTGAGTGCAACGAGTAATAATTTTTCTTTCCCTCGTCAGAATCTGTCATTTTTTCAAAAGTACAACGAATGGATATCCAGTACAGAAGACTTTAGAGGTGTTACTGGCTCTTAAGACCCATTCATAGACTAGCCTAGGCTATTAAGTAACTAGTTTTTTGTCAACAAGAAATTTTCTTTCTAAAATTCTCGATTTTTCCACTATATGTTAGTAAAAAAGTTGCCAACTTTTTCAGGAGTTTTTTTTTAATAACCTTTTTTCAAAGATGCTTCTAAACTGTCCATGAATCTATGTCAGTTTTCTAAGAAAAATAATATTATAAGACTAAACAAATCCTTGTAAGAAGGAGCTACAGAAGCTGTTAATACACAGTTTGTTTTAGGTTCAAATGGTGAGCGAATACGTGTTTGGTATCTTAAAGCTTTGCTATGGAAACAAAGTTGCATTTTTGTAAAAAAATTTTAAAAGAGGTGTAATCTTTTATACATTTGAAGTGATGTACAATACATCAAGTTAAATTTTTGTTTAAATTAAATGATACCGTAGTAGCAATAAGATCTTGTAATTATTAAGAACATCTTTACATTTAAAAATAATTCAAATACTCTTTGAAAAGAAATCCGAAATCTATGCTGCACAATAACAAATATTTTGTTAATATTTAAGGAACTGAGACGTCACCCTTAAAAATTGTAAGTTATTTTTTATCCCGTGAGGGTATATTAAGTTTATTTGCTGGAATAGTTTATTTGCTAATTTTTGAAAGTTCGTTACACTCTCCTAACAAGAAAAAGAATAGCATTTGTATTTATAGTTAAAAAGAGAATTTTATTGCAGGTATCAAAGTTTCTCCTCCTTATACTTAAAAAAAATTTGGGCTGCTTTTTCTGTCACTGAGAAAATCATGCTACAGCCGCTTATCATGACTGGACGCAAAAGTCTGTAAGGAACAAATTTAGTACAACAAGAAAATTTGCAGTAAGCTTTAACTGTTCGGAGAAAGATTATGCACGTTCTTAATATGAAGTTGAAAACAAATGTTCTTGTTGTACGCCAAGACACGATAGCTTACTTAATAGTAATAATAATCTTGCAAGCTCTAAAAAATATACTCAAGAAAAAACAAAATCTGTTGTTGTTTCCAATTCCGTTGAAAATAAAGCGTTTATGGTTGCTAGATCTAGACATGAATGGCCACTTCTAAAATTTTTACCTCTCGAAGTGCATGGTCAAAAATGTTCTTAAGCTATTTACTCCTTTATAGACAAAAATTTAACTTTTTGAGTCATGAATTCTAAGACTGTTATTAAAACAGCAGCAGATTTGTTGTTTTTCGAAGCTAGCCTGCTCATAATTGGTCATTTCGGTCTTACAAGATCCATTTATTTCTTGGATACTAAAAAAGTTTTGAATGAGTCACTGAAAACCCTCATTTACCATCCAAAACAATAACGAAGAGTTAATCTGACTTTTTCAAGTCCAAATCTTGCATTTTTATACATCGTTCTTTTACTTTTCTAAACTTGTTATAAGGTCAAGACTGCATAAATTTTATTATTTGCAAGAAACTTTAAAAATTTTAAAAGTTTTTTATAATTGTCGAGTTTTTCTCTGAGATAGTCAATGTATGGGGTGAGATCTGGCCATAACTCAAACTTTTCGGTTTGTAATTTTATGTCTCTTGACTCGCTGTATAACCTCATGAAGAGATACTTTACCATTATTGCATTGGAAAAAAAAATCTATGCAAAATTATGATCATAGCTGACCATTAAGAATACGAGAAGAAATAAGCCATTACGTAAACAGCGTCTGGAAAGTAGGTCTTCTTTGGGAAAACATTTCACACGATGTTTCTTACAGTTGTATAAGTGCCCTTAATAGTTTATATTTATAGAGAAAAAACTATAAAGGGATCCTTACAACGCCGAAATTCACTATAAAAAATGGCGAGACTTTCTGAGCTTGGTTTTTCAAAAAAAGCTGAAACGTTACTTGATAAGCACTTATGGTGTTTGCCTTATTTTGGAGTAACCAATCCAAATAAGCCGGAACGAGCCTCCCTGATTTTAAATGCCACTACAACGTCAAGTTCAGTGAGTTTTAATGGTCCCATGATTAAAGGTACAAACTTGTTTGAAAATCTTCTAGGAGTTTTAATGCGTTAAACATAGGATTTATTCGCTTACAAGGGATTCATGAAAGATTTGTTTTCTAAAATAAAAATAAGAAAAGAAGATGAATGTGCGCAAAGATATTTGTCAAGGTAAAAAGATCACTCAAGCGCCATCCAGAATACAAAATTTTCCTTAACAACTGCGCTTTTTATCAAAGACAAAAACGTGAGATTATTAAAAAATTTGATTCCAACAACGGCGGAAAGAAAAAATTAGAGTTTTTACATGGATGATTTTTTAGTCAGTACAGATTTATTTTGGGAGGCTAAAAAGCAGATAATTGAGGTTATTCGTATGTATAAATTAGCTTATTGAGATGATAAACCTATGGCATTAAGTTCCATTGAAAGTTTTGAGACAAAATCAGTTGGTATAGGTTTATCTGATGATAGAAAAAAGTAAGTTCTTGGTTCATTGTATTATATACAGTGTACATTATTTTATGGTGTTATTTTGCAAGTGAAATAAGACGACTCTTATTTTAGAAGAAGAAAACCTATGAAACGAGAATCATTGATTGTAACTATGAAAGTTTTTGATCCCCTTGAATTTCTCGCACCGTAACAATAAATTCACGAATCTTGATGCAAAAAGCTTGGAAAAGTGATTTGAAATGGGAGCAATGTTTGAAAATGGATAAAAATGAGCTTTGGTTACAATGGCTTAAAAATTGCAAACATTGATTATTGTAAGATACTAAGATGCTATGAAGTTAAAGATAGCAAATTTGTATCCACTGAGTTGCACATTTTTGTAATGCGAGCACTCAAGCGTTCTCTGCTGTGACCTACTAAAGGTTCATTCTTGAAAATGGCCATTTTTGCACATCTTGCATAGCCTGAAACAGCCATGTTGCCTCTATGAAGGCAATAAAAGTTCCCTGTTTGAAACTTCCAACAGCTATTTTGGCAGTACAACTTGCTGATTTAATCATACGAGAGTACTCGTTTTTCATAACTTGTAAGTTTTTATCAGATTCTTAGACAGCATGAAATTAGATAGTTAACGTCACACTTCTAAAAGACATTTTTGTGATAAACTGTTTGAGTAACATTTCTGAAAAAAACAAAATTTTTGGATCATGTTGCTTTGGTTGAAAATCCTGCAGATTACACAACTAGACTTACTTAGAAAGTTTTAAATAGTTAGAGTCGGTGGTTTGTCACACCCTAATTTCCTTTTCAACAACAAAATTTGTGTTCATTAAAAAAAAAAGACTTTTGTAAGAATTCTAATGTGGAAGCATAAATAGTAGTTTGTGCTCTAAATAACTTTGTTAAAATTTTAACACCTTAAAGTCCTGCTTACCTGCCAGATTTTTCAAGATTGTCTTTTTAGACGAAATCAATCAAAGAAATTTTTAGAACGAAGTTCTTTATGTCGCGTTACTCGGGGGGCTGGAATTTTAAAACCGACAGATTTTTTTTTTTTTGAATCAGAAATCTTTTCCTCTCAAGTTTTTCCCCTCACCCCGTCGCCCCTCACCAAGTGTTCTCTACACACTTCCCCTCTCCTCACTATATATGTATATCTGTCAACCGTGCCGTGTTACTCTTCTACACACCTTTACTCACCATTCCCCCTCACACTTCCAAGCAATTAATTTTTCAACAAATTTTAATTTCATTTCCCCACAGTAATTTTTCTTTGACTTTGAATTTTTTTCTTTCACAATTCTCAAAAAAAAAAAAAAAAAAAAAAAAAAAAAAAAAAAAAAAAAAAAAACATTTTCCATTAAAGAGATTTGAACCCTCGACCTTCTGCATGAAAGTCCTGTACCTTACCCACTCTGCTACGAGCGCTGCCGACTTTAGAAGTCGGTTTCTTGTACTTATCGTGTGATTCGTAACTATAACATTCCATTTTTATATGTATTCACTGATAATACATTCAATTATGAATTTGTTTCATAAATTGTGTATTTGTTTTCTAAATAATACATCTAAAAAAAAAAAAAAAAAAAAAAAAAAAAAAAAAAAAAAAAAAAAAAAAAAAAAAAAAAAAATTTAATTATCATAAATATGGTTATGTAGATTAAATATAATTAGGCGCGTTATTACGCATTAAATATTTGTATTTTCATTAAACCTGAGGTTTTTTTGGCATTACAGTAATGCTAATAATTACTGTTATAAATGAAAAAAGGTAATGAAATTAAATATGAAAAAAAAAGAAACGAAATAGGAAAAAATGAAACATGAAAAAAAATAATAATAAAATTAAATGAAATTTGAACAAATAAAATAATATATTGAAAAATAATGAAATAAAATATAAAAAAAGAAATAAAATAAAGGAAATACAAAAGAATGAATATAAATAGAAAAATATAAAAAAAGAAATGAAGGAAATACATAAGAATGAAAAAAAAGTAATGAAATTAAATATGAAAAAAAAAGAATGATATATAAAAAAAAAGGGAATGAAAAAAAAAAAAATTAAATATAAAAATAGGAAATGAATTAAAAATAAAGGAAATACAAAAAAAACGAAAAAAATGTAATAAAATGAAATATGGAAAATAATGAAACAAGAAATGAAAAAAAAAATTAATAAAACAAGAAAAAAAAAAAAAAAAAAAAAAAAAAAAAAAAAAAAAAATAACAACAAACCAGGGGGTATAAATGGGTCATGGGACCCACGGTAAGAACGAAGTTCTTTGAACATGACGAGTATAAAAAAACAATTTCTCAGGTAACAAGGGGGTCGCCAGACCCATTGAAAGAACGAAGCTCTATAAACGTTAATACTGCATTCATGTAGTTCACTAAACAAAAACTTGAAAAACGAAAAAAAAAAAAAAATAAAAAAAATAGTTCAGTACTCACGCTGGTTAAACTTCGTAAGAACGTCGTGCATAAATACAGTACTCACGAAGTTCAACCATCGTGAGTACTGAACTATTTTTTTTATTTTTTTTTTTTTTTTTCGATTTTCAAGTTTTTGTTTAGTGAACTACATGAATGCAGTTTTAACGTTTATAGAGCTTCGTTCTTTCAATGGGTCTGGCGACCCCCTTGTTACCTGAGAAATTGTGTTTTTATACTCGTCATGTTCAAAGAACTTCGTTCTTACCGTGGGTCCCATGACCCATTTATACCCCCTGGTTTGTTGTTTTTTTTTTTTTTTTTTTTTTTTTTTTTTTTTTTTTTTTTTTCTTGTTTTATTTATTTTTTTTTTCATTTCTTGTTTCATTATTTTTCATATTTCATTTTATTACATTTTTTTCGTTTTTTTGTATTTCCTTTATTTTTAATTTATTTCTTATTTTTTTTATTTTTTTTTGGGTCATGATATTTTGTTTGACACAAATCATCAGTTTTCTGACTGGCAGCGTTTTAACTTCGCAAAAAAGCTGTGGTTTAAATCTCTTCAATCTATATTTTTTAAAAAAGAGATCGATAGTCTTAAATTATTAGGAATATTCTGCAACAGAGCTGTTTATTACAATTAAACTGATTTTTCGATGATCAAAATCTCTTACGCCTTTGTGGTTAGGTTTATTTTATTCCAAAAGAACGAATAACATGTGTGTCTTCAATTTTAGATGGAAATGTTCGAAAGATTCGCTTATTGATCAAACATCATCATAGAGAGTCTTAGCATAAAAGTACCGAGATTGTTTTAAACGAATTAAGATAAGAACTTCGGATTCCTAAGGTTTGAAAAATTTTAGAGGATATTTAAGTATTTAAATGTTAGAGAAATGCATGGTAAATTAGTACATTGCTAAAGAGTAGACTCAGCAATTATGGCAATGCATTGGTTCGCAGCAAGAACGTGTCTCCCGCAAAAAACTTCTAGTGATAATAGAACTAATTTTAAAGGAGTAAACAAACAATAAAACAAAATTATTGCATCTTTGAACGAAAACTTACGTTGTCACTAATTGTTCGTTACAAGTTACTCTTACAACCCTTTCATCTTTTATAGAATTAAAAAGTTTATTACTTTTTTAAATATTTTCTGCCAGATAAACTGCTCATTTTATATAAAGCTTGTTTTATTTTTATATTGATATTGTAAGTTACAGATCCCTTGTCAAATAAAGTCAAGTCACTATCATCTCACACCTTATAAACGAGACAGTATTTAAGAATGATAAGTGATTAGTGTATTGGTAGAAAAACTATTATAAAATTTCTCACGATAAGAAAAGTAATAAACTGAATCATAAATAAGACTCAAGCCATTTAAGGTCCAACGTCTTGACTTCAAAACTTTATAAAAATGTTGCCTTTGTATAAAGTGAAGTAAACAAAATTTTAATTTTCTTTTTATTTTGATACAGCAATAAAAAAATTTTAAACAAGACAATACTACAATTGAAACATACAAAATTTTGCCAATTTTACAGTACCCCTGTGTTTATGTATGTTGTAATTAACATTGACACAAAGACTTTATTATACTCTTATTTATACGAAATAATTATATTTTACTGCATTATCTTATAATAAGTCAACTGTCTCACGTCTTACTAGCTACAAAATTAATTTTATAGATAATTTGAGATAAAAATGATAAGCATGAACTGAAAAAATAGTAAGAAAAATAGATAAAAATTTTAACTAAAATTTTAGTCATACTTATAACACAACCTTGTGATTTGGTTAGAAACAATGTGTTAAGACTTTTTTTTTAAAATCATGGAATTCTGTGTTACACATATCACAAAAAAATGGTGTTGTTCTTCGTTACACTAACATTTTATACAAATTCTTGAAGAAGGCAACTGTTTATCGTAAAAAAAAGTTAAAAATTAATAATAAACGTACTACTGATTAGAAACTTTCCAAGGATTAAGAATATAAATAAAATTTGAAGTACTTATCAAATAGTACTTTGTTATAGGGTGCAGGCAATGCGGAATTATGAGGTAGAAACTTTGTTCTTCACCGGGCCTGTGCTGCATGAATACCCTTAGTGACACCATCTATATAATCTAATACGCAAGTCTGACCCGTCAAGACAACACGGCTACAAGATGTCGCAGCTATAGGCGGCTTTTCTTTTTGCGACTATTTTAACTAAATAACATTATATACATAGAAAATAAAAATAATTTACAGCTTACTCATGGGCACACGTGTGTGTGTGTGTGTGTGTGTGTGTGTGTGTGTGTGTGTGTATGTGTGTATGCTTGACGAGCTCGAAACGCAAAATCATGGCACGAGCAAATGCACGCGCATTAAAGAGGGCTGCAGGCTGCTGCTCTCTACAAAAACTACCTGCTGGCAGATATTGGTTAACGGAGGTATTATTGTGGTTGCTCCAGTTATTGTCAAACTCCTTACTAATGCATGTATTTTAATTGAACTGGTGATTTATGGTAAATAAGTACTTTAAATCGTCAAATAAAGTAATGAAGTATACAATTCATAAGATTTTAGTTCCAAAATGGCGTTAAAAACTTTACATTTACATAAAAAAGTATCAAGTGCACAATAACTGGTGTACACATAAAATTTTTCACTATGATGGTATTGTTGTGAAGACCCCGTAAATTAATTTTTAAAATTGACCACAATGATACATACAAGCCCAAATAAATACCACCATTGGCCACTAAACTTTTGACCTTTTTATATTGTGTACGAAGGTGGTGCACTTATTGTGGGAATCAGTATACCTACGTTAAATGGGTATGATTTTGAAAAAATGTTTAAAGAGTAAATAACTATAAACAGTATATTACGGAACAATACAATTAAAGTTATATATAGGCCAGCCAGTAAAATATTGCGTGCTTTCATCGAATCTTTCGGTGATTTCTGAATAACTTTTTACTCCCTACGCTGATTGCATCTGTAAAATCACGCTCACATCTATCACATACGATCCTACACTTGTTTTTTGATCATATTTAATACCCTATATATAATTGTATGTAAAAAATTAAGAAAAACCATCCCATAGATAGTTTCTTTTGAAGGTTAGCATGACATGCCAAAAATGTCCCTTCAGAATGTTCATCACAGATAGGTTTTTTTGACAGATATTATTCAAACGTTAAACGTATATTAAAGAAGCATAAGCTCGCAGCTTGTTTGACTGTATGATTATTTTATGTATAATACATTTAAAAAAATCTATATTTAACATGTAAACTTACAAAAAAATCACGTTAAATGTAATTTGTATACGTTTTAGGAGTCCCCCAATTTTGAGGATACAAGATTATTTTAAGATAAATCTATAAAATTTTCAAATAGACTTACAAGTTGGTTTTCAAATGAATTTAAGAAGATGGTATAAAGTATGCGTAGAAGCTTGTATGCAACTATATCTACATGAGAAAAACAATTGCTAGCTTTACTGAACACAATAGCGTTTCTTTCACTTTTCTGAGCTTTTCCTCCACTAACTATGTGAAGAACGTCCTTATGTAAAAAAGTCACTATAATTACGAATAAAAAAATTGTAAAAGAACAAAATACGATAAAAATTTGGTATTGTATTGATACAGTGCCAAAAATTTCTTCAAATTTCTTAAAATTGTAAAAAAATATGAAAAACTATATAAACAATTATTTATTTACTGTAAAAGTAACAAATAAAATATATTAGAATAAATATTTACTGATACATTGGAAAGGTGCTCTGCTGAAATATACAAATTCACAAGTTATCTGAAAAAATATTTGAAAAGAAGATCACCCTATTCAGTAAATTATTTATTCATTCGGTTTATAACTAAATTAAATATTTTAATACACATTAAACAAAAATTTACATGAAAAAAAAATGACAAACTACACTATAACATAAAAGAATTGAATTTCCTATATTAGACCTGTTCGTAGCAAAGTGAGAAACGGCTTTGACTAGTGTGCAGAATGTGTAGGGTTCACATTTCTTTGAAAAATGTTTATTTTTTTTTTTTTTTTTTTAGATATGTTAAAAAAAAAGTAAAACATACAAAACTCAAAATATGTGGCGTAGTAATGTTATGTGGCGTGATGTGGTGTAGAAGAAACCGGAAGTACGTCACGGGGAGACAATCCAGCAAAATCCACTTCCGTCACACTTTTTCTCAAGGTCAAAATCTGAAATCGTTGATATACCCTCATGCATAACGTACCTATAAAAGTATAACTTTAAGAATAAGAATGATTCAACGAACTAAATTTCTTAATAAATATTTAAAGCTAGCCGCTTAAAAAAAACCACAACAATATCCTCGTTTCTTTCCCTTTACAAACTCTGTTTTCAAGACGCTATCACTTCCAGTAGCTGTGGTGTTGATAAGAAGCGCATCAACTGAAGTCAATAGGCTTCCCTGCTGACCAAGCCACATAACTATTGCTCGCAGCTCATCTCACTGGTCATGAGCCCTGCGTCATTTACTTTCTCAGCAGGACCAGAAATAAAACAACAGCTCAAAGCACTGCACTGGGACGTCACACCAAGAAAAACGCCAGAGACAGCAAAATGCACAACAACAACAACAACAATATCAAGGCGTGGGTACAAACTTCTTGCCCCCCTCACAGGCCCAATCTTATTTGCTTTTTTTCGTACTTTGAGCTCTTTCCTTCATTTTTTTTCTCTCTTAGCATACGTATGTCCTATACAACTTTTTCTGTTTTCCCTCTTTTCTCTACTCCCATAGCCTACGCAGTAAAAAATATCCTTGTAACTTTGCTATGACGTTAGAAACTGTTTTTATGCTAAGTGTCATAAAATTTCATTTACATTAGTATTTTTACAAATACTTAGGTACTTTATAACGCAGATGGTAATTTTACTTCATGCAGCGATCATTATACGTGAACTCATTCTAAACAAGATAGTTTTACGCTAGCACTATTAATTATTTTTAAAATAGAATTCATAACATTGCTACGTACAATAGAAGTTTTGTAATTTTAGTACAGCCACTGCAATACCTATTAACAATGTGTCATCTTTGTATGCACCTAGTACGTCATGTCCTGTAGGTATATTGATCTTCCTTTCAATTTTTGTGATTCTGTTAAACACAACTGAACGTGATTCCAGTGCAATCTCGTTTCTACAAAGTTCGAGAGTTTCCAACTCTTTACTTCGTAGTTCTTTATTGGATTATGAGTATATTTATAATTAATGCGTAAGTGGTAACATCTGTTATGCGGCATGGGCACTGTAAGTACGAGATGATGTGTGTGTATGCTCTGTAGTTTGTAAAGTAATACAGTTGAGACTGATAGAACATTGCCGTTTCCATGAACGCACGCTGTCGTAGAGTCTCTCTCAGTACCAAGAAAGGAAATCTTGTAATCTTGATTCATCTTCCTTTTTATTGTTAAATATATTAGTTCAAGTGTTAACAAGTGTTATGCTAGTGATTCACTACCTAATAGTGCATTTCTTTAACGTTCTTTGTCCTTAAAAAACAGTAATTGTATTTTAAAGCGATTACGACAAGACTTCTATAGTTGTCTGGAGTAATCTCAGGTCATCTCTTACAAGAAGAACCTGGAGTACCACGTCCTAAAAAACGAGCCTGGGACATGGTTATTCATAACAAATGTACGTAAATGTATGTATCATGCATCACTTAACAAATATCTAAGTTTTTGCAGACTATAAGTCCTTGGGATCAGTACCTCAGTAATGGTATCAACTACTTCTTAGTTCACGTAGATTGGATATATGTACTGATTCCAGTCTTGTACGTATGCTATTTCTTCTACTTAAATAGTAGCTATAATACTGTAGAATAGTATTAATAAAAAGAGTCGTAAAAGTAGAGATGCCTCTTATAAAAAAATTTTAAAACCCCACATTGTACTATACTAAGGTTGTTATCTCTTTGATTAAAAGTCTACCTTTTTTTCTAAAAATTTTGTTTTAATCAATGTACGACTTAAAATATTTTACTTGCTGTAAGCACGTATAAAGACAATGATTTATGCTAAACATGTGCATCAGCTGAATCAGATGCTCACAATATTTAGAGTTTGTCGTAACACGTAATGTGAAACGGGCCTCTTAGACAGACTCTTTCTAATGGGTCAAGATTTAATGAGTTTAAAAAATTGGCTTCAATACTGTTATTTATAAATTTTAAGTAAAATGTTGGGATCTACGGCTGTATTTTAAAGTTAATATTTGCACTTTATAATTTGTGCTTAAATAAATTTGTGTATCATAAAAATAATTTTTAACATGGCTTATAATTATCAAAAAAAGTATTCTTGGTTCTGTAATGTCAGAATAAGGTGTGAGTAGAAACAAAAGAAGTTTGTCTTTTAATGATACTATGTTAATGTCAAAAATATCAACTTAGTCCAGAACAAAAGATAAATATAATTATTACGTTATAATTTATCATTTTAACAATTGACTTTGCTTCTTTACATGAGCAGACTGGATACATACATTTGTCTACTGGTCTTCTGTCTGAATCACAATAATGTAAGGGTTCTACGTACCAGGGAGTATGCAGTATTCAAAATATTATGCTTGTCATAACAAGTATAAGATGGCACGTGTCCCTTACAGTAACAGCCGATCACTGCAATACATAATTAAAATTAAATTATTTCATTCCATTTCATCCTAAATAATAAATTTCCCTATGACATTTTGATTTTGATGTAAAAAGCAGTTAATTGTTTGTAAGTAAAAATCTCTCTGTTCTTTTAAATTATTATGTTGATTAAACTTAGTATATAAGTTTAATTATGTATTTTTATTTGAAAATTATTAGTACCATAACAGCAATATCTCTTTCAGCTAATTGCCGTAGCCACAACTCATAGGATCGACAATAAGCAAAAATTGAGTAGTTGATGTGTGACTCTATTTTCATTACCTTAACAAAACTATTTCCTTCTTAAATATTTCCAAAATGAAATTTTTTAATTTTAACGTAAGAAATGTAGTTTATTACTATGAGCACTTGCAAGACCACAAAAGTGGAGCTAATCAATCATTTGAGTGCTTGTAACTTAATCGTAATGCCTCGCGTTCCACTTTTCTTAGTTTTAGAAAAAACCTCTTTCAATTTCAAAAATATTCTGCCGATGTTTCTCATATTTTTATACATGAAAGTTGCTTGTGTGCGACTAGTAATGCATTATCTTTAAAAAAGTATAACCACACATATTAACGTAATGCAAATGAACATTTTATCCGACCATATTGCACACGCTCTTGCAAAATGTTCTTCAGGGTTCACATATCATAACAATATATATGCTTAACAGAAAAGTCAGCATATTTTGATACTTTACGGCCACTCACTAGTGCAAATAAATCGCCCTCAGATACTTTGGAGGACATCACAGATTTGCCAAGTCCTATTGAAGGTTTTCTGGAGATTCTTAGACTTAATGAATACTGCCAATTAATGTCAGAGTTTTAAAGTTACTATATCATACAATTACTGAAAAGTAATTTCAGTGCTTTGGACGATTAATTTAACCCTTGGCATAGAAAGCTCAGAAATGCTTATGCAAGCAAAGTCTTATGTGGTTCGCAAATAGTATGTTTAACCAACGGATTTAGCAATTAATAATACAAGTAGGATACCTACTTATATAAGTTACTCTAGTGTACCTACTTTGAAGACGTTCGCAAGAATGTTTAAAATAGGACTGTATTGAACTACATAAATACAGATAAAAAAAGGATATCATGATATCGTAGATGATAAAATAATAAAGGATAGCTTTTTTCTGATTAAATACGACATTTGAATAAGCACTTCAAGAGGATGCTTTTGAGATATGTTTTCCCTTGGGCTTTTCATGGAAAAATTTGAAATAATAAGTATTTATATTATTCTTTTGAGTCTTTCACAATTTTTAAGTTAAAAATATCAATTGTAATAGATATCTTACTATTCTTAGAAGCGTCGAGATTATACTAATTACAAAAATAGAAAAAGACAAGCTACAAGTGTGACTTCAAACCTCCAAAAAAGTCTAGTACCATTTAATAAAGTTAATAACGCAAAATAGCATAAACAATAAGCATCCTGTCAAGGGTCCTGATGTAAACTATGAATAAATGGAAACTGACAGAGAATTTTTATTTAATTTTTAGAGTATTAACTACAGGTACCCTACAAGTATATAATTACATACGAATGCTTTTAAAAGATCATACGATGCGTAATGTCAATTGTTAGAGAACGTTAAACATATTTCTACAGCTAAGAAAAGCATCAAAGAGTGGCCTTGAATTAAAAACAAATAACTTTTACACCTCCACTTTAACTTACTCACAGACAAAATAGTTTTCGATTTTGACAAAAGATTCTTAAAAGAATATGGAGAAATTTTAAAATATGGTGGTACAGAAAAATTTGTCTAGTTAAATATTTTTGCTAGTTAAGGGAGTATGTCTAGTTAATATCCTCATATGTATAAATTTTCTGAACATTTAGTAAATAATCCTAACGCGCTTTGGCTTACCTCATAGCTAACTGCAGATCCCATGGCATATGAATTAGAGATCGATCACCCATGCGTAGTTATTATTTGTAGTATCTTCGTTATTCAAATAGAAAATCACTTTTACGAAATCCAAACTCAAGTGCAAGTATAGTTTATTTTTTGTAGGTGCCACACCAGTTAAAGAACATAAGAGTCACACCACCAAAGTAGCTCAGAGAACATTTTGGGAAAATATAATGAAGATGCTTCTTAACAACATATTTTGTACGTTGGTAAATATCCTCCTCCAGATAAGTTGAACAATGTTTTTAAAGCTTTGGAAATGCTCATTGGCTCCTGCGCAGTCATTAATCGTTTTTACCTGAAATCTGCAGCTTGCTTTTTATCATCCTTTCAAGCAAAATTTTTAAATTGTTTTGAGTTTCACAACAAATCAAGGAGCACTGCAATAACAAAATAAGTTTTCTCGTTTGTAAAAAAATTTGAAAAGTCAACTATTAGCAGTGTGATCGCAGAACAGTGTGAAAAGTCCTTGATTTGCACTGCAAATATCTTATTTCACTATTTATTTTTTGTCTTTTATTTATTATATTCATTATTTCACTGGAACTTTTTTTGCGTTTTATTTTTATTTCTTCCAAAAATCTGTTGAAAAACATAAATATCGTTTCTAGTTAGCAAGTGTGTAGTAAATTCGCTTACAATTAATGTTAACTGATTTTTTTGCTCAATTAATCTATATTTTGCTAAATATTTGTGCTATGCTTGTGTTTCAATTGAAAAAACCTATTTTTATTAATCCAAAAGTGTTTCGTAAGAAGTGTATTAATTTTTTTTGTAATTAACCTTAGTCATAAGTGTTTCCATGTTTTTACTTTATATTCATAAATATATCATAACTTTTAAGTCTACTTTCTACTTCTAGGAATTAAATACTTATATAACATAAAAAAAAATTGCTTTTCTCTACTAGAAAAATAAAACAAGTTTTAAAACTTGAATGTGGGCATATACAACATTTTTACAAAAGCAGTTTCTCTAGCTGCCCTAGTTATTTGCCATCTCCATGAAGTTTTAAGAAGAAAAATTTTAAACGGTTATAGGTTATTTACTTTTTCTTGGGTGTCTTCGGTAGTAAACGGTTTCAGTCTGTGATTCATTGTTAACAACTGCATTATAGAATACGTCACGTATCTCTTCCTTGGACAAAAATTGTTTCCCTTGTAAATTTTTGTAGCTTTTGAGGAGCTCTTAAAATTTGTCCGTAAAGTCTGACACTGTTATTTTATAAGGGAGATACCGGAAAGTATACAGTTTTCGTCTAATTTTGTTTGACGATACATCGGTTTCATTTCTTTTAGTTTATTTTGCAGTTCTTTGGGGTTGGAACAATAAGCAGTCTTTAAGTAATGCAAATCATCAATGTGATTAATTACTGTATGTTGTACACTTTTTTTTTGTGATCATTTAACTCTTTTTCAGACAGAAATGCAGGAATCTTATTGCCATCATCTAATTCATGAAGTAGTTCTATTATTTTGCATTCTGAAAATAATTAATCGAGAAAACATTCTATCTTTGTTGTAGAAGCTTATTTCTAGTTATAAAGAGATGGTAATTCCTTGTTCAATGTGTACTCCTTGTAGAGCGTTCAAATCGTAACATATTTTACTAGCAGCCCTCTCCTGTCTCGCCTGCATTCGAAGCTCGCTAAATGGACACACTTTAATGAGTTGACACGTAATGGAAAAAGTTTTTAGCTAACAGTTTGACATCAAATCTTAATATTTTTTCGAAAAAAAATTTTAATTAAAGAAAATTTTTTTCTGAATCCGGGCGGTTTTAGACGAATAAGCTGTAGGAAAGTTTTGAAAATTGATGCTGAAAAGTACCGTGTGCTTCTGACGCCATAAAATACTTAATGGCCTTAAAGGGACGTTAATTATCACTTTTTTACGTTAAAATCAACAAAAAAGGCTATTGGTTCAGACTGTAAATATTGAAAACATACTTTGAATAAACAGTCAATTTTTTCCAATCCAAAATTTGTTGTACTAGAGCAACAAAGATGTAAAGTCTTATTTCTTTATATTTGAGTGCTACAATTAATACAAAAACACATTATCTTACTAATATATAAGGCAAAGTTACTAAAACCGTTGTAATCGCTAACCACGAAAACTACTGAACCGATTTTGCTGAAATTTTTCACACTGATTTATGAAACTTCCTAGATGGTTTGAATATAATTTTTATCTTTAAAAACTAAATAACAATAGCAATAAATGAGCTCAAAGTTTTGCAAAAATACGCCAGCTTTTCACTTTAGTTCAGTAAAATCCGCTAGGTGGCTTCGACATAAAATCGAGGCTACCTGCAACAGAATTGAATAAGTGTAGTTATAATACGCCGAAGCGTATGGAAATCTGATGCAGTCTTACTTCGACAGTTCAACGAGCTGCATAGAGAATATAGATGATAGTCTTGCAGCTAGATAATCCGGTTACGGACGACATTCTTCTCCAAGGGAAAAGGGACCTAGGTGTCCATTCACCCTGAATCTCGACGAGTACGAACAAAAAAAAATTTATTCCAACCGATGACGTCTCTGGCATAATACCAGGAGACATACTTAGCCAGAGCACAATCTGCACCAACTCTTCAGAGTTGTGTGGCAGACTCACCATCCCGCCTGGTGCAGTTAGAGAATTTTTGACTACAAGTGTAAGCCAGGAAAAACAGCTCGGAGGGGCACGGGCAGCCACAACGGCTACCTTTTTAGTTGTCGCGTCCCCAACTTGCTTACCCACATGTTCCCGTCTAACGATGAGCAGTTGGGTGTCCAGGGAAC
Source organism: Copidosoma floridanum (assembly GCF_036245765.1). Lineage (NCBI taxonomy): Eukaryota > Metazoa > Arthropoda > Insecta > Hymenoptera > Encyrtidae > Copidosoma > Copidosoma floridanum. Next base: position 7,779,109 of record NW_028321903.1, on the reverse strand, counting down.
AACCCGAAGACGAGATATTCTTTGGTCAGTGGCGTACCTCCCTCCATTGAAGTCTTCGTATATCGAGACTACCAGGGTAAGAATTAAGCTACCTGTAGCCAGCTCTTCATCATTAGGAATAATAATAAAGAAAAGCCCTGGAAGTTTCACCACTGGCGTTTTTTAGGGCTATTATAAGTATTTACGTTCCCTACTTAACCATCACTTTCATCGGTTCTTTTTAGGGGCCACGTAAGTGTAAACTACCTTGCCAACAAATACATTTTTACTATTATTTCCGGGCACTATTAAACCAAGTCAGCCATTCACTAGAAGACGTCACCTGCGGAGTTGTTCTTCGCAAGGCTGGAAAATCTGGTGATCGACGACCCTATATTACCCTCTCGAATCTAAGCATTCAACCAAGAATCACTGATCCTCTCCAAGGTCTGCACTGGGCAAACCTATAATAGCTATGAAGAAAAAAAAGCTTGAGCCGACGGGACAGCCTCCACTGGACAAGTATCACTCACCAATCTCCCCATCTAAGATCACCAAAACAACTGAATCTGCAAATAAAAAAGGTGCTTTAGACACCAACGTCTTCAACGTTATACCGGGAGATGTTTGGAAAGAGCACTGCAACTGGCCCTAAAGCTTCGGACTTTGTCATTTTTCTCCCGATCAGTCTGGGTTTTTAACAGCAGGCCAGGGAAATTCACCCTGAGGTATCCAAGCAGTCAAAATTGCTGTTAGCTGCAGTCAAGAAAGAGTTAACTTAAGAAGCTTACCGGTCTTTTTTAGGGCCATCGGATGTTGAACTACCTTGCCAAAAAATATATTAGAACTTAAAAAAGTTGACAGAAAACAGTTTTTAGGGGTCACAAAAATTTTAAGTATGCTGAAAGTCGCAAGAGGGTGAGTTGGAAGAAAAAGTTCAAATGTATCTAATAAATACAATTTTACTTAGGCATCAAGAAACTGACGCAGAAAATTTATTGAGATTGAAACAGCAGCGTCAAAATCGACAAACAAAGAATTTATTACGTGAGAGATCAGCTTTTCATTGTACCCTCACAGCAATCTCTGAAATCTTTAAATATCCTACTTCAAATTTTTAAATAAGTAAAAAATGTATTTGTGTTTTTGTGGCAATAAAAATGTAGGGTTTAAGATCCAGAATTTTGTTGCTCTGGTAACAAAGTTGTGAGATATGAGAAAAAAAATTTTTTTTATCATAAATTTTTTGGGGATTTAAAATCTTAACAGCTTTAGAAAATAGCCTTTTTCGTAAATTACACGGGAGAAACTGTTAATAAACGGCTTCTTATGGCTACCGATTATTTTATGCCACAAAGAACGCACGGTACTTTTCAGCATAATTATTTTTTTTAATTTTTACACCTAATTAGTTAACTAAATAAACTATATGGATTTCAAAAAAATATGATTTTTATAAGAAGATTTTTATTCTGAGATGTGTCAGGAATATGTGTAAAATTTCTAACTGAAAATGTTTCACATTACATGTCAACACACTACGGTGTTTTATTTAGTAAGTCTCGGGCGAAGCCGATACGGGGGGCTGCTAGTTCTATATACTTAAGGAACTGGAATTTTGAAGCTGTTGTTCAAATCTTAATAAATGTTCTGCATCAGTCTTTTAACGCTTAAAATTGTATACTTTTGAAGTATTAGAAGTCTTCATTTCAATTTACTTTCTAACAACTACGGGCATTGATAAAATTTTTTTGTGCCCTAAGAGCTGTTTATTATCAACTTGGTTAAAATATAATATATTTGTTGGCAAGGTAGTTCGACATTTGATGGCCGTAAAAACAAATGGTAAGCTTAACTCTTTCTTAACTGAAGTTTCTAGTAAACGAGACTGCCAAGATACCTCAGGATGGTTTTCTCTGACCTGTTGTTAAAGCACAAGACTGATTGAGAAAAAAACCATAGTACTTTTAGGCGTTGGAGCTAGTTGTAAAGCTCCATTCTAACGTCTCCTGGTGTAACGTCAAAGATGACGGTGTCCAAAGCATCATCTTCTTTGCAGAGCTCAGTCATATTGGTATGCCAAGGTGAAGAGATTGGTACGTGAGCGTTTTCCTGTTGAAGACTGTCCCATTCGCTCGAGTTTATTTTTTATCTATTGTTTTATCCAGTGTAAGGTTCTTCTATCGCAAACCTTGAAGAAAACCAGTAATATGTGGTTGTATGGTAAGAAATAAGAAGGTAATGCAGGGTAATCGATAGCTGGAGTTTCCAACCTCACGATGAACGACTTTGATTGTGACGTCTGCTAGTCAACGGCTTACTTGATTTAACAATGGCTGGCTTTATAAAGTCTTCTAATGGATTAATCATTGTCGAAAATGATTATTGTTAATTTATATCTCGTCAGAAAGGTAGTTTAACGTTAGATTGCCTTGACAGACACGATGACATTAATGATGATTTAGTTAACGTAAAGACTTACGATGGTCCTAAAAAGAGCCAGTAAATATATTTTCAATCATTTCTTATTTTTGTTTTCAATAATAGAGAGACAGCTGTAAGTTGCTAAAATTATATTGAAGAATTACCCTAAATACATTGAAGAATACTTTGTCTTCAGATCATTTCCCATATTACCAACAGCATACTGTTGGTCAGAAAAGTGGATCGGAAGAATACCTTCTCTGTGGATATGATGTTAGGGTGAATGACTTAAGAGAATGCTAATGAAATTTTTAGTCAATGTGGCTACCCGTACTCCTCAGAGCTGTTTTTCTGGCTTGTTGTTGTAGAAAAAGCATTCCCTTGACTCCATGGAGGGTAGTGTGTCAGAAAACATAATAATTATAACGTCTCTTAGAAACGTATTTCATTTTCTGTGGGGGATTGTGGAAGAATATGGAAAAAGCTCTTATTTCGTAAGGGGAGCAATAGAGATTGCGGAGAGATGCGGATGTGGACAAAATTTTTATTAGGTAAAAATCATGGAGAAATGAAAAAAATTTCCCTTATTCTTGTAGGGCTGTGAGGGGCTTTAAAAATCAGGATATTTACATTGTTTTCTAGAAATGTTTCAAATTTTTGTGGGGGGTAGTGTTGGAATGTGCCAGGGGAACCAAATTTTTAAGGTGAGCCATGTCGGTAGACGACAGGCGTGGGAGGTCTTACACCTATTAAGCTGGGTAAACATTACGAAAAAATGTGGAAAATTTTTTAATATTTTCCGGGTAGAGTAAAGGAAGTTTTACATTTTCTAGGAATACTCTAAGTTTCTGTTACGTGTAGTTAAAAAGGTGGGAGGGACACTAAATTTATGTGGGAGTAGAGGGGGTGGTGAGGAGGGGTTTTACACATTTATTGTTGGGTAAAAATCACGGAAAAATATAAAAAATTTCGACTTATTTTGTGATGTGGCTTCAAAAACACAATTACAATTACACTTTTCAAAATATTTAAAGTGTCTAGAGGCTGTCGTTGGGGGGGTATGGGGCTTATCGGATTCAGGAGGAAGGCTGTGACGAATAGTGGGGGATTTGGGGGTTGTACACTTGCTGTTTACTAAAAATTACGGAGAATCGTATAGCACTATCGTTGTTTTGTGGGTACCTGTAAAGCTGCCAGGAGACTACCAGTACGACCATGGGAAGTGTGAAGATGGCGGAGGGGCTCTGGTGGTCACAGGGGGGGGGGGTAGTGTAGACAGACCCACTAAACTAACTGTACGATATAAGAAGATATATATGTATATAAAATAAGAAATAAATTTAGGCTGCTGAATAATACATATTGTTATGTTTATGGTGCGTAAAATTCGTAATGATATAAGCTAATGTTGCAATTGGTATGTCAAGGCCAGGAATCTATACATAAAAGAAGGCTATAAAGATAATAAAAGTAATGAATACTTCATGTATTATGATGTTAATAATTTGTATGGGTGGGCTATGACAACGACATTGTCTTGTCTAGACTTTAAATGTATTTAAAGTGTTATTTTGGTTAGTATTTTAAACGTGGCAGACGATGGCGAAATCACTTGCATATAAAAAATGGATCGTGACTATTCTAAAACGTTTTCTGAAGCATAGAAGTATTAACTTTCTTATGCCCACCACATTGCACCTCCGGTATTTAGGCCACAAATATCAATGACTACACTATACATAACAAGCAGCCAAACAAGTAGTGAGTCATGATCTTCATTTGACAGAAGTTCATTGATTCTTACAGTTTATTCAAAGTTCATAGTTAAAGGAAAATATAGACTTTACTAGTGGAAAACGTAAGAATGCAAGAAAACTACATTAAAAAAATGTATAAGTTGTTTGATAATACTGTATCTTCAAAAACAATGTGGAAGAAGCGTAAACGTTTTAATTTAAAGCTTACTAGCAAATAGAAAGATGTAACTGTGATGAGAGTTACATTGCTTGACCAAATTCTATAGCCGTGACATATTAGATAAGCATTAAGTGTCAAGATAATTGTTACGTACCAAAATATATATCAAGAAGCCAATACATGTTATATTGAGTGTCTTGGACCTATCTAAGATGCTTATGTAGGTATCAACTTCATTTAAAGCTTATGAGAAGTCAAATGGCAGATCAATATTAACTTTTTTGTACATATACCATAAGTTTTCTGTATGAAATAACAAACAACAATAGCTTAAATGGGATGCATAGAACCATCATAGACCTTAATACATGGAACTATCATGTAACTAATAATTTTAACATGCCTCGTTGTAATACAAAAATTGTTAGCCTGATGAAGGACGAGTTAAGTAGGAAAGTCATGTTGGAAGTCTTAAGATTGATGAGTAAAATGTATTGTATAAAGTTTTAAGATAAATTTATACTTTGAGCCAGAGGCTCATATCAAACTTGACTAAAATGACAACAAGATTCTTTGTCGTTATCAGTAGCTGTTTTTTACAACGTTATGCTGAGTAAGAAGCCTTAACTTTTCGCAGGTTAGTATGATTTTTTTCCATTTCTTTTCTTTTTCAAAAAAAAAAAAATTTTAACGCTTAAATAATAATTATAAATAAAAAAAATGACAGCTGGATCTTGCAAGACTTAATAAAAATTCTCACCAAGGTCTTCTGCCAAAAAAGAAAGTATATGAGATAGTTCCGCAAAAAAAATGTGTATGGTGACCAAACTAAAGATGGCCAATACGAAATTTGGGTTCAAAAAATTAACTGAATTGACTGATGATTTTATGACATTTTTACCATATTTAGTATGCGTAACTGTGTACAATAATGATTACTTTCATAATAATCCATTGGATGCTGTTAACAAGTTTGAATTATTCGTCATGAACAACTGATAATATATTGTATTGTCTTGTGACTAAGAATAATTCAATATAATAAAAGACCTTTTTAACTTTAAAGCATTTATTTTTAAAATAGATTTTTTATTTAACTCAAAAAAGTTTTTTTTTAAGTGATATTAAATTTAATAATTACATTAAGAAAATTTTCTTAATAAACTTTTTTTTTTTTTAACTTATTTTTTTGCTTACTTAATTTATGACATTGCACATAATTTTTTTTACTTAAAATGAAGAACTAGAAAAGATTTATTTACTTGTGTTACTTACTTTGTGTTATTTACTTTAATTAATCCAACTATTGTGAGTGTTGTTGAAACCTAACCGCTTGACAAAAACTAAATGTCCATGTCTTCAAAGAACTTTTTCCACCAGGTTAATATCAGGATTTCTTATTTTTGCAGTTCCTGTTTGTAAAAATCTCCAGAGATAGATTCATATCAATAATCTGTAAGACGATACATAGTTAGGCTCATTTCTGCTACATAAGCAATTTTAAACGATTCTGTTGACTTATTGGAAGTACAACCTTTTTTGAATGCTTGTTTTATCTTCTTTACGCACATTTTACCACCAGCTTTGAATCTTGGTTTTTGTTTGCTGCTACTTTCACGTTTTGACGCATACAGATGATTTGAGGTTGCTGTAAAGTAAAGATAAGTTAACTTTGTACTCTTACATAAGATTTTAAAACTTTAAGCAGTAAAATTCCTTGCTCTGGTTAGTTTATAAGTTTACTGGCACTCTTACGTCCTTTTATATAGACCGCATCGCTGTTAACACTATTTTACCAGTTTTTATCTTTATCAGTACAGCCTATGCATACTTGGAAACAACATCATTATATCTGTTTTAGTATATATGTACCTTTAATCTTTATTTTTACCAGTGTAAGGTTGCATCTCAACAAAGTCTGGTTACCAAGTCTCATCTAAGCCACGGACATCCAATTTTTAGCAAGGATAATTACGTCTTGCTACCTTGAATTTTTTTCGTTATGACGTATGAAAGGTCAAGTACAAAATCTTTCTTTTTCATTACTTTTAACTTTTTTGGTTAAGTAAGCACAATTTACAGCAGCATGAGATTTTTCCGGTGATACAACATTGCACAGTTTTTATGATCTTAGTCATACTGCCCCTCTAAGTAAATTTGTATCCAACCCTAGAAGGATTTTAACTACAGCCCTTACTTCAACGTAGCTAACACCTAAGTACATCAACACTTATTTTCATACTGAAACAAATGATTGCTTAAGTAAATATAAATATCCTGTGTTGCATAACTCTTTAATAACTAATATTATTTCCTTGTCATAACCTAGATTTGCTGCCAATCTTTCACCTGTGAGTAATTGTAAACAACCCATAAATTTGTTGAGATTGTCCCAATGTACATAATCTCCATGTGAATTTTTCTAGCAATTTCGTATTGTGGTTATAATGATCCTCCTGTCTTACTTGGAACGTTATCCGATATTAAATTAATAACTTAATTAAATTGATGACTATCATATTGCCTAATAGGTCCATTTTTATTACCATCTGTTTTATAAGCAGTCGAACTTTTGAAAAGCAAGTATGATTTTATAAGCTTTCCTGCGTTGTATCTAGATGTAGTTTATAAATCAAAGCCAATAACTTTTCTTATATTATTATGAATCATTTAAAAATATGAACTACTAGAAAAGCTTTTATTAGGCTGAATATTATTTGTTATATATTGAATGGTTTCATTTATCTCCTTAGTATCTTCATATATACTGTCATCACTTTTACTGACATTAAACTCAAACACCATTCTATTATCAACGCTGGAGGGCTCTCTAGTATTCACTTTTGTAACATCTCAATTTTTATTGTTATTCAACTAGCTGTAGACTATAGGTTAATTTCTTGCCATTTTCTTTGTTGTAGTATCAATTTCTGGTAAAAAATATGTTATTGGTTTAAAAGTTTTGCTTATTAATTTCTTTTCTTCATCCCTTTTAAGCTTTAACTGTATGTTCTTTTTTACAACTTCTTTTGCCTCAACTAATCATTTGTGCACGTCTTTTTCTCCTTCACACGCATTGATGCTTTAATATTCTTTATTCGACCACAAATTTTTGCTCTTTGTGTCCCTTATTTAAAGCATGATTGTTAGAAGCTTCTCCATATTAACCATTATTTATTTATACATCCTTAATTATAACAAAAAATCCATACCACTCAGAAATTTAACAACTAGAGAACAATTCCTTTAATTTAATGCATGACATATCTAAGTTCACATGATCATTGTATACCTGCCTCAAACATACTTCATCTTGATGAAACGAAGCTAAAAAAACTACGTTATCTCTCACAAGATGTTTTGGTACTGGAGCATATGACTGACGAAAACAAACATTGTCTACACTATTATGTGTTTTATTTCACAAGCTATATTGTTAAAAATCACAATCGAATTAGGTATTGCATTATTTGGTGAGATTACTACTTCATATTTACAATAAGGTAAGTACTTCACACTATCTGTAGGCGCTACCAGCTTTTTAAAAATTAATATTGTGATTGCTTTAGCGACTTTAAATGTATGTATATATTTTCAAACTTCAGTCAAATATGATGTACTAACAATGCTAATACGTAAGATGTACCGCAAAATACAGCTCGAGTACTATCTGGAAGGTGCTTGCCATGTCAATTTACACGCATTTTTTGTATTATAATAGTATTAAACTTAAAAACTTGTAATGTTACATACTGTTCTTCAAATATAATGTTTGTCTTGAATGACGTTGTAGTTGTTACTGAACTGTCAAATAAAATGGTATTTTACTTTACACTCTTGCATATTTATGTTTAACCATGGCTATAATATAACTCATCCAATGAGTGCAAGTATAGAATTTTTTGGAATCAGGAGTGCTTTAAAAGGTGCTCGTAGTGCAGTTAAGAAGTGTGATGGTAAAAAGTAATGAAGTTCCTTGTATTTAACGTCATTATCTTTGAATCGGTAAAGCCTTACGTCTGATTTCTTTATTTGTTTGCTTGAGTTCAACTAGCACTTTGCAAATGGTTTAGCAAAAATTGTACAGAGCGTTAGCACAGATAGGTCTGCAAAAAAAACTAGAAGAAAATTGAAAATATAATAAAACTATGAAAGCTATTGAGTTAGGGAAAGGTCCTTATCTAAAGCCTCATTAAACTCGATTGAAAGTATATTCCAATCTACTTGGTAGAAGTCTCAAAAAAAAAAGTCAAAAAAACTAGAATAATCTCAAAGAGCTTTAACAAATGTAGATTTAGTAGAATTTTCTAAGCTTAGAAGTTTTTTTTTGTGGTGTTTTCATGCGAAACGACTTACTAAATCATAGGCCACGGTATCGTAAGCCTGCTATGGTAAATCTTGACAATACTAATAGACCTGGAACTAATTGGGTGGCGTATCAAAAATATGACTGGAACGTTGTTTATTATAGCAGTTCTAGAGATTCACAGTCACCTTCTGATTTTAATATTGTATTGGCTTGTTGATACCGTTTACTATAATCATAAACAATATTAAAAATTTCATTCTTATAGCTGTGGTCATTTGTGCTTAAAGTTTGTGTCCAAAAATATAGGAGCACTTAAAATGATGAAAAAAAAGTGTCGTTTTACATTGACGGTCTTAAAAGAAAAATATACAATTAGGGGCAGTCTCGTGCTTCTCAGGAGCTTTTGGAAAGAACCTGTAAAGGATCTGGCCGTGAGTTGTCCAGCTAAATAATAATGTTGCACTTGTTCATACAGGAGGGCTGCGAAGTTGCAAATGGCTTTATATGGTCTGTCTTGTCCACGTAAGCACATACTTACGGGCTAACTGATTAACACTTAGTTTGTCTGGTACTTCTTTTACCCTACTGGCACGATATTTTTCACTTATTGAATCATTATTAAAAAAGAAGTATGTTTATGGCTTAGTAGAACTTTAAACATTCAATTTAATTTTTAATGTTGACGTTAATAATAACAAATTATGCGTAAGTGATCAAGTGGTGGTTACTCCAACTAACAGCTCTCAAATTTAAGATATTGAGTCATTCTTAGTCAATGTATAACAACCAAAAGATATAACCATCGGTAATAATCCAACTTAAAAAACGTTTTGTAGTGTTACTAGGTGTAGTTGTATGATTAGTTTTAGACCAAAAGATTCTATAAGGTGACTAGGTTTTACTAAACAAGTACTGCAATATAATCTAACTCATGACTCTGACTTACTCGTATGCATGCTAAAGATTAACACATTGTGAGTCAAGTAAAGTATTACTAATGCAGCTTACATGAATTAACAAAAACTTCACAAAATTGATAGATTTTCTTAGCAGTACTTATTGGTTATAAAATAATTTATGTCACACAAAATCTACTTACCTGTCATCATACCAGCCATAAATCACTTAAGACTACGAGTACTTGATTAAGATGGTAATTTAATTAATTTTGTCGCAGAAGTTAAAATGATAAGATCACACATTAAACCTACATAGTAATGGCTATTATTCATAATAAAAAAATGTATTTTAACAGCATAACATGTTCTTCTGCACTCAAACCACAGAATACTTTCAAATTGTTGATACGTAAGAAAGGACAATGGAAGCATCAGAAACCTTTCACCTTTCTTACCTTAAAGATGGATGACACTTTGAGAATTCAGTCTGCCATCATGCTCGATAAGTCTATCTTGAACTATTAAAACTTATGCTCATCAACCGTATGTATCATCAACATATAATAATAGTGATAAAATTCGTATATTAATTCAATATCAAGACCTATGCCTGCTACGATTCAGCAGTTCTTTACATGTTCATGAATGATAAGTCATAGTAGATAGTACTACAATAATTGAAAATACTAAATAAGTTAAAAAATGCTATCTTTTATCTATTTGGAGTAATAAAATATGAGATAAATGCTATGAATATCAACAAGCGTAATAATGTACGTTCCAAAACTTTCAAAAACGTCTGGCTCATGCTCAATCCTGATCAAGATGTATTAACTGAGAATGCTGGTTGGCTTGATACTTTTAATAAACTTTATTTAATAAACAACAATGACTTCTTTGATCTCTTAATTTCTTTTAGTATAAGTTTTTGTTTTGCTAAAGACAATCGTAAAATAGTTGTTAATAAAAAGCACAAACTTATACTCCCAAGATTTAGAAGTAATGTGAATGCAGTTTTACAAAATGAAATTTATGCTATAGAACCTAATAAAGTCACAGCTTTTGAAGACTTCAAAATATTAATATTTCAACTAGAAGGGCTCATTTTGTAATCTTAAATGGGCATAAAGTTCCCCTACTTAATTATTTGCAAAAAGATAAATTTGCATCTGTGAGCAATCAAACTTGGAGATCTTGTAAATATATATACTGTAATCCTCTACATCAAAACTTATTTGAACGGTCAAGCTCTTTAATCAGTTGAAAAAAACGTGCTATGTTATATTAGCGTTTTAGATGAATTATAAAAATCAAAGAGGTGTAAGTGCTAACCAGTTGGACTATTGTAGTATAAGAAATCTAAAACTGTACTTAAATTTACAATATTATTTTTATAGAGATCTTAATATCAATATAACAAACAAGCGTTTTCTATTGTTTTATGACATGTATAATTAGTTTCAGAGTTTATATTGCAGTAAAGAACATGCATCTTCATTAAGCAAATTGATTATCTTTGACTGTTCTAAACAAAATGAGTCGTTGATGTGTTATTAGAGTTCAAATCTAACAAAAACTTTCTAATAATACATCAGATTACTGCCTAATTTTCCAGGATCGTATCGTGTAGTACTGTCTCTTAAGTAGAGAAGTCAAAATAAGTATGTAAGGCTACAAAGCTCTATGCAAAACACCAGAGTCAACATTATCTGTTAACCAACATGGAGAAAGTTCAGAGCAGCTACACCAGAAATAAAAAAAGATACTAAGAGAAAACAAGAAAACAAAAAAAAATTTGAGATGACACACTCTGATATAAAAAGATCAACTTTATGAAAGAGATTCTTATAATTCAATATGCCTTATAACCCAACCATTAGCAAATGTTCAACTGATGTAAAATATTAATAAATCTTTCTCAAACATAATACTCACAGAAGTAAAAAATATTGGCTGAAAAATTTAACAGAAAAATTCTTACTTAATGAATTATCATTTTCTCAATGTGAAAGTCATGAATGGTTCGAACAATAATTAAAGATTTTCATATGAAAAAAGGACAAAATGGAGAACGAGGTAAACATGCGAGGCCTCACACATCCTAGCAGTTATTACGTGCTTAAAGAATAAGCTTTTCTCCCACTTCATCTGAACGATGCTAAAGCACAAATGTATTCTTCAAAGCACACTTTGCTTCGTAACATTATCACAGAAGTATAATACTCGAAACTTATATTTTTAACTAAGCTATCATAGACTAGCCTGAAATGTAAGTAATATAAAGGACACTGAAAACAAAAACAGTCTACACAAAAAGTTTAAAGATGCCACCAAAATTCTTCTCAATGGAAAACTGAAACAAAAGTGGTGTAAAGGATTTTGATTTTATTCTTCGTTTGGGTTTCCAAGATAAGTAACAACTTGAACGCTATTAATGAAGATCTAGATGTTGGTTTAACTTTGAATGGCACAGGTAAAGACAACCTCTTAGTAACGGGTTATTATAGGTTACTAAAGAATAACTATAATCTTACGCATTCTGAACTTTCTACATTAAGCTAGGAGATTGGTAATTAGAACATTTTTTGCTAATAGAGAAATTAAATGCACACAACTCTCTCTGGAGTAGTGATAAATTTTCTGAGAATAGCCATACTGCTTATGATTATTCAGATTTGGACGAGTTTTTTCCCCTCAAGAACTGCCAACCCACACATTATTACTCCTCATGACGAGGAATTACAATTCCCGACCATTGACTTACCTTGATTTCTATGGATCTGGCTTTAAATATCAACAGAAAAGTAATGGACGACTCCTGAGGAAGCAAGCACTTTCCTATACAAATTAATTTAAATACCTCTCCAGAGATTGAACTCATAAAAAGTACAAGTACAACTTAGAAATGTTAAATAATAACAAATGTTTAAAAAATATAGATAGTCAGAAAGAATAATTTCAAAGCCTTGATTTTTTTAATGCAGACCACCTAGTACAGTACAAATTTTTTGCAGATACTCCCAATAATATCATCGTAAATAATATCAAGAACGCAAATAATAATAACCGCCAGCCAAATAATAAAAATAAAGTAAGAGTCGTCCACAACACCTGGAGACAAGAAATGCAGCAGAGAAGTTCGAATACATAGAGCAGTGTTCAAGTCAATGAGGTACAGATACGACCTGCCTACCTGCATCAAATACAAGAAACTTTGCTTCAAAACTTAAAGGCTGTTAAAAGAAACAGAAAATCGCTCGGAAGCCATTGTGAAAAGAATAATAGGCTTAAACCCATTTTCCAAGATTAGAAAAAAATTCAAAAGCTCATAAAAGATATGAGCAAGTCCAATTTTCCAATAGGAAATGAAGACTTTTGAGTCAAAGCAAGTAAATGTTTAAAAAAGCTTCCTGTTAAATATGCGCTAATAGATTTAAGGTCTTACGGTTTAATGATTAACGTAACAATGCAAGCTGGCATGAAAATTAATTTCTCACAAAACCTTTTATGTTCTAGAAACTTTACTATTTATGTTAATCTTTTAAGACTGATTTTGTGCCTGGAAAAAGTAAGACTAATTTTCAGGTACTCAAACTTTCATACTGACCCAACAATTTACTCTGTTAAAAGCGTACAAGAAACCTCTGAAAATACAATCTAAACTCATAAATTCACTAAGTAATTCATTGTTGATTGTAAACATGCTTTTGTTAGTTTAATTTGTATGGAACTAACTATGTAATTAAATCTACGGTTACTAATTCAACTGTCTTCCAAGGATCGAAGCGTAATCAAAATTGACAGCTGTATCACGTTCTGATAACAATACAACATTGTACTATCAAACTGATCTGATGATAGAGCCAGAAGATATAAACTGGAACCTTATGATAAAAAATTGTAACGTAGCTGTTTAAGATGTCTTAGGAAAGTCTTGTTATCAACTGTGACCACGATCAGATTTCAAGGTCTGATGATAAAGCTGGAAGATGGGTACTGGCATTCGATGATGAAATATTGTCTTATAGTCGTGCTTGCACTTTTGAGAAAGGCCACGTAATAGACTTTGAACACGATTATGTTCCAAGTTTACAACAAACCTTTTATATATTAAATAGTGTAAATATTGACGTCAGTGCCGGTGAAAAATTTATACAGAACTGTACAAACGGACGTTTAGGAATATACATCGTATTATTAATCATTTGAGAAACAGAAAATTATAACCAATTACGAATTTGAGAGTGGAAAAATAGCAGAATGTAAAAGAAAAAGAGCCCATATTAAGGTTATTTATGGAAAGTTAGAGGTTAGTATTAGATTATTTTTAGGTTTAAAAGCAGATTCTAATTAATGATTGTAGTATATACTTAAAAATAATTTTGGTGTATTGGACTGTTACAGTATTTAACCTATATTATGCAAATGTACATTTTCATCAATGATTTCATTTGTGCATATCAAGTTTCACATTTTTTTTGTAGTTCAACACTATTCTTTGTTTTGGCGCTTTATATTCAAAAAAAACGCGAAATTGTCCATTGTGTGATGTTTGAGATACATCCAATTCTTCCATTTACTAGACTCTTCTTACGTCAATATACGTGAAATATATTTATGTATGTATTTATATATTTACATATTACCACATATTATATAGTTACTTGTGTAGGGCATTCCACATTTCCCCCTAGAGTCCCTTCACAGCCCTCCACAGATTCTCCAAAGCCCCCAACAAACCCCCCACAGTCCCCTCATAGACCGCCACAGCTCCCCACACAATTTTGCCTGTCCCCCTACAGACCCCCGCAGGCCCCCACACCATTTTTCTTATATCATGTCATGTATACTTGTTAAATGATAAAATACTCATAAGTGACTTTCAATTTATTACCATAAATATTACCGATTTATCAATAAAAATCATCGAGTAAGGTCAATAAATTATGTAAAAATTTCTTTTCAAGCAAAATTTTCTATTTCTGTATTTTTTTGCCTTTCTTCTTGAATAAATGAATTATTCTTATCTTTGCATTATTATAAAGCCACATACAATTGACTATGAGAAAATGAGGGTTTTTTAAAATACAAACCTTTATTATCGCAATTTTGACCTTGGGATTTGTTTATTGTTATAGCAAATGCCACAACAATTAAAAATTAATTACGATACAAAATAAACAATAATGTTGAGAAGTTTCCTGTGTCTAAAGTTATGCTTGGAATATACTGTGATAATTTTGTGATTCGTAAGCGTGTTCCATTACAGAGTCCATCTTATATACTTAAATTTCTCAGTAATATCACAACTGTACTAATTTTTAGATTTAGTTAATAAGGTGGTAATCCTTTACGAATATTGTTCAACATTTCCACCGGAAAATTTAAAAAAATATTATTATCTGATTCATCAACCCCTTTATAAGTTGCGTTATCTATACTTTAGTAAGTCTTAATTTCTCCAGTTAATTTTTTAAGAATTTTATTATTTTAAAATAAAGTGTTCTCGTTCTGCGATGTAAGTATAATACTATTTATCGATCAATTGTAGATATTAGAAAATATTTGAAAACATTTATTATTTGAGATCCAATTTAAAGAAATGTTGAAAGTTTTTATTTCCCCTTCCCCAATTTTAAATAATGATTTTGAAAATCCTTGATCGTTAGAACGAAAATTAATTTCTAATTTTAAAATTTGGAATGAGTTCCATTAAAATAAAGATTTAAAAATTTGTTCAAGTATAATTTTTCTGCTACCGTTTTTTATCACTGAAAGAATCCAACAAAAGTAACCTCCTAAAGTAATTAACTTACTTCCAAAATATCTTTCAGTATGACATAAATCTCTCAACGTTCTGTCTACTATTTTCAATGCTTTTATATAAATCGTTAAAGCCTCATCCCAAGTAATTAAATCAACTTCTCTTAATTTTTTTTTATCTGACTCGAATTCTAAAAATGAGCTCTCTATATTACTAAGATCTAAAGAGAGTCTAAAAGTTCTATGACTGGTCATTTCCTTTGGAAGCAAAATTGATGCTATGCCAGTCCATGCCGTTGACATGACTTTTTTATTTTGAGAAATAAAAAAGTAAATTAACGTTTTATATAAATGAGTTTTTTCTGACCCTCCAGGACCATCTATAAAGAAAACATCATTTCTTTGTTCGCAAATAATATGAAATATATTTTTCTGGTCATTATTTAAACTTTTATACATCAAGTTAAACATTTCTTTACTGGAACGTATTTCATAATCTATATCTTCTTTCTTACTCTCCATTTTTTTTGGTGTAGGTAAATTAAAGTATCCACATGATTTATCTTGTAAATTGAAAATTTGGTTAATATGTAAAAGAGCTACATTATCTTTATAATTAGGCAAACCCTTTGTAAAAAATTCTTGGTATTTTTTCCATATTTTATCACCTTGAATGTTTATTGAAATTGAAAACCAAGCAAAAAATTGTCTTAATTGTATGGAAACATAACAGGAATTGCTTCTTTAAAAATATTATCGATTTTTTCATCATTGTCTATTAAACCCATTGCAATTGCAGTATCATTGAAAGTTTTCTAAGTTATTCCTATATATGTTCTAATGTCTTTGAACGATGTCAAATCAGTTACTTTATTTAATATAAGTTTAAGAAAAAATTTTTTATAATTTTTTGCAGATACAATGTTTAATCGACCAATTGCAATATTTCGTATTACATTCTCTCTTTAAGATTAGTTTTCAGTTTAAGATTACTATTTAAATTTCCATATGTTAGGATATCGTTGTTCTAGAAATTAACTATAACGTGAACATGTAATAAATCAAATTGTTTATTTAAATAAATTTTAGGAACATTTAGATTGTTTTCAAATTAAATTTTAATACTACAAAGTACGAACAATTTTTCTAATTTATAGTGTGGAATTCTGTAAAATAATTATTTCCATATTTGTTATTGAATCTAAAAATGAAAAAATTTTTCCAACCACTTATATCAATTGATAAAATATACAATGAATAGTAGTTACAAACATAATATAAAGTATATGTTATGTAAAATTTGAATAATTTATATGTGATTGAAGTGATTAAAACTTTTCGTTGTTTAGAATTTAATCATTAAGAAAATGATGTATACCTTTTTTTTCTAAACATAACGGAGATTTTTAAAAGAAAATTTCAACGTACCACAATAGTACCTTTTAGGTGGTGTGGAAATTTACTAATAAATATATAACTAATGCTTAATAATGTAAATCAAAAACTCTTTTTCCTCAGAAGATTCTGGTTACCAACCTCTTCTCACTTACAAATGATATTTAAAGACTCTCCTTTTCAGTTAAAACAGTAGGGGGATGGCGCGCGGAGCGCACAGGGGAGTGAAGCCTTAATAGTACATATATGTATATATTATACCTTAGAGTAGAGCTTGCTTTTTATTTAGTTAAATTATACTAGTTGTTTATAATACTACACAAAAATAAGTACTATTTGAGTGAAGTCTAAAATTGTCTTGTGTACATAAAATATCATCTCTAGGTTAAGTGAAAGTTTAAGGGACATAATTTAAATTTTTCAGATACCTTGATATGAGTAATATATCTCTTACTGTTACCCAGAATTTCGGGTACGGTTTCCAGCTCAAAAGTTACCCTATAGGATGTGTGTTATTCGTTTCTTACGGTCGGAAATGTAAGCCACTTTTAAGTTCATTTAATTGCAGCAAAAATGGTCTTAATAAATAACTCTGATTAAATAACTCCTTATAATTTTAAATGAAAATGAAAAAAATAATAACGTAAACATCAATTACCCCATGACCTGGGGTGTTTAATGGTATCTTTATTACAATAATAAATAAAGTAAAATTATTGTAAAGCACATATAAAAAGATAACTTGGCGCATTGAGTAGCCAGTTATTTATAAATAAAAGTAAATTATAACGGTAGTTACTATCACTAGTTCCCCCAATACATTTGCTGTACAGATAAACATTCTAAAAAGAGAAGTAATAATAATACAAGCAGATATCACTAGATGACTACTTAGGTCGTTGACTTTGCAGTTGAATATTACAAGAAAAAAAAAATAATTAACACAATCATGTATAACTACATGACCCAGACCATCCACTGACCTTTTATTTTGTAATAAAAATTATATTATAAAAGTATAAGCAACCATTACTAGAAGGATGAAAGCATTAACTGGCCACTTTAATAATAATAAAATAAAGAATTCTGAATACAGATGCTTATCAAAATGTGTCTTAGTGTGTTTACTAGCAACTTCTCATTTCCATTAAAATGAATAAGGAATACGGTAAGTGCATATAACCAAGTCACCCAGGGTGAATAGTCACCAATTTAACAATGATGTAAGCAAAGATTATTAACAGAACCTTTTTTTCACTAGATTACTGTTATGTTAAGTACTACATTAGTGCTTGATTAAATATTTCAGTGGCCACACAGTGTTCTGGATTTCCTTGTTATGGACACTGATAATATAAATTATTTATATATGTCAAAGTAATGTTGTTAGTAAACACCTTAGGTCAAACGATCATAGTAACTTGTGTTATAAATAGTTCTTTGCTTAACAAAGTATCAAAAAAGAATCCTATCTTACATGTTAGTAGATGCTTATATAATTACTAATTTTATTACAGAGCAATCTATCCAGTAACTGCTGATGGATACATATAGTATAACTTGTATTTTTTATTGATTATAAAGTAGCCAGAACGTGCGAAAATTATTTAGGAATCGATGCCTGTGTTAATAATTATCAATTTTTATTAACAATAAAGTGGCCAATAAGCGTTCCAAATCATCTGGTAATAGGTGCTTGTGTTATTTATTTTATATTCTGTTGATAAAAAACTGAATAATTTTGATCGTTAATGCCCTGGGTCATCTCATGATTGGTAACTGTGTATTTTTTCATTTAATTTTACTGATACTTAAGTATCTAGTAAACACTCTGAGTCATGTGCTGATACGTGTTTGTGTTAATAACTGTCTATTATTATTAATTACTATGTGGCTGGTAAATGCCCCAGGTCTTCTGATGATAGATGATTGTGTTAAGAATTTTTTTTTTTCTATTGTAATTAAAAGAGGCCAGTCAACGCTACACATCATCTTGTAATAGGTGCTTGTGTTGTTATTTATTCATTTTTATTTACAATTGGTGGCTAGTAAATGCAGATAATGTGGTAATTTACATTTATGTTATTATGAAATGGTTTATTTATTTATGAAGTAGGCAGTAAGAGTAACATGTTGTGTGGTGATTAGCGATTGTGTTATTATCTAATAATTTCTCAATTAATAGAGGGGCCAGTAAGTGCCCTGGATTATCCAGTGACCGGCACTTTTGTTACTATTTGATGATCTATCAGTTAATAAAGAAGCAAGTAAGAAGCCTGGGCTATCTGATAATTGGCAGTTGTGTTATTAAATCATAATGATGCCAAATCGTACTATGAGTCGTGTGGTTGAAGATGTTTGTATTGTTTGTCAAGAATGATTCCTAGGGAGTCAGCAGGGTTATTTAGTTGAAGCAACTTTTATTGCTAGACCCAATTCAAATTGTGTGCAATGCGTTGGTCTCTGCTTTTAAAATTATTGGTATAATTGAAGTTATGCGTTGGTAGAGACAGTAGAAACAACCCAAAAACCTCAAGTGACATGATACTGCACAGAAAACATCCAAAAACTGAGCATGCGTTAGCTGCCATGGGCAGTTTAAACAGACTATACACCGGAATTGATAAGAATCCATGTACCTTTTCCTAATTACCTAAAGCATTTTTAGATTCATTAGCAGTAGCTCCATAACTTAATACGCTTTACTATCTGTACTATTCAATAAATAATTTATTGATTAATGGCTTACTGGCCACCTCATGATTTATTAACATAAATTCTAATAACTCCACAATCATGGATACTTACAAGCCACTTAATTTATAAGAAAACAATTATATTGCAACACAAGCACGAATTACCTTATACCTAAGGGTACTTATTTTCAGAAGAATTGTTCTTGAACTCTTTGAGCATGAATTTTTTCATAACATAACGAGTTTAATTACTTTGTTAAAAAAAGAACATGGTATTTTAATGTTTTTTCAGCAAGTATGGTGTTACACGTTATTACATAGTTTGAAGACATTAGTAAGGGGGAGAATAATTATTACAAAATGTATCTATTTATAAGTGTAAAAGTATTATAGTTATCATCTTTGTTGCACTGGACTCGCGATTCTTATGAAATCCTTATTGTTAATTGCAAATAATAAACTTTTTTAAGTAAAAAATATCTTACCATGAGTTTTATCGTTAATCTTCTATAATCAGTACAAACAGAAGAGTAAGATTTAAGGAAGCCCATTAAAAAAAAAGGACTACTGGTATTGAGACTTAAGATCTATTTTTTCTTAACCACACCTAAAATTTACATGTCTTTTAATTTAGGGGATTACAATAAGAGTTTTTTTTAAATAGTAACAAGAGTTCCAGAACTTTTTTTTAAAGCTTTTTAAGTGTAAGCCATTCAACTAAGGATGAATTGCAAGAGTATTCTTACATTTTACACTGATACCTTGATTTAACAATCGTAGACAGTTCTGAACAAAATCAAGACGTTTTGGAGTCGATGGCTTTGTACAAAGGAAGAATAAATCTGTCACCAATTTTATTAGGAAAAAAAAGTTAATTAGAAAATACACTGACCTAAGATATTTCATTAGCTTTACAGTATAAAAGGATCAGAGTGTAGGGATAAGCGTTCTCATGACGATACAGTTCTTCACCGAGTTTTTTTTGTATATTTTACTATATCATGGTTTACAGTCAAATATGAATTAGGAACATATAAAATCGTAGTTTTTGGGACAGTTGCATGTAAGAAAATTTTTTTTATTATTTTACCGTACCAAAATAATCTTATAACAAATAAATAATTTTAAAATCATGCTTCTAATTACCATACAGTTGACGCTATTACCGCACTCCATCTACCGTACGTGTTATTAATACTGCACATCAATTACTTTCTGATAACAAATACGAGTACAACCTCTATTTAAGTTTTTTTTCTTTATGATATTAATCTTATTTATTTCCATATGACAGATTTATTTATTATTGTTTGAATAAAAACCTATTTAACTTAATTTCTGTCCCCTTAACGGCACTGAAAAATATTTAACACTGATACGCTGTCAGGTGCCTTTAATGAAACCTATTAAAGCATAACACTTAGCAGTTACTAACACAAAAAAGTTATTCAATGCAGTATGAGACGCTTTCAATTTCCAAGTATACCAAAAATAACGTGAACAAAAAATTCCATAATACCTTGAAATATTACTTGACAAAAGTAATTTATACAATTTAGAATTACAATTTTTTTTCAAAGATTATTTATTTTGTTGTATCTTAATTTTTTTTTTGGTTCTTCTAAGGGTCTTAAAACTGATTCTCTAAATCCATTTGTTCTTTGTTCTTCATTAAATCTTTCTCAACAGATTTTTTTCTACTTTCAATAAGCTTTAATTTTTCTTCTTGTTCCCATAACTATTTATATTTTTTTTGTAATCTTTGATTATCTCTTAACAACCACTTTTTTAAA
The DNA here is from genome assembly GCF_036245765.1 of Copidosoma floridanum. NCBI lineage: Eukaryota > Metazoa > Arthropoda > Insecta > Hymenoptera > Encyrtidae > Copidosoma > Copidosoma floridanum. The sequence continues at coordinate 7,757,934 of NW_028321903.1, read as the reverse complement.
ATTCTTTTGCCTGCCAATTTTTTAAACTGTGTTTCATTTTGCACTTCTAACTTAAGTTTTTTCTATCAATGAAATCTTTCTCTTTCTTACGTTTGTGTTTTACTCTATTTTATCTTGCTCTAACTACTTCTTTCCTGTTAATATTGTTAATATTCTACCTTTTCCTTATTACTGCTCTTTTTTGTTAAATCTATGCGTAGGTATTGCATTAATTTTTTAATAGAATCTAGTTGACTACAACGTTTAGGAACTAAAATGTTCTTAAAAATGTGACTTGGTTGGTCGTCTTCATCGTCTTGCTCCGAAGGCAAGTGATAAGTTTTTTCATCAGAATTACTAAGCGTACAAGAGATTTCAGCATTAAAATTGTATTCTAAAGTGAAATAAGATTCGTTGAGTGCAGATTCGGTTTTAGAAAGAGCAGGGAATGAGGCACTATAGTATTACATTTTTTTGCCCAGATGATGGGGTGCAGACAGTGCTAGTGTGTGAAGCTTGATAATTTGTTTCTTTTTTTCGTAATCAGTATCAGATTTTCATCACGTATACTACTGAAATCTGGAGTGCTAGAGATTTCATAAAAATTAATTGTATCTTTAACTGTTACTTACTCATTCTCAATGGCGCTCTGACATTGATATTCTATTTTATTGATTACTTTGACAAAAGGTTTGGTTGTCAACTACCTACGTTGACAATAGTATAATTCTTAAAAGACAGACATTCATTACAGTTAAAAAAATGTATTTTTTCTACACCAAAGGATTTAATAAAATTTAAAGTAACACTGTCATCAATTTCTACAATGGTAGATGGTTGATTTTTAAAGGCAATATCTGGACTCTCGAAAAAAGGACAAAAAATTTTCCCTCAGGGTATTCTTAGTAATGGGCTTGATAAAATCGATCTTTCAACTAGCAGTTTTGGATAAGATTGTTATTTATTTATAAAAAAAAAAAAAAAAACAAATACATGCTTGGTCAGGTACTATTAACCAGCAATAAAAATTTATCTGAAGGCTTAACAAAATTTGAATGATCTTAAGTGATCCCAATCATTAAAAAAAAATTGTTTTTAAAAAATTATAATGTACTAATTAATTTTTCAAGATCAAATTATTTTTTATAAAAAAAGAAAAAAAAATTATTTTCAATTTTATGAAAACTTAAAATCATGTAGCTCTACGAGTCATTTTTACTTATTTTTTTACATAGTATTCTACCTTGGCCCGTTTTTCATTGGTTGGAAGTCCATTTGGATAAGATGATTTGAACTAGATGTTGTACAGACTCCTGTGGCTTTTCACACCTCTCCAGCCAGAGCTACTCTTTAGTCTTAATGCATCCAAAACATCGTTTGGAATTTATTTTTAAGGATCCAGTAAAAGTCCTTGAGAATTAACAGTCCTGTGAGCTTCTTCAGTACTGGGTGCTTCAGTACTAAGATCTTTGGTCACAGGTTGTTGCTCAAGGGAATAAAGATTATGGAAAAGTCTACTAATTATTTGAAAGGTTTTAATCCACATTTTCTAAAACCATAAGGTAAAATAGACTGTGTGCTCATTTGATTAAGTGTTGCCTTTAGTACAGAAGCAAATTAATTTTTGTAAATCCCACTCCTTGAGAAATCCAAGCAGAATTTTTTATGCATTTTTCTCCACAAAACCTTTAATGGTCGAAAAAAAACAGCATCTCATGGTTCCGTGACATTAGCTGTATTCAGATTTAGAGAAATAAGAGCAATTTAATGTTACGCCAAATTGAACTGAGTTTAAATGTCATGTAGAACTTACGGTTATTAACAAACATAAAAACTGGTCTTTTTTCTATCTTAGTCAAGCATGGCTCAAAAAATTTTCTATCTATTCAATAAAGTTTTGAGCAGTCATGTACTCATGATCACTAAATCTTAAAGTATAATCATTTGGTACAAATTGTGTAACCATTTCTAGTTATGATTCCCCTTTCAAAAGAATGAATCGTAAAGCTATTTCACCAGCAGTATTTGCTGTGATGAATACACTGACATTTTCTTTTTCATTGTTGCCGACTACTTCGTACCCATTTATGCAACCGTTTGTTGCTAGCACAAAGAAATACATGTAGATTTAGTGGTACTCCTGAAAATTAATGAAACAGCTATAGATTAAGTTTGTCATGATGAAAGACACCTCCTGTAAAGTGATATCACTTATGTTTGCCTCTCATAATTTTTCCTGTTTCATCAGTATTAAAGAGACGGTCCATTTTAACAAACTACATATTTTCTTCGCTTTAGTACTCCTTAATCAGAGAATACGAATTCCGTAAACTTTCTTCAGTCACATTAGCTTTATTGTAAGTAACCGTTTCAGATACTCGTGAGACAATTCTTAGATGTATTTTCATAATCAGTTCGTACCATTACCTGCCAGATGTGTTATTGAGAAATGGGTATTTTTCCAAGATTTATACAAATGTTTCTTACATACTAATTAATTCAAATTTATAAAAAGAAGTAGTTTTCTCGACTGCATTAAGAATCCAGTCTTTAAAATTATTTTCTTGTTGTTGAATAAGGGCCGTAGAGACTCTGGGTCTATTCTCTAAATACTGGGTCTTTATTTTGCCTCTCAGAGTCATTGATAGAATTCTATATTTCGCTGAAACTGTGTTGCTAGTCCCTGCTCCTCACTTGATCTTATCTAAAGCTTTGGAGACACTTTCTTTAGAGAAATTGATTCAGGTCTCTTTCTTTGTTCCTTGAAAATCATGCACTTGCGTTTTTATCTTCATTTAGCCTTAGATTTTTTACTTCTCACTTTTATTAATTCTTTCATCGTAATGAAAATAACAACAACAGAAACGATCAATTATAAATAAAGCTATGCACTAGAATTCAGGTTCTACTTATGCTTGTCATCGGGTGGTAATTGGTATGCGGTATTGGAAACACGTCCGGTAGATGGGGTGCGGTAATAGAGTCAGTTGTACGGTAATCAAAAGTACGATTTTAAAACCATTTATTTGTTGTAAAAGTGTTTTTTTACGGTGTTATATTAAAAAAGTTATCTTACATGCAAGGAACCCAAAACATTGATGTAAAATGTTTTTAATCAATATTTGACAGTGAAAAATGATTTAGTAAAATATACTGAAAAAAGCCTACACAGAACCGTGTGGTACATGAACGTTGGCTCCTAGTGTATGCGCGTGATAACAGTCAAAGCAAAACTGCTGAATACTCACTGGTGCTGTGCATCCTTTGAACTGCATGCACTCATGCATACACACTCACATAAATACAGTATAGCGGTACAGTCGTTTACTTTAACAAAAATTTTCTGTTTTTCATTGAATAATTGTTAACGTTGTGTATTTACATACTAGAAATTTTACTGTATATTTAGTACATATGGCCTTATACGAGCGAGGTAATTTTGTACAATACAATTTCGCAATACCATACGCAATTTTATAGGACAATGTTACATACAATTCTTATATGTAAATGGTTTGTGTGAACGGTACTATTAACTTCTTCAGTGTAGAAAGCTTAGTAGTTATTGTGAGAACTTTTAAAGTACAACATATTACTTCTTATTTTGTAATGTACAGTCATGACAGTATTTAAACGATGTATTTGTCGTGGCTACGTTTGCAAGTTCCAACAATTCTTGTGGTCTTAGAGGATTTCTGGAACTAATAAAAAAGGGGTGCTTCAAAGGACTGCTGTAAGTAAAATTTTATTTTAACGTTTATTGTTAAGTATACCTTATTTTTATGGATTTCAATATATATTTATCGTTAGATAATCTTTGACTTCAATGACTCGCTTGTAGATAGAAATTTTCTAGTATTTTCAAATAATATACAAAAATAAATTATCTCCATAATTAGCTAGAACTACAAAAGTCTTAAATATTCAGACTAAACATTTGCATTAATGCCGAGGAATGCTAATTTGATACATATATTGTGACTATGTGAGTAATAAATCATCTTCTTCTAGGGGTTTGCTACTAGGTAGCCGTCCTATAAACTTATTAAAAGGTGGGTGTTTAGTGCTTTTTTGTTTATTATTGTTAAAATTAAATAATGCTGATTCTGCCTATTCGTTCCACTGTTGTCACCGTTGTTCTTTTGTAATAAATACTTTAAGTTATTTAGCAAGTGTATAATGTGATCTCACAAGAAAGTCATTTAATTTGAGGTGAGAGGCTGTTGTTTAAAATTATTCAACTTTAAATTGACTAGCTACTATCTTAACAAGTTTTCCGAGAAAGTAAGTGCCTTTGTACGTCAGTGTAGCTGCTAGACCACTATCCATACAAGTAAATTTATTGACAAATGTGTCTGCTATTAATATTTTACTTTTATCTTTTAATAGTACTGCTTTAGCGTATTTTAAAAATAAGCATGGCCTTGTTAAAATATATTTATTCTTTTGTAGCATTGATGGTGATAGACTTACCGTAACTAGAGCGAGTTTTGCAAAAGATTTTGTAGGTGTATCAGTGATCATTAAATTTTGTTTAGTTTTTACAAGTAAAAATTTTTTAGTTAGCATTTAAGGCATTTTTGTGTGGAGGGTTATATGTTTTATTACAGATTTTTCCAAAAGTATGTGTGCTACAGTTGATTATAAGTTTTATTTACTCATTTGTGTCCTCCTAGTGTCTTCTTGCAATATTAGCGATACCTTTGGAACTCCACATTGTCTAACTCAGCGGTTCCAGAGGTATTGACGGTCAATATATTTTTGTTCTCATTATTTCGTTTAAGTTGATAAATGTCTTACTTAGTGCTGTTGTTATCTTTGTTATGCTTTCTCTACTTTAACCTCTAATAAATAAAACTATGTAAAAATGTGTGTTATGTTTAACTAATTTGTAAGTGCTCCGTCATCGATTGGATGAACAAGGTTGTCAGTATAAAAAACGTCATTGTCTTTTCTGATCTAGACCTTTTCTCGAGAAAAAATTATTTCATTTTTCTGCATGATTCAGGTGGGTAAGCTATTCTGAGTATTATTTTTTAATGTGTTTTCCAAGAATCGATGCTTCGCATAAGGGTAGAGTATGAGACAAATTTTCTTCACCATTATGAGAATATGGTTATTGACATTTAGTAGTTTTTTAATAGGTGATTAGCAAGTTCCTTTTGGTTTGCCTCTCTATTACAGAGAAGACCATCTACTCTTGCATGGTGTTCTCGAACGTCGGTAAATAAGGTGCAAAGTCTTTCTTTTATTATTATTGAGATCTCGTTTTTTGTAGGCTAAGCCTAATAAGGCTTCTTTGTAGCGGGATCTGATGTTTTTGCCTGCTTTTTGGCGTATCGTTATGCCATATAGTTAGGATTTCTTCTGATATTGTATTTGGCAGCTGTTGCGGCCCCCCGTCTGTGCAGGTGAGTATACGTATATGGGCGTTGATTTGATCCCTAAAGAATGTATACTTAATCTCTTAAGATTTTAAATGCTGTTAGAGCTTCTTTGTTCCATGAGAGCTCCAAATTCTTTTTAAAGAGTGTTTTACTATTTTCAAGAGTTTTACTGTTTTTGGAAAGTCCCCTATAAATCTACGGTAGTAGCCTACTAATCCAAAAAGTCACTGCGCTTTTTTTTTGGTGAGAAAAATCATTCCACTGCCTCTATTATTTAAAAGTTGGGTTTCAGTCTTTCTTGAATAACCATGTGGCCAGGTTTATTTATTTTTCCTTTTAGAAATTCACATTTTTCTAACTGTAAGACAAGTGGCTTTTCTTAGTTGCTCTTAAAATTAAATGATTATTGTATAGTGTTTATTGAATTCTTGGAAGTGAATGCATGCATCGTTGCAAAAATTAACTACTCCTTTAATGTTTAAAATAATGCAGGCTATGAGTGCTACAATTATTGGTGCACTTCTTTTTAATGCGGAAGAGAATTTTTAACATAAAAACGCCCTACATCGCACATAAAGGTTGTTTGATATATATCTTCTTTTCTTATTTTAATTTGATGATGACTACTTTTGAAATGATAACTAAGAAATATTTAGATGCGCGGGTTTTATATTGTACTGTATAACTTTCATCCATCTGGCTCCAGCTTTTTTGGTACGCAGAAAACAGGCACCACATAAGCATTCACAGAGGGCTCATTATCTTTGTTGTTAAGCACTTCTTTGACTTGTCTGTTTATTTCTTCTTCTAAGGCAAGAGATTTCCAGAAAGGCTTAGTTCTATTGGGGGTACAAGCTATTGTTAAAATGCTTAGCTCTATGAAGTCAGTAGCAGGTAAACTTTCACCTGTGTGTTAAAATTTGTCAGCATAGTCTACTACTATCTTTTTATGATTGTTAGTTATTTCTGCTTAATGTGTTCTAGTGATAATAAATTGATAGTATCTTATTAACGTGGTATTACCTCGAGGTGCATGAATGTGTTAAGGATTTTCTTATTATTAATGTGTATAGTGTACAATGTATCTTACATAAATATCTTATATTAAAAAAAATTAGTTAAAAAACATCGTCTTTTATACAGATTTATGTAATTTCGTTCGAGTTGAAAAAAAAAAATTGAATTTTCCAATCGTCTAGTGATAATGAATGTAAAAATAGTAACATTTGTAAATAACTACCACTTAAACACGTTCGTTTATCTGTGACAATATTTCCTGTGTCAGAAAATAGTCTCTCACAGGAAACGGAAGTCGCTAAGACGCAAAAAAACTTTTTCGCCACTTGAGATAAAGGTGTATTTCCATTATTGTTCCAGAACGTAATAGGATTAGATGTCATATCCAAAACATCTTGATGTAAATAGTATTGTAGATCTTAAGGTAACTCATTTTCGTTCTGTACGGCATTTGAATTTTTTAATGTTTGCGCTTTATTCTCATAAAATGACCAAAAATTATCATTTTTTTTCCAATAATGGCGGACTTCTCTCTTTGTGGTTTGTATCCCTTGAGCATACCCTTACAGAATTCACAATTTTTTTCAGTGCGTTAGAATAAGATAAATGATTATTAAAATGTATTTCTTTTAAATCTAGGGTCGAGAATCGTGGCTTCAGCAAAAATTAAAATGTCCTCTAAAAATTCAAATCTTTTTTTAAATTCAATAATTAACGAACAGAAGCACGAATGACGAATCCAATATAAGGTTATAGACATAGATTAAATATATATATCTAGATTTAAATATTTGTTGTTCTATTTAATCTTAGCAATTACTAAGTATCTGTAAAAGACAGATAACAATAGTAGCCATTTTTCTAATTGTTTAAATTTTGCATATCGGCATGCGATACTGGCGATACTGCGCCATGTAGTATCAATACAGCGATAGTTACGGTGACAAAATATCGATACAAAATATCGATATTTCACATAAAAAGTATCAATATTCTTGTGTATCGAAAAATATCGCCCAGTTCTACTGTACATTTTTTTTTTTAGTAATTTAACGTTTTTGGTGCAATTGTAAGCGCGTTCTTTCGCTTGTATGATTTTCTAAGGATTTTGTTTTTTCAAAAATATTACTATATGTTTAAGCAAGGTATAAAGCTTTTCTTAGTACTTTGAAATGAAATATTTTTAAGAAAGGTTTGAATTCAAGTGTAGTCGTAATCTTTATTTTCATATATTAGTGATTCTCATAAGCTTGTAAGGCTTATGTGTCGCTTTTATTTGTAATATAATCTTGCGTGTATGGAGTTTTAAGTAGATTTTTTGATAGATTGTTGCTATGATTTTCACCTTTGATGTCTTTACTATTATCGGTGGTTTCGCAATATTTTTTTAGGGTTCGAATTTCTTTTTGGTTTTTAAATACGGATTCTTGATTATTGCTTACTTCAAAGTTATAAATTTTTTTGTCGTGTCTATCGGTGTTCTGATTTCTTAGACTTTGGATTTCAGAGTCTGTTGCTTAAGTTTTTAATTCTTGGTTTTGGATTTCGGCGTTTGTAACATCATTTTCCGTTTCATAATTTTGGGTTTCGGAAATTATCGATACTTCGGAGTTTTTGGTTTTTTGATAACTATTAAGTTTAGATTTGGCAATTTTCAGAGATTCTGAGTAAGGCTGGTATGTTTTTAAAGCGTACGAAATAAAATACAATATTTGTGTATGTGGCAAGATTTTAACACTCTTTCTGGAAATACTTCTTGTTATTTATTCTGGTTTTAATAGGCATTACGTAATTTTGTATTTTTTAAAGATTAATATAGTCATTAATGTATACTGTACAAGTAAAAAATATATTATTTTCTATCAGGCCGTATAATTTTATAGAAAAATCATCCATAATGGTGGGAAATTTGAAGAAGAATTTATGAAATCTTCGAATGATGTACGCTTTAGTTATAATTTCTTTGTACGTTATGCCTTTGAATAGCAAAATGGTATCTTAGAAAATTATTATGTTTGATGGAATAATGGATTTTTTAATAAGAAAAGCCTCTGCACTGGTCTCAAAAAGAAACAGTAAAGATTAATTAATTTCACTGAATTTCATTAGCACAGAAGGAGTTAGTGTTTTGATGTTCAGTATGACAGTTTTGTTAATTATTGTCTATTTAGAAGAAATGTTAGTGTTGTATTTCTTGTTTTTTCAAAGCTTCTATTCTAAAAGAAATCTGAATCGTTTTCTTATGCCACTTGCTTTATTTTATCGTTGTAGGTCTTTATTTTCTATTTACTATTATAAAGACCTAATTTTTTGCAACAGCTGCATTCTTTTTCTAATTATTTCAGTCATGAATATCATTAATTAAATTGAACGCTTGTTGCTGAATGCATTGATTTAACACATAACTGTTAGGTTAGTATGTAATGACAAGATTATTATGTTATAGTTGACACCATGACACACTCTTTTTTGGTAACTATGTAATGGTATAGGGGAGTGGCTTGGGTGATGTTTGGTTGCTGATGGTGTAACGTACTTGGATGTGGCTTGACATGTGTCGTCTTTAGTAGTATTATAGTAGTACCAGCAAGTGCTTGCTCTGTGCCCTTGACTTTTTCAAATTTGGCATTTTTCTGGTTCTTGGATAAAGTTTATTCGTGCATCGTGATTTTATCTGTTAGTTATAATTTTAACTTGGTTTGTTAATGTTTGGGCTTATTGCATGCCAAGTCTCTCTTCATTTTAACAACTTGAGTTGTTATTTTTTTGAAGTTTTTCGCAAAGCCCATTTGCGCTTCTATTACCCAGTGTAGCCATCTGGTAGAGTATTTAACTTCGTCCTTTTTTAGTAGTGTATAGAATTTCAGATGTATTTAACCGTCGCAGAGAGTTGCTTCAATTTTTTCGAGAGTGGTATCTTGAACTCTATTAGAAAAAGAGATAACGCTGTCTTTTTTTTATGGCTGCTTGTTCACCTATTATTTAGTGCCATGTTTTTGCGGATCCAAAGATGTTTGTAAAAAGTATTGCTTTTTTTTGGTAGTGTTAAAGAATTCTTTTTTAAGAAGAATAATGCTTCTCTAAAAGTTAAATTTAATTTAATTTTGCTAAATCAGGCTCACTTATTTTCGGGATTACGTGGCATGCTTCTCCGCAGCCATCTAAGAAGGTTGAGAGTAGGATGTTTGACCCATTGTCGATAGGTATCATTTCGATTGCGTTATGATATACAAGCTGCTTACAGTTCTAAAAGAGGGATTAGAAGTAAATTTTTGTAAAAATTGGAGTAATTATTCGTTGTAAATTTGTTTTCGTTGTTGTTTTTAGGTTTTTCGATGATATCTTTCGTTTTGGGTATTGCACCAATGCTTGAAGTTGTTAGTGATTTTGTTTTCAGTTGACTTGGTTACATTATTGTTTTGCAAAAATCATGATTTATGATTGGTATAGGTGAGATGTTATGCTTTTATGGTTGTGTAAAATGGGGTCTTGAGATATAATATTTAAAAATCTTTCGTTATTTATGTGTCATTTTTTAAAATTTTACTTATTTTTAGGTTAACGTTGGCAATGGCTTTATTTTGCTAAATGGCAATCATTTTAAAAAAAATTATGTTCTCTCCTTAGTTAGTAAATTTTTTAAGATGTCACATATTAATTTGTCTTGACAAACACTTGTGATGGTTTTATTATCAATTACTTTAGATAAAGTTACAGCTAATTTCTTGATTTAAGGAGTCTTCAAAAGGTTTATAGTGTCGGAAAAATTTTTTAGGCAATGTGTAAGGAAGTCAGACTTTCTTATTAAGTTGGTTGTTTTTTTGCCGTTAAAGTAGGTTAAATTCTGCTCATATGAGTCAGTAAAATTTTGAGTACATTAGCGTTGCAACTGTCTATTGTTATAACGTAAAAGCTAATAGATTATTTGTATAAGACTTGTTCTTAATCGTAAGTAAATGTGACTATACCTATAGAACAAGACTTCACGTTCAGATTTTTAGGACAAATAATTGAGCTGTGGCATGTAAGTCTTATGCCACCCTAATAGCGCTGTCTAAGTGATGCAGCTATCTAATTTCTGAATATGATAATTACTGGAGATACCGCAAATCAAACACAAAATGAGCAGAAAAAAGGTAATACATAGATGTAAAAGAGCAAGACAAACTTTTCAATTTAAAAGCAATGAGTTAACAGCTAAAATATGAAACTACTTCTTTTTGAATAATGAAAAATGAATTTCGACAGCATTTACGTTAATTGACGAAGGATAGGATTTGTTTAAATTAAACTGAATGAAAAATACTATTTATAAGCCAGCAATAAAGATATTATCTGTGGCTCAAGGAAGGAAACTCTTCCAGAAAAATCCATTAAAAGAAGAGAATGACCGAAACAAAATTAAATAAAACAAAAATAACAACCTGGCTCAAAGTAGTATGTGGATGTAAAGGTATTAATGTGTAAGAGTGTGAGTGAAAGTGTGCGTCCACACTGTTCTCCTTCTCGTTTTTGTACCGCAGTTCTGCGAGAGTGGATGTTCGCCGTAGGTGCTCACACTTCGTGAGTGTTAACGTGGCTCGTGGCTTTCTTTAAGATTCGAGCAAAAAAAAATGAGCTAATGTAAGATTATGTTTATGAGTTGCAGTTTAACAAAAGCTTATCAGAAACTCAAACGAGCAAAAATCATCCACGAGAAGCTACGTACACGTTTTCTCAGAAATCAACTGGAGGCTTCTCTGTATAGAAGCAAGTATTAAGCTAGACAAGGCCTACCAAATTTTTCTAATGGCAGTACCTTGACTCTCTCCTCCAATCTCCCTTACTGATAATGCGTGCTATTTAGCAGACGTGTTGTTCATCTTGAATGTCAATTGGGCATCAGGACGTTAACTATGCTAAAGGTGGGTAAGACATTGATTTTAAAGGGGGAGAAAGAATGAGAATCTAGAGCGAAATAAGAAATGCGTAAAATGAGCGTGTATGTGTGAAGTAAGAATTTAAACACGATTTTAATGTGTTGCCAAGAACGAACTTGCTGTAAGCTTCGATCATCCTCCACTTAGGTGGCGATACTCGATTGAGTTGCGTTCAACTAAACTATAATGAATTTGGAAAGTTCGTGTCTGCGATAATATTTGTACAAATATATTTTCAATAATAGCTAGATTAGGCAAATTTACTAACACTTCTTCTTGAGGTTGATTCTTTAATGCATTTTGTGGAACATAGTTTACATTTATAATGTCAGTTAGTTGTCTGTATTTTTGGTTGTTTGGCTTTGGAAGCAATCAATTTATCCATATATTAAGAAGAAGTAATTATTAGTGTTTTTTCTTTATTATTTCGATTTGTCTTTGTCACAAAAAAAAAAAAAAAAAATTTAAACATACAATTTCAATTAAAGTTCCAATTTTTCAGCACTTGTGTAGATCTTCGATTTTTTACTTATATCTAATGTTTCTGTGCCCTTCTAAGGAGCTAAGCTGGAATTTACATTCAATATAAATAAACTTCTGTTCAATACTTGTAATGTTTCTTCTAGAGCGGACATTAAATTCTTACTAGTAAAGCAATAATGCCATTAGCATTTTTTAGGGACTAATTGACTTATGCTATTTTTTCAGATAATGGAGTAAAGTCCTTGGTCTATTCACAATATCAGACTCCAAAGCAATTACTTCAGGCTAAATAGGTGATTCTTGCATATTTAGTGATATGAACAAATACATGTGAATAAAAGAAAATTATAATATGAAATGAACAGGTGGCGTTGTATCTGTCAGATCATAATAGACATTTGAAGATATAGAATTTGAGGCAGAAACTTCTAAATCTTGAAACAAAGTTCAATTAAATAAGTAGATGAGAATCATACGAAAGCCCTTCACTATAATTTATGTTGTTGCAGCTTTTTGAAAAGCTTGTGACGGGGATGTTGGAGCTGATAAATAGCCGTCCTAATCTCCTGTAACAAAATCTCTCGTACGTCACTTACCTAATTTCTACACACTGAATTTCTCTCCTTCAGGAGGCCTGCCACTGGTGTTAAGCTTGGGAACCCTAAACACTCATAAAAGGAAATTAAAAAGTCAGATAAAGGACCACTCATTACAAATAAATCCAATCACACATGAGAATTACACAGCATTCCTGCGCTATATATTCGTCTTCTAAACATTAAACATTTTCAACTATTACACACTTTCTGTCTCTCTCTTCTCTATAAATATATTGGCACACCACTATCGAGGTAAAATGTCTTCGTGCAAGCACCTCTTGGTTGTCCTTACTACTGAACTCCTACTTGGATAATCTGTTAGCACCTGGCATCTAGATTACACGTGCACACACACGCAACCTCAAACACACCTCGTAATCGGTTTAATAGCTCTATCTCTATGTAAACCTACACACACTTAATATCGCTCACTTTAATTTCCGTAGCTCTACGCACAGCCGCTTACATACACTCATGTTTCCTCGGATCATCCCCTAACACTCAATTCCGTATTATACCTTCAGTGCACTTTGCACAGCCCACCTACCTTATCACTATCCTCGTTGTTACCCAGTGCTACCTAGAGCTCTTTCTGGTCCTAGCAGCGGCTCAGCTGCGTAGATAACTTAAGGAAAATCAATCTGCTGCCACTATCCTCTTTTCTAGATATTTCCTGTTCTTACTCTTTCCACTTTATTCTCCATATGCTAATCTCTCTCTCTCTCTCTCTCTCTCTCTCTTTCTCTCTCTCTGCTGGTATCTTCTATCTTAATCTCTGTTAATACTCTTCTTACCTCTCATCTGTCACCTTTACCGTATTTCTATAAGTCTCTTTCTACGATCAACTCTTGACGCTGCTCCATACAATACTGACTATACTATACTGTCAGCTTGTATAAGTAAAGTAAGCATCAAAGGAGGTATGAGCCAGTGCTGCAACTGGTATGCCAAAGCTAATAATAGTTACATGAAAGATAAAAAATCTGTGGAAGTAGACAAGTATTTCATATACTTTGATGCAAAAAACTTGTACAGATTGGTGATGATACATGCATCGATGAAAGGAGACTTTCAATTAGTTGACAATGTTTCTATCTCAATATATCAGATAACCATCATAGCGGTTACTTATTGGAAGTAGATCTTGAGTACCTAATAGCTATCCACGATGCTCATGAGAATACACCTCTCTGCCCACAACATATGGTTTCGACTTGCTTCAAGCATCAGAAGCTCATAACGACTTTGTATGATAAAAATCATATATCATATTTTACAAGGCACTAAAGTAAGCTCTCACACCAGAGCTGGTGCTCGAGAAAGTCCATAAAGTCTTACGCTTTCAACTAAGTCTATGGTTTAAACCCTACGTTGATTTTAACATAAAGATGAGAAAACAGAGTAAAAATGAGTTCGAAAAACTTTTCCTTAAACTCATGGTTAACGCTGTGTTTTGTTAGACCATGAAGAACGAGTGAAAGTGAGTAGATGTTAAGCTCATACATAAGTGAGAAAGACGCTATACAGCAAAAACACTTCTAGCCCAGCCAAACTTTCACAGATGCTCCATTTCTGCAGAGAATCTTGTGGCTCTTCAGTTAGAACGTACAAACTTGGCGTATCAAAGACTCTTATGAATATAATTTTTATTACTCGTATATGAAGCCCCGCTTTGATCAGTGCAATTGGCTGTATTCTGGCATGGACAGCGTAGTATAGGAAATTTCTGTTCAAAATATTTATTTAGTTATAAAGCAGGATATGAGTAAATTCGATACGTCAGATTATCCGTCGAATAATCAATCTAATATAGCTTTCGTAAGCAAAAAAGTTATAGGGTTAATGTAGGATGAGTGTTGTGGCAACATTATTACGAAATTCATTGGACTACGAAGTAAGATGTATTGTATTCACGTGCAAAATAAAAGGCTTAATGAGAAGGCTAAGGGTATCAAAACAGCAGTAGTGGAGACAAAAACCAGCTTCAAGGACTACTGAAACTGTCTCTTCAATAAGTCAACAGTTATGTTTGAGCAAAATAATACATGCTTTAGACTTTACATCGTCCATACAAAGCATAAAAAAAAATAGCTCTTTGTCCACTAGATGACAAACGTCACTTACTCCCGGACAGTATGGATGCGCTATTATGGGGCAATATTATACTAAATGATGAAGATCTCCGGCTATTGGATATTTTTCTTTGTCTAGATAATGGAATAAGAAGAAAACGTAGAAAAAGAAAAAGAGGAGAAACAAGACCTACAAATAGAGCTGCAATCTTCAGCAGAGCTCACTCTGTCACTTGACAAGCTAGAGAGCGTACTCTGTCTCTCTGGGAGTACGCATATTCAAGAAAAAAAGCAAAAATTCTTTGAGGTACGCAACATTTTTTAAAAATCTTACACGTTGTATGCCAAAATTTTTTTATTTTTGTTCCAGTTAAATGGCGTTCACTGCATTAAACTGTATCGCAAACAATAACTACCTCCCAACTATAAGGCTGTTGCAGCTGGAGTAAAAGCGGAAATAAGTTTGGACCAAGCTTAAGAAGGTCAGTATTCGCTTTTGATGCAAAATGGTCATCACCATCAATAACAAATTTTAAGTCTTCATTCTATATCATGTTTTAAAAGCAATAAAAGCCAATGATTATTTATACAATGAGTTAAGAAAAAAAGGTAAAAAAATATGCTTCACTTATGGTATACGATGGTAATAGTGAGTTTAAATTTGTAAATTCATAAATTAATAAATGAAAGAATTTAATAAAGATGGAAATGCATGACAGGTGGTTTATTACAAAATAAGGCGTTGGATGGTGTCTCTTTTACTTTCTTTTTTTTTTTTTTTTAAATCTGACTTGTTAATTCAACTGTTATGTGATTGATAGAATCTAATTTACTTAACATAAGCCACTTGGTCACGATTTTGATGACTTTTTTCACCATATGTATGTCTGGATACTTAAATTTAACAAGCTTCTTTTTATAAGAGTCACCAGAGACAGGCTGATACTTACAATTTTTTAAATAATAAGGAACTTGATTAGTTTACAATAAATTATAGACTGTAAATATTTAAGTAGAGCAGTTTGGCGTGTACCCTTTTACAAAGGCATTTTTAATTTTGTTCACCGGCACTTCATCTTTAACTCCGAATTTTGGCCTTTTTATTATTTTTTTCTTTATCATCAATTTTTGTTCAACTTGAGCTTGATAGCCGGCTGTGACATTGGCAGGCTTTATATCAATTTTTCGATGCTTGCGAGTGTTGTACGCTGTGAATACTTTTATATTACTGTATATAAAATAAATATTTATGTTAATAATGCATAAGAACTTAAAAACTTCTATTAGAAAATTCTTATTACCTATTGGTATTCAGATTTATTGGTACTTAACCATCTTGTGATACAAACTTCATAGCTAATGTAACATCTTTTACAGTTATCCTCTTTATGGGCTCAGTCCATGCATAGTTTGAAAATATATCTATTACAGTTAGCATGTACCAATGACCTATATTTTCACGAGCATTGGGTATCATTTTTACAAGGTCAGCTTGCTATGTCTCATCCAAATGATAAAAATTATACTTTCAACATTGATGGTTACGACGAGGTGGTTTGTGGAGCTATTTCACAACGACTTACATCTTACGATCCATCTTAATTGACGACTGATAAGAGAATAACAATCAAATCCTTGGATTATTGGTTTTATATATCCAACTTACTTATTTTTTGAAGTTATATTTGAGGTCTAAGACAATATCTCTTTAACTGTATTTACTTTTAGATTAAAGCTTACAACTATCTTATAAGAAAGTGCCATAGCACATACTCCACTGTCATTGCTTAGCTTCTTACCTTGCTTATCGCTAATCATTTTTTTTTTTTTTTTTTTTTGAAAAGTGTTAAGATTCATTGCATTATTCTGGTAGTTAGCTGCTGCAACATTAAATAGTCTATTGTGCTCCAAACCATATTGTAGATCTGTAGTGAGTTTATAGCCAATATCTGGAGGACCAGGAGGACCTTGGCTATTGCCTTTACTCTTTCGTCCGAACACGTCAATGCTCATATTGCTACTGACGTAAATGTTTGCCAGCTAAAGTATACATATACAGCTTTACTTAACTCTTCAATAATCGAATTATCTTATTGTTATGGCTAAGAATTTCTGCAAATCCGTCTGCTATTCGTAATCAAAAATAATTGACCAGCTGATTTAAATCATTCGAGTGTACGTAATACACTTGCTGCTGCATTGTTTAAGCAGTTTTGTAAAAAGATAATAATAATCTTCGATCTTTGCTAGAAATAAGACCAAATATTAGAGCTATAATTTCATTTAATATATCACATATGCGTTTAAAGAGGCTCATTCTTGTCATACCCCTTTTAATTAGCACTTAAAATTTGCAAAAGAATATAACAGTTTTTCAAATTATTTTCAACTATCCAAATTGTGTCAGGATGTTTCATCACCAATGATACTCCATGAATCGAACACTCATAGAAAACTTGAACTTCTTCGTTCTAATTGGAAAATTACCAAGTTTGTACATTTTACATTGTTTTTAAAGCCCATACACCAAATCCAATGATATTTTTTGATTTTGATAAACTATTTGTAGATACATATTTTTTGAAGGACTCTTATCAGTGTGATTTTAGATGGTAACATTTATTTTATTGTGATTACTTTGACTAAAAGCAGATTCAAATATTGACTTTTTATCACTGTATTTTTCTTCTTTTATTTGTTTTATTGGTAGTGGCTTAGGCATGTATGGTTTATCGTAATAATTATAAATAAACAAGTAGTTTTTTTGTTTGTCGTTTTTCGTTTCAGTAATGCTTTCCCGAAGAGGATTAGTAATTGGTTTGAAAGTTTTATTGAGTACTTTTTCAACCTTTGCTCTTCTAAATTTTAATAATTTATACTTTTTTTTGACGGCTTCTCTGACCTTCCCTTATTGATGAAGTACATTTTTTCTTTTTTGTACGTGTTGACACTAGAACATCTTTGAGTAGACTAAATGTAGTAAACTATGTTTGGCCTATATTTGCAGCAAAATTTTCAAAACCTTCGAGGTATTGACCGATGTTTAACTGTTCTTGTCAATTATAAAGAATCCATACTTACTATTGTTCTAACATAATAAGCAGAGATTCTTGAACTAAATAGATAGCACGCCAGAGATTATGTAATTATTGTACGCACGTTTATAATTAAGTTTATTTTGACAAAAAGCTCTAAAAGAATAATATTGTCTCTTACAAAATGTTTTGATACTTGTGCGTATGACTGGCATAGATAAAAACAGTCCATATTTTTATGTCTTCCCACACAGTTAAAATTTCTGGCAGTATCCTAGTTTTCCCAAACTTTACCATCAAGAATTATGACTGAGTTTGGTAGTATATCATCTGGAGGTACTATTGCTTCTTGTTCACTGAAGGTAAAAAATTGTATGTCATCTATCGTTCCCAACAGCTCTTTTAAAAACTTGTAATTTGGCTGGTTAAGCGACTGTAAGTAAAAATCGATATTTCCAAACCTTAATCAACTGAGGTTTACCATAAGTGCTAGTATACTGTTTGTTTTAGCACAGTTGAATAGACCACAGAATATAACTCAAATACTATCTGGAAGTAAATCGTCATGTTTACTCAAACGTTTTTTCTGTTTCACAACCATGTCAAAGTTTAAAACTTGCAATTTAATAATTGGCTTTTTGAACTGCATGTCTAGATGGTATGATGGCTGGATAACGACTCATGTGATAATTGAATGCACAGTGTTTTCACAACCTATAAACACAATGATTTTTGCCAAAGGTGCTCAGTCATGATTCAACCACTTAATAGTGATGATTATCTATTGTACAAGAGTACGGGGTCTTCTAAATGTAGATATAATTACTTTACCTTAAGAATTACACACATCAGGCTATCAATACTGTGATCCTGGCATTAAGCTTGTCAAACGAAAGCAGGTGGTAAGAAAAGTGTAAAAATACTACATATCTTATGTCTCCCTCTTCGAACTGGTGGAGCTCTATCTACAATACCCTTATTTTCTACCTTGAGTGCAACCGGTACACTAGCTCACGGTGCAGCTGAAATAATATAAAGTATAAGTGCAAGAAAAACTGCTAAACAGCAACTGTAAGAAAGCCAAAGATACAATAAAAGTATGGAGGTCATTGCACTTAAGGAAGATCTAAAACCTTAACCATGTAAAACTGGATTAAGTGTGTAGTTTAAGCTGTACGTAGAGAAAGTTAGAAAAAAAAGTTTAAAATGAATTTAGTCAAAAGAGCTCTGACAAATGTTGGCTTGAAAAAATATTTTAAAAAGTTTATAATACACAATTTTCATGTTGTACTCATATATAAAATGACTTACCAGCTGCTGAACCTTATTATCGTAAAACTGCTATAGTTAATCTTAATGATAAAGATGCTTCTAGAACACACTGAGTGGCGTATTGAAAGCGTGGTACTGATATTATCTATTTCCACAGTTTAAGTAATCAACAACCACCCATCCATTGAATGCTGTACTTGGGAGTGGCCAATTTAAAGTATGACCATGTAAAATACTGAGATTTTTATAATTGTATTAATTTATGCTTGAAATTTCTCTTAAAAAGTATACAAGGTAATGTCATAGTGCAAAATCATTTGTTTGCTTTTGAGCAGTCATGAAAGAAATACAGACACTATGTTTGTCTGAAACTTCTTTTGGATTCTAAGAACAAGACTTTCTACCTATTACGTTATTATTAAAATATAACGACGTTCTTGGCTTAGTGAAAGTCTAACATTTAATTCGATTCTAAATATTTCCGAAGGTAATGATAAATCTCACGAGCCAAAGAAAGTGGTCGTTTTTCTAACAGGCAGATCTGAAATTCAAGATGCTGAGTCATTTTTAGTGAACGTATTACAGTCTATCAATGTTACTATTGATATCAAACCTAACAACAATATACTTTGTAGTGTCATCACTTGTAGCCATACGATCGACTTTAGACCAAAAGATTTTATAAGATGTCTTTTAGGTTTTACTGAACGTGTTTTTGAAGGTAGCAAAGATACCACAGCTCAGATTGACCTTTAGCTAATCTCAAAGTGAATGCGCTAAGCATTAAGTGTAATATCACTACTGAAGTATATACAAACGGAAAAAAGTTTATACCGTTAACAAATTTTTTTCAGCTATACCACTATCTAAAGTTATCGAAGTATCATTATAAATTATACTTGAGCGCGCGATGGCTCGGTCGGCTAGGTCGTGGATTGGCACGCGGGATACCGTGGTTCGATTCCCAGCCATAGTACAACTTTTGCGGGCAAGTACTGCTGTGATTTTTCACATGTGCTTTTTCACCACGCAATGCTGCTCGAAGAGGGTTTTAGGCGACCTTCTCGCAGCAAAAATCGCTTAATTTCCCCCTACCCGCCTCGCAGTAATGGGAGGCCTCCCATCCCTTTCCTTGTCACTTACCCAAGTGCTAAGTGCCCATAGTAGTGCCCTTATTAAAAGAGCCGGTCGTAGAGCACTATAATATAAAAAAAAAAAAAAAAAAAAACAAGTTATACTTGCTAATCGTTAGACGCATTATAGCTACATACAACTATTCATGGACGATCAGAATGATAATTTAGTCAATTTTCATAGAAAAGTCTCAACAGTGAGGTAACATATAAAAACTCTACTATAATGAGGATTACATACAATACAAAAAACTATATAAGAAGTTTAACATGCGCTCCAGCAGTCAGTCGATAATGAGCTGTGAAACTGTTAACACGCCAAATACAACTAACATGTCAATACGTTTATTTTCTAATAAGTTGAGGATTGAAAATAAAAGGCCGTGGTTAAAACTAACTGGCAGATTTTGGTTTTGTCACGTGAAACATAAAAATTCTAAGCGTTCATTCTCCTGTTAACTTTAATGAGTCCATAGTGCACTATGAGATTCATGCTTATCAGCCATACACATCCGCAACTTATGGTAATACCGATAAAATGTGTACATCAATACAACATCAGAATCTATGTCTGCTACCATCTAGCAGCTCATGACCCATTTATAGAAAATTAGTTAAAGCAGATGGAAATACAGCAACTACGAACACCAAGCTGTTAAATAACGCCATCTGCCTCTCATTTAATGAAATTGGATATAAGATGAACGTTATCAAGATAGGTAAGCGTGAAAATTTAGGTCCAACTACCCTAATAAGAAATGAGTTAGCACTTAGTCCAGATGAAGACGTATTGAGTCATAGTGCAGGTTATAAGAAAACTTATTTCTTGAGTTTAACAGAGGGTAGCTGCTCTGATGTTTTGAATCCCCTCAGCATGGTTTTAAGTTTTGCTTAAGATTAATGAAAGATAATTGTCAATGTTAACCATCAGCTCATACTTCTAAGATCGAGAAATTATTTAAATGCAGTTGTTTAAGGTGCTATTTCTGCTGCTAATGCTAAGAAGTAACCGACTTTAAAAGGGTTTAAAATAGTCATACTAAAGCTTGAATGGCTTATGCTTTATGCATTAATGTCAGGTTCTCATTAAATTTGTTTGCTTAATTATTTGCAAAAAGAGAAATTGACATCTATGAATTTCTATACTAAGGAGCTTTATAAATATCCACTCTGGCCCACAAAATCAGAGCGTACCTAAACAGTCAAGACGTTCTATGAGTTGGAAAAGCCACGTTACGGTATACGGGCTCTCCAAACAAACCTAAAAAATCTGAGAGCTGCTAGTGATAGTAAGTTCGATCACTGTAACATAAAAAATGTGAGACTCTACTTAAATTCACAATATTATATTAATGGTAACCTCAATCTCATTCTCATGAAAAATCAGTATGAACTGTTGTATGACATGTATGCTCATTTTTAGAATTCACATTATAGTAAGGATCCCACACCTTTGCTATAACAGATATGATTTTCTTAACGTCATGCCTTTAATTAAAACTGATAGCTTCAAGCAAAATAAGTCATAAAAAAATGCTCCAGTAGATGTGCGCTTAGAACTAAAATCTTACGCTCATTTTTCTTCCAATACATCAGCCTACTGCTTGATTCTACATGATATTGTTCAGTGCAGTCCAATGAACAGGGACATTATAAAACTGATGTCAGACTATTAAAACCATGCGCACAGCTCTACCAACACCATTTGTATTGCAACTGTCATAAAGAAAAGTCGTATTAGCAGCTACAGCAGAGAAGAAGAAGAAGAAAACAAGTGAAGACAAGAAGATTGGGATAAAAAATTTATGAAAAAATTTTTACCCAGGATGATAATAAGAAAAAATCTTGGTTGAAGAATTTGACAGAAAAGTTTTCAACTTATAAATCATCGTTTGCTCAATGTGCAGACTTAGAGCGATTGTTATTAACGAATTACACAGCTGCCATCATGCTGGTGAGGGTAAAGCTTTAAAGGCTTATGCATAACTCTGCTCATATCATTTATCTATCAGGACAAGATCATAGTGGCAAGTAGAAAAAATATGATAGGAAATACAAAAAGTGTTAAAAGCTCATTTACATGTATGTTAAATGGACTAAACATATAGAAAAGATTTCAGACAAAAGTAATAAGAAATACTGACCCATTATGCAAGAAAATAAATCAAAAAATAAGGTAGTGAGAAAAATATGAGCAATTTATGGACTGCATAGTTGATATGCAAGGCTTTACATAGCCAGTCAACAATCTAGTTCTTAAGGTATTAGCTATACTACAGCTTTATACTTATATTGAACCTGAAGTATTTCTCTAAAAAAAGTTTTTTCTATGACAGTGACGGTTAGACAAATACAGAAAGAAAACTCATGGTTAGAAGGCTGTCTTCACGGTACACCATAATAGTCAAGATATTTCTTTGATAATACGATATGAACAATGCTTAGAGAACACCTGCACAATGCAAGAAATGTGCATGCATTCAAATTTTTAATAGAACAATGGTTGGAGTGATTAAAATTTGAAGTTCTCGATCCTACAGATTTGTGCTATCTTTCAACTGACAAAATGTAACTGGCCAGTATTTTCCTGATCATGATGGGGAGTACAAAGCCAAATGTGCACATCATACCATTAGACTGTACAAAAAGTTTCTTCTCGATTTGCCTAAGTCTATGGAATAGATGTAACTATTGCTCTTAGTATTTTATTATTTTATTAGATATTTTTTTAAATTAACAAACGCTATTTTGCATTAAGTAGGTAAACTAAAATGTTTGTCCATGTTTGTTTTGGAGAGGTGAGATTTAGTGGTTGTAGCTCACAGGTAATAGCGTTTTGTTGGAGCTCGTATCATTCGTTCTGCTTCATAAACGTGAAAAATTTAATTAAATTACCTTACAGCTATAAACAGTATAAGAGTCATATTAAAGTTATTGTTTGAACACATTTAAGTAACGTTAAAGTCATCTTTCACTCATCTTGAAGTTATCTTCAAGTTTTCTTTACGACATTTTCTTTCATTTTTTTGTTGATAAAACAGTGCAGTACCATCTTCCAAATATATCTGTATTAGTACAGCTACCTTTCAACTCTACGAAAGCATAACTATTAGCGTACCTATAACAGAGCATAATAAAAAGAAAAGGGAAAAAGTATCAGACGACGAGCTCAATCGCTAGACACTGCTGAGGGCAAACGTGCCCACGTACGACTCTAAACACTGAATGAGCCTGGTAGCTCTCTTACCACTGATAATTATTGAGAAGTAGCGGAGTGGTAGGGCTTGGAACGGAATCAGGGGGTGATCCTGTATCTGTATGGGTGGTTGGGCTTGGGGCAAATTTAGGGGGGAAGACTTAGTACCTATATGGATAGGGGAGCTCAGAGCGAGGATAAGGGGGTGGCTTTGTACGTGTATAGTTACCCTACTAACATTTTTTTCAATTCATTCAATTTTTCGACTCTGAATAATTCGTCCACCCTTGGGGTGATATTCTGTAACTTTAAGACCTCACCACGCTACAAACTGACGGTACGTTACTGTTGAATTATGCATGCATTGTAATGTGATGTCAAATTTTAGCGTGGCCAGGTGTAGAAACAACGTAATACTATATCTGGGCATCACTAAACAATCGTATTAGAATAAAAGATAACAGAAAGCCATTTCAAGCTCAATTGTAAATAAAAGTTTTTTTTGATAAAATGTTTTTTGTCCAACTTGAAGTTAGCAATACATGTAATTAATAAATCTTTATCTAATAACGGAAAAATGAATTACTTAACAGCATGAGATGCTTACTTAACACTTCTTGTTAAGTATTATTGATGCATGAATTAATAATAAAAGCACATATCACTTAATAATACGGGAAACTTCCTGGCCACTTTATTTATTTAAATCATAAACTTATTTGTTTAAATATTGGCCAATAAGTGATTTATACTACCTGGTGATTGGCACTTGTATAATTAATAAACACTTTATTAATTAAAAAAGTTTTTATTACGTACCCTATCTTATAAAAATAATAGCGTTCCTGTTACTAGTTAATTCCTAATTAGTTTAATTATTTATTAGCAAGTAAGCCACACATCTGATTTGACGATTGGCTTTTATGTTATCAAGTAATAATTCATTAATTTATGTACATACTTACATGTGTCACTAACTCAAAACCAGAGAAAAAAGGTTTTACATAAAGAAGTTTTTTACTGTTCTTCAGTCTTAATATGTTTTTTTTTTGTCTTGAAATCTAAAAAGCTCTGTCCAGCCATTTTATTTAAAAACGCTCTTTTCTACCTTTTACTCTGTAAAGACTTATACGCTAACCTGACGAAGTGTTTTTAAAAGTATCACAACTACTTTTAAATTGGTGAGTGAATACATAAATGTTGATAAAGATCTGTAACATAAAAACAAATATATTATTTTTATTCTAAAAGGTTGTTGAGTTTCTCTTTTTTCTAAAAAAAATACTGCGGAATGTTACAATATCTTTTGTGTCTCAGAAACTACCTAAATTATTTTAGTTACTAATTTAGTTGTTCATAATTATTCTTTTAGTAGTATAAAATTAAAAAGTTGTTTTAAATCTTATTCAATATATAAAAACAATTTTAAATTTTTTTAAAACTGTTCTCTATTTTTAACATTCATGAGTTAAAGCACCCCCCACTATCACATGATAAAGAAGTTCAGATCAGTGATTTTTAATGGGTAAGGTAGGATAATGACACACAAAAGTATTTAGTACTATCATGAAGTAGTTCTCTAAAGAGAGCTCTTTGAAGCAAAGGTTTAATTTGCATTGTCCCAGTATACACAGCAAGGTCAAGTAAAAGAGAAAAAAGAGGAAGGGATTTCAACACGTTTTGTCTTAGATCGTTAGCAGAACTCATTAGTGTGGGTGTATGTATAGTGAAGCAGAAAGGCTTGACGAACAGTGCAGGATGTTGTAAAACCTTTTTATTTGTCATGAGTCTCTTTCAGATCTTAGACTTAAAATGTGAGCATTTGTTAGTCAAAACACCCTTCACTGTTACATTACAAAGAGTAAAAAAGGCTTAGATCATT
This sequence comes from Copidosoma floridanum, assembly GCF_036245765.1. Classification (NCBI taxonomy): domain Eukaryota; kingdom Metazoa; phylum Arthropoda; class Insecta; order Hymenoptera; family Encyrtidae; genus Copidosoma; species Copidosoma floridanum. The sequence goes on along the minus strand of NW_028321903.1, from coordinate 7,732,960 downwards.
AGCACATCCACTTTTTTAAGCATCTTTTTTTTCCTTTTTAACCTCATGTTGTTGTATATACTGGACCTAAGCAAATGTTAAACGTATGCATTGAATAGCTCTGCATAAAGAGCTTTATTGTTGGCAATGTCAAATAATATGTGTGTCATTTTCTTGTCTTACTCTCAATGGATTACTGATTTTAACTTTTACATCACGTTTTCTGTTTTTTAACTAAATTTTCCTTTTTTAATTTGCATTTAAGCATTTAGTAATCAGCAGTACACAGACCTTAATAAAAAGTGGAGCAAATGTCTAGAGTGTATATAAGTAACTCTATAGAAATATGTAAGAAGATATCATTACTTTACTTGCAAATCAACAAACTTGATCTATTTTATCGCTGTTCAGATTGCCCGAGCTCTGATTCCATAATCATTTGTCAAAGCCATTTGATTTTAATATTTTGAATAATTAAAAATTTGTTTTTAAATCATCATTTTTGAATAAGAATTGAAATTATACATTAAACTGATATGAAAAATGAAGCTTCCATAACTAAAAAATTTATACGCAAACTAGTTCCTAGAATGATTCTAATGAGTAACTTGAGTAGGAGTTTTTAAATCTAATAATTATAATGATCATACTTATACATTACAATTTTCTTATTCGTCACTGTTTAGTGATTTGAAAAGAAAAGGTTTCATTTAGTCTTAGCAAGATTCTTTAATCTAAAATATACCCTATTCATTAGAAGTACAAAGCTGTGTTAATTTTTCTATAAGTATGTTGCATGTTGATCATATAATAACCATGAGGTATAAATAAGATATCAAAGCATGCTAAAAAAACATAATAAACACATGGAGACAATATTTACATACGATGAAATGTATGTTAGAACTTGCTGATATAACAATCGTTGTAAGTATTATTAAAATAAAAGTCAGTTTTCTTGGGGCTTTTAGCTCTTTCGTCTTGTAAACTGGATGCTCATAATGTGTGAAAAGTTTCAAAACGTGTTTATTGTATTCATATACTAAGAAATCATTTGTTCAGTATTTAAAAATTATAGAATAGTCTGACAAACAAGAACTAATAACGTGATACATTATTTAATAGAGTCAGTATTGAAAACATATTTATTTTGACGTAACTAAAAAAAAAGTGTTGACAACATAGATGAATTTTCACGAAAGTTGTTATAAGAAATAAAAACAAAATACTAAAGTGCGTTTATTAAAAAAATCCAACGGCAATTAGAATTGAATCTAAAATTAAAAACTTACTAAATCAGCGAAATAAGCCGTAGCTATCTTAGCTATCCAAACTTTGGATACGGTACATTTCGGAGTCACATATGTTCATTAATAATTACCGAAGCTTGACGTACAGTTAATAGCGATTATGATGAGAAAAAATAATAAATCGTACATAAGATGGTTATAGCCGTATTCTCAACCTTCAAAAATTGCTTAAGCTGAATATTTTTTCAACGCAGAAATAGGTGTTTTATTTCATAAACATCAGATCTGTTGAAACGTCTTTTCTCTTTTTCCCTTTAGTCTCCTAAATCTTATTTACTATCGTTTTTTTATAAAATGATTATGGAGAAAATAACATAAAACTTTAAGGAATTATTTATTAAGTTACAATTCACAATGTTATGTGACAAGCAGCCCTCCCTGATAGTTAGAAGTTGAACCAATTCTACTACTAAGTATTGAGTTCAAACTGTAGACGCAAGAATAAACTTAAAACATGAGTTAGGTATTCCATTAACAAGTTTATTTGACTTATCTAATGATGTTGATAAAGGACCCTATAAATACGTCCAAAGGCTAAATGTAGCAAATGTTAAGCATATCTTTTAGTGTGCCATAAGTTTGAGAGCGTCATACCAAACATACGCATTCCGTTAATGTTTGAAATTTAATAAATTGCTTGAAAAGCTACATAAACCGGCAATTAATATGTAAGTCCTATAAGCTGTGAGAAAAAATAATTATATCATTGTAGCTGTTCTAGACCAACTGGCTCTACAGAAAGCTAAAAGCATATTGTAGGTATCTTAAAATATTTGTCAAACTATATAGGTTACAATATTTGTACAATATCTGATACTGAAGAACATTAATTTTCACGTGCGATATATTATACATTATAATCAAACAATTTTGGAAGTAATTGTCTTTTTCAAAACTTTTACTGCAAATAAATGCTTAAGTAGTTCCTTTTTTTGGTAATGTAACACGCCTTAATACAATGTCTTTGAGTACTAGTATTATTTGGTATACTATAAAAAATAATTTTATCTATGCTTGAATTATTATCGCAGCCAGACACACTACAAAAATAGTGCTGAGACTTTTGCTGACATAGTTTATGACGAAAAAATCAGTGCTTCAGTTCACTACTCTTTACCACCAATACCGTTTAAGCCAGAGGATATAGAATATATCTCTTTACGTATAGAAGACTAAAACTGCCAGTTTCTTGATGCTGAAAACACACGTCCCCTAGCTGTAGTAGGCCCCTCATAAGGTGAGTGGCATTAGCTCTGATGCAGCAGTTACCAATATTACCATTACCAATGTAACCTAAATAATGAGGAATACAGTAAAACAATAACATTCCGTTTAGAAAGTAACGAAAACAATAGTTGTAAGTTTAAACACATAAATTTTAAATAATAATCTCCAATTGTATCTTTAGCTTTTATTCCTTGTTAAACACGTTATATATGGCTAATAACTCTTTGTCCATAAGTCTCATCAATGACTGCGCGGTTATCACCATGCATTCGATTCCGGAAAGCAGTCTTATTTCATTTTTCGTCAGCTTACTTTTTCATAAATATATTAGTTGTATTACATATCACTTTGTGTTAAAAAAGATGTACAATTGTTTTATAGAAAAAAAAAAAAAAATTTTAATTTCATTTTAGTACTGCACTTGGCTAATGCCAATAAAATGTTGAGAAAGGAGCTTACAAAATATTTTGTCCATGTGTAAACACCCTCTTTACATTATACTTCGTATTCAGAAAAAAAATGTCATTTGTTAATTTAAAATATTACATTATGAACGTACTTCTTCATGAAAATTATTAAACCGTGTGTTGAGCCTCAAAAATTAAAATGAAACTATCCTTAAAATCCAACAAAAACCATCTTTTTTGTTTTATTTTAATTCTACAGTTTTTTTATTTGTTTATAATATTTTATTTTTATTTGATGATTTGGTACTAAAGAAATTTAATGAAATTAAATTTGTTTCTTTTTTTTTAATAAAACGATTTTTCATCCTTATTGCAACATAGTTATATAATATAGAACTTATATATTTGTGAAAAGTAAACTCACAAAAAACTAAAAAATAGACTGCCCTGTGGAATCGAAAGCATGAGCGCAAAAGCGAACCGTGTGGTCTTAACCACGCAGCAATTGATGAGACTTCTGATCAAAGAGTTATAAGCAATATATGAAGTGTTTAATCAAGAATTAGAGCTTAAGATGAAATTGGAGATTATTATTTTAAATTTGTGTATTTAAACTTACGACTATTGTTTTCATTATTTTTCTAACAGAATGTTATTGTTTAACTGTACTCCTCATTATTCATGTAACATTGGTAACATGTAACATTGGTAATGGTAACATTGGTAACTGCCGCATCAGAGCTAACGCCACCTGCGTTACGGGGGGCTTACTATAGCTGGGGGATGTATGTTTTCAGCATCAAGAAACTGACCGCTTTGGCCTTCTATAATTGAAGGGATATACTCTATACTCTTAGTTTGATTAACATACTAAATAGTACAATGAATTTAGCTTTTAACCATCAGGGTTGCGCTACTTGTCAATCAACACCACAAATACACTACCCCTAAAAATTTTAAAATAGACTGATGAACATAAATGTAAGACAATGGTTAATAAACAGCAAATTCTAATTATGTGCTTTTATAGTCAATTATCATTTCTTTACTGAAAGTTGTAGCCTACTTACTTATTTACGAAACGTAATCAGATGATGAACTGACATAACGGTTGATCATAGGTTCATGCACTTATAGCAATATAGTGATAGTTAACATTTTTACTTACCTTCGTAGGCATACATTCTGAACACCCCCTTTATACGTTTTAAATACAAAATAGATTCTGTCTTCAATGATCGGATCAGATCTCACCAGAGTTCTCAGCTGACTTCTCAGGTAAAATCTCATGCCGAAAATTCAGCTGAAAACTCAGCTGAGAAACCAACTGAGATCTCACCTGAGATTTTTTTAAGAAGGTTCTCCTAGGAGCTTGTTATTTTTTTATTTCAAACAGTTCCTAGTCGTTTAAGCTATATGTTTAAAAATGTTTTTTTTTACGTTTTCTCACCTCATATACATTAAGACTTTAAAAATTTTTTATAATAAAGAAAAACGTCATGTATTAATTAGTTTTGTTGTAGTTACGGGGATATTGTCTAATTAATCGCAACTTCTCCTATATAGATGTTAACTAGAGCTGCCTTATTCCTACAATAAAATGTGTGACGTCATTGGAAATATAATATGGCAGGTGGCACAATATGGCAAACGAGCTTCTTTTTCACAAACACTCGAATAATATGTGTTAAATAAATAAGTTAAATACATATTATGTTTAATAAAGTTGATAAACAAAACGCCAATTTCCATTCAATGTGGTGGTCAATACTAAATAGCGAATTACATATGTTTTTGGTGACTCTCATGATATGGGTGTCACATAGTACGGATAAAAAATAAAGTACACATAACTAAGTGGCCCTACGCTTAGTCTAATATGGTGGCCACAACAGAAATATAACACCACGTGACTAGTTTAAAATTTTACGATATTAAATAAATATTAGTCAAGATTTAGTCTATGGATGACTGAAGGATCAAGAGACCATTGCCGTATAATTACTATTTTAATCGCCTAAAATCAATTAGGAAGAATAGGAAGAATTAGTGAGACTGAGTCGTCACAGTACTCGTATTTTTATGACACCGTGTTCAGAACTTGATGACTCTTATTAATGCTTATTCTAAAATAGGGCTTTTACCTCAAGAATACATCTAATCACAAAAATAAGAATTTTTTAGAATGACCTAAAAAATGGAGTACACAAAACTAAGTGTATTTTCTAACAACTTAAATTTGTCAAGTCAGGCTTATATTTATAATAAAATGGTTAAAACAAAATGTATGTACGAGTCACATATAAAAATTAAAAAAGGTCTAACGACTCTTTAGTGAAACTAAAAAATGTAAAATATATTCAAATAGTTGCTTTCACTGTAGATTATCAAAGACATTTTGAAGTAATGCTGTGCAATAAAGTACGTACAACAAATTTTAATAAGTTATGTGCGAAGATATGCAATTAATACAACAAATTGAAGAAACAGATGTAATAGTTTTTATAGAAGACATCGAAAAGATTTGCGTGGTCGTTAAAGTGTTAGATGTAATGTATTTATGCTTAGTACCAAACACTTGAAATTACTGATTATCAAAAAAACTGTACTAAACAAACAAAACCGTGTGGTCTTGCGTTATAAGCCAAGTGGTTGGCTTACGTTACCGTGTATTTCTTCAAAAAATACCGTTATAATTAAATCATGTAGTTTTTAAAATAAATTTTATTGCTGAAAAAAGTTTGAAAACATCACCTTATAACTTACGACGGATTTTTATATTTTTTGCGATACAACCACTTTTTTCACTCAGCTTGTTATACTAAGAAAATCAGTATAAATTGTTGTAATACATCATAATTATGTAGTACACAATTTGTCAAAAAATAAGGGTACAAAACATTGGACAATCTAATCACCGTTCGATATTATTTATTTGTGAACAAAGTAATAAAATTATCTATAAGTTATCTGTAATCTTTAACCATAGTTTTAAGCCCCTCTTTCAACATTTCAAAGAATTCTTATTTATGTGATTAGATGTATTCTTAAGGTAAAAGCCCTAGTTTGGAATGAGCATTAATAACAGTCATCAAGTTCTGAACACGGTGTCATAAAAATACGAGTACTGTGACGACTCAGTCTCACTAATTCTTCCTATTCTTCCTAATTGATTTTAGGCGATTAAAATAGTAATTATACGGCAATGGTCTCTTGATCCTTCAGTCATCCATAGACTAAATCTTGACTAATATTTATTTAATATCGTAAAATTTTAAACTAGTCACGTGGTGTTATATTTCTGTTGTGGCCACCATATTAGACTAAGCGTAGGGCCACTTAGTTATGTGTACTTTATTTTTTATCCGTACTATGTGACACCCATATCATGAGAGTCACCAAAAACATATGTAATTCGCTATTTAGTATTGACCACCACATTGAATGGAAATTGGCGTTTTGTTTATCAACTTTATTAAACATAATATGTATTTAACTTATTTATTTAACACATATTATTCGAGTGTTTGTGAAAAAGAAGCTCGTTTGCCATATTGTGCCACCTGCCATATTATATTTCCAATGACGTCACACATTTTATTGTAGGAATAAGGCAGCTCTAGTTAACATCTATATAGGAGTAGTTGCGATTAATTAGACAATATCCCCGTAACTACAACAAAACTAATTAATACATGACGTTTTTCTTTATTATAAAAAATTTTTAAAGTCTTAATGCATATGAGGTGAAAAAACTGAAAAAAAAAACATTTTTAAACGTATAGCTTAAACGACTAGAAACTGTTTGAAATGAAAAAACAGCAAACTCCTAGGAAAACTTTTTTCAAAAATCTCAGATAAGTTCTTAGTTGGTTTCTCAGCTGAGTTTTCAGCTGAGTTTTTGGCATGAGATTTCACCTGATAAATTAGCTGAGAACTCTGGTGAGATCTCACCTGATCATTGAAGACAAGGGAATATAACGAGCCTAGGCCAGTGAAGTAAAAAAGTCATTTGATCGCCTAAATATTACTGCCCAATGCAAATTCCCGTAGTAGATAGAAATATGTGCACCTAGCCTCCCCGTTCAGCCACTACAGGGTGCTCAATATAGTGGCAAAAAGCAATATGAGCGTTAAATTTTACACTAACAGTATCGATTGTCATTGTAATTAATAAATTTTAATATTTATGGTCATAAGTTATAACTGTTAATTTAAAGTTATTCAAGTTCAGAAGGCAAATTTTATTTATACAACAACGAACACCAGACCAAATGGTTTTTTGATACGTTTTATTTACAATAATAATTAACTTAATATTTGAAACATCCATAACTTACCAGCAGTACAGCTTCCCATCACGACAGCAACTTGTGGAATCCCAATGGCACTCATATTAGCTTGATTGTAAAATGTTCTTCCAAAATGAGACTTATCAGCAAAAGCTTCTCCTTGCCTTGACAAATTAGCTCCTCCACTGTCCACTAAATAGATACAGGGAAGCCTATTATCTTTAGCGATTTCCTGAGCACGCAACTGCTTCTTTACGGTAATAGGGTAGTAGGAGCCGGCTTTTACTGTGGCATCGTTTGCCACAATCATGCATTCAATACTGTTAAATATTAAACTATGATTATAATGTTACAAATATTTCTAAACTCTAATCTGCAAGAAATTTTATCTTAAACAAGCCACAAAATTGTATGTAAAAAGGTTTGATAGACATATTTGTATACAATACACGTAATTTAAGGGGATCTCTTTGGCTTTTTTTTAAATGTGTTTCGAAAAAGATGTAAGATCTTATACGTATTTAATTAAATTATGAATGCTGTGTGATAATATCATAACACATATATATCTTTACATAAAAGTGCATCACTTTGTGTATTAAATAAAAGGTTGTCTCTATAGAGCCGAAATTTTTAATCTTGAGGCATCGATGCATTTAATACCATAAAAAAATAAAAGTAACGTTCATGCAAGTTCAAGTTTATTTTTAGCATGAATATTATACGTACAGCTTTATTTTGTCAAATATTTTTCAGAAGGATATTATTTTCTCAAGATTTCTTAAATAATTTGGTTATGAATGATTAGAACTTGTTTTTTAAAATTATATTTAAATACCAAATTTCAACATTCCACAAGGTAAGATCATACGCTTCTATTAAAGTTAAAAATTGAAAAAAATTGGATGTTTACGTACAAAAACGTATTAAATATCATTGAAAAACATTTTTAGTAAAAATATTACAAAAGATTTAAGATAGCTTAATAACGACATGTGTAATATTGTTGCTTTTAAATAGAAATATATCATCACACACATACGCACACATTCATACACACATATGCATGCGCGTACGCACACATGCACACACATGCGTGCGCGAAAGTGCGCATACAAACGTACATCTAATGTACTTAAAATGAAAAAATTATTTTAGAACAAACATTATTGATACACAAATTACTTAACCAATTTCTATATTTTTAAAGTTATAAGATTAATAAAAAGTATTTAACCTTTAAAATATATTTATTAAAAATGAATGATAATTATAAAAAACTAATTTTTGAGATAATATGAAATTTGGCAAAGATATATTCATTATTAGTCCACATATCAAAAGAATGCTTTTCTTTGAATTTGATAATAACCATATTAAATTAATGTTACAGTTCCATGAACTAAATTGTTAATAGATGTGAAACATTTCTAAGCTAAAATAATAATTTAAGAATTTGATTTCGAATCACAGAAGAGGTATTACATATCTTGCCAGCCCTGAAATTGCTTTAGAGTTCGATAAATCGTTAGCTTGGTATCATACTCAGTTTCAATTTAAGGTACTGTTGTTGCAGTGTTGTTAAATATATAAAATAGAAGGTAGTTGATCGACAAGATCACAGTTTTTGAAGTTATACTTTTATAGGCACGTTCTGCCCTACAGAGTAAATCAACGATTTTAGATTGATGACTTTGAGTAAAAGTATAACGGATGTGTAGATTTCTCATGATTCTCCCACTTTGCCCTACCCATCTTGAGGTACTTCTAGTCCCTCCTACACTACACCACACTACAGCATGTTTTTTCAATTTTTCTTTTAACCAATTTCTAAAAAAAAAAAAAAGTGAAAAAAAGCAGTTCCCAGAAAAATTTGAGCCCCTTGACGTCTTCACCTCTTGCATACTGACCGAGGCCCATACCAACTCTACTACGAGCAAGCCTGACATTGAAAATCAATTACTTCATGTTATCTTACAGTTTGTAACTTATTACTAATGAAAATGTTTACTGTGTATTAATTAATTTGGTTTGGTTCCATAATAAATAAATAACTTGTTTATTTAAGGGTATTCATTTTTTTGGTACAAGTTTTTTTTTTTAATTTCAAAATAAGTACATATTAGCAGATCAGCTTTTGTATGTATTCATAAGCATTTGTTTACTGATAATCAATTTGTTACTTTGAAAATTAATAAGTTGTTGTATATGCGATTTTTTACGATTTTTTATACTTCAAAAAAAAAAATTTTCCGTACTGAATAAATGCAGTAACTGACTTTAATTACGTTTTCTTCTCTTACAATTTTTTATTTAAGATTGAATTGATATTTTGACTTAAAGACGTTTATAACATAGTTAGTGGGGGAAAAATTAGCTTGAAATTCAGAGAGGTTTGAGGAGCGCATATATATACAGCAATACTGGAAATTGTTTGTGTTATAAAAAAAAAATTATATATCTGTTTAAAAACGAAATAGGTTTATGTAAAAGTAATATTTCATACAAACAAAAATTGGGAGGCTTATGCAAATCTTACAAATGCAATTGTGAGTGATTTTTTCATAAGGTTACATGTTAAACTGCAAATTTTTTAAATTAAACATGTGAAAAATAGTACAGTTAAGCGATCTGCTATTTTTTAAAGGTATTTCTTATTTTCTTAGGAAGTTGTTTAGAAACCATTAGAAGATTCGATGAAAGTGCTCGGTCCTGTACTGGCTAGCATTCATATTGTTTATATTGTATTGTGGCATAATATATTGTTTATGATTGTTTAGTTATAAGATATTGAAATGTTTATTAAAACTACACTAAACTAACGTATGTATACTTATTCCAACGATGATTGCACCACCTTTGTACAAACTATCGTTTAATAGAAGGTATATTTATATTTATAATTATATTATCTGCCATATAATTTTATAAAAATATAACTTCTTACGTAGTATTATATAAACTGAACATTATATCGGTATACTTAATGCAATACTGGATCTTTACGGCAACTACAAAAACCTTACACTTTTTAGACAAACTGATTATTAAACATGTAAAGAAACATCCATAACCTTAAATCTCTTACATTTTTATACACGAACTCTTGTTTTATTGTTAATTCATGTATACTAAAATTATTTTTTAAGTTCTTACTTCTGTGGTAGATCACATGAAATGCAACCCATTTTCTTTATAATACACTTCTTATGACATGTTTCAAAAGTTACATTGTAATTTTTTTGTTATTATTTTTTTGTTTGTTATTGTGGTCATCTTGTATTTTTAAATCCTAAGTCACATCTTAGGTCCACTTTTAGATTCCAAGTGTATCAGATCTACACCAATTGCGTATATTTTCGTTTGAGGCTATAGCTTGATCTTACACCTTAAAATTAAATGGCATGACAAGTAAGTTTTGCTTAATTTTCTTGTAAAAAATTAAGCTACAGTACCAAATATTAAGAAAAAACTTAATCACTGCGTATCCAATGATTTCTGCAAATCAAAAACTGGTCTGTATTATATCTGAATCCCAAAATAAAAAACGGAAACACCTTTAAACAAAATAGATTTATATACACCTAGTAACACCTCTTAAAGCTCTTAGGGCAGTGTCCTTATCTTTGAAAGTTGGGTATGGGCCAATGATTTCAGATTTACAATTTTTCATGGTTGCTTAGTTATTTTTTATCTTACTCAGTATCTTATGGAAATTTTATTTTACTTTTTGAAAAAAATGTACAAAAATGAATAAAAAAACATATGGGGAATGCCTTATGTGTGTGTGTGTATGTGTGTGCACGGGAGCGTCGGAGGAAAAATCGGTTTAGAGAATGCGCGAAAGGTCAGTTTGATGATGGGCGCAAACTGACTACAGTGGCCTGTAGTGGTTAACCAATAGTAGGATCTAACTTGAGAGAGCTCGAAGTAAAGGGCTAAGAAAAGCAGTCTCAAAAATTTGACTCAAAAAGAAGGACAAAAAGCGTCACTACGAGAGATCAGAGTGGAGTGCTTTTTTCCTGCTGCCAGGCCGTCATATGCTAAGGTCAAAGCATCACTCCGCATTGCTGAGCAATCAGGAAAAAAGTAAGTTTACTCTTTGTCATCTGGATTCTCGCTCTCATTTATTTCTGGATGAGCTCAGGTAAAGAACGAAAAATATTCATGGTTGCCTAGTTAACCCAACCAATGGGTGGTCCTGAATTGGTGATAAGTAGCAAAGGAGTATTATTTTGTTTGTGTTTTTTTCCTGATGTGTGGGTGTTTCGCTCCGGGAGAAGTTTTCTGGTGCTTCCCAATGGGTGCTTCCCAATGCTTTTTTTTGGGGGGGGGGGCTCCCACTTTAATTAATCTCAACTTAGTGCTATAGTAGCTCCCGTGAAGTACTATCACTGAGTAGCTGTTGCGTGTATCATTCAAGGGTTAGTGACAAGCGTTGGATTAATTTTGTAAAAACATTTTGTTGGTGAATAAAACTCTTTAGCTATTTAATCAACTGATTAGTGGCTTATCAATAGCTTTCTTCGTCATCCCTGGGGTTTTTCTTTGTTGCGATTTTTTTTGTGGGTGTGGTTTCTGAGACCACGTTCTCGCGTTGCGGTCTGTGCAGTGGTACTGCTTGTGTGTGTACGATACATCTGTTGTTTTTCTATTTCTTATTTAATTCAATTTTTGATTGATAAAAAAGAAATGGAAAAGTTAAGCCCAATTGCATTCTTGAGTAGCTTGTACTTACCTTTTTTTAATGCACAGCAGTGTTGATGTTATATGATTTTGTTTTATTATTTTCTATGGTAAATAAAATTTTTAAATGTTTTATTGTACACAGCGTGTATGTAGTAAATTTCAATTATAGAATATTGGAAGGCTTAGTATTAAAAAAAAAAAAACATGTTCTTTCCACGGAGGTTACAGAGTTAGGATAGCTGTTATGTAGAAGGTATTCTACGAAACTTCTTCTGTACCGAGTATTATTTTAATAACGTTAACTTTTTGGCTCAGGTACTTTCTTTTCTTGTAATTTTATCTTATTGTCTTAAATAATTTCGTTAAATCTGGTTCTTAATTTTCTTTAGTTTTGTGTTAGATTATGTTTTATAAATTAATAACAATTAAAAAAATCATTTTTTTTAATGGTTCATTATTTGCTATACAATAGGTGAGTTTCAGGTTATTTTTAAATTATTTAATTAAATTAGGTAAGCATAATTAATGTATGTATAGCCTTATAATGTTGAATATCTTTAAAAAAAAAAAATTTTTGATTATGTCTGTACCAATTTGATAACGAGTAATCAATACTTAATTTTTTTTATTATATACTAATAACAACACGTGTATCTTTGTTGTTTTAAGTACAAAATTTATATATAAACATGTATATAATATACTTAAAATAAAAACAAGATTCAACAACAAACGTTATTTATATACAAATTACTTAACTAATTTCTATTTTCTTGAAGTTATGAGATCAATATATTTCAGATATTACTTTATTCACTGAAAATCTACATGAATTATAAAATAAATAATTTTTACGAAAATGTGGAGTTAGGCAAAGGTAAATTTGTTATTAGTCCACAAATTACAACAAATCTTCTCTTTTCATTCAAATATATTCTTATTAAATAAGAAATTTCAGTTAATAATTGATGTAAGACGTTTTTGAGCTCAAATTCTAATGTAAAAATTTGATATTGAGCTATACAAAATCACTAGGTTAAGGAATGTCCTAGATTTTATGTTATCCGCTCTTGGCTTTCACATAAAATCTGCGACATTTTTAATCTCACTCACTAGGTGCGTAATATACTATTGTATCACCACAATGGAATTTTTCTTCACAAGTAGGAGATACAAACCCAAACCATGTAGTCTAATTCCTCAAATAGTCTACGTTAAAGTTTGAGTAAGCTTATTTTTATGTAAGTGACTAGAGATTTCTATTATGTGGCGTAAGCACTATGAGTGCAAGATAATATGTATATGTACTTTGTATAGTAATACAGTTAGAGCAGACAGAACACGGCCGTTGCCCTGCACGAACGCTCTCTCGGTACAATGAAAGGAGAAATTTTGTAATCTTCATTAATCTTTATTTCTGTTAGCAAATAAATTAATTTAAGCGTTAACAAATGTAACATTATTGATCTAACTACCTCCTAGTACATTTATTAAACATGGTAGCCAGGTCTGTGGTTACGGTGCCTGTACATGAAAGATCTGCTCTTTAGCATCTGCCAGTCAAAGCTCTCTGGTCTCATGAGAATGAGACATATATATATATATATATATATATATATATATATATATATATATATATATATATTATATAATAATAATAATAATAATAATAATAATATTAATAATAACAAATTTATTAATATTAATTGAATAATTAAAATATAAAGAATAATAATATATAAAATTTAAGATTTTCATATATTATAAATTTTTTATATTAATAAATTTTTTTTTTTAACAAATACATATTTAATTATTATTATATTAAACATTTGAATAATTTATTTTTAATTATATATGTGTTCTCAATAATTAAATATTTTATAATTAATAAAATTATATATATATATATGTATACTATTTAACGTAAAAACATGAACTCAGATTTAAAAAAAAAAAATTAATAGTAATTTAACTAAATTAGTTAAAATTTATAAAATTTCATTTTAAAAATTAAATTAATAATATTTAATAAATTTTTGAAAATAATAATATTATTTGAATTGAATTTATTATTTATATTTAAAAAAAAATGTTTATTATTATATTATATAAATATTTTTAAATTTATGAATAAATTTATTAAATAAATAAATAATAAATTATAAATAATTTTTATATGATATATTTATCAATATACTCTCATAAAATATTAAAAAGTAAATACCGTTGGGGCAGGATTCTATCTAAAAAACATTATTAAACCAAGAAATTTTGAAGAGTATACTGCAAAATATTGATAATTCCTCTTACAAGGTATGCAATTAATGTATCCGTATGAAGTATTCTAAGGTAGATACCGTTGAGGCAGGATTATATCTAAAAAATGTTATTAAACCAAGAAATTTTGGAGAGTATACTGCAAAATATTGATAATTCCTCTTACAAGGTATGCAATCAATGTATCCGTATAAAGTATTCTAAGGTAGGTACCGTTGGGGCAGGATTCTATCTAAAAAATATTATTAAACTAAGAAATTTTGAAGAGTATACTGCAAAATATTGATAATGCCTCTTACAAGGTATTTAATCAATGTATCTGTATAAAGTATTCTAAGGTAGGTACCGTTGGGGCAGGATTCTATCTAAAAAATATTATCAAACCAAGAAATTTTGGAGAGTATACTGCAAAATATTGATAATTCCTCTTACAAGGTATGCAATCAATGTATACGTATAAAGTATTCTAAGGTTGGTACCGTTGGGGCAGGATTCTATTTAAAAAATATTATTAAATCAAGAAATTTTGAAGAGTATACTGCAAAATATTGATAATTCCTCCTACAAGGTATGCAATCAATGTATCCGTATAGAGTATTCTAAGGTAGGTATTTTTATTTTTTATAATCCTGTAATTAATTGAATGATCGAGCAAATTCCTAATAACGAACCAAAATTTCATATTATAGAAATATTTAAAGGAGTAGGTAAAATTACAATTATTGAATTATTAATTCTTAATAATTCATTTGACTTTAAAATTGATTTTTTTATTCAATTCATCTTACGTAAAGTAAATTTATTTAAAATAATTAATTTTACAATTTATCTTCAAACAATTAAAATGTAAATTATAGAAATTAATAAATTTAAATTTATATTATATAGTAATATATATATATATAATATTGAATTTATATTAATTAAATTTAATTTATTTAATAAAAATATTCTAAAAATTTAATTAAAATTATTGTACCTAATTGAAAATTTATTAACATTCAAAATTATAATAATAAATAATAAAAATATAATTATTGATTTAATAATAAAATTTAAAAAAAAAAAATTTCTTTATTGAAGTAATTATATTATTAATAAATCTAGTAAAATATAAGAATAAAATTATCATTCCTCCTACAATAATTACAATTTAATGTATGATCATCAATTATTTCTATTAAAAATTGATAAATTTAATAAACATATTATATTGTACAATAAAAGAATTGATCTTAAAATTATAAGATGAAATATTTTATAATAAGAAGGTAAAGAATTAATAATTATTAAAATTAAAGGTGATAAAAATAAATTTATTATAAATGTATTGATTAAAAATTTTATTGTTATATAATTATATAAAATTGAAATTTATAGATTTAATTTACAAAATTAATATTTTATTTAAATAAATGATTATTTAAAAAAAGTTTATTCTTTAAATATTAATTTTGAAGATTAATTATAAATTTATTTTTTTTTAAATTATTTTTTAAAATTATTATTTATTGTTGAGATTATAATTCACTGCGCGAGGCCTTCAGGATTCGGGAAATAAGCCAGGAAGGATAACAAGAAGGGAAAATCACTAAACACTTGTAGAGAAATCGTAATTATTATTATTTAGATATAAACTGTCGTAATACCGTCTTTACAAACTGTTCTTTTAATTAAGTCTTAACTGGCTAGAGACTAGCGATCAACTGAGCTGGCCTGATGCGCAGCATCGGGGCTCGCGTATGCACAGTACATATATAATAGCAGAGATGGCGCTTTATACAAACTCTTATTCTAACACTCCCTTCAGTTTAATGGAGCGCCTATCTCTGAACGGTTATAAGAAATAAGTAATATAGAAGTAATAAATAAAATGTATCAATGGGTCAGCCTTAATCTCGCTGTTTTTCGGGTCTTTGAAGTCTGCTCACTGATTGTTGTTACCTAAAACAGAATTCAAACCATAAGGATTAGATTCTTTTGATTAAACGAGATTCACTGTCATGTAGTTCTAACAGTCATTTAGTAATTTTGCAGTCATTTTCTCATGCAATTCAATCGGTAAAGCTTTAGTAAAAATGTCGGCAATCTGTTCTTTAGAGGCAATCCACTTGATTTCTATGAACCCATATTTAGCACATTCTTTCACATAATGTTCTCGCACTGATGACATGTGTCTGAGTTTAGTTCCTCCATAAGACTTGGCGCTGGCTTCGGCTGCTTTATTGTCACACCACACAGTCATAGGATAGAGTGAGATATTTAGCACTGCTGTTAAGGTGTTTCTTAGAGCCATGAGTTCTTGACATGCCTCACTCATAGCTATATATTCAGCTTGGCAGGTTGACAACGAGACGTAAGTTTGTTTATGCGTTCTCCAAGATACAGAGTCGCCAAATAGTTGTATGACGTATCCACTCGTCGTATGCGAATCTTTGCAGTCTGCGAAACTTGCGTCTGAATAAGCCGTCATGATTTCTGTGCTTCCTTTAAAAGTCAGTCCTTTCTTTCTAGTTCCATTGAGGTAACGGAAAACTCTCTTGACCATTTGTCTATCTTCTTCTGTAGGATTGATCTGATGTCTACTTAATACGTTCACTGCATAAGAAATATCAGGTCGAACAGTGTTTGCTAAGTACAGCAAACTGCCGACTGCTTCTCGATATGGGAAATCTTCTGGCCTATTCACACTTTGCTCTTCTTCGTTTCCAGATTCTTCTCTGTCTCTTCGTTGCTGATTTATGACTTGTCTCGTCACCATAGGTGTCCTGCACTGTCGTGCATTGTCGAAACCAAACCTCTGCAGTATTTTGTTCGTATATTTGTCCTGTGTTAAACGAATGATTTGATTTCTTCTGTCTCTGTCGATTTGTATTCCCAGGAAATTATTTGCTTCCCCTAGATCTGTCATTTCGAATTCGGCTTTAAGCTTATCACTCACTTCTGTAAGTTTATCGACATCGTTGCTTGCCATCAGCATATCATCCACATACAGAATCAAAAATAGAAATTTGCTTTCACATCTCCATATGAAAAGGCAGGGCTCACTTGGGTGTTCCTGGAGTCCTATTTTTGTAGCAGTCTCTGAAAACCTCTCATACCAGCGTTTGGGACTAATTTTAAGACCGTACAGGGATCTTTCCAACTTGCACACTTTGGTTTTTCTCAACTCTTGGGCACACGGAACACCATCAGGTATTTCCATGTATATATCATCATTCAATGTACCATTCAAGAAAGCAGTCTTTACATCAAGCTGTCGTGTTTCCAAGTTATATTTGTTTATGACTGCCAGTAAGACTCGAATCACTGCTAGTCTTGAGACTGGAGCATAAGTTTCCATCAGATCATATTGGTTTCTGTCTTTAAATCCACGGATCACTAACCTGGCTCTATATTTTGTGTTTCCAGAGTTGTCTTCTTTCCTTTTCAGGACCCACCGGGAGTCAATTATATTTGGTTTTCTGCCTTTGCTATCACTCATTGGTTTATTTACAATTTTCCAAACAAAGTTGTCATTCATCGACTTCAGTTCCTCTTCTATTGCTTTCCGCCATTCTGTGCTGTTTTTGCTCTTCAGAGCATCTTGGTAGTTGGTTGGATCTTTGTAAATTTCTGCTAACAATGCATGATATACTTCATCCTGATTTTGATCCACAGAGCAGTCTTCTTCGTTAAAATTTTCCTGTCCAAATCTGATTTGATTATTTGAATCATGGGGCACCTGCAGTCCTGTGAAACTAGTGTCATATATTATCTTCTGTCGTTTCGCTGGTAAGAGCTCTTCCGTATTTCCTGAACCAGATGTTTTCGGCGGTCGTCCTCTCTTTCGTTTGACGATTTCTCCCTTCGTTTTTGTGCTTTCTTCCGTCTTTTCGTCGAACTTCAGGAGCCAGCAGTCGTTATCAACTGTCGTTGTAACTAATTCCCAATTCACTATATCGTTTTTCAGGTATCTGTCTTTGTATACCAGTCGTTCATTGAATCTCACATCTTTGCTTTCATAAAATTTTCCGTCTTCAGGTTTCATCAGGATAAATCCTGTGATTGTGTATCCCACTAGAACAATTCGTTGAGCTAACGGACTGAACTTCGGGCCGGAATTTCTTTGAATCTTCATGTATCCCAAGCACCCAAACCGTTTCAGTTGTTCGATATTGAGATTCTTATGCGGCGCAAATTTTACCAACGGAATTTCCATTCCATTCGACCTGTGAGGTGTTCGGTTGTAAGCATAAACTGCTGCACTTAGAGCCAAGTCCCACATGTTTTCTGGGAGACCGAAGTCGAACATGTAGACTCTTGTCTTCTTTGCGATTGTTTGGTTAAATCGTTCTGCCGTCCCGTTGTGCTCCGGTGTATCCGGACTGGCTAGCTGCAGTTCGGCCCCCAGTTCCTTTAAGACCTCTTGGGTATGGCCACCAGTGAATTCCGTACCTTGGTCAGACCTAAGATAGCAGAACTTGGCGTCATACCCCAAGATGTTTCTGGCGCTCCGGACAAAATTTTCCAGGCAAATCCCTGTATCACTTTTAGCTTTCATTGGATATGCCATGGCCATTCTTGAGTAATCATCCACAAACACTGACACAAACTTGTAGCGTTTGGGGTATGAAGTTGGACTTATGGGACCCATGGTATCCGAATGAATAATTTGGAGGGGAGCGGTGGATCTCACTCTAACTGTCTTAGCCGGAAGTTTGTTGAACTTTGCCTTGGAGCATACATCACAATTAGCTATACTGTCATCAAATATAACTTTCTTCAGATCTTTGCAATTTGGAAATTTCTTCTGAAATGCCTTTAGATAAGCGAGGGAAGCATGCCCTAATCTCACGTGCCATAGGATGGCCTCGTTGATGGGGCTTGTTTTTTCAAGAGTTCTATAGCTGTCATTAATGGGTGTATTGTACACGCTTATTTTATTAGGATTCAGAAGCTTACGGTCATTGACTGAGTTATCAAAGCAAGATCCTATGGGATGTAGTGCCAACGGATTTCCAATAGCTTCCTCTTGCTCGACATTTTTACTTAAGTCTCTGTCTTGTTCACTGTCTTTTGTTATAGCTTTGTTTCGTGTATTATACCGACATTCACCCGAGCCATTCGTCACTAGATATGCATATTTTCTGTGAAATTTGTTTTTATCTTTATTGTGAACATTTAATTCAACAAGCCAGTATGGCTGTTGATAGACTCCTGTGATGAATGACTCGTTCGAAGTCGGGTCAAATATATCAATTTTGTTATTATCGAGGTATATGGCCAGGCCTGAATCCACAAATTTTCTCAAAGAAAGTAAGTTTTCCGACAAGGATTCAGAGCAGATCACATTATTTAGTGTCAGCTCATGGTTATTATTTTTACCGACGATGGTGCCTTCTCCCTCCGTTTTCAAGTCTGCCAGAGGATTACTATTCGCGCACTTAATTTTGCTTGTTTTATCACAATTTAAGCTCTTAAATACTAGCCGAGAGTTAACCAAGTGGTCGGTTGCTCCTGAGTCAGCGATGAATTTAACTAGATTGTAGTTGTCGGTCTTTAATTTATTTGCAGAACTTGAAAACAGCGAAGAGGCGATGTCGCTTTGCTTAAAAACAGTCTTACCTTTCTTGTCATTTGTGTTTCCACTCTTTCTTTTTGTTTTACTTTCATTTTTACTAGTTTTATCACTGTCCCTTTTCTGTCTTTTGTTTTGGTTGTTCTTTTCACTGTCATGCTCCCTTTTTCCCCTTTTATTTGTCGAATTTTTAGATCCTTGTCCGTCTTTGTTTTCCCGTCTTTTGAAATCCCAATTTAAATTTTTCTTCTCACCTGATTTGGCACCCCTGTAATTTTTCTTATGCTCCATGAGGTTCCGTTGAAGCCTTCCGCAGGAGTAGCACTTTCTCATTCCTGCGTCGACTGGGCAGTTATAGGAGTGGTGCCCGTAGTCATCGCACCGATAACACCGTTCGTTATCGTGGGTTGAGTTGGGCTGGTGCACCCGTAGCGCTGTTGCAGGCGCAGTTCCCCCAGCAGCTCCGGTCCTCTGTCGTCTCGACTCTGTCTTTAAAAAGAAAGATTTCAAACGGTCATAAGTCATCCTTTTTCCTTGCGCATCTTCAATCACAGCGTCGAGGGTTTCAATCTGCGCTACGTTATTCACGACGGCATTGTAGAATGCGTCACGTATTTCTTCTTCTGACAAGGGTTGTTTTCCCTGTAAATTTTCGTAGCTTCTGAGAAGCTCTTCAAATTTATCAACGAAGTCAGACCCTGTCATTTTATTTGGGAAATACCGAAAAGTATACAGTTTTCGTCTGATTTCATTTGACGATAAGTTTGACTCGTTTCTTTTGATTTCTTTCAATTTATTTAGTAGTTCTTTGGGATCGGAATAATGAGCAGTCTTTAGATGGTAAAAGTCATCAATGTGATTGATTATAACATGTCGTACCCTTTCTTTGTGATCATCTAATTCTTTGGCAGACAGAAATGTGGGAAACTCAACGGTATCATCCAAGACGTACAGTAGTTTTTTAATTTTTAATTCTGAAAATAATTTATCGAGAAACAATTCTATCTTTGTTTTAGGGGTTAATTTATAATCATAACGGGACGGTGAGTCCTTGTTTAACAGTTCGAGTTGGAACCTTTCACTCCGATCAAGATCAGTCGTTCTGTCATGCAGTACTCGATTTAGGGTTCTTTCCAAGAGTGAATCAATTTTGTGTTTACGATTTACATGCTCGGACCATAACTTATTGAGATTTTGATTTGGTGAAGGTATTGCAGTAGAGTTTAGCGCGTCTACTGCAAAATTTGATTGACCTACCTCTTGAGCTGTCATAAATTGTTCCAGTCGTTCGGACAACCTGGACATTGTCGCCACTGCCTCTTCTAGGGCCCTTATACGGGCAACGGCCTCAGTCGTGGTCTGTACAGCACTCTGGTGCTCCGCCCTCTGCCGTTCTTCAAGCCAGCCAATCCGACGTCTCAGGCTGTCCCTTTCTTCCGCGGCCGCACTCCTTCTAACTAAAAGTTCATTTTTATCAAGTGCCTGTCTTGAGTAGTTATTGATAACTTGTCTTTGAGTGACCAGTTTATCTTTTTCTCTGTCGTATTTAAAATGAACGTTTTCATTTTTTATTATTTTCGGCTTTCCCGAGATAGTTGAACTCGTTGATTTCTCTTTTGGAACTCTGTCACGATAATTTCCGAAATGCATTTCGTCAAAACTCTCATCGTCCGTCCTTTTATCAGTCAGAAGTTCAGTCTTTTGCAGTTCCGTCGTTTTAAACAGTGCTTTCTTTGAATATCCGGGCGAGAAATCAAGCGCGTCCAAAAATTTTGGGACTTGCGAATTTTCAGTCCTTTTTGCAGACAGGGATACAACGCCGCCAGAGTTTCTAATTGTTCGCGATATTTTGTCAAACTCTGAGGGCTTAAAGTTACCCTTTGAGATGGCTGCGATCGATTCTTTCTTATTTGCGAATAGAATTAATCCGTCTTCTAATCTCACAGATAAATCTCTTACGAGATCTTCTCCGCAAATATCCACACCGAGTTGGAAAAATCGCATATACGCGTCGATCACATCTTCATCTAAAATAAAGTCGTCATTACGTAAGTTTACCTGTTTATTTCCAAGAAGGGATTCAACTGGAAATGTACAAGCGTGCGTAAACAACGAGACACAGTTGTTCATGCACACTGCACACGTTACCACTTTGCGCGCGAAGAGCAGGCAGGTTGGGCCGCCCCTTCCCCACGCACACGTAAACCGTAGAACACATACAGTCCGGCACGCCGGGATGTAATTAAAGGAAGAAAAGATGGCGCATGAGCTGCTCGTACATGCACACACATATGTGAACACAACACATGCGCGCGCACTACGGGACTACAGAGAGGAAAGAAACGAGCCGACCGCCATGATTGCGCCACGGTGACGGCGTTCTGGCACACAGGTGTGACCAGGCGTCCCCAGCCCCAACCCGGCGCCTCGGCCGCCCGCGACAGCAACCACGGACAGCGCCGCCAATCCGTCCGTGCGCTCGCTCACCTCCTCTTCCAGGGCTAGGCCCAGCCAATAGGCAACGAATTTTAAGCACGAAAAATAACTGCCCCCTTAACACAATTACAATACAGGACTCACTAATACCTTGGCATGCTGCGTCCTTCATGACCCTTCCTCTTCCCTCCTGTCCTTGTATCCTCGTCTCCGGTGACACAGCTCGTGCCTCCTCCACGCCTTCCGCCGCACCTTCTAACCCAGGTGGGGCCACCTCGCTGTCGTTGGCCGACGTCTCGCCGTCGTTCACTCGCACCTCTACCTCGACCCCGATCTCATTTACTGGCACTTCTGCTTCGAGCCCAATCTCATTTACTGGCACTTCTGCCTCGAACCCAATCTCATTTACTGGCACGTTGCTTTCTTCACTTTCACTCATATTAGTAGTTGCTAGATGGAAAAGAGAAAAACGCGTCAATCCCGGCTCAAGTCCCTTATCACAAAGAAAAGCCCCGCGCAGTGGAAGCGTGCTGGGCCCATAACCTGCTGAGATTATAATTCACTGCGCGAGGCCTTCAGGATTCGGGAAATAAGCCAGGAAGGATAACAAGAAGGGAAAATCACTAAACACTTGTAGAGAAATCGTAATTATTATTATTTAGATATAAACTGTCGTAATACCGTCTTTACAAACTGTTCTTTCAATTAAGTCTTAACTGGCTAGAGACTAGCGATCAACTGAGCTGGCCTGATGCGCAGCATCGGGGCTCGCGTATGCACAGTACATATATAATAGCAGAGATGGCGCTTTATACAAACTCTTATTCTAACATTTATATATTTTTATATTAATTATTTCATTGTTTCTATATTTTTGCCTATATAAAAATTTAATATTAAATTTAATAAGATTAGAATTTTTAATATTAAGATTATTGATATTTTTATAATTAATAGTGAATACAATAAATCTTTTATATTTAATATTATTTTATTTAATTTTTGTTGTTTGTGAAAGAGTTTTAGGTTGAACTTTATTATTATTATTAATTCGAAATAAAGAAAGAGATAGATTTAAATTTTTATTTATAAATTTATGATAAAATTTTAAATTTATTCAATTATATTAATTTAAACTTATAATTTTATTTATATATATATATATATATATTTATTTTTAAGGATTCCAATTTTTATATTTTCATTTATTAATATTTTAATATTTAATTATACTAATTATCTTATAATAATTTATTCTAATTCTATAATTGATAAAACTAGATTTATAATAATTATATTAACATTATTATCATTTAGGCTAGTAATTATAGTAAGGAAAAAAAATTTTAATATATTAATTTATTTATTTTTATTAATTATTTTAATATTAGTTTTATTAATAAGATTTATATTTATTAGTTTATTCATATTTTATTTTATATTTGAACTTAGTCTTATTCCTACTTTTTTATTAATTATAGGTTGGGGGTATCAACCTGAACGACTTAAAGCATCTTTATATATATTATTTTATACATAATTTTTTTCTCTTCCTTTATTAATTTTATTATTTATTTTTTTAAAAATATCAAATTCAATAAGATTTTTTATATTTTCAGAAATTATTTTATTAAATAAATTTTTAATAGTTATTTTCTATTTTTTAATGCTTAGAGCATTTTTAGTAAAATTACCTATATTTTCATTTCATAATTGATTACCTAAAGCTTATGTAGAAGCTCCTGTTATTGGTTCAATAATTTTAGCAGGAATCATATTAAAATTAGGAGGGTACAAATTCTATCGAATAATTGTAATAATAGATATTAATTTTTTAATTTTTAATGATTTAATTATAATTTTAAGATTTTTTGGAATATTATTTTTAAGATTTTTATGTCTTCGACATTATGATATAAAAATTATTGTTGCTTATTCATCTGTTGTTTATATAAGAATAATGTTAATATGATTATTTTCGATAAAAATTTGAGGGTACTATGATGGGTTAATAATAATAGTTGCTCGTGGCTTATGTTCATCAAGAATATTTGTTTTAGTTAATTATTTTTACTCACGATCTAAAAGTCGAAATATAATAATAAATAAAGAAATAGTATATTTTATACCATCATTAATCATATTTTGATTTTTTTTATGTATAAATAAAAAAGCTTCACCAATTTCTTTAAATTTATTTAGAGAAATCATAATCGTTATAATTATTTTAAGATGAAGAAAAATAATTATATCAATTTTAATTTTAAGAATATTTTTTAGAGCATGTTATAATATTTATTTATTTTCATATTGTTTTCATGGAATATAAAATGATAAATTAATAAGATTTAATTCTAATAATATAGTTGAGTATTTAATACTAATTTTTCATTTTTTACCTTTAAATTTATTAATTTTAAAAACTAATTTTTCTCATCAATTTAAATAATTTAATTAAAAATATTGATTTGCGGAATTAATTTTACAAAATTTGTTTTAAATACATTATTTTATATCATTTGAAAGGAATTTATTTTTTTATAATATGATTATAAATATTTTTTTTTGGCCACATATTTATATTTATAAAATTAAATTTATTTATTAAATGAGATTTAATAATTATAAATTCTCTATCAATAAATATATTAATTTACATAAATTGAATTACGATATTTTTTTTATTCACTGTATTTTTAATTTCTTCAATAATTATATTTCATTGTTGTAAATATATAAATCATGATTTATACAATATTAGATTTTTTTATTTAGTATTTTTTTTTATTATTTCTATATTGTTAATAATTAGTAGGCCAAATATAATTTCTTCAATTTTAGAATGAGATGGTTTAGGGTTAGTTTCTTATTGTTTAGTAATTTATTATCAAAATTTTTATTCTTATAATTCTGGAATATTAACAATTTTAATAAATCGCATTGGAGATATGATGATTATATTATCTATTAGATAAATAATAATTTATGGGTCTTGAAATTTTATGAATTTAAATTTCAATAATAAAATATTAATAATTTTAGTTATTATTCAAGCTTTTACTAAAAGAGCTCAATTTTCTTTTTCTTCTTGACTTTCAGCAGCTATAGCTGCTCCAACTCCAGTATCAATATAAGTTCATTTATCTACTTTAGTAACGGCAAGAAATTTATATTTTAATTCGATTTTATAATTTATTATATAAAAATAGAATATTGTTATTTAACATTACTATTACTGGAATAATCACTATATCAATAGCTGGTTTATCAGCAAATTTCGAGTATGATTTAAAAAAAATTATTGCATATTCTACTCTATCCCAATTAGGATTAATATTAGTAATTTATGGAATAAAATTTTATCTTTAAGCTTATTTTCATTTAATTATTCATGCTATATTTAAATCAATGATATTTATATGTTCAGGAATTATTATTCATTCAATAAATAATTATCAAGATATTCAATTTAGAGGAGATTTAATAAATTTAATACCAATAACTATAATATTAAATAATAATTTCTAATTTTTTCTTATGTGGTATGCCATTTTTTTCTGGATTTTATTCTAAAGATTTAATTTTAGAAAAAAATTTTTTAAATTACTTTTTTTTAATTTTATATTTTATATTAATTATTAGAACAATATTAACAGTTATGTTCTCTACTCGATTAATTTATTATTTAATAAATAAAAAAATAGATTTCATAAATTACTTTATTTGTAATGAGAATAAAGTTATAAATTTCTCTATGATAATTTTAATAATTAATTTAATTATATTTGGGAAATACTTTTTTATAATAATTTCTATTAATATTGAGGAAATTTATTTATTGAAATTTAAAAAAATTAAAATTTTATGTTTATGTCTGATTTCAATTATTTTAAGATTTAATGTATTCAAATTTAAACATCTTAAAAATAATTTTATAATATTTTTTTTCGGAAAAATATATTTTTTATATTATTTAAATTTTTATTTAAATTTTTTTTTGTTGAAAATAATAAAAAAATATTATTTTTTTATTGATAAAGAAATAATTAATTTTATCTTTGAAAATTTAATTATTAAAATTTTAAAATTTATAAATTTTAAAATTTATTCTAATAGTTTAATAAAAAATTTAATAATAATAATAAGATTATTCATTTTATTGATAATGATAATTTAAATTTAAATAGTTTATCTTAAAATTTAATAATAAAAATATTAAGAAAATATTTATATTTTTAAATATTTATAAAAATTAATTTTATTATTATATTGAAAATATAATGTTTTAAAAATTTAAACTATATAAATAAATAAAAACATGAATATCTTCTACTTATCATAAAAATATTGGAATACTATATTTTATTTTTGGAATATGATCTGGAATTAAAGGTTCAAGATTAAGAATTTTAGTTCGATTAGAATTGGAAAACCCTGGATCTTTAATTGGAAATGATCAAATTCATAATTCTTTAGTTACAGCTCATGCATTTATTATAATTTTTTTTTTGTTATACCTGTTATAATAGGAGGATTCGGAAATTATTTAATTCCTATAATTATAGGAATTCCTGATATAGCGTTCCCTCGAATAAATAATATTAGATTTTGATTACTTCCTCCAAGAATCATATTATTAACTTCTAGAATATTTATTAGAACAGGAACAGGTTGCACTGTTTACCCTCCTTTATCTTCTAATTTATCACATATAGGACCATCCGTAGATTTATCAATTTTTTCTTTACATATTGCAGGAGCTTTATCTATTATAGAATCTATTAATTTTATTTTAACAATTTTAAATATAAAAATTTTTAAATTAGAAATATTGCCTTTATTTGCTTGAGCAATATTATTAACAGCAATTCTATTATTATTATCTCTTCCTGTTTTAGCAGGAGCAATTACTATATTATTATTTGATCGAAATCTTAATACTTCTTTTTTTGATCCAGTTGGAGGGGGAGACCCAGTATTATATCAACATTTATTTTGATTTTTTGGTCATCCAGAAGTTTATATTTTAATTTTACCAGGATTTGGTTTAATTTCTCATATAATTTGTAATGAAAGAATAAAAAAAAAAGTATTTGGCATTATAGGAATAATTTATGCTATAATTTCGATTGGTTTACTAGGTTTTATTGTTTGAGCTCATCATATATTTACTATTGGAATAGATGTGGATACACGAGCATATTTTACTTCTGCAACAATAATTATTGCTATTCCTACTGGAATTAAAATTTTTAGATGATAAGCATTATTGAATGGAATGAAACTTAAATTAAATGTTACAAATTTATGACTATTAGGGTTTATTTTTTTATTCACTTTAGGAGGATTAACAGGAATTATACTTTCTAATTCTTCTATTGATATTGTTCTCCATGATACTTATTATGTAGTAGCTCATTTTCATTATGTTTTATCTATAGGAGCAGTATTTGCAATTTTTGGAAGATTTATTTATTGATATCCAATGATTTTTGGAGTTTTATTAAATAAAATAATATTAAAAATTCAATTTTTTTTAATATTCTTAGGAGTAAATATAACTTTTTTTCCCCAACATTTTTTAGGTTTAAGTGGAATACCACGACGATATAGAGATTATCCTGATTCATATGTATGTTGAAATATAATTTCTTCAATTGGATCTTTAATTTCATTAATGAGAACATTAATATTTTTTTACATTATCTTAGAAAGATTTATAAGAATACGTTTGATTTTATTTATAAAAATTTCTGATAATTCAATTGATTAAATATTTTCTTATCCTCCAAGGTCTTATTTTTTTTATGAAATCCCAAAAATTTCTATCTAATTAAATTAAATTTTTAATATGGCAGATTAGTGCAATAAATTTAAGATTTATTTATATAAATTATTTTATTTTTCGAAGTTACAAAATTTTTAATAAATTTTAAATTGATTTCTATCTAAAAAATATTATTAAACCAAGAAATTTTGAAGAGTATACTGCAAAATATTAATAATTCCTCTTACAAGGTATGCAATCAATGTAGTTAAATTTTATTTATTTTAATAAATTTAGGAAAAATGAATTTTTTTTTATTTATTTAAATTTATTAATCAATTTATAAAATTTATGTTTAATAAATATATTTAAAACTTTAAAGGTTTTAAGTTTAATTTAACTTAAAATTATTATACAATTTCATTAGTAAAAATAAATATTAATATTAATAAAAATATTAAATTTAAATTATTGATATTAAATATTTCAAAATTTATAAATTCGAAATTCAAATTTATTGAATAAAAATATATTATAGAAAAGGAATAAATGATTTGACTATAAAAAAATTAATTGAGTAAAGAAATTATTATTATAAATAATAATAAATTAATTGATCTTATATTAAAATAATTATTGATAAATATTCATTTAATAAGAAATCCAGTATAAGGAGAGATTATTGCTAATGATAAAATTATTAATAATTAAAAATTGAATATAGAATTGGAAAATTCAATATTTCTTATTTCAAAAGTACAATTTAAAATAAGAATATAAAAATGTATATATATTCAAAGTAATAAAATTATAAAATAGAATGAAAATTATTCAAATTTTTTCATTTAAAAATATTAATATTAAAATTCAAAATACTTGAATTATTAAAGAAAAAGATATAATAATTTTTAAAAAATATCTATTAATTCTTATTAAAGGAATTTAAATTAAATTGATTATAATTATTAAAAAAAAATTTTTTATTATAAATAAATAAAATTATTAAAGGAATAAATTTTTGTACTGAAGAATTTAAGTAAAAAAAAATTTAATTTGAATATTTATTTATTTTGATATACCACATATGAAAAGGAGGGAGACCTATTTCAATTATTATTCTTATTATTAAAAATAATAATATTTCTTTATTAAAAAAATTTAAATTGACTATAAATATTAACGAAAATGAGAATAAATAAAAATTAAATGATTGAATTAAAAAATGATTTATTAAAATTTCTATATTTATCTGATTAAATATATAAATGAAAAGAATACAACATAACAAATTTAATTCTATTACTATTCATATAAAAAAAAAGACTTAGAATAAAAAATTGAAAAATTAGAAAAAAAAATTATAGGAATAGAAAAGTAATAATAATATCTAAAAATTTAATGAAAAGCCTGATTGAAGGATAATTTTTATAAAATAAAATATTTAATTATCAAATATTTAATTTCATTATTAGTTAAAACCAAAATAGAGGTCAATTATTGTTAATAATTTTATTAAAATTTAATTTTTAATTAATAATGTAGCTTATTAAAGCAAATAAATTGTAAATTTATTGATAAAGTTTATTTAATTATTATTTTATATAAAATTGTTTAATACATTTTAATTTTGAAAATTTAAGACAATAATTTATTTTATTTTATATATTAATTAAGATATTAAAATATTTGAATTTCTAATTTATTATATAAATATTAAATTATTTATATCTTTAAATTTAAATTATTATAAAAATAATTTATTTGAATTTGCAATTTAATATTTATTGAACAGGAAATAATCTGCCCCAACGGTACCTACCTTAAAATACTTTATACGGATACATTGATTGCATACCTTGTAAGAGGAATTATCAATATTTTGCGGTATACTCTTCAAAATTTCTTGGTTTAATAATATTTTTTAGATATAGTCCTGCCCCAACGGTACCTACCTTAGAATACTTTATACAGATACATTAATTGCATACCTTGTAAGAGAAATTATCAATATTTTGCAGTAAACTCTTCAAAATTTCTTGGTTTAATTATATTTTTTAGATAGAATCCTGCCCTAACGGTACCTACCTTAAATAACTTTATACGGATACATTGATTGCATAACTTGTAAGAGGAAATATCAATATTTTGCAGTATACTCTTCAAAATTTCTTGGTTTAATAATATTTTTTAGATAAAATCCTGCCCCAACGGTACCTACCTTAGAATACTTTATACGGATACATTAATTGCATACCTTGTAAGAGGAATTATCAATATTTTGCAGTACACTCTTCAAAATTTCTTGGTTTAATAATATTTTTTAGATAGAATCCTGCCCCAACGGTACCTACCTTAGAATACTTTATACGGATACATTGATTGCATTCCTTGTAAGAGGAATTATAAATATTTTGCAGTATACTCTTCAAAATTTCTTGGTTTAATAATATTTTTTAGATAGAATCCTGCCCCAACGGTACCTACCTTAGAATACTTTATACGGATACATTGATTGGATTATTTCTTTGTTTATCAAAATTTATCAATTAAATATTTATTTTAGAATAAAGTGTTTCAATAATCTTTTATAATTTCTTAAAATATAAATTTTAGTTTATTGGAAATTTTTTTTTTACATAAAAAAGAAAATTATTAAAATTTAATTTTATAAATTTTAATTTAGTTAAAAATTTATTGTTTTTAATTTGTATATATAAAATTTAATAATATAAGTAAATTTAAATAATTTATATAAACTTAAGATATAGAATTATTAATTATTAATAAGTTAATAAATAGATATAAAATTAATCTGAAATTACTTTTTGCCAGCATTTGCGGTTATACAAAGCATATAAATGAATAAATTTATTTAAATAAATTTATGTAGTATTAATTATTATGAATAATTTAAATAAAAATTTTAAGATAAAATTTAAAATTTTTATTAAAAATTATTTTTGTTAAATTAAATAAAGATAATTATAAAAATATAATGTAAACGAAGATTAGATACCCTACTATTTTATTTAAAGACAATTATATAACTTATTAATTTTTAAAAAATAAAAATTTAAAATTATGACGGTATTGTAATTTATTAGGGGATTTTGTTACTTAATTCAATATTCCACAATAAAATCAACTTATATTATAAAATTTATGTATGTTTCTAATAAAATTATTTTTTAAAAATTTAATAATTCAAATATCTATAAAATAAAATTATAAATCAATATGTAATTATATATAAGAACATAAATGAAATCCATTAAATTAAATTTATTCAAATTATTAAAATTATTATTTTGAAATTGAATTTCAAAGTAAAAAACAAAAAATTTTTTTTAATTTAATTTAAAATATGTACAAATTGCCCGTCACTTTTAAAAATTATTTAGAATAAGTCGAAACAAAGTAATTATACTGGGAAGTGTATTTAGTAATAAAAATATAGTTCAATTTATAACATTTATTTCGCTAGTAAAATTATTTTTAATACATTATTTTAAAATAATAAATGAAATTAATTTTAAAGATTTTTAATTTTAATTTTTTTTCAATCAATAATAAATATGTAGATAATTTATTTTTTAAAAATTAAATAATTTAATATTTTTAGTATTTAGAAAGAAAATGTGTTTAGTTAAATAAATTATAAATTTATTATTTTTTACCTTTTGTATCAGGGTTAATTGAAATTAAATAATTAATTTTATTCTTTTGAAAACAATTTAATTAAATAAATATAAAAATTATTGAAAATTAATATTTCAAATAATTTTATTAAAATCATATGTTATTTATAATTATTGATATCTAATTATTTTATAATTAAATTCAATTTAGTTCAAAATTAATATTTAAATTATTTAAAAAATTTAAATAAATTTTTTTAGAAAAATTTTTAGGGATAAGCTTAAAAATTATTTTAATAATTATAAAAATAAATTAACTTTAAAAAATTAAAAATTTTTATTTTTTTATAATTTATAATAATAAATTTATTACATTAAAATTATTTAAATTTTATTAAAACATCTATAAAATTATTCCATTTGATAAAAAAATTAAATTAATAATGATTAAATTAGTAAAAATTAAATTATAAAATTTTAAAATTTAAAAATAAATTTAATGAATTCGACAATAATTATCATTTATCTGTTTAATAAAAACATAGTTTATTGAATTATTAATAATAAATAATTTTTGCTCCATGAATTTTTTTTAAATAGCTGCATTTTTGTACTAAGGTAGCATAATTATTTGGCTTTTTAATAAAGTCTAGAATAAAAGAATAAATGAAATAAAAACTTTATCAAATTGAATAATTAAATTTTATATTTATGTAAAAAATTTTAAATACTTATAAAAGACGAGAAGACCCCATCGAATTTTATATTATTAATTTATAATTTATAAATAAAAATTTCTACAAATTAAGAATATTATATTGGGGATATAAAAAAATTTAAATAAATTTTTTATTAATTTATTATAAATAAATTATATTTAAAAATTTAATTATAATAATTCAAATAAATTACCTTGGGAATAACAGCGTTATTTTTTATATAAGTTCATATTGGTAAAAAAGATTGCGACCTTGATGTTGAATTAAGATAACTTATTAATGAAGAAATTAATAAATTAAGTCTGTTCGACTTTTAAAATCTTACATGATTTGAGTTTCAATCGGTGTGAGCCAGATTGGATTCTATCTTTATAATTTTAAAAAATATTTGTACGAAAGGACTTTATTTTTTTAATAAATAATTTATTTAAAAATAAAATAATTATTTTGACAGATAAGTGTGATAAATTTAGAATTTATTAATAAAAATTTTTTTTAAGTAATAATTATATATATAAATATATATATATATAAATTTACATTTTTTTATTAGAAGATGAAATATAATTTTAATAGTTTTAATTAGAGAAGCTTTTATTACATTATTAGAACGTAAAGTTTTAGGATATATTCAAATTCGAAAGGGTCCAAATAAAGTTGGAAAAATAGGATTACTTCAACCATTTAGTGATGCAATTAAATTATTTAACAAAGAAATTTCATTAATTTTCAAATCTTATTTCTTATTTTATTTTATTAGTCCTTTATTAAGTATGTTTTTAATATTAATTTTATGAAATTTAATTCCTTATTTAAATATAATAATTTTAAGTAAAATAAATTAAATAATTATTTTATGTTTTATATGTTCAAGAGTTTATCCTTTAATAATTGGAGGTTGATCATCAAATAGAATTTATTCATTGTTAGGAGGATTGTGAAGAATTGCTCAAACTATTTCTTATAAAGTAAGAATAATTTCAATAATTTTATCAATTTTATTATTAAGGGAAATAATTCAATTAATTATTTTAATAAATTTACAAAAATATTCTTGATTTTTTTTTTTAATTTTCCATTAATATTAATTTTTTTTGTTAGATTATTAGCAAAAATAAATCGAACACCTTTTAATTTTTCTAAAGAAGAATCGGAATTAGTGTCAGGATTTAACATTGAATATATAAGAGAAAAGTTTGCATTAATTTTCATTTCAGAATACAGAATAATTATATTTATAATAATATTATTTATGTTTATATTTATATGAGGAAATTTATTTAAAATAAAATTTTATTTAATTTATTCAATAATTTTATTTTTAGTAATTTGAATTCGAGGAACATTTCCTCGATTTCGATATAATAATTAATTATATTTTACTTGAATAAGTAATTTACCTGTAAGATTAAATTATTTAATATTTATTTTATTAATTAAAATTTTAAATTATTAAAAAAATTAATTTCTTACATATGTATTCAAAACATATAGTTTTAACAACTAAATAATTATTTATTTAAATATAAATTAGAATTTTTAAAGATATAAAAATATATAAAAAAATATAAAAAATAAAAAATTGATGAAATTTGTCCAATAAAAATGTAGGGATTTTCAACTGGACGGGCTCCAATTCAAGTTAAAATTATAAATAATCCAACAAAATTTCAAAATAGAATTTGATTTAAAAAATAAAATTTAAATGATTTTATTTCATATTTAAAATTAAATGGTATAATTAATAAAATTAAAATTGATATTAGGAATGAAAGTAGATGCAATCCCAGGAAGATTAAATCAAATTAGAATAAATTTAAATCGTCCAGGATTATTTTACGGTCAATGTTCAGAAATTTGTAGAGTTAATCATAGATTTATACCAATTGTATTAGAATCAAATACATTTAAAAATTTTATAAATTGAATAATTAATAATTAATATTTCATTTGAAGTAAAAATTACTATTTGTGATTTAAAAAATTAATTCTTTAAATTATTAAACCAAAGAAATAATCCAATAAAGATTAATACGTTATTCATGCTTACCTGATTCAATTAAATAATTTAAAAATAACCTGAAACTCGCCTATTATATAGCAAATAATGAACCATTGAAAAAAATGATTTTTTTAATTGTTATTAATTTATAAAACATAATCTAACACAAAACTAAAGAAAATTAAGAACCAGATTTAACGAAATTATTTAAGACAATAAGATAAAATTACAAGAGAAGAAAGTACCTGAGCCAAAAAGTTAACGTTATTAAAATAATACTCGGTACAGAAGAAGTTTCGTAGAATACCTTCTACATAACAGCTATCTTAACTCTGTAACCTCCGTGGAAAGAACATGTTTTTTTTTTTTTTTAATACTAAGCCTTTCAATATTCTATGATTAAAATTTACTACATAAACGCTGTGTACAATAAAACATTTAAAATTTTAATTTACCATAGAAAATAATATAACAATATCATATAACATCAACACTGCTGTGCATTGAAAAAAGGTAAGTACAAGCTACTCAAGAATGCAAGTGGGCTTAACTTTTCCATTTCTTTTTTATCAATCGAAAATTGAATTAAATAAGAAATAGAAAAACAACAGATGTATCGTACATACACAAGCAGTACCACTGCACAGACCACAACGCGAGAACGTGGTCTCAGAAACCACACCTACAAAAAAAATCGCAACAAAGAAAAACCCCAGGCATGACGAAGAAAGCTATTGGTAAGCCACTAATCAGTTAATTAAATAGCTAAACAGTTTCATTCACCAACAAAATGTTTTCACAAAATAAATCCAACGCTTGTCACTAACCCTTGAATGATACACGCAACAGCTACTCAGTGATAGTACTTCACGGAAGCTACTATAGCACTAAGTTGAGATTAATTAAAGTGGGAGCCCCCCCCCCCAAAAAAAAAGCATTGGGAAGCACCAGAAAACTTCTCCCGAAGCGAAACACCCACACATCAAGAAAAAAACACAAACAAAATAATACTCCTTTGCTACTTATCACCAATTCAGGACCACCCATTGGCTGGGTTAACTAAGCAACCATGAATATATTTTGTTCTTTACCTGAGCTCATCCAGAAATGAATGAAAGCGAGAATCCAGATGACAAAGAGTAAACTTACTTTTTTCCTGATTGTTCAGCAATGCGGAGTGATGCTTTGACCTTAGCATATAACGGCCTGGCAGCAGAAAAAAAGCACTCCAATCTGATCTCTCGTAGTGACGCTTTTTGTCCTTCTTTTCGAGTCAAATTTTTGAGACTGCTTTTCTTAGCCCTTTACTTCAAGCTCTCTCAAGTTAGATGCTACTATTGGTTAACCACTACAGGCCTCTGTAGTCAAATTGCGCCCATCATCAAACTGACCTTTCGCGCATTCTCCAAACCGATTTTTCCTCCGACGCTCCCGTGCACACACATACACACACACACATAAGGCATTCCCCATATGTTTTTTTATTCATTTTTGTACATTTTTTTCAAAAAGTAAAATAAAATTTTTATAAGATACTGAGTAAGATAAAAAATAATTAAGCAACCATGAAAAATTGTAAATCTGAAATCATTGGCCCATACCCAACTTTAAAAGATAAGGACACTGCCCTAAGAGCTTTAAGAGGTGTTACTAGGTGTATATAAATCTATTTTGTTTAAAGGTGTTTCCGTTTTTTATTTTGGGATTCAGATATAATACAGACCAGTTTTTGATTTGCAGAAATCATTGGATACGCAGTGATAAAGTTTTTTCTTAATATTTGGTACTGTAGCTTAATTTTTTACAAGAATAATAAGCAAAACTTAATTGTCATGCCATTTAATTTTAAGGTGTAAGATCAAGCTATAGCCTTAAACGAAAATATACGTAATTAGTGTAGATCTGATACACTTGGAATCTTAAAGTGGACCTAAGATGCGACTTAGGATTTAAAAAAAACAAGATGACCACAATAACAAACAAAAAAATAATAACAAAAAAATTACAATGTAACTTTTGAAACATGTCATAAGAAGTGTATTATAAAAAAAATGTGTTGCATTTCATGTGATCTACCACAGAAGTAAGAACTTAAAAAATAATTTTAGTATACATGAATTTACAATAAAACAAGAGTTCGTGTATAAAAATGTAAGAGATTTAAGGTTATGGATGTTTCTTTACATGTTTAATAATCAGTTTGTCTAGAAAGTGTAAGGTTCTTGTTGTTGCCGTAAAGATCCAGTATTGCATTAAGTATACCGATATAATGTTAAGTTTATATAATACTGCTAATTGAAATTGAATATACGAGCATACATACAAAGACTATTTTTCATTAAACTATTTGTTATACCGTTAGTAATTTTGCATTTTTACAATTATTTTTAAGGTGACGTTTGTGCAAAGATTAAAATTATAACTTTGCATATTTGTAACAATTTTTCGATTTCGATAGTTAACTTCGGTCTCTTCCTCCCTTTGTGCAGTGGGTCTCCCAGCATAGTTATTCACTCATTGTTAATTTTAGGATCGGGAGAATTCTGCCAGTAAAAACGAAATATTAGAGAATTTTGAGAATGAGCATATCACCTTGCAAACTATGTTCACATATTTCTTCATAATAATATCAAAAGGCTTTTCTGGTCGTATTAAAAAATTTTGTATTAAAAAATTTTAATTGTATGCTACTAAGGCCTAATAATTGGTAAACATAAGGGTTCCAGTGATGTTAAATATTTTTTAATAAATTTTAAAAATAAATGTGGGGAACTTAGACGTATACAATGGTATGGTGCCATGTATAGTCTGCTCAAACTTGCATGTAGCACGACAATGCTACTTGATGTTTTGGTTCAATTGGTCTAAGCGAGTTGTCCAAAAAAATTGAAGAAGCTCAGGTGACATAAGGTACATAAGAAAAATAAAATATTTTAATTTTTATCACTTTTTAGCTAACTGTAATGTTCTTAGTGTAATGCAGAAATCCACAAAAAATTTCTTGCCATGCACTATGACGAGGAAATCTGAAACATGGATCTTAGTAGCGGTGACAGCGTTTTTCGTGATATACATGCTATTATTACATTAAGGTACATACCTATCATCTGTCCTACTAATACATAAAGTAGAAGCGCTAAAACCGTTGTAATCGCTAACCACGAAAACTACTGAACCAATTTTGTTGAAATTTTGCACACTGATTCATGATACTTCTTAAATGGTTTTAGTACAGTTTTTATCTTAAAAAATTTAAAAACAATAGTAATAAATGAGCTCAAAGTTTTGCAAAAATATGCCAGCTTTTTACTTTACTTCAGTAAAATCCGCTAGGTGGTGTCGACATAAAATCGAAGCTACCTGCAACATAATTAAATAAGTGTGGTTATAATAGGCTGGAGCGTCTCCATAGTGTTGTAGTCGAGCTTCGGCAACTCAACGAGCTGTATTGAGAATGCTGATAATAGTCTTGGAGCTGGGTATCCCGATTACAGACAACACTCATCTCTAAGGGGGAAGGGACCTGGGCGTCCGTTCACCCTGAATCTCGACAAGTGCGATCAAAAAAAAGAAAAATTAATTTCAACCGATGCCGTCTCTGCCACAATACCAGGAGACATATCTAGCCAGAGAACAATCTGCTCCAACTCATCAGAGTTGTGAGGGAGTTCCACCATCCCACCTGGTGCAGTTAGAGAATTTGTGGCTAAAAATGTAAGCAAGGGAAGAAAACAGCTCTGAGCTCTGAGGGGCATGGGCAGCCACAACGGCTACCTTCTTGGTCGTCGCGTCCCCAATGTGCTTACCCACATGTTCCCGTCTAACGATAAGCGGTTGGTTATCCGGGGAACGACCCGAGACGAGATATTCTTTGGTCAGCAGCGTACCTCCCTCTATCACAGTCTCCGTATATCGAGACTCCCAGGGTAAGAATCAAGCAACCGTAGCCAGCTCTTCGTCATCAGGAATAAGAATAGCCTGGAAGTTTCACCACTGGCGCTTTTTAGGGCCATTATAAGTATTTACGTTCCCTACTTAACCATCAATTTCATCGGTTTTTTTTTGGATCCACCTAAGTGTAAACTACCTTGCCAACAAATACATTTTTACTACCATTTCCGGAAGCGATTCGTTGACTAAAAGACTATATTAACTAAAGACATGCACTATTAAACCAAGTCAGCCATTCACTAGCAGACGTCACCTGCGGAGTTGTTCTTCGCAAGGCTGGAAAACCCGGTGACCGACGACCCTATATTACCCTCTTGACTCTAAGAATTCAACCAGGAATCGATCCTCTCCAAAGTCTGCGT
This sequence comes from Copidosoma floridanum, assembly GCF_036245765.1. NCBI lineage: Eukaryota > Metazoa > Arthropoda > Insecta > Hymenoptera > Encyrtidae > Copidosoma > Copidosoma floridanum. Next base: position 7,694,341 of record NW_028321903.1, on the reverse strand, counting down.
TTGGCAAACCTATAACAGCTGTGTAGGAAAAAAAACTTGAGCCAACGGGACAGCCTTCACTGGACAAGTATCACTAACCAATCTCCCCATCTAAGATCACCAAAACAACTGAATCTGCAAATAAAAAAGGTGCTTTAGACACCAACGTCTTCGACGTTATACCGGGAGACGTTGGAAAAGAGCACTACAACTAGCCCCAAAGCTTCGAACTTTGTAATTTTTCTCCCAATCAGTCTGTATCTTTAACAGCAAGCCAGAAAAGATTACCCTGAGGTATCTAGGTCACAATTGCTGTTAACTGCAGTCAAGAAAGAGTTATTTTAAAAAGCTCACTGGTCTTTTTAAGGGCCATCGGACGTCGAACTACCTAGCCATTAAATATATTAGAACTTTACAAAGTTGACAGAAAACAGCTTTTAGGGGTCACAAAAATTTTAAGCATGCCAAAAATCGCAAGAGGGTGAATTGGAAGAAAAACTTCAAGTGTATCTAATAAATACAATTTTACTAAGGCGTCAAGAAACTGACGCAGAAAATTTATCGAGATTGAAACAGCAGCGTAAAAATCGACAAATAAAGAATCCATAACGTGAGAGATCAGCTTTTCATTGTACCCTCACAGCAATTTTTGAAATCTTTAAAGATCCTACTTCAGATTTTTAAATGAGTAGAAAATGTATTTGTGTTTTTGTGGCAATAAAAAGGTAGGGTTTAAGGTCCAGGACTTTGTTGTTCTGGTAATGAAGTTGTGAGTTATGAGAAAAAAAATTTTTTTTTTAATATAAATTTTTTGGGGGTTTAAAATCTTAACAGCTTTAAAAAAAAGCCGTTTTCGTGAATTACACGGGAGAAACTGTAAATCAACGGCTTCTTATGGCCACCGATTATTTTGTGGCATAAAGAACGCACGGTACTTTTCAGCATAATAATTTTCTTGAATTTTTACACCTCATTATTTAACCAATTAAACTATATGGATTCCGGAACAACATGTTTTTAATAAGAAGATTTTTGTTCTTAGATGTTTCAGGAATATGTGTAAAATTTTTAACTGAAAATGTTTCACATTACATGTCAACACACTACGGTGTTTTATTTAGTAAGTCTTGGGTGAAGCTGAGACGGGGGGCTGCTAGTATGCAAATATGGTTTTAACATATTACATTTATACTTAGATCACCAAAAAATGGTATCACCTTCTCTGCAACTTATGTTACTTGTTATTATTACACCTAGGGTGGTTATGTAAAGAATGATTTACGTGAGTATTGTCACTTGAGGCATAGCCAAAAGTTATAAATGCGATATTAAAGAATTCTTTACTCTTGCCCGTAAGAAATAAATTATTTTACACCTCACCTGGAAGTCATACGTGAACCTGACTGCCCAGGCAGTGAGTCGTTATGAATTAATTCCTAGCTAGGTTATTGAACAAATATTTTTTTTATAATTCATGACATAGCAAGCAAAAGAATTTATTTGAAAATTGGACAAAATAATGGGAATATTTTTTGTTCACACCTTCTCATACATATTAGTAATTCCTCCATGACTGATTTAAGATGATTTTAAAAGTCCGTATGGAAAAAATTCTGTAGAAAAGTATTCGTCATTGTATTTTTATTTAAATAACCATCCATAACACAAGGTGGAAAAAATTCTTTTTTGAAATTATACTGTCCAAAAAATAAAATAAACTTCGTGAAAGGTAAGTCAGCTTTTCAAGCACTTATGAGTTTTTCTGCAAGGTGCAAGTCGTGCAAGGAAAGGGCTGGTGTCACTAGTCATTTTAACACTTAGATTTAGGGGAATGAGGGCCCGAGCTCACCATTACCAGCCATCAAACTAACTCTTTCTCCATGAAAATTGACAGAGCTTGGGGAACCAGGTGGATTCAGCACCTTGTTGTCACCCAGCCAAAAGGTAAGCTGCTTGTATAATTAGAATATTCTTAACTGTCTGAAAAAAAATCTTGAAGAAAAAAACTTTTGGTAAAAACTTTTTATACCTGACAGGCTCGGTCCCAATATCCGTTTAAGCTCTACAAAGACCACCTATGCTAGTGTACGCATCACTTTTCTTCTTACGTTAGCAGTAGTATTACCGTTAATAGATGTATCTTGAAAAAAAGGCTTTCTTGGACATATTCAGAAGCACATATCTGATATATGCTCAACAAGTAGTGTCGAAAAGAAAGTATCATGATAACTGGTAGCCCTAAAGTGTGCAAAAGAAGTACATCTATAATTAAAGTGGACAAAAGGGACCTGTTGAGCTTTAAAAAGCTCGTACAACTAGCCAAGAGAATGTACATATTTTTCTGGTGATACAAATTCTTGTAGTATAATGTATACTTGAAGAAAATACATATTTAGTACCTTCCAAAATTATATAGTCGCAGAATAAAGGTGGACGAGAACGACGAAAGGTTTTATCCATTTACAGTTTAAAAATTTGAGTTCTTGGTAACGTTAGAGTTTTAAATATAGATTAAATACGGTGTTGCTAACTGCTTACATTTACACTAAAGTTAGAAACTTTACTATTGTATAGTGCAATAATACGAAACAGAACTTATGTCAAGGCTTAATATGCGACACCTTTACTTTTTGACTCAACTTTGGAGCTACATGCACACTTCCCTACGAATTGTTCATAAAAGAATTTAGCTGCAATATTTGTGATACTTGGTCGAAAGAACTCAAAAATTATTGACTCTTATCCACAGATATGATATATATAAGCTCTTTTCTGGCATAGTAAGAGCCGATGGATGTAAAAATAAAAAGTGATACTGCATGCCCTACCAAAAATGTTAATGATAAAATCAGTCGTAAGTTACATTTTTGATTCTGTATTGATCCCATGTTGAATCTCTAATAATGCAACGTTAATGTTATTGCTTACAAAGCTATATGTTAACAAAATATATAGATGTGCAATACTAAGGCTACTTAGGGAGGGTGGTAGATGATAGTAAATTACGATACTAGTGCGTGAGGAAGGCGATTGATGCACACGTATGTCAATCACTTAACTTCTCGCATGTGTGGTGTATATAACTCTTCGACGCATCGTGATTGGGGAACGAGATTATAAGCCATCTAATGTGGCTCTAAAGATCTCGACGTACACACGCACTCGCACGAGTGCGCAGCACTTTTGCGCTGGTAATGCATAGTATTCTTCCAAATCAATCAATAGACTTAAAAAGTACTGAAGTAAAAAATGTAAAAACGGTAAAGTTTTTCTTTAGGTGCAACATACAATTTGAATAACACTTGTTGTATAATACTGTTGAGTACTCGTACTCTAACAGCATAAGATTAAGTAATATTAAGTAAATTTTAGCTAGTCCTGCTAAGTGGCACTGCGTATGCAAACGCCGTCTCCTCATTGTACTTGTCTTGCTTAGCGACAGTGCGTTCGTGCACGCCGTCTCTTCGTCGTCCTAATCGTGCTTAGTGGCAGTGCGTTGCGCACACCGTAACTTTGTTGTCCTGATCCTGCTAAGTGGTAGTGCGTTCACGCATGCCCTAACCTTGACTTTCTGATCCTTCGTAGTGGCAGTGCGTTTGCACACGCCATATCGTCGTCGACCATCTCCTTATTTTCCTGATTTTTTTGAGCAACTGGGCGTTTGAGAATGCTGCGTTATTATGACGATGTCATTAAGCTACATACCGGTAGCATGATTACTTTTATTTTTGTGACTTTTTTAGGAATTTTTTGGTTACATTTCAAATATTAATGATAAAATAAAAAAACTGTACATATTGTTATTTTGAGTGGGAGGATTTAATTTAAACAGTTATGTAAATAACAATCGATTTGTCTATAAGCAACAATCAGATTTGCTGTAAGTATGATAGTCTCGTCAGCCGTATCACTGACTGGTGATCCACTGTGAACATGGTTGGTTAATAAATGTCAGGAAAGGCCGGGCCAGTCAGTGATCACGTGATTTAGGATACCAAGTTTTTGACGGCAGGTGAGCGCACCCTGAGCAGTGAAGGACCCGGAAATCTATTCTGGGATCGACACAGATCGCTATGGCAGAGATGTGCTTCTCGAGCATTAAAGATCTGAGAGTGCTAGTGAGACGAAGCCTATCCTTGGGGAAGTTGAAATTTCCTTGGTGGAAAGCCGTATTCTTTGACCTCATGCGAGCAAAGTCTTCTCTCGTAGCTTTAGCACAGCAGTTATTAATACTATCGAGGACCTCAAAATTATCGCATATTTGATTCTGCTATTTCTTATTGCCAATTTAGGATAGTTAAAACAAACATTCATCATAAGGTAGGAATTTCTAAAGACATTATATAAAAATTCGAATGAACATGAGGTTTGAATGCATTTCTTTGTTGTATGAATGTGATACGGTTGTCACACATTTAGTAGTTATAAAATAATTTATGTACTATCTTCGTAGCTTTGAAGAATTATAGACAGAATTTAAAGAAAGTCACTCATTAAAACCAAAAAATAAAAAAAGTTTCGTTTACATGAATTTCTCAAATTAAATTTTTTTTCACAATTTTTTAGAACTATCCCAATTGAAACGGCTATTTCAAGGAAAGTTTTCTTTTGTTTCGATGGAGTTAGCACTAAGACATAAAGATCAAAAGTGACATCATTCTGTAGCTTAATTGGCAGTGATACTCACCAAAGAATCGGATTTACGAATGGATTGTAGTTTGAAACACATTTTATTTGAAAGAAGTGGTGGTTGTTGACATCTAAATGAAAAACTGGAAACTTTGATTTTCTTAAAAAAATTGAAAAGAGACAGCTGTCTTAGCACTTACGATAAAAAGGCATCTTTTATGTAAGCTGTACTGTTACGAAGACTCTCTGAAAGTTACCAGATATATATTCCCTGTATATCCTCTTGGCACGGAGTCACAAGCATAAAAACTTTTTGTGGATGGTCAGCTGTGAAGCGATTATCTTTGTATGTTTCAAGTTGTCAAATGAAGGAATTTATCTTTTGAACTTTTTTTACTGATTAAATAATCTTAATAATAAAATCAAGACTATTGAATTAATAACAATTATAAGTTTGACTTGTTTGACTCTAAAAATTAGCTCATACCCCTACCACATTATTTATTTTTATTCCATATGGTACAAACCTAATGTTTTTCAGGATGAAGATGTTCCAGATCAGTTGAGCATATATTTTAAAGTAAAATATGTGAAAGTTCTTTTGTTGTGTATGTGAAGTAAAATAAAAAAAAAATTATTGAATGTAAATCACGAGCGTTGTCATGTTCAAAAGATGTTGTTGATTTTGGTTAAAGAAGAAGTTTAGCTTGCAACCAACGACAATGACTAACAGTCACATTTAGTTTGGAACCTAGGACAATGAGCCGAATCGGACGTTTAGCCGAAAACTTGGACATTGAGACAAACAAACAAAAGCGTACCCAATATTGCCAACTAAAGCTGGAAAAACTTAAATCGTATAAAAAATATTTAATTTCAACCTACGCGCACGAACTGAAAATGACGCGGCTGCATATAAAAAGCTTGCCCAACAAAGTCAGCGTTTTTTTCACATCTGGGCTATCGAGTGCGATGTCTAGGTATGTGGACACACCGCAGATGGTGTCTAGGAGGTACTCTCCAGGAAGTGAAGCTTTTTTCACACCTGGGCCATCGAGTGCGATGTCCAGATACATACACCGACCGAAGGTGCCATCTGGGAGATGATCCCCAGGAAGTCAAGCTTTTTACACGTCTGGGCTATCAAGTGCTATGTCTAGGTACATATACCATCCAAAGGTGGCATCCAGGAGGTGCTCCCCAGGAAGTAAAGCATTTTTTACATCTGGGCTATAGAGTGCGATGTGGAAAAAGCTTCACTTCCTGGGGAGTACCTTCTATACACCGTCTGCGGTGTGTCCACATACCTAGACATCGCACTCGATAGCCCAATGTAAAAAAAGCTTCACTTCCTGGGAAGTGCCTCGTAGACGCTGTCTGCGATGTGTCCACATACTTAGACATCGCACTTGATAGCCCAGGTGTGAAAAAAGCTTCACTTCCTGGGGAGTACGTCCTAGATACTGTCAGCGGCTGATCCACATACGTAGACCAGTTCTCTGCTTTTTTCATTCGTAAAATTTGTATTTTTAAAGGACTAAGAATGGCAGATTGAATCTGTAATCCTCTACGTTAACGTGAAAAAAGAAGACTTTTTATTATTGAATGAATTTTTAAGACACGTGTAAATGGTATAAAGAATTATCAAGCTGCAATCAAATTACATCTTTAGTGCTTTCCAAATTTTTGCTGCCAAATATGTGCTACATTTCGCAAGTAATTTTTTCTCTTGTTTGGATTTTTATGCTATGAAATTATTATTTATTCAACTGGCTTTTTTTTACCTTCGAGATCATATTTTACCATGATTTACTACTGTTAAGTTATGGCTTCGAGAACCAAAAATTTAACTTTCTAGTTATAGTGTATTAAACGATACAGATTAAGGTTTAACTCCCATTTCATTAATTGTAAACAGCAAAGCAATGATAAATCATCTAGTTGTATGATAAATTATAGATTTACAGCACTCTGAGAGCGTATAGATGAGATGGATTGGTAAATCATCTATGAGCCCAGATACAGGGACCTATGAGAAATGGCCTATTACGAGCAGTTGTTGAGTGAAATCTTGAGGAACGACCAGTAAAAAGCGTACGAACACTTTCACAAGATCAAGGTTATAAAAAATTGTGTAAATATCTGTAAATTCATCGTCAAAAATGTTTGAGGCATCAATTTAATTAAACTATTTAGGGTGACATCGGGAAACAGTACGTAAGATAGCCAGAGAAACTGGCTGCCCGTACCACTTCTAAAAAGTGCAAGCTTTGCATAAACTGTGATCAGAAGGTGATAAACTAAGAAGATTAAACTATGCTCGATAGATGCAGGACAAATTAAGACGTAATCCCGACTTTGCAAGAAACATTTGCTTCACTGGTGAGTTGAAACTAACTTAGAAAGGCACACTAAATAGCCAGAGTTATCGCAGTTGGAGTAACGATAATCCACGCAAAATTTTTGAAATTGAAAGGCAAAGACAGTGGAAAGTAAATGTTTGGATTAAAATCATCAGTAATAGGCTCGTTGATCCTCATTTCTTTAATCAAAATCCACATGGGCGTGGTTCTGCCTTTTTTTTGGAAAATACTTTGCCAAGGCTTTTGCAAAACAATCCTGTTCCTCAACGGAGTATGTGGTGGCAACAAGATGGGGCACCCACGCACAATAGTAGCCATGCGTTCAGCTGTCTAAACGTAATGTTCCCAAAAAAAGGCTGGGTACAAACGGATTACATCGTTGGCCTTCAAGATCCCCAGACCTGACTCCATGTCATAACTGGCTCTGGGGTGATCTGAAGAAACGTTGCTACAGAGGGCCACCAACGGCTCTGGAAGATATGATAAGGCGAATTCGTTGAGAATACGCTGCTATTACACCTCAGGAAATAAGAAACGCACAATTCTCAATGGGGCGCCAAATGGAGTGTCTTATTGCTAAGGGAGGAGTTTATATTTATAACAGCAGTTACTTTATCATTATACTGTAACTTTATCATTATATTATCACTACAATAAGTATACGTGCAAGCGCACACCCACATGTACATGAACGTGCTGCACTACTTCCTTAACTCGTCCGTAATGTATGCCAATTATGGTTGTGCCTTGCATCACGAGACCCCGATAATCGCACTTAATGCTATACAGAGATCCCCCTTTTTTTCTTTCAATAGAGCGTTACATGCTCAGTATATAGATGAGCCCCTATACTGACACGCCTTAGACGTCGTTGTTGTTGTCGTTGACGGGCCATTAGAATCGTATTTAAACGAAATTATATCTCTCGATTGACACGATCAGCTTATTTACCTCACTTGTAAATATCAAATATATCGAAGCAACTGCGCCTCTTACCTTATACAGCTGATGGAGTTTTTGATTATTTGATAGGTAAATGCACAGAAAAAGAAGAAAATGTTGATCTTATAAGTCTACTACACCACCTGGGATAACTAGAGCACCCAAATAGTATACACCTGTATTCTACTAGTTTCATATACACTTTCGAATGTAGGTGCTTATTACTTTTATTGTCTTTTTTAACAAAAATTTGAAAAAGACCACGTAGTTAGATTCCAGAGAGGGGCTTAATCGATTATTTTGATACAGCTCTTTGCAATAACTGTTGCTTATAGTCTCGTGCGAGGAAAATCAGCCAACTTCTAGCCCATATTTAGTGTAGTTTTTAGATATCCACCACTAAAAAAAGTATTCACCAGCACAGTAAAGGCTCTCTTACATCTTCCAGGGCCCCACGCAGAAAGAAGTTGCGTGCTTTTCTAATATCACGCTAGAAGTCGCGACGTAGTGCATGGTATACAGAGCCTTAGACGTGCAGGATTACCTGTACGCCATGCTGACTTATTAAGGCGATTGCAAGCTCTGAAACATAGTCTTATTTCTGGGATAAACCAGTGAGAGGGGGAGTGGTGGTATAACTTCCTGTTATCTTGAGGGGTACTGACGTACAGCTCTACAAGTATAATCCTGTGGAAAGCACCTCATCTACTTGGCATACGGTTTTTCATAGAATATTGAGATGGGGTAAAAAAAGAGCAGAAAATCTCGAGAGAAAAATTTCGAAAATTGTGAATTTTGGACGTTACTCAACGAAGGACATGTGTGGCAGATAATCGATAAAGATGTAGTCATGGTCGTTGATGTACGGGGCATCTGAAGTAGTGGAGCGTATGATTTTGGCTTTGGAATCAGCCAATAGAGCATGGCGTCCGGTATAGCATGATTCATAACGATGAGATGCCTTTTAAAACTAAGAAAGAGGGAAAGAGAGAGAGAGAGAGAGTAAGAGAGAGTTGCCGGACAAAACTTGTTAAGCGAATCGTATCAAAAAATACCTTTCAGACTAATTTGATACAGCATCAAGAAAGGCATACAACCATATATAATAAGTTTCACTGAAGGTCTTATTAATTAATTCAAGTTGATTCTCATTGACTTTTTTAACACTTTGGCATACGAATCAATACTTCTTCTTTCTTCTTTTAAATAAATTTTTAAAAAATGTTTGATGTTATGTTGCTTTCCGGTCACTGTTTTACATTGATACTTAGTCAAAGGAAATAAGTGCATCTGTTTAACAATCGTATTATTGCTAGCCAGAAAGCAGAGGTGCCCTTTGTAGCCAAGAAATCCATACCAATATGTTAATTTAAATGCTCATTCCTTCTAAATACTTGTGACTTTGTTGTCTCGTATTTAGACATAATTTTATTATACGGCTCAGAGGAACTTGGTAGCAATTGGCTTATATCTTCGTGTTGATGACGGAACATCTAGGCTCTTAGCTTTAGCATGGCGAGCACTACTAGAGTTTTTGTTTTCTTCGAAAAGTGCATCCTTATCTGACCTAGTAGCTTTTTCACAGCTGTCATCAATGGTATCATTTCTCGTCACAGTACTAGTAGCCTGCATGTCATTCGCATCACTGGTTCTCATTTCTCTTGAATTATAAGCTGTCTTTCAAACTACACAACAATTTTTCCCAGGTCCAACGTATTCATAGTCTCTTTTACCTTCATTAGCAGCTTCCTTACCAAAAGCCCTGATTTCGTTACTGATTACACTGCTATTTGCTTTATTCTCATTCTTAGCAGTGGCTTTCTCGTCTGAGCTATTAATAAGAGGCAGATATAATAATTTAAAAAATTTTCAAACCTTTAATTTTTTTTTTATGAACTCATTTATTTGCGGGATATTTTTATTAAAGAAGATCCAATAAACTTGTGAAAAATAACTCTTCAAATCATAAAAAATTAGATGTATTATTAATTTCTTGTTTTACTACAAAAAATTCTTAACAATGCTGATATTATTTACCAATTGTTACAGAGTTAAAAGAAGTCAGCGATTTATGAGTACAGGAAAAAAAGAATCTTGAAGAATAACAAAAAACTATGCCTACCACTGGGTGTGAGCTTCCTTTTTATCCGTTGTACTAGCTTCCGTTTCACTGTTAGTGTCATTATGTTCTGTGTCATCGGCTGCATCTTTGTCTTTATTCCTTGTCTACACCTTCATCGTTTTCTACGCTGTTACTTCCTTCACCTTTATCAGCCTTAGCCATGTCCCGTCGATAAATACTAACGCCAGTAGTATCGTTACTATAACAGTTATTATTTTCCATGCGTATAAATATCAATTATTTTGCAATGGTTCCTACTAATACGCTCTGTACAGATAATTTTTTAGACGTGCTAGTATACTCGAAAGCCAAGTAGTAAACTGAGATTGCTTTGCTGTTGAAATACATGTCTGTTGAATAAATGTATAACATAACAATTTACATGATGCTCACATTATATATAGCAGTCGAAGAGTGATGCCCTCTTGACATTCAAAAGTGGTATCCTTATAAACATGCAGGACGCAACTTATAACAGATTCAGCGATTGGTTTACTACATGCAAGTGAGGCATGCACCTTTTGGACCTGAAGGTTGCTAACAAACCTTGTCCCTGATGAAAATGGCACTAAGTCGTTATATAAATCTCTTGCTTGCTGAGGCCTGCATCGAATGCACTTACCAAAAGAAGCTAGAGTAGCTGACATGTGGCTGAAAGATTGGTAATTAATTATCAATAAAACAGGAGCGACTCTCTTTTTATTCTTAATAGTTCAATTCAATTTCCTAAGTTAACTTATCTAAATCCTAATATTGAATTGGACGCTGATCAAAGTATATGTATTGTGCAGTTGTCTTACACATTTCAACGAAGGGGAAAAATACTACTTATGCATAAATCCATGCTACAGCCAGACTCCCTGGAAAAATGATATCAAGATTGCTATTCATCAGATCATCGTAGAGTTTGATAGGGACGGTGCAGAAAGTGAGAAAAACTTTTAATGAAACACTCGTAGGCTTGCATCCAAACGCTCTATAAGCACTTTTAACGTTTTTCAGATCATTCTCTAAAATCTGTCCTTTAGTGTACATGTTTGCAAATAGAAACATTCGCAAGTTAATGATTTTTTATGCATAGCCATGAGTTTGGCAATGTCCAGTTGGTACAAGTGGGTTCACCATCCGTAGTATGTTTATGAATAAATAATGTTAGTTTTTTTCAATTAACTAAACATTAAAAAAAATTACTTTTTTTACCTCAAACAGCACAATAAACACAGGTCATTGGACTAAAATTAACATTCAAAAATAAACAGCTGGTTGCTAAAGATGAACATTATACATAATTACGAACTGTCGAATAAGATTTTATAAATTGTACTTTCAATTTTAACTATTTCATATTTGCCACCTGACTACATCTGATGTAGATACACAAAAGTCTTCTGGTTATGCTGTAGAAGACAAAAAGAGAAAGCGTTGGGATACTTGTGAGCAGATAACCACGTCAGCCCATGTGAATAAAAACCTGTCAATGAAATACAGAAGGAGGTAATGAGATAAAGCACTGGTACATTAGTGACGTGTTTGCCTGCTGAGCTGTATGAAGCAAGAGTCTCTGACCTCTAAATCCAAGAGACACGCGTGAACGAGAGAGAGAGTGCTGGTTTGCAACTGGCAAACTTGCAAGCTAACATACTGGGTGTTTAAGCCTCAACTACGATTTAAACTTATAATAAATAAAATTTTAACAATTAAGAAAGTACTTTTAATAAAAGTTTTTGTCACTTAAACGCCATTGCCAAAGGAGCTGCTCTGTCACATGAGGAATCTTCAAAGTCGATATCGCAGATTTTCTCGGGTAAAGTGAGATACGCTCTTTTTTGACATTTGAAACTAGCGGGCATAATAAAACGCTTTAAAAGTTTATCGACCATGGCCCCCTTAAAAAGTAGATCTCACGAGATGAACAAATAACGTTTTGCTACAGTATGTATTGTGACGTGATAAATCCACGTCAAAATACAAGTGTGTGCCTAAGAGTAGCAGACAAGAGGAGAGGTGGTACACTGCGCACTAATCCTACTGTATCTATGGCGCAAATACCTACACCTTCCTACCTACTTTAACCAAGGACACTGGGATTCAGGGACCAAGGCTGTTGGTCAAGAGTGCAATCGCCAGTTAGCCCTAGCCAAGCAGCAATGCCTTGCACATCAGCCTGGACAACCAACTTTACGAAGGCAGCTCGCTGCCTAACGTCAATGCTACCAACAACGTCAACACAGGCCCTAGCCAGGATGCCCTAGTCGTGCCTATCAGAACCCTAGTCGTTTTGTATCTGATAGACCTGTAGGTACACGTCCAGCTCTTGCTGATGATGATGGTGGTAGTACGAAAGAAAAAGGGACCACTACTACCGATATTATTGATGTTATTGTACTTGTTATGGCTAAATCATCTACGATCTTCTAAGGTCAAATGCACTGCACCTTTGATTTGCTCCAGTATTATGAATTTTCTGTTGTAAAATGCGATACACCTTCAATTTCGTCAGATATCATAGATTCTTTGAAGTATATGGTAATACGCTTTAAATATTCTCAGGTATCACGGATTTTTTAAGGTGAAGTGCAAAATACCTTTGATTTTCTCAGATATCGCAAATTTTCTGAGGTAAAGTGCGATAGGCCTTGAATACGCTCGGGTATCACTGATACTTTGAGATAAAGCGCGACAAGACACTTGTATAACTACTATTGCAAATATCTTGAGGTCAAAAGTAATATGCCATTGATTTTTTCATCTATTGCAGATCTCTAGACTTAAATGTGATACTTCTTGAATTATTAGATTATGCCCATTTTCAGAGGTTAAATGTTATACGCTTTCAATTTACTCAGTTATCGTAGATATCCTGAGATAAAGTGCGATATATCTGAGGTATTCTTAGCTATCGCTGATTGCCTGGGATACAGTGTGATACGCTTTTGGTTTCGTTACGGAGATTACTGGAGGTATTGTTCGAGACGCTATTAATTATTTTACTAATCACTGATTCTTAAAGGTCAATTTGATACATCTTTAATTCCCTGAGGTAAGGTGCGATACGCTTTGACACCTTGAATACGCTCAGGTCTCGCGGATTTTTTGAGGTAAAATGGAATGAACCATTGATTTGCTTAGGTATTGCAGATTCCCTGAGGTAAAGTGAAATACGTCTTAGATACACACAGGTATCGTGAATTTTCTGAAGTGAAATGTGATGCACCGTAGATTTGCTTAGCTATTGCAAATTCCCTGAGGTTCAATGCGATACGCCTTGGATACGCACAGGTACCAAGGATTTTCTGAGGTGAAATGTGATATACCTCTGATTTGCTTAGGTATCGCAGATTCTTTGAGGTAAAATAGTATACACTAATGCTTTAACATCCATCGCAAATATTTTACTTTAAATTTATTAGTGTTTCAATTCTCAAAGTAAAAGAATTGGGTACTGAACCGCAAAAAAATAAAGAAAAATCACTTACAAGTGACTAGCCTATAAGTTTTACATAATTTTTATCACGTCATTTACAGTTAATGTGCAATTAAGAAGGCTATTGCATTTTACCCGAGAAGATTAGCATATATGCATTAACCTTAAAATTCAAGAGCATTCTAATGAACGCAGCTAAGTTGCAGACATGACTTGGAACGCTGAGTCACGATACAGAAAAGTTGTATGTAAATCATTTGGTGTTGCAATATAAATTTGTTATTACAGGCAAGGTCAAAACTCATGTGACAAAGGGACTACCTATATAAAAAAATGCGGAGAATTTAATTTGGCTATTTATACTTATCAATTAAGACCATTTTATTGAAATCTAACTTATATGTGGGAAATGGTTGATTTTACGTTTATTTTGATGACACCCTGAGATTTATTGTAGAATGTTACTGACTTGGAGGGCCTTTCGTTATGATTTGACTTTAAGAACATAATTTTAAAGGGGGTGGGGTAAACTTAAAGCGGTCACTCGTATATGTTGCACCGATGGATTCTCAAGGTCACATACTGAGTCTTACTATTGCTGTAGGTGTACATATAAGCTCACCAGACCATCATATAAATCGCTTGTAAAGGAAACCATGAGCTTATATAGTTAAAAATCTTTTTCCATATTATCGTTAAAATGGCCAGAGACAATGGGACGGCCATTAGTTTATATAATTAGTCTGTATCATCTTATGGCAAACAGGGGACAGAATTTTCTACAGATTCATCGCCTTTTATACGTATATTGTTGTTGTTGTAGGGTATACGTACTCACTTGCTAAGGAATTTCATGTGGTAGCGGTACTGTTCCCAGAATTTACTCAGCTGTGATATTATAACTCTTTAAAAGTTTAACATTTTGACGAAAAATGCTGTTACAAATGCATATAACTGATCTTGCGTAGTCTAATTACAGTATTTCGTATTTAACAATGGTTGTGGATGGTGGCGCAATTTTTTCCAAATTCTCCAATAATATAGGCTCTTTTTTCGTCTTTTCCGAAACAAAACTAAAAGCCCGTAACGGTAAGAAATCTCATGTGGATTTTCAAGGTGTTGGGTTATCGACTTAGAAAACGGAGGGTTAAAATAACTGTAATATATATCATATAAGTTCAAAGGCAAAGTTCGATTTTCATTAAGTGTGAAACAATCTCGATTTTTCAACAAATTTACAAGGGCCCGTGACACTCTATTGTTTGCTGAGATCCCGTAACGCTATCCGGTACCACTTAGTATCCTTGTTCAATGATGGATTATTAACTTGCGTAGTGGATTGTACAATTTTTTATAGTGAGTACATAATAAAAATGTATGGACAAAATCATATAAGTATTACCAGTGCAGTTACATCTGGACAAGATTCCAAATTTAAATTTTTGCTGAAATATTTGTCTCGATTTTAGCTATTGTTTTCTGAATTTTGTAACACAAAAAGTGAAAGTTATTCTTTAGAAATACTCTAATAAAAAAATCATCAAAAATTTCAACTGAAAAAAAGTGGAGCAATCTAGATTTTGATGCCAACATACAAATGATCTACACACATGACATATGAAAAAAGTCGTACAGAAGTTGATTTTGAGCTTTGGCCATCAAAATTTCACATGTCATACAAGCACGCTTAAACATTAGGCCATGATAGAATGGTTAATACTGAAATACAAATAGTCTACACATCGTACCCGTACTAAGACTTTCTTTCAATTTGTGTTATAAAATTGACTTTATAGTTTTTCTAAAAAAATGTTTGTGTTGATGTATTCAATTTTAATTAACGGTATTTACCTAATATTCTCTTAGTGTATTGTCGAGTATATTGTTTGATATTAAGTGCTGATGTAGATGCACTTCTAAGGCACCAGCTCAGGTAGGTTTGAGCATGTTTAACACTCATTAATAAAATAATAATTGTATGGTAATAATAAAATAGGAAAGAGTCTTGATGTGTATAAAAAATATTGACACTGAGTTATTTAACAAGATAATAATGTAGTAAATAATATCTAAACTCATATGAAACAATAAGATTGACTGAACTTAAGATGAACACAAGGTCTACTGTCCCTTATCACTATTAGGTTTGTAAGCACTGAGTATGTTTATGTGCACTTGAGCAGATATGCTATTGAAAGTGTTTGTGTGCACTTAATTGCTTGTGTATATATATATATATATATATATATATATATGGGGCATTCCATTCGAACTTAGACAAAAAAAAATTTTTTTTCTCCAAACTTTGGCTATAGATAGCACTCAGTGAGCTAACAATACTTCGGTTTTTTCAGATTTTTTGACACACATAGAGGCTGTCAGAAACGGTCAGAAAATTATAATTGTCGTTGGTACCGGTAACTTGTTAATTTTGCTGTAAAATAAATGTAAAAAATAAAAAATTCTTAAAATAGCTATTCAATAGGATTTTTTCCGTAGAACACGATGAAAATATTTATAAGATTTTTTAGGTTATGTTTTACCATTATTTCAGCATTTTTAACTTTTAAATCGGAATTACGTAATGATCGACACGTTTTTTTGAATTTTATTTTTTTTTTTTTTTTACCTTTTTTTTACCCTACTTCCAACAATAGTTGTCCCGTTATGGAAGTTGTACGGGAATAGGCCCAAAAACGGGCCCAAAGTTAAATATCCACAATTTTTTTTTTTTCAGCACTAAATAGTCGTAAGTTGTGATATAAAAATCAATTACATGGTTTTTTGGGTCACTGAATACGAATCTGGGGTCAAAATGCCGAAAAAGAAAATGGCGGATTTAATATGATGGAGAATTTTTTTTTGATTAACAAAATTTTAATTAAAAAAAATACTATCATATTCTACATAAAATTTTAAGTCAAACCAAATAATACAACCTTACTGCAGGGATGCTACTACACTCAGAAAAGGTATACTATACGTACACCTATATGTACTGATTCACTTATATGTACAACTACAAATTACAGTCAGACTTGTGAACTGGGGTTCGATCAAGGTAAAAAATTTGACATCATGATACGACAACCGAACACACTTTCTAAGGCAAGGAGCGTAGGAGGAGACTGTCGGGTAAGACACCTATATAATTGTAAGTTAATTCGTCTTTCGGTATTTTGACGTCAAATCGCTACTTCGATCGAACCCCTGGACCATCCAAATTCAAAAATTTGATAAAACACAATTAGCTCAATAAATTCATATTGATAAACATTGCAAATCTGCTTTTATTACAAATTTGGGTCTCTTACTTTTTTTTAAAAGAAAAAAAAAAAGCAATGATTAGAACGATTTAAATAAAATTATAGGTGCAAATAAAAAATATTATCTTCAATTACTTGATTTATTCACATTCAAATTTGTGCACCACTTTGCGCATTCTAATTGAATGGTGACAACTGAGTAATTAACTCTGGACTCTTGACTACGCTTCTCTTAGACCGAATGTTTGATCGACTGCTCCGATATACGAGACCGAGTTCGAAATTTGACAGTGACATTACCTATGACGTATACGAAAAAAGTGAGGAGAATATAACAAACACCCCCTCCCCTTCCCCCGCAACCGTACAATGACGGTCAAAGTTCGTACTTGCTCGCGTATATTAAAACATTTGATTAGACCACTGTATTAATATAGTGTCGTCTGCTTTGTACACCCAAAGAATAATGCATTACGTCTTCGGTCCGTTAATAGATTTTTATAGTTGTTTCCAAAAAATCACGATATATTTACCATTTAAGACTTTCAGAGTTATAATCAGGGATGGGTAGATGTAAGAAACAAAGAGTTTTCGACGGTATGTGTAAATGTCGAAAACGTAGAAAATTGTATGAAACTGTGTATAAAACTACTCAAAAATGGTTTTCGACAATTTTATACACCGTTTTCTACATGCATAAAACTACCTTTTCGACACTGCAGTTTTGTACGTACCCATCCCTGGTTATAATCAAAAGGAATACTGTACTTTTCGCCCCTCACGAAGTAACTGACAGCAGTCAAAAGCAGTGGTGAATAGAGATCTTGTGCGAAGTTGAAAATTATACTTATGACGCGTCAGAAATTGATATAAATTACCGTAAGAATTATTTAATTTTCTACATACGTGTACTTATTACTAGAACAAAATTAAACGTGAGATATTATTAATTTGTTGATGTTTCTCATATTCCACTTCCTTCATTATGGCCAATTTTGCGAAACTGTAAAACTTTCGGTAATTTAAATCAATTAATGCTCACCGTTCGTCAGCCAATATTTATACTATTAGTATTGTCTACTAAACGCCACTGTTGTCAATTCAACTTTGGTATTACGACTCCCGAGTTTATGCAGTCTTGTGGTAAGGAAAAAGAGCTTGCAGAAAACGCGTTTATTATTATATTAACGACATAAATGACATGTAGAAAATTTAGAAATCGTGTTGGAAACCCACCACCATTAAACAGTTCATGGTATACGAAAAATTTTTGTACAATACTGATATAACTATGTGCGAGGCAAAATTAGGAAATTCCATTAAGCTCAAGAAATGTCATAAACTTATTTTTTTTTTTTCTCAGAAAGAGCAATTTTAATAAATAATGCGGCAAGATACATTATGACTCAAAATTTCATGTAGAATATGATGGTATTTTTTGAAATTGAAATTTTGTTAATCAAAAAAAAATTCTCCGCCATATTAAATCCGCCATTTTGTTTTTCGGCATTTTGACCCTAGATTGGTATTCAGCGACCCAAAAAACCGTATAATTGGTTTTTATATCACAACTTACGACTTTTTAGTGCTGAAAAAAAAAAGTTGTGGATATTTAACTTTGGGCCCGTTTTTGGGCCTGTTTCCGTACAACTTTTATACCGGGACAACTATTGTTGCAAGTAGGGTAAAAAAAAGGTAAAAAATAAAATAAAATAAAATTAAAAAAAAACGTGTCGATCATAACGTTATTCCGATTTAAAAGTTAAAAATGCTGAAATAATGGTAAAACGTAACCTAAAAAATCTTATAAATATTTTCATCGTGCTCTACGAAAAAAATACTATTAAATAGCTATTTTTAAAATTTTTTATTTTTTACATTTATTTTACAGCAAAATTAACAAAATACCGGTACCAGCGATAATTCCAATTTTCTGACCGTCACTGACGGCCTCTGTGTGTGTCAAAAAATCTGAAAAAATTAAAGTATTGTCAGCTCACCGAGTGATATCTATAGCCAAAGTTTGAAAAAAAAAAATTTTTTTTTGTCTTAGTTCACATGGAATGCCCCATATACATTTGTGTGTGTTTGTGTGTGTGTGTTGTATCTGTAGAGAGTGCATCTGTGTTAGAAAGTTAGAATTAGGCACTGCTATGATAAGACTTTATTGAAGTTCAAGTTTACTGAAGTTAAACTGCAAGCACAATGTAACACTAGATTACACTACTGTTGCAACAAAGCACAGATGAAAGACAACTTTTTGCAGTGAACCTTATCTCCTTAGTTGTGTTCACCTTATAAGACGTGTGTACTATGTGTAGCTCTTGTATGAAACTTACTGCAAGGTGATGTCAACTTTAACAGTATATTAATGATACTAAACTGATATAGACAACTAAGAATTTAGTCTTCTGAGTTTAAATACAGAAAATAGTGCACGATAATCAACTATCTTGATTGAAAACTAAAATGAGTGTTAGTGGTAACTATTAGAGGATTAGCTACAACAAGGTTTGAACATGAACGGCTGAGAGCTAGATACAAACTGCAAAAGTAGACCAGTCACATTGGCCAGCATGGCAGGAAAAGGCGTGCAAAGGAAAAATATTGAGGGTTAGTCACGGTTGTAAATTGTGAGCCGTTCAGTGTTGCCATTACATCTACTGTAAAAAAGTGCTCGTGATTCAAACAAATACTGCTGCTTCCAAATTCTGAATATTCCCACCTGCTGTCAAGAATATGTTGACTTAAATCATACACTGGAAGAATCACGAGCTTATGAATTTGACGTTGTATCGTTGATGTTGCTGTCTTGAGTGTAACTATCTGTGTAAGACCATCTCTTCCTGGATTAGTTTTTACCACTCTGGCTGTAGGCCACTGACCAGGTGGTAGAGTTTCACTAGAGAGAAGCACCAATGAACTTGCTGAATATTTTGTGCTGGATGATGCCATTTTAATATTGACTGCAGACGTTGAATATAATAAGATGACCACTGTTTCCAGAATTTCCAAGTTTCAGCTTGGATTAGCTGCCACATGGAGAGCTTGCTCACAGAAAAATCGAGCAAATGTGGCTCTGGTGGAAAAGCAGTAAGTGCTGACCCTATTAAAAAATGTCCTGGAGTAAGAATATCCCAATCTTCTGGATCGTTAGTGAGTGTTTCTAGTGATCGTGAGTTGAAAATTGCTTTAATCTGAGTAAGTAGAGTTGTGAGCTCTTTAAATGTATAGAGAGTCTCACCCATGGTACGTCGCAAATAAAATTTTGTTAATTACACTGCTGACTCCCTCTTACCTTTCATGTGAGGAGCCGCTGGAGAATTAAAGAACAAAGTAGTACCATTCTGTGCAAATATAGCTGAAAGATTTAAGTTGTGACGTTGGGCTTGTAAGGATAACTGTTGAGAAGCCTTGTCCACGCGAATAAAATTGGTCCCACAATCTGAATATAACTTAAAAGAAAGTCTACGTCGAGAAATCAAGCGTCTATAAGCTGCCAAAAATACGTCTGTTGAGTAATCTGTTACTATCTCAAGATGAGTTGCTAAAGTTAAAAAGCAAACGAAGACACAAAGGACCAGCATAATCCACACCAATATAGAAAAACGGTCTAGAGGGTGTTACTTTGGCCTCTGGCAACTGACCCATTATTTGTTGTGTCCTCTGTACTCAATATCTAGCATGCCTTGACGAGTTTTGCTGAGTGTAAGTTTAGTTTCTCCATAAAGAGTTTGATAGTGAGCATAACTTATGACGAGAGTAGTGAAATGTCCACTCTTAAAATGCCTTTATGTTTAATACAAGCCGTTAAACGGTAAAAAACATGACCTTTTGGTAGTAAGTTACTCTTAAGTTGATATATTTCTTCTTTGAAAAATTGCTGTTGAGTGGTTTGGACCCAAAAGAACTTGGCTTGTGAAATAAAGTCTGGTGAGTTTAACTAACGTTGGCAATAGCAGTTGGTAGCAAAGTTCGATGAGTATGACTATTTCTGAATGCTGAGTATGACTGAACCGATTTCGATTTCTTGACTAATGAATATCTGAAAAGATAAACACTTCTATTGATTTTAACTTGATGAGTTTGACTACTTCATAACTGCACTGACTTCCTATTAAGCTTGATTTTGATCTGGCTGAGAAGCTAAACGAACTATAGGTTGCAACATCTTCGCACAATAAATCATCGAATTGTGAGCCTTATCACAACATCTCTTAGTGTTCAAACATTTTGAACAAATCCATACCTCTGATTCACTGTTAGTGAATCAAAACCCGGACAAGCAACAACAGAATGAAATTGTCCACAGTAAGTGCATGGGTAAGCCGTTGTTGATTTTTTAGGTTGTGGCTGTTGCTGAGCTTGACCCAGTTGACCTTGTAGAGTTTGATTTGGAGTGAGCCTACCAGATGCAGTGTGAGCCTTTAGAAATTACTGAGAAGAAGGAGGTGTGTTTATGTTGTCTTCTTCAAAATAGTAGTCTTGTGGGTTTGCAGTGATGTCTCCTTGGTGGTATCCATCTGGTCCTTGGTCATTATCTCAATCCTTGGAATGGTCCCCGTCGTCGTTTCCGGCTGCTCATCTTTCCTTCTAATGAGTTCTGGGTCCTTGGTAGCTTCCTCGTACTCTGGCCTGCCTAAATGATATCTCTGTCTTGAGCTTGTCCATCTTCTTTCTTAATTCCTCACAGTTCCTGCATGTTTTGAAAGTGCATCTGAAGGTGTCGCAATTTTGGCAACCATCACAGGGTGACGCTATTTTTTTTTAACAGTGACGTACCAAATGTCCCCTTTCTTTGGAGGCCAAATACTGGATAAGGGAACGCTTGGCAACTCAGTGTTCTACTCTTCTACAAACGAAGCAGACCATGATAAATGGTCCATTGGATCTGTTTGTAGCAGGTGATGTAGATGTTACTGTTAGCTGGGCTCACTGTTTTTCTCTACGCTTGTTCAGTAGTCTAGTCTGGTCTGGTTGTCTTTGAAATAAGTCCAGGGGTCTGTCGTTAAGTTTTCACGTAGACTCGGGTCCTTATGGTAGCAAGTTGAGCGTGGATTAGGTACTAACGTGGTCGGGAGTGGGTCCAGGTCTGAGCTGACCTGTGCATTATGCTGGAAATCGTTTATTTTAACGTTGATTACTCAAGAAGCTGGAGTCCGACTCTTGAGTCATTCCGGCAACCCAGTTACTTCTGAGATCCTCGTCTATGGTATGAGGTTTAGGTGAGCTGCCTCCTGGACGTGCACAGTTTTCACACCGTGAGAAGGACGATACCGTCCAATTCCTTTGACTGTTCCGAGGCCGTCCATAGTTCTCTATGCTCTCTAGATGGCAAATCACTTTGTCCACCATAGCTTGTCTATACTCCAGTAAAAGGTTTTGGTAAGCCCTATCGACAAAAGTCCGTTCCAACAAGGAGATTTTTAACTTGGAGGCAAAGTACCGGATGTTGATTAGAAATACAGAGATCCTCTCTGTCTTTTTTTGTGTCTGGGCATATATATCTTGAAGCAGTTCCTCTTTCTGGTATTTCCTCCCAAACTACCTCTTAAAAGACTAACAGAATACCTTCCAGCTCATATTGTCCCGTTTATTGGTCCTGAACCAGCGCGCTGTTCGCTTGAGCAGGATGCACGTGAAAGCTCCCGAGAGGGTATAGTTATTTATTCCCACGCTGGCCTGGCAGTCCTCTATACAGTCCATAAAGTCCTTATAGTTCTCTGCGAGTTCTTCACCCATACACCACGTTCCCCAATTCTGCAGAGCTTTAACGGCCTTGGCTTGAGTGGCGTCCTCTCTAGAATTGCCCCGCACCCTTTAGTCTTCACAGTTATCAGCATGTCGTGGTCCTTGTTTGTTGCTGCAATGGTCTACGGAATTTTTCAGAAAGACGCTGACATATCTTGGATTCTGGTTTCAAGATTTTCGTTAGGGGGACCGACTCCAGCGTCCCCCATTCTGGGTGGGCTAAAAGGGTTTGGGGTTCTAATTATTGCAAGAAATTTACTGGTGGTAACTTCACCCAGCTTAAACCGTCACATTCCTGGAAGTAGTAGTCGTCCCTTGGGTTACATTGACCTGGGGATAGGTCATCTCACCTAACCCACATCCCTTCGTCCTATAAGTACTTCCATGTCATTTAAAACTTGGCCGGTGACCTAAGGTTATGTCCTGGTGGAGAGCCCTGGTAAAACTTACTCCAGTTTGTAGCAGTCCGGAAGTCATCTTGGTCTAATTCCTCTCCAGATAGGTCCCTGGATTTTTAGAACGAAGTTCTTTACGATGCGTACTGAGCGGGGCTGGAATTTTAAAAGCGACAGATTTGTTTGAAATGGAAGTCATTAACCGGAAGTCTCTTTCTCCTAATTCACTGCATTTTCCCCCTTACCCCGTCGCTTTCACCATTAGTCCCCTACACACTTGCCCTCACCCTATGTCTTTCAACTGTGCTGAGCTAGTTTCCTGCATACCTCAGCCCACCATTCCTCTTCACACTTCCAAGCAGGTAATTTTCAAACGAATTTTAATTTAAAAAAAAAACACTTCCCAATAAAAAGATTTGAACTCTTGACCTCCTGCATACGAGTCGAGTACCTTACCCATTTTGCTACGAACGCTGCTGACTACACAGTTTCGGTTTCTTGTACTTATTGTGTAGCTCGTGACTTATTTTTCATTTTCATATGCATTCACTGATAATACATTTAATTGATTAAATTATTTATTCAATCATTTATTATAACGAAGTTCTTTGTGTCACGTGCTTGGGAGGCTAGAATTAATAGAAAAACGACAGATTTCCATGAAACGGAAGTCTCTTCCTCCAAAAAAAAAAATTTTTTTTTCTAAATAATAAATTGAAAGAAAACAAAAAATTTAATCAGCATAAATATGGTTATGTAGATTAAATTAAATAAGGCATGTTATTATGCATTAAATATTAGTATTTTATGTATTTGATGCATAAAATACCAACCGATTTTTTTAAACCTGATGTTTTTTAAGCATTAAAATTATTCTAGTAATTACTGCTATACAAAAATTATTTGACAAATAAGTAAGTTTTTTAAATAAACATATACTATAGAGTTGCAGAACGTATCAATAGTTTTTAAGGGCGCTTGTTTTAAATTTGACAAACAAATTATGTTACAATGTCACATAATTATATAAATATAGTTATTTGTTAAATTATTAATGAATAACTTATGTAAGACCATTATATGTAGATATTTCGAGTTATATATCACTTTAAGAAATCTTAAGGGCGCTTATTTTAAATTTGATAAGCGAATAATGGCAAAATGTCATGAAATTATTATATAAAAATAAAACAAAAATTGCAATAATTGTCTATACAATTGCAAAAACAAAAGTAAGAAAAAAACTAAGGAAGAAAAATTAATGAAATGAAATATAAAAAAAAAGTCATGAAATCAATAAAGACATAAAAAAATACAATGGAATGAAAAAAAAAATAAAGTAAAAAAGGGAATGAAAGAAGAAGATTAAATAAAAAATTTAAAAAGAAATGAAATAAGGAAAATACAAAAAAATGGACAAAAAAAAAACGAAATGAAATTTGAAATAACAATGAAATGAAATATGAAAAAAAAAATAAAACAAGAAATGTAAACAAAAATAAAACAAAAAGTAAAAAATAAAAAAGGAAATTAAAAAAACAAACCAGGGGGTATGAATGGATCATGGGACCTACGGTAGAAAGAAAGTTCTTTAAATATGAGATGAGTATAAAGACACACAATTTCTCAGGTAACAATGGGGTCATGAGACCCATAGGAAGAACGGAGCTCTATAAAAATTAGTACTGCGTTCGTGTAGTTCACTCAAACAAAAACTTAAAAACGAAATTTAAAAAAAAAAGGAAGTTTAGTTAAGTACTCACAATAGTTGAACTTTGTGTGTACGTCATGCATAAATACAGTACTCACGAAGTTCAAGTATCGTGAGTACTGACCCCCTTGTTACCTGAGAAATTGTGTATCTTTATACTCATATCATGTTTAAAGAACTTTCTTCCTACCGTGGGTCCCATGACCCATTTATACCCCCTGGTTTGCTTTTTTAATTTTCTTTATTAATCCACGGGTTTGGGTCGTTGATTCTCTAGTCCCGTGTCCATCTGTCGGCGTGGCATGGTAAACAGTCTGTTTGGGTCACCTTTACAGGCTTGCAAACTCTTTCATCTCGCAAGTGCATCTGGATCCCTTTTCAGTGAAGCCAGGGGACCTTGTACAAACGCCGCACTTCCAGCATACACCAATGTCTACGCTCTAAATAGGGAGCCTACTATTCTGGGGATTCCAGTATTCCGCATCACTGGATTTAGACACTGTAGAAAATATGATTCCCCTTCAAAATGAGAGCTGATAGCCTTTTCTCTTCGAGAGGAAGTCATTACTGACTCAGTTATGGTGCACGAAGTCTTGGTTGAGGTAGCAGTAGCCCAAGAGGTAGCAGCCAGTATAAGAAGATGTTCTCTTGCCATGCCACGGGACACAGTGTAAAATATTAGACAAAATTCGAGCTGCCGCTCAATTTTTAACTTATTATAACAACCACACATAAAAAATACTTGGAAGAATGTGTGCTATAACATGACACTGCTTTTTTTTTCATTTTTTCTCAATCTACAACCCCTAAATCTACCTCTACAAAACCACAAGCAGCCCAACAAACTGACCCGATAAAAAGGAATTTTACATTCTTAATTTTTCTCTAAACCCCCAATTCCACACCACAAGTGGGCTAACCCACCCATTCCTTATACATCGTAAGCTAACCTATCCATCACAAACTTTTAAAAACCACCTCTACCAAACTACAAGTATCCCAACCAATCTGACCGTGGTAACAGAGTGTTAGAGTATATATTTTTCTTAAAATAATTATGTTTCATGCAATAAGCAAGCTAACCCACTTATACTGAGTCCATTAAGCCTATTGTAACCACCTCTAATTCTTAAAAACCTTCCCTACCAAACCACAAGCAACCTCAACTATTTGAACCCGAAAACGGAGTGCTTAAATGCTTACGTTTGTAATCTGTTCATCATTTTACTATAGGAAATATGAGCTTTTCGAAAAATCTTGTTTTTGGCTTCCTGAGCTTTCTCTGAATAATATCTCATAGATTTTGAAAATATTTTTATTATATCACAACCACTAATGAGTACCTTATGTATGGATGGTGGCATTTTATACCAACCGTACATTGAAACACGTTTTCTAGCAGTTTTTAAACAGTCATTCTAAAATAAGTTCAAACGAACCATGCTTTTAGAAAATATAACTGGCTACACTACATATAATCATTTTTAATTTCCTCATTGATATTTAAAATTTCAGAAACATCTTCATACTTAGAAAAAAAGGCATGGGTTACATTGCCAGTATTTGTTGTACCGGAACCTTGTTTCACGATATTGACAGTTATTCTAACTTTCTGTCTTGAAGCTTGCTGAATTTGTCTTTTTCTATTTAATTTCAAGTACTTATTTGAATCTGATGCTGCCCATTCCTCAAAACCAGAATTATAGGCAATATCCAACACATACTCCATGAATCTTATCTAGCTATGTAATATTGGAAATCCGGATTTGTAATACTCTGTATACCAAAGAAGATCTAAAATACAATTAATTTCGTTTAGCTATTTGGGTCCAACTTTATGAATATTACAACAATTAGACGATTTTTAATCTGTTAAAACGTTTCCTTCTTTATCATCTATCATAATACGCCCAAAATCGAACGTAGTTTTAAATTTTACATCCATAAATTTTAAAACATAATGTTTTCCTTCAGTCAATGATTTAAAATTTGTTGTATAACAATTTCTCGTAATAATATCGCTCTCTTTAACAAATTCAAAGCTTATTAGACGGCAGTACACTGTGGAAGAAGGTTTTTCATTCAGCCACACAATTTCATCGTCAACAGTCATTACTTTAATAAGAACTAGATTCGCAATCAACACAGATACATCAGTAAAGTCTTTTTGATGATAATTGCTATTGTTTTAATCATCACTTAAAGTGTTATCTAAAAAATTGTTTGTAAAAGGCTACTTTGCTTTTTGTTGCCCTGAGCTTCCATCTATTACGTACTTACCTGAAAAAATTAATTTTTTGTTGCATTTTTTTAATTCTGTGGAGTCTAACATCATCAAAATCAGTTGTAAAGTTCGATTGAGCAGAGATATAACATCGATTGCTGCTCTAGTATCAGATATGTTAATATTTACTGGGTAACATGCATTTTAAGATTTAGTAATCACTCCATATCGTAGATATAATTTGATATGAAATATTGACTGATTATCAGATCTTAGTTATTTGTGTTTGCCAAAAGACAAATTTTAGTCAGAAAACATAGCTAATGATTTATAAATTAATTGAGGGTCAAAAACACCTTCATTTTTAGAGGCACTCAGCCTGGTGCTTTCTCGTAGTTTGATTTTTAATGTCAGAGTAAGTTCTTGTTTTGTATACATTTTAGCAATCTCAACAGATCTTCTATAATCTGTTTTTGAAGATGCTTCTAAGGAAAATATCCGTGGTCCTCCTACTGCAATTATAATATAATCTGATTCAAACGATTTGAGTTGTTAAATGATGTCAATTGATTAGAAGAACAATTACTTTCTGAAGTGATAGAAAGTCCTTACTGTAAAAAATTGTCGTACTTGGTCTTAAAGATATTTCTTCTACGAGAAGCATTACTCCAATTTTTCTTAAACTAAGCGATAAATGTCTTACTCAATTTTTTTTTTATTTCGTTTTCATTAGATTGGGAAAATAAATATTTGTGTTTCAGACTTGTTACAACCGAATCAATAAGAGATTCACTAATTTTCTTGTTTAAAATTATTTCACATAATTCCGAATATTTTAAGTACAAAGATACTTTAACCAAATAGTCAATACCTTGCAATGTTTTAAATTTTTATGACTGTAAGTATAATGAAAATATCAATATGTAAGAACCTACATAAAAATTTAAAATAATTATTTATATTAGAGAGTCAAAAAATCATTTTTATTATTTTTGTATACGTTCAAACAAAGATTCTTAGAGTACTTAAAACGGTTTATATAAAAACAGACAGTCTGACTTATTTTAAAAAAGAAAAAAGAAATTAGTTTTATACCACATCTAAATACTTTTAAAGCCAGAAAAACATTTTAGTAAAAAAATATCTTTATACAAATCTGATTCTGAGGTCAGGTAATTGAGGTTGCTTGTAATATGGTAGGGGTGGGTTTGAAGAGTTGTGATGGGTAGGTTAGCTTATTGTGTATGAAAATGGGTGAATTAGCCCGCTTGTGGTGTGGAATTTGGTTTTCAAAGAAAAAATAAGAATATAAACTTTTTTCTCCCTGGGTCAGTTTGGTTGGGCTACTTGTTGTTTGGCAGGGGTGGTTTTAGGAGTTGTAGATTTATAAAAAATAAGAATGTATCAAAGGCATGTTACTGCAGACAATCATCCGAGTATTTTCCACCTGTGGATTTTTAATCCGTAAAAAATTGAGTCGTGGCTTGAGTTTCATTAAATATTTTACACTGTGAGGCAGGTCAGCAGCTGTCCTATACCTGACACCAGTCCTTAGACTGCCATTTGACGTCCAATACAGTCTCATATCCGTAACCTTCACTGTAGTACAGAGACTTAGTGAACCAGCTAATTAAACACGATTTAATGGCACCCATATGTTCCATACAGTTTGCACTAGTCTGGGAAATGAAACAGCATTCAAAATTACACTATACGCACTACAGGATGAAAAATTCTCGTCAGTCACTTGCAAGCTACTTGGTTGACCGTGACTCTAGCGCGTTATTGGCCAGGCTCACAGTCCTCGGTGTGTAACTGTCGGTACTAGTGTACTCCCGTGCTAAGAACAAAAAAATTTAGGGAATATAATAAACTGTAACAAGAAAATATTCCACGCGGACTCATTATCTACACAACCTGTATAAGAACTCAGCTACGCACACTATTACTACACGCAACTCCACCTACTACTAACTCTAACTTGCACAAACACTTTGAAAACATATTTAAAAATTATTAAATCCCACGCGTTTGTGTCAAGAGATGCCATTTCGTAACACTGCTTCTTGACCTGAAAACAAAAAGAGGCGCCAACGCATCGTTGACAAATCTCGATTGCGTACGTCACCTTTGTTCCTCACACACTTTAGGTTTTGTCTCCTCAAAAGGGGGATAAGTGTAGGAGTTCTGTGTTGAGTGGAGCTTAACACAGAGTAAAAATATAAATAATCACACCATTAGTCAAGGTAAAAGTTTTATTGAATAGTAAATTTTAAGTAAAACAGATTATATAATTCTGACTTACAATTATTGTTACTAAACTTGAGATTACAAAAAATAAATAAAAAAAAGGAAGATTTTAATAAAGTACTTGTGAAAACGGTTAATGGCGTAAAAAGTACAAAAGGGTTAATAAGCATAAAAGTAAGAGTTTTTCACATTGAAAAAAAGATAGATGTATTTGTAATCGAGAAAGATGGTTGTAAAGACCTTATAATAGGTCCAGACATGATTTAAAATTTAAAGTTGCTTTAGAAAGAAAATTTAAAAATTTTACAAAAAAAAAAAAAAAAAAAAAAAAAAAAAAAAAAAAAAAAAAAAAAAAAAAAACAGAGAAACCAACAGTATTCTCGGTAAATTTCATTGGGAATATGAATAAAGAAGAGTTTTAAATCCAAACCGATAATTTGAGACAAAAAAAAATATACGATAAAAAAAATAATAAAAGATTATGGAACAGTATTTGCCAAAGATTAATATAATAAAAAAACGGTAAAAGATTATGAAGCACACATAGATTAAGTGATGGACAAATACTGTAGTAAAAGGCCATACAGATGTACAATAAAAGACAAAAGAAGAACTAAGCTGCAAGTAGCAAATTTACTAGAAAAATTAAGTTGAGGTACTCTTTGCTACCCCGGTAACACAAGCATTAAAAAAGATGAAAAAAAATTTAGGCTCTGTATAGATCTCCGAGATATAAATAAAATCATAGTACCACAAGAACAACCATTCCCTCTAATAGACGACTTCATAATTAAAACAAGAAACTGCAAGTACCTTAGAACACAAGATATAAGCTCGGCTGTCTGGTCGATCTCTTTACGAATTAAAGACAGAAGAAAACGGGATTCGTTACTCAGGATAGACATTTTCAATGGACATGCTTGCTGTTTGGACTAAAAATGTCCTTAGCAATTGTTAAAAGGATCCTAAGTAACATCTTAAAAAAAAAAAAGCTTACAACATTCTCAGTGAACTTTATTGACGACGTTTTAATATTCTCATCGTCTGTCAAAGAGCATAAAGAATACATAAAACAAGTTGTAGAAACAATAACAAAAGAAGGATTTAGGCTCAAATCGAAAAAATGTACATTTGTTTCAGACTCTGTAAAATATCTTGGCCACATAATACAAAATAACTCAGTAAGACCGATAAAAGATAATTTGATCTCTATTAAACAATTTCGCAAAACCAAGAGCCCAAAAGATTGTAAGACAATTTTAAGGAAAGATAAAACTCTACCATGAATGTATACCAAGAAGTGCAATCATATTGGAACCACTCAATAACCTCCTAATGAAGAAAAAAAAGTTTGTACGGTTTGAACAATGTGAGAGTGCCTTCAAAAAGATAAACAAAATTTGTTAATATCAACTGATCTTACAAATATTTGATCCGAATCTCCCAATAAAAATACACACAGACGCATCGATAGAAAGTATTGGAGCAGTATATTAGCAAACACAACTAGATTGAAAGGATGAATCAATGGCATATTTTTGAAAAAAAATAAGTGAAGTCGAAAAAAGAAAGAAAGCCATTCATCAAGAGTGCTTAGCCATAAAGTAAACATTAAAATGCTGGCAACACTAGCTTATAGAAAGGCATTTCGTGGTTTATTCAGATCATAAGCCATTAGAAGAACTCAACATCAAAGCGAGGACTGACGAAGAACTAGGTAAGTTGACCTACTACTTATTGCAATACGATTTTGAAATAAAATATATACCAGGCAACGAATATATTAAAACTAATTGCTGAATCCAAAATCCGTCACTAAAGTCCAAAGCATATAGCAACAACTAGTTACTTAAGATCATAAATTAAATAAGATTAAAGGTCATAATATCAGATCAAAATACGAATAAACACATAAGAAAAAACAATGAAAATTTAAAGAAAGAAAATAATATCTATTATAAAAATATGAAAAAAAAAAAATTATACTGTCGGAAGCGTTTTGCAAAAACCTTAGAAAACAAGTGCACGAAAATTGGTGCCACAAAAGCATTAGACAGATGCAAGAGAAAATTGATTCGCAGTATACTGCAAGAAACTGAACGAAAAATATATCAAAATATAAAAAAAATGTGAAACATGCATGAAGAATAAAACCAAAGGACTAGAAGAATTGGCATTAATGTTTTACCTTAAACCAGCAACGAGACCATTCGAGATTGTTTTAATGGAGACCATAGGTGGTTTTGGAGGATCCAGATCAACAAAAAAATATTGACACCTCTTGGTGGACCATTTCACAAGATATGTTTTTGTTACAACGTCAAAGACGCAAAGCGCAAGTGACTTTATCAAGCTAACACAAAAAGTGCTTAAAAATGATCATTTTGTAGTGATTCTTACGGACCAGTACCCAGGAATAAATTTTAAAAAGTTCAAGGAATTTCTAATAGATAGCAACATACAACTCGTCTTAACAGCAGTAAATGAATCCATTTGAATAGACTTACTTCATGATTGAACCAAACGGTAGTAAATAAATTAAGATGCGGAAAAAACGAGTATAATAACAAGAAATTGTGGACAACAGTAGCACAAAAATGTATAGAGAAATACAATACAACAAAACACTTAGTAACTGGTTACGCTCTAAAACAACTACTTCATATCATGGATACAAAACTCTTACCACATGAGCTAAAAAACATTGAAAAAGAAGAGAACTCGTAGAAAAATTGTAAATAAGCAGTTAAAAGCACTTTGAAATCACTCTAATATAGTAAACTTTAATTCAATAAAAATCGCAAAGATCACACGTTTAATTAAGGAAATAAAGTCTACATTAAGAGCAGTAATAAATTAAATAGAAAAAAATGGGCTCTTAAAGAATCGGTCCCTTTGAATTAACAAAAAAGTTATTTAATACGGCTTATGAGATAAACACAAAAAAAAGGAAAGCTTTGACAAATCATTTCTATAAAAAAAAACAAATACCAATTTCAAACGAAACAGATAAAGAAGACAAATAAAAACAAAAGAAAAAAAAAACAAGGGGGAAATTGACAGATATGAGAATGTTTTTTCACAACTTTTGCCCGTCAACAAAATGTAGTTTCTTTGATTCAAATTTAGCACGATATATGTACACTCCAAGAATGCAGTCGTTAAGAGATAAGAGAACGACAAACGTGGAGTTAGTACGCAACCCATTAGCCAGGAAGCATTTGATTTTATTTCTTTAACCAAGTTATAATTCTAATGGTTAATTTAAAGTAATAATAATTCAGTTTTAAATATCTGATTTGGTTATGAAAAGCGAAAAACAAATAATGAAATACACAAAAAGTAATTTGTTAAAAATATTTTAAGCTTTAGTCATTAAAATACTAAATAGATTGATGCAAACATTATGAAAACAAATGGAAAAATTTGAGTTTAATAAAAAAAATTTAATTATCGAATTCTATTATAGAAACTATTGTCTTATTATAACTAAAGTATAATGGAGTCACGTGTCACAACACGGTAAAACTTGAAATTGATTAAGTATGACTTTACATTCTGCACCCATGACGTTCCCCCTTGCCCTTTACTTTTGACAGACCTTGGTCATAAACTGCTAACACCTCTACCATTAGTGGTAGCATGATCTTACATTATTATTATAAGGTTGTTGAAGGCAGATCTTCTGTTTCTAGTAGTGAGAAAAACTTTCTCGAAAATAATGCTAGAAATTACGATGAGGGTAATAATAGCAAATATTTTAAAGAAAATATCAATACTTCTAATAAGTTTCTCTTAAAAAGTGTAATAAAAAATTAATGGAAACGTTTTCAATTAGACAAGTTTTCTGCAAGACATTCCTTTGATATCATAGACATAACTTTTTTATCAATATGCAAGAATTCTATAAATAATTAATACCATAGTTTAATAAACTGTATGTCTTAATTTAAAAACTGAGCATTTTTTAGTAGTGATTATCTCGTTCACATATGGTTTGAAGAAGTGTATGATAGTTCCACGGAACTCAAAACTAATACCAACTAAAAAATATGAAGAGATTGTATGAATATTTGATAGACAATGCTCATTCTGTCAAAGCATTGTTATATTAAAAGTCCTTTAAAAGTTTTTTTTTAAATGATAAGTTAAATCAAAGACTTTTGACGTAAAAAAACTAGTGGAATAGATTGTATTGACTTTTTAATGCTATAAAAATCTCAAATAGTGTAAGATGTCAAGCATCATGTTTTATGACTATGTTCAATTTGCAGTGACTGAAATTTATAAATAATGTATGTATTGGTACTCCAATTTCTTTACGTTGGAAAATTTAAAAAGCATTAATATAATGCTAGAATTGCTAGAAAAATGGGGATGATCACAAAAATGTTAAAACGAGTTGCGCAAATAGTGAAAAGGTAATTATTATAATAGACTACATGAAAGTAAGAGTTTCAAACAGCTAAAAAAATCATAAAATTTATGTTTAATTTCTAAAATAACAATGATCAAGAAGAATAAAATTGTAAAACTTGACTTGTAAACGATTCTGCAATCATATCCATCAAAAAATCATACTTTTAAATTTAGGCAAAAAATGAGAAATACAACCCTAATAATCCATCAGTCGTTGAAAATTTCATAGTATCCGATCAATGTATAAATACTTTTTGCTAAAGTTTTTTAAAAATATTGCTGTGATTTAAATAGCATCAATTTTTACAGTCCGAGATATGTGAATTGGCCGAGACTATTGTACTCTTATAGTAAGCCAAGAGTTTTTTTGTTGTTCAGTAATTTTTGCTTGAATGGTTATTTATTTGGGTCAATGATACATGAACGATACAGTTTCAACTAGCTCATATGGGTTATCTTAATATTTTCTGGAGGAAAACATTGTACACTAAAGGATCTCTAATAGATAATGATGAAAAACATCTTAAACTTTATCTAGAATATTGAATAAGTAAATAATAAAGTAGAACCTGGGAGATTGGTTGGCTTCAGAAACATAATACTTACATAAATATGACTAGGTAGCCAACTGCCATACGTAGATTAACAATGACAACAAAAAACAAAGTCGCTATCAGAAATATGCGAAAGTGTATGTTTAAGAGATGGATCAACTATTTAAAAATAATTATATTCAGAAATTAAATAAGAGCTCGTACCACTTAACGGCTAGGTATATGCCTCATATTTGAGCTCTGCTCTGCTCAAGACAACACAAAAAACAGGACATGGTCTCACGCCCTGCCCAATCGAATTTCGATTGTGCGGTTAGGCCCGGAAACCTGCGTTAACACTTCTCATTGAACACACAGGTTAATAAACCTGCATTTACGCCTCTATCACACCATATATGTAGCCATGTGCCTCGAGATTACGGGGACGATCTCGCAGAGAACATAAACTTTGGACGAGAGGCAACACTAAAATTCTAATAGCATGCAAAGGAGTGGGATCATGGTTATCACATAGGCAACACACACATAAACGATAGCAATCATTTAGAAGCCCAGAGTGATCTACTAGAAAAGACCACTGTCTCTCTCATACCTTTATTTACTATACGATGGACAGATCTTCCAAATCACAACACAATAAATGCTCAGAAACGCTTCCATCCACTTACTTGATCACACGCAGTTACCCAGACTGTCGATTAATATGGAACTATGGAATGAGACTCGAGTTAGAGAAAGGAACTGATAGGCTTCCCCACCAGCCAAACTTCCTTTTCACGACCTGAAGCAAAGTCCCGGGAATCTCCAGATTCTCAAAACATCAACCTTGGCCGGGTCTTGCTTCTCACCAGAATTTGCTGGCGTCCCTCACCTCTCTACGTTACAACACTCTTATTCGTATGCTACTACTGTCTCACACTGATTCCCAAGCTATTCTAACTCGACTAGCTCCACTCTTCACTCTTCTTCGATTCGCTCTTCCTCACCTGTCTCCTCTCCATGATCCCTGAAACGCACAGCGGCTGCGCCGTAATAAGCCATGATTTGTTAACGTCGTTTTTAATTGTATGTGTACAAATAAGATTTGGATAGTATTATTTTACCATTAAAGCTGACCTAAGAAACATGGTTTTTAGAATTCGGAATAACGCATCTTTTTTTATGTGGAGTAGAAAGAAGGAAGATTAGAAGAAAAATGTGTAATTTATTTTATTTTGTTTAGTGCAAAGTATTTATCAGGTATGGCACTTTCTATTAAGGATAAAAACGAGAGTATTTTTATTATCTCAATATCACAACACGGCCAATATACAAAAATAGTTGTATGAAATACTACTTAGATAGTTAATAATTAAAAATAAAAACGTGAGGGAAAGTAACCCCAGTTATATAAATAAATGTTTACTCTAATTAAAAATTCCATGGTTTGGCAAGTACTTCTTTATTAGTTATTAATGAAAAAATAATTTCAGTATAGCAGAAAATTCGATATTCATAGAAAAAAATGAAGGGATGAAAAAAGTTTTAGATCTTTTTTGGCCTCATCTTGGTGACATTAGCATTTAATGTGAACATGAGTAAAATAACATCAGATTAATTATATTTGAGCAAATTTTACCCAAAATAATGTGAATTTTAGTAATTGTGTATACATTTTTTGAGGCTAATACTTTTAAAAAACGTTTACTTTTTTTAGTAACTGAAACAAATATGTAAACGTTTCCTTAAAGTATTAGCTTCTAATACTGAGTCTACTTGCTGGTATTTGAGGTATTCCCTGATTTTATTAAAACTGTTAACTAATAGCTTACTATTTGTTTTTAAAGTAAATCTAAAACTACTAATATACTATGTGAGGAACGTGATTGTACATGGATATATTTATTATATAATACGGTGTACTATTATAATAGATTTCTTTTACGTGACGTCACATATTCATGTAGGTGAGTATTAATAGATTAAAATTTAAGATGGAAAAAAGACATTTAGGACTCGTAGGTATAAAGTTAAGTTCGTATTGCCTCTAACCTATATTACCAGATACTTCAGTGGGAGTACATAAGAACATAGTCAGATTCATAATGCCCCTGACGCGTGATACATAACGTCCCTAGGTCTCATGACATTACGAAGTATAGATTCATCATCTCTCTTGTGCTTCCGTTGGGCGTGGTAGATTGCCAATATCCCAGGATCACTCCAGTTTATACTGCCCTTGAGATTTACCGATTTACTAGCTTCCTTATCTAGAGGATGGCTCCGGTTTGCATTGCCCCAGAGATCCGTTCTTTACCCAAGGAACATAAAAGAGAAATCACTGGTGGACGGGGATAACTAAGGGACCGTCATAGCATTTTCGTCGCCCGCTTAGCCAGAGTGGAATGTAAAGTAAACGTTGTAATATAAAAAGCGGTAACCAAAGATATAGGTATAATTTTGCTATTTATTGCAATAAACATGTCAGATTACAATAGAGCTTTGAAAAGCAGAGCTCCCTAGTCATAGCGCAGGAATCGTTGCTGATGGAAAATGTTTTTAACATGGACTGGCAGGCGCTTTTCGTACCCTCCAGAGAATCAACGGTGTTGGTGGCTGTCATTAGGTGGCTCAAATGACTTGCATTATTTCAACGCAATTTTCAACTTTTGCGTGTTTTGGTATACACATAAGTAGTCCATATCATCATATCACAGGCGCTATCACATTGATCTTACGTAATTACATTATTGTATACTATCTAGCCGGTGTTAAACGGTATTAGCTTGAATTTAAATTGGTTATAGACGTGTATACATACACAAATTCTTTTGGAGTATGGTAAATCCATCACAACCAATGTAGTTTACGTATAGCAAATGTAACAACCATTATTACACGAGTAATTTTTGTGTAGTTCTGTCTCAATCTTATATTATGTTCTTGTACAACACAAGATTTTTTTAGAACGGATTATTTCATTACTACTTGATCCATTATTTTTTTGTATTTTCATTCAGTTCATTGATTTGTCATGACTCTTTTGACATGAAAAGTTTATTTAGTATTATTTAATTTCTAATAAGAAATTAGACCAAGAACAAAAAAAACTAGTTGTCAACAAAAAATTCTGATGTAGAATGTGTACTAGCATATTATAAGAAAGAACTGTGCTCACCATCTGGTAAGACCATTATTTTTAATTAGGTTTAATCAAATGATTCGAATCAGGGTCTAGAAAATTAAGAAAAAAAAAAAAAAAGATGTACTACAAGACTTGGCTTTGCATGGTATGAGCATTAAAACAAAAATGTTTCTCTTTTCCTAAAGATAGCTTATATGTTTTTTGTACTAATGTTTTAGGTTTGATAACTGCCTTATGGCTTTAATCATGTGATCAAAATATATAAAGACTTTTTCTTTACTCTTTTACACGTAGTTCAAGAATGCCTCTCGTGTACTATTGTAAACAATATGCATCATCATGCATGACGTATGAATTATAATATGTAGGAATTTTACAGTCGTATCCGTTATTCCTGATAATCAAGGTGAACACAGCAGGTGTTCATGTTTTTTCTGCGAGTGGGATATCAAAGCCTATGAAAAATACTTGTTTGAAAAGACCTGAGCAAGTTCATATTCTTGATAAAGTATAAGTTGACCTTCCAAAAGTTCCTGTACCTTCACGGCAAATATAGTATGATATTATGAAGCAGTTAGAAATAGTGCTGAATCAATGAGGTCCATATTCTTAATATGAAGTCAAAAAATGTATAAATCTGATTAATGCTTTAGAATGTATAGATATTTTTTATACCAAGTTGAATCGAATTGCTTAAAAAAAAAAGTAAGCTCGAAAAAAATCTATCTAATTACTCAAAATAACTTAAATTTTAGTAAAAAAAAGGTGTAAATGGTTCCCAAAGAAAAAATAATAAGAAAAACTACTTACAGCTTGTCACTGGTATGTTACCAGATTTAACAAGACTTAAACGTGTTGTGTAAGTAAGAAATAAGATTTTGGACACAGTGGTCTCGACTAATACCAGTGACAAAAACTAACACTAACCTTAACACTAAGGAAGAAAAATATCTAGTTAAAGAGAACTGTAAGAAAAATAATAATAATGAAACTAACAAAATTATAATACTGATAATAATTATAGTAATAACGATAATAACAATAATAATAATAATCATAATATCAATAATAAAAATGATAACAATGATAGGAATCATAATGATAGAAGTGATAGTAATAACAACAATAATAATAATAATAATAATAATAATAATAATAATAAGAATAACAATAGTTATAATGATAATTATAATAAGAATGATACTACAAACAATTAAACGAAGTTTCGGTGATAAAAAACATTTGTTTCTTACAAAAAAAATCAGCAGACAGTGGGTGCTTGGGTACCCTAGTAAGAAGTTACACTTTGATAAAATTTCATGGCAGATAATATAATTATTGATATATATATGTACCTCCTACAAAACAATGTTACGTACAAAGGTCATACAATTATTGTGGGAATAAGTATATTACAGCACAAAACAATAAAATAAAAAATATACGCTGGCCAGTACCAGACTGCGCTTTTATTAAATCTTCTGATAGTTCTAAAACAACTTCCTACTGCCTATACGCTAATTACATTTGTAACATCACGCTCACATCTATTACACACGCTCTCCACTTATTCCTAGTCCATATTTAATACCTTAAATATAGGTGTATTTTCAAAAATTAAGAAAAACCATCCTGTGGTATCGGTTTCTTTAGTAGGGTAGGATAACATGCCAGTGAATGTTTTATAAGGACGTTCGTTATACTCAAATTTTTTTGCAAATGTTATTTAAATGTAAGACATATACTTGATATAGCATAAAAATTACCCACTAAAACTGCAGCTTGTTCGAGTGTACTTTAATGTTATATATGTTTAATTTCGAAAAATCCAAACTTAACATGTAACCTTACAAAAAAATCACTTAAAATGGCATTAATGTTATCTGTTTAAATTTTCTAACTTTTGCGGTACAAAATATTCCTTTAAGATTAACGTACCAAATTTTTAAAGGAATCTATAAGTTAGTTTGTCAAGCAATTTAGAAAGAGGGGATGAAGTGTGCGTAAAAGCATGTATGTGGGTACATCCACATGAGAAAACCAATTGCTAGCTTTGCTGCACACATTAGCATTTCTTTTACTTCTTCAAAATTTTTCCCCACTAATAACGTGAAGAACGTCCGTCAGTCAAAAAATAACTCTAATTACAAATAAAAATATTGTAAAAAAACAAAACTTAATAAAAATTTTTTATTATATTTGTATAGTACAAATGAAATTCTCTTTTAATTTTTTAAAATTTTGTAAGAATATCAAAAGTCGTACAATATTTTATTCATTTTAAAAGTAACAAACTATTTATATAGGAATGAATATTTACTATTACATTGAAAATCTGCTCTGCTAAAATATTCTAATTTCAAAGTTTTCCGAAAAAATTTTTAAAAACAGGTTATTCTATTACATGAATTATTTATTAATTTAATTTATAATTAAACTAAAGGAATTGATGTACATTAAATAAAAGTTTATTTTAAAAATAAGTTACGAACCACAGCATAATATACAGTAATGGAATTTCCAATATTAAGTCTGTTTTTAGCCAAGTGAGTAAGGGCCTGAAAGAGTGTGTGGAAGGTGCGGGGTTCAATTTTCTTTGAAAACTGCTTTTTTCCTTATTTATTCATTTTTTTTTTCTTTAGAATTGGTTAAGAGATGAAAAATAAGTATAATTTATAAGATTAAAAATGTGTAATGTAGTGACGTGGCGTAACATTATTTGGTGTAGGGGAACCAGAAGTACGTTACGGGGGACAAGGCGAAGAGGGGAGAATCAAGCAAAATCTACTTCTGTCACAATTTTTTCAAGGTAAGAATCTGAAATTGTTGATTTACCTTCACGCTCAACGTGCCTTCATAACAAATGATAACTATTCCTAGAATACATGTTTAGACGAAAACAATAAGCATTTATTACTTTAAAGATTTTAATTATGTGAGCTTTCGGCCTGTAGACCTAATTTTTTTAAGTGTACATTAGATTGGATAGGATGCTCAGAGTAAATCTACTTTAGATTGTTGTAACGTTGCATTTTTCGAGCCCGGTTGACATTCTTACGTAAACGGAAACCTATATCAAATCTCTGACGATGCTG
This sequence comes from Copidosoma floridanum, assembly GCF_036245765.1. NCBI lineage: Eukaryota > Metazoa > Arthropoda > Insecta > Hymenoptera > Encyrtidae > Copidosoma > Copidosoma floridanum. The sequence goes on along the minus strand of NW_028321903.1, from coordinate 7,654,093 downwards.
CAGACGCGCACACACATACACTTCCTAATACGTCTTATTGCAACTGACAGACGGCCTCTCACTGACTGTCGAGGCTCTGACGACCCATTGGATATGCACACACCCTTCTCGTCGTATTGACATGGGCAGGTAGCCCATCGCTGACTGTCAAGGTTCAGATGATCATAGATAGGCACGCACCCTCTTCGTCCTATTACAATGAGCAGGTGGCCTCTCACCAACTGCCAAGCTAAGACAACTTTTCTAATACGCACACACTCTTTCTATATACCTCTTGCATATGCAGTGCTACAGCTTTCCGTCGTTCTTAATGCATCGGCTCGCCCACGATTCGAGCGATCACGCCCGCCAAGTTCTCTTCCCCGAGCTGGACGTCTTCATCTTGGACAACCTTATTTTCGCTCTCACCTACGCGTTTCTCTTTCTTCTTATTACTTCTCTCTCCCTCACTTTTTTAGCGATCTCAACCCCTTACTTACACTTATCACTCTTCTCCTAGATGCAAGGAAATTCACAGTATCTTTAACCACACTCACTTATCCACACGTACCCTTTTTATCCCTACCCTCGACACATCCTACACACGAATAATATCACCTCAGCACAATGTGGAAAGTCTCTCTTCCACACGTCCCCACTAGTCGCTAACCTTACCTTGTAATACGCTGAAATACCTCCTGACAATTTATCTCTAGGGTAGATGCCTGCGTCGTGTCCTCACAGAGCCGCCCAGTGCACTCGAGTGGCTTGTGACTACCCAGTCTCCAGCCAAGCTACAGATAATGCCTCTCATATATTGCCATGAGCTGATGAATGGACGTAGGTTGGACAACTTCTTGATGGTGCACACGGTCTAAATCATTTCTTCTCGAAGGCCTGTCAAAGAGTCCTCTCAGCCTCGCTGCTCGTGGCCTACTTTTTCCGAAATCTTCTGTATCTCTTTCTTTCCCCTACTCTTCTTATACAATCTAACTCGTGCATGGCCCATCCTTCCCTCAACTACACGTATGTATATACTCTTCTTATTCGCAGCGCAATAAAATTTACAGAAGTGATAGTAAAATACAATTAATAATTATGATAATAGCCACAAATAACAACACAACAACACATATATTTCTACTTTCCTACTAAATTACAATAAAATATACTCATGTATTTACGCACACAATAACAATATTATCGTCACTTAGAGTCCTTTCATAAACATTTCTTCTTCATATTCACATTCTCAATCAAGCATTGTCATTGTTGGAAGCTTAACGTGCATGTTTCAAAGAGTAGGGTCTATGCATCCAAAGTGTAGTTGAGATTTTTATTTGATTACAGTTTAAAAATGTAGTTATGTGACACAAGAACTCTTTCTTAGAATTCAAACAGTTTTGTTAATTAATAAGCTTGCTTTTGATTTTAATACTTTTATTTAAAATAAAGCTCTATTGACTAAAAATAAAAATAACTTTACTTTAAAAAGAACTGATAAAAACTTTTTAAGAGCAACTTTTAAATAGAACATTCTGTTAACTTAGTAAAAAAAAGTGTCTTCATATACCCATAAGTTAACGCAGCAATTTTTGATTTTTTTTTTATCAAATTATAAGAAAGGCGTAGCAAAGAGGGCACTATAGTTTCTAATCTTAAAATATTTTTATAATGATAAATTACTATAAGAGTATGTTATCCGTAAGGATCGATGATAATTTATCTATATTATCAAGGTGTGGCTCTTTTTTTTATAATTTTACGGATGCACTTATACGTATAAATTTTAAAACTTAGACCTTAGAGTTCTGTGAAGCCAGAGCATACATCTTACAATACTATCGTATATGAACAATCTACAAATGAAACTAAGATAAATTAAGATATCTTTATTCTATAAATGTTTTTTTCACACTTTTTTTCCACAACCTTTTGTTGTTACCCTAATACGTTTGTGAGAGACCAAAAAATAAGTGAACTAAACTTTTTGCATAAAAATTAGAAGTTTTCTTAGAAATACTTTTATGGAAACAAATAGAAAAACAATTTTTGACAGGACAAGTGAAGAACCTTTTGTGTAAATATTCTTATAAGCGTGTTTTAGTAAGCTTTCCAACTATGCACACATATTTTTTGACTTATTTTATGATTGGTACTAGTGTTAAAATAAATTTTAATTCACGGTACATTATTCATAATCATTTTCTTTGCTTTGAAATTTTTTGAACGTAGATTACACATTTTTGGAAGACTAATAGTACATCTTCAATATGTTGTGATATTTGGAAACATCTGTATTGTAAAAACTTTATTTAGTTAAAATATAACTTGATTACCCTTGTACTCTTCCTATTCCAGTGATGATTCCACCTGCAGGGACTTCCTCATCACCATACATTTGGTATCCAGCAAGTTGAGAAAACTCCAAAAACGGTGAGCCAGGATCAAGTAGAAGATTGATTCGATCTCTGACAAATAGTTTTCCTTTATTAACGTGTTTTTCTTTTGATTTTTTTCCACCACCTTCCACTATCTTTTCAACAACAGATTTTAACTCCTGAACTAATTCTTTCATTTTAATGTAATTTTTCTGAAATAAAACAACAGCTATTTATTCACGCTTCAATACAAAACCATCAATTTTATTATCAACTACAGATATTACAGAAAATTATAACAGTATTCTTATCTTTATCATTTCTCTTATACTAAAAAAAATTTTTTAACGGTAAAATGCGTAGCTAAGTTAGATTTTTCACTTATGACAACAGAGACTTAATTAAAACCCGTAAGTAACAACAAGTCCTTCAAAATCTTATTAAAGGTATAGACACTTCAGGAACTATTATTGACTAGAGTGATATGAGCCACTTGTCATGTCAAGAAGTCTTAAAAAACTTGTGTTTGTATTGTATGAAATTTTCATGAATATACATCTTCTTCAAACGAAAAAAAGGTTTAGCTGCACTTCATGTGTTAAATTAAAAACTTTTTTTATTTTGCAATTTTCATGTAACATTACCTAAAAAAAATTTTTTTTCAAATAATTCATCAACCTTGAAAAATTATGAGATCAAAGCCAAGAAAATAGTAGGTTCATTTGTGTGCAGCATAATTTTGTATAACACTTGTATTAAACTGATTTATGTAAAAATATCCTCAATAAAGGAAGCACATACAATAGTGATAAAAAGAAAGAGTTACTTATTTTCACTGTGGAATGTACAAGTTGCGCTAGATTATAACCCATAGCGTTCCAGTAAAACTTAATGCCATCCTTATGAACAAATTTAATGCCTAAGCTGAAGAGAAAAATAACTCATGATTTCTGATGTTAGTTAAAATAGAAAATTCTGAGGTGACCTTTATGTGTAATGGATTACAAATAACGGAGCTTCAATTATATAAAAAATCCGAACCAAATATGTAAGAGAACTTTAAAGTTCAATACCACTGATTGTAGTTCAATATGTATGATAAACTATCTATACATATATTTACATGTTACAGTATGATATATATATATATCATACTGATATATATATATACTGGTCACGGTGGCGCCATGGTAAAGTTGCAGTTTCGTCGATCTCCGAGGATAAGCAACATTTGATGCGGTTAGTACTTGCATGGGTGACCGTTCAAGTCTCGCCGTTTCATCTGTGCTGTTGGTTCTCGTGGGTCAATTAACTGTTTTTCTGACGCTTTACTTACGTGATTATAGGTGTGACTAAGTTGGCCCTCGTACTTATACGTATAAACATCTGGTCATAACTTAGGGGCATCAATGGCTTTATAAACACTGTGCTTGTGTTAAAGAAAGCCATGTCTAAGCCTACGAGTGATAATAAAAAAAAAAAAAGCTAGTAGTTTATATAATGTAGCGTATAAGACGTGCATGCTCTCCTTCTTTCTCTTTCTCTTTCTGTCAACTACACATTATATGCAAAGGGGCAGTTGGTATATCTACTCTATTTATGCACCAAGAATGAAGTGGTACTGTGGCGTAATGAACTGATGACTGATGATCTAATTGACATGTGGAGGTCCCGGATTCAAATCTTAGACGATGTAACAAAATTTTTTTTCTTAGGGTAACTAACACGTTTCTTTATGATTTGTAGATGGTTATACGTGATTCACGTTATAAAATATAACAAAAATTATTATGGGCACGAAAACTTAAGAGTGAAATAAGAGTCAACAAACTCTTAAATCAAAATGGGTCCATTCAAAATTCTCAAAATAAAATGTCAAAAAATTATGTGTCACCATGTGACGCGTTACAAAATGGCAAAAAAATTCGATCGATTAAAAAATGTTTTGCATTCATATTATATCAAGTGTTTGTGTTAGTGAGAGATCAATAGGAGAAATATGTCAATGTAAATGCCTTGTGCAAAGAGACAGAAAGTTAATTTTTATAGCTACTTAGATATTATCTTATACTTCTGTTAAAAAAAAAATTAAATTCATTCACACACAACTATAAATGTATACAAACCAGGTATGTACAATACTATATCTATAAAATAATATTGCATATGAAGGTGGTGCAAAGATCATTTGAACAAGTATGTTCATTGGGTGTGGTTTTAATGAATTTTTTTATATTTAATAAATAAATAACCATAAAGAATAAGTAAAGTAGATGAAAAAACCTGTTAACGGTGGGTGCTTTGATACCCACATATAAAGTTATACTTATACAAAATTGTATGGCAAACAATATACTTGTGAGTAAAAAAATATTTTCTATGAAACAATATTAAGTACGAAGGTGGTGCTATTAATATGGAAATAAGTAAACCTACTTTCATTGAGCAGGGTTTCAATAAATATTTCAATATTCAACTTATTAACAGTTAGAAGCAACATATTACGGCACTATACAATATCAACAGTATATAGGCTGGCTAGTACAAGACTATGCGCTTTTATCATTTTTTTAGATGATTTCAAACAACTACCTACTACCTACGCTGATGACATCACTAACGTGATGCTCACATCTGTCAGATACGCTGAAACCTTTTTTTCTAGACCACATTCACATAAAACATATATCCAAAATAGCGTAAGAAATTCCCAAAAAATTGTATATAGTTTAACTACATCCTTTTTCATCAATTTAAAAAATTGCCACGTAACATGTAACCATTTGAAAAAGTCAAGTGAAGTTGCATTTATATGGTTTGTAGAAACCTCGCAACTTTTTTAATGGAAGATTACTTTAAGATAAACGTGTTGCATTTTTAAATAGATGTATAAGTTTTTTTTTTAAATAACACAGGAAAAAAGAGGACGTCAAGTATGTGTACAAGCGAGTAGCAAGTTTATCCATATGAGAAAAAAGCTGCCAGTGTTGTTGCAAATATTTGCGCTTCTCTCATCCCTCTGAACTTTTTACTGGTAACTGTGTAAAAACGTTCTGAAGTCAAAAATCACCTTAATTACGACTGGCCCAATTGTAAAATAATAAAACGCAATACAAATCAATTATTGTATTTATACAGTACAAGAATTTTCTTTAATTTTTGAAAATTATGGATAACATTAAAAAAATCATACAAAAAATCGTTTATTCATCGTTTAAGTAACAAATTAATAATAAATAGATGAGTATTCATTATTACATAAAAAACTGCTTTGCAAAAGGAGCATAATAATTTTTAAGCTATCGAAAAAAACGTATATCTGCAAAAATACTGCTGTCAAAAAAAGTATTAATTGTTCTGATTTATAACTTAACTAAATAAATTACTATACAGTAAATAAATATTTATATTAATAATAGGTTACGAATGATAGTATGCCGTAATCGAATTTCCAAAGTAGGGATTGCTCACAACAGAATGAGTGGGATCGAATTAGCTACAATGTCGGTAATTTTTTATGAAATTCAGACGAGTGCTAAAAAATATATTATAGAGAATTAAACAATGCCAATCGACTGTCATACAATAGAACAAAAAATAGTATTTGCTAAGGCTTAAAAAAATGGCGAAAATGGTACAACACTGTTTTGAGCGTTGGAAACGTACAACAGCCTTAAAAAAAAATGTATAAGTATGCGGGGCGAAAAGACGAACAAAACATTTTCAGCCAATCCCAATTGCTTTAGCGGTTTCCCCGCAAAATGCAGAAAACCTCGTTTTTTAAGCTAATATTAAAAAATTAATAGCTCTATTTTGCATAAACATTGAAAGCTGAGCTGTTGCTTAAGAATTCTTCAATAACCACAACAAATTATAGCAAGATCAGAAAGATAATTTTTGAAAGCCTCAGCTAAATGCAAAAAGAGGTACTTTGGCAAAACGGCCTAAAAAAAGTTGTTTACAACGTTATATGCAATTTTTTGTGGGATCATATTCTTTATTACTTACTCTATAACTTACCAAAATATTAAATTTTTCTAACAGTGTGAAAGTTTGTTATTCGTTTTTAAGATTTCGTTATTTTTAAGAGCACTTGCAGTTTGAACGTACTTCATCAATAACACCAGAGTCGAGCTTTAGAAAGTAAACGTGGTTTATGCACCGGTGCTGCCATGTGCGTAATTTATCTATGTGGTTTATCATTTTTTAACCAACTTCTGCATTGCAAAAGACTTTGATACTTCAGTAAGTTGTAGAGTAAGTATTAAAAAATCTGATCTAACAAAAAAATTGCATCCAACGTCATAAACAACTTTTTTTCGGCCGTTTTGCTGCAGTACCTTTTTTTGCATTACGCTGCGGTTTGCAGAACCTATCTATTCGATCTTGCTAAAATTTGGTGTAGTTGTTGTAGAATACTAAAACTTAAACTCTGTTGAATTATAGCTCCTAATGTTAATGCAAAATAGTGTTATTAATTTTTCAGTATTAGCTTAAAAAAATGGGTTCTCTGCATTTCGCGGGGAAATCACTAAACCAACTAAGATTGATGACAGCTTATTTTGTTCGTCTTTTTTCCACACATACTTTTATATATTTCTTCTAAAGCTTGTTATACAGTTCCAACGCTAACAACAGAGATTTACCATTTTTGCCATTTTTTTTGAAGCTGTAGTTGAAAATATTTTTTGTTGGATTTTATTACAATTGATTGGCATTGTGCATTTTTCTACAACAAATTTTTTTCGCACTGGTCTGAATTTTTATTGCCAAAAACCTAATTCGATCCCACTATGTGGGTGAGGACCTCAACTAGGGTGCAGGTGGTTGGAGGCTTTAATCTATTCAGAAACCATTTTTTTTTTTTTCAGAATTTGTTGGAGGAATAAGAATAGAAATTTAATAAAATAAAAAATGTATGGTGTTGTGCAGCCGGAGTTGGATGGTACGGCTAGAAAAATAGGTCAAAGGGGGAGTAACATGCAACATCTACTTCCGTCATACTTTTTCTTAAGGTTACTTATCTGAAATTGTTTATTTTCCATCATGCATAACGTGCCTATAAGACTATAACGAAAAATAGTACGTAGTATAATTATAACGTGACGTATGAAAGTACTCGCTTTAATTGATTATTTTGAAAGAACTCCCTATTCTGATAACATCTCCAACATCGAGCTCGCATCTGCCACATACAGTGATCCTTACATGCTTACTATAAGTGGCGTATACGACACTGCAGAGACCACTGAAATTTTCTTCCTCTCTCAATGAACTGGACGTGATTATAGCTGGATTGCTCGATCTATGATAATATCTCTATGGGTGGAATTGTAGTAAAAATAAGTATATAAATTTACAAGGCAAAGGCTTTTTGAGCTACGAAGGAGTCATACACTCACTCGCACTGTAGGTTTAGATGAGTTCTTGTTCTTAACTTGAGCTGATTTCCCTCGAAGCTCAATTTTTAATAGGTATATTAGAAAATGATGGTAACGCTTGTAGAGAAGTGAAGAATTACATTCTCTTTAAGCACCAGAATTATTTTCTGATATATCTATTAAAAATTGAGCTTAGGGTTAAAACAGCTCTAATCAGGAATGAGAACTTATCCAAGCCTACGGTGCAAGTGAATTTGCGGTTCCTCTGTAGCTCAAGTGGTAGAGTAACTGTTTAGTAAACAGAAGTTTGTGCGTTTAATCCACACTCAAGGAGAATATTTTTCTTGTTTTTACTCAACACCAAGTGATTCAAGTTTTTATTCTGTCCCATAAGATAAACAAAGTCTAAACAATTAATCTATTACAATGGGGTGTTTATACTCCCTGACGGCTCTGATCAATAACTTATAACGATTGGAAATACTTTGACCAGGACTGTGCTTCCTAGGTACCAAATTTGAGAGACGAATTTGCTACCTGTCAACGTACAAGTATGTTGACAGAAAATAAGCTTACATGTTCTTTACAACTTTTTAAATTTTGACTGACACAGACTGTATGGTCATTTTAACATGCCATATTTACGTTGAACCTGCACTACGTTAGATAGCACCACACGAAATACATATGATACGTAAATTTATGGTTAACATATAATGTTAATTATTAACAAATCCTTCTCTTAGTACACAGAGACACACTTGCGTTACAACGTGGACAGCGAGTTCGCTTTCTCTCGTTGACGTTTGCTTGCTGAGGGGCCAGCTCAGCCCTGGTCTAGCTCAGCATGCTCTCGCAATGGTGATTATGCGGGAGCCACACAAAAATAAAATCAATTAATTGCACTGGTACAAAAGCATGTTTTTATGTGTGTATGTGGGTCGCTTGATCACACTAACAACAGGGCGCTTACGGCCGAGGAAAGTTTTCCTTTTGGAGCTGACGGCACATAATAATTCTACCGGGCACAGAAAGAGCTTACGCATCTAGTACGCTTTTCACGCATGTATTGCACTGACCTGGCTTTTTGTACCCTTAGTTTACTCTATTAATCAAGCGGATGGTTTTCCGACAAGAACTCTTGACCCAATACCTCAGTGATATATCGTTGGATTCTAGGTGTGAGAGGTAAAACACTGATGAGGCGATTGCAAATGCTTAGCGGGCAAGGACACACGTGTCAACTGAACTTATACCTGATCTCTTCTGGCTTCATGACCAAGAGCGTCTCGTGCACATCAAGACGTTTGTATCTCCTTTCTCTTTCTCTGGCGTTTGTTCCTCACACAGTCTAGACGAGCGCAAACGGCGCTTAAGTATTTATCGTCCATTACAACACACATGTAATCTAACTAACACATGTCATGACTAGTTTATTTGAGCATTCGATACATTCAAATTTTTATTTAACCTCACAGACCTTCCTCCTATACAGTCCTTGCAATTTTGAGAAATGCAGCCCCGTGCTATTAATATTAACTTTTCATCGAGTTTTTTATCTTTAAGTAAAGAGAAATTGTAGAAACGCATAAAAGAATTTAAAAAATAAATTCCTATTTAAAAAATCGAATTCAGTTTATAGCAATTGTGTTAATAATTCACTTAAAAGCCAAGAGTAAAGTTTATTTTCATTAAAAACCAACTTTTCTACCACTGCTCATTGTACACTAGTATTAGGATCAAGTTAAATCAAAAAAGCCATAAAATTTTCTTTAGTAGGAATCAGAAATTCATGATTCTTCTATTTTAAAATAAGTTCATGATAAGTTAGAATTTATTCTCCTCTGATGATTTGTAGTTGTTATATCAAAAAAACCATAATAACTTCCGAATTTTTTTTATTCCTTGCAGTTGTAATACCAGCTTTCAATTTAAATGTAGTTTGAATTGTGTGAATTAAAAAAAAAAATTAAAATTATAACCATTTTATAAACAATAAGCTCTCAAAGGATAGATTATGCCATTCGATTTTTTTGTTTTTTTGTTTTTTCTTGTTAAAACCAGTTCTCCTTTACAGTGTTGTAACGTCTCAACTTTTAAGTGAAGGGTGGAACTCATAGATTTGTTCTACAATGAAACAAATTTGATTTTTGTTCGTTAAGAACCATCCATCAGCAGAAAGGCCTTATTTTTTCTTAGTTGAAGTATACTTTTCTTTTAAATCCTTCACTCGGCGTAGTGATATTAGATTCACCATATGGTGTGTATAGGGTGGTCTTAATGGGTTTTACGCTGAGCTGGTCGTGCTCTACTGCTTGAATTTCTAACTAACATAAAGCAGTAGTAGCGTATTGTGCTTGTCTCTTTATGTCACGGCCTTGTGAAGGTCTTTGTCATACATTATCTGCTTACTTTTGCTTGATATTTAATTTATTTATGAAAGCTGAAATAATGTTTCTATCAGTTCAAATTTAAGATCTTAAAATATTCGAATAAAGAAAGTTAATTTGTTTAAAAAAAAAGTTATGTCTTATTTAATAATTTAATGAATTTGATGAAGCCGGAAAAAATTGATATTACGAATAAAATACTTTAAAAATTTTTAAGTTTGTATTTATGCTGTTTGAACAACTTATGGTTTTTTTTAACATACTTCCATAATCGTTGATTAGCCGCTGCTTGTGCGCACGCAGTCGCAAGATCTTACGAAGATGATCGCAACGATGATTCGAATTCTACACAATAGTACTCATGGCGATAATTATAATTAGGCTGCTGCTTTTAACGTCAGTCTCTAAGTCGATGGTCCTTTCCTTCTTGTTTGTCTTTAATCCAATTTTTAAACGAGTCTACAGTGTTGTGGTTTTCTCGAGATTTTTTGACACAATTTAATCAACGAATTAAGCCATACATTCGCTCAAAAGGCGCAACAGAACTCACTCTCTAACTTCTGCAGTCACGTTAGAGCACTTGGTGAAAGAGAAGAGGCGAATATTGGTATATGCAAGGAGTTCTTATACTCTTGCATTTAAGAGAGACATGTCAGATTGACGATCTGAACAACCCATCAGAGGTTAATCTAATTACTCTTGATTGACATGAGCCCAGTCATGGTGCAATAACTATATAGTACTTAATGGTTAAAACTGCTGATTTCTTGGATCTGACATTAGGTACAAGTTGCTATCGAAATGGTGTATAATATTTTTCAAAGGATATACTTGGTAAAGAACATTAAAACTGTTGATGGTTCTCATTTTTAAATATTGTAGTGCAAACTGATGTTTTGAGATGAGTGCTTTATAAAATTGTTTGGAGATTGCGCACGATGTTCGAGTTTCGCGTCAGCAAATCGTTTCAAATGAAATAAGTTGTACATGAGGTGTTTGCAGAAGTAGGTATACTGCTCGATGTTTGAAGATCGCTGCATATTCGTTTTTTATAATTTTAGAATGGAACTCTGTGGTTTATCTTAATAAATATTGAGCAAATAACGTGGGATGTCCCAGTGTTATTAGTCTATCTGCCAGCAGTTTTTAAAGTTATTTTCACATTCATGTCTATCTCAGTGTTAACTACGGCCAAATACATCAAGACAAAAAAATGTTTTTATTCAAATACTACGAAATAAATCTTGCAAAGTTCTAGACTTATTTTTTGATGGTGGTTCAAACAAGTCAGACACTGACATTATTTCGTAAAATGTTCTTTTTTTATTTGTTACACTTCTCTCATTCAATGCAATTTTTTGGTAACTTGTGTCTCTCTCAACTTGATAAAGTGATGGATGGATCTTACTTTTGTATGTTGTGACAGACTTTGGCTTGCTCCATTGTTTCTAAAAATTAATTAAATTTCAGAAAAATATAAAAGTCATTTAAAACTTTAAGTTGCTATATATAAACCTGATGCTTATAAAAATTGACTCTCAAATAAAATCCAACCGCCAGGGGGTATGGTGTAGCAGTATTTTTACTGAATGGTATACATTATACATCATGTAATGAGTTAGAAGGAGCCATGTATTTAATATTAAAAGGTCCTGCATTATAGTTAATCATGAATGCTTCAGAAACAATAATTAATTTGATAAAAGCTAAACAATCAGAAGTTATGACAACAAAATACTTTTTCCTTGATCCCATCTCCAACACAATGACTGAATTATCAAGTAATATTTTAGTAAAATTTTCGTTCAATCTTACCTTTATTATTTGTACAGCATTTTTCAAATAATTATATTGAGAATACCTTAGCAGAGAGTATGTAAATTTAACCTTAAAAATATTGACTAACAAGTAATCTCTACAGTACCTTAAGATAATGATCAAGTTGTGAATAAAAATAATTGCTTACACTGCAGTTTGATTAACTTTGTTCATAAAATCAAATTGACCCAACTGGATTACAGATGACTTGATGGTCACTTAATATAATAGAAGATAGCCAAGTTATAGTGAGTACACACTATTCAATATAAGAATTATAAAATCTGCGTAAATATTTAACAATTTTTTTTTTTACCACAACTTTTTAAAGTACTTAAGTCGAGCGAAAAAGTATTCGTTTTAATGCAACAAAAGTGTTACGTACAGTGCCAAAATGTCATTAGATAATTTAAAAATTTCAAAAAAATCGTTGTATACTAAATATCTTCAAGTTTTATTTTGATGCAAGTAATCGATTCTTTTTCATTTACTGAATAAAAATGTGTGAATTCTTAAAAATTTGGATAACTTTACACTGGCCCTACAGTACGTAACTGCTATCCAGTTACTTCTACATTTCAAAAATCACGATTGTACAGTACTCTTTTTTGTATTTTCACTGTTTCTAACCTTGTGTCTTCACATACGTTATTTAGCTTTTTCACCATACGTTTGCTTCATTTTGAAGATAATTTTTTTAAGGAGGTTGGATACATTTTATCGACGTTAGTTGGGGGCACTAACTTAGTTTTTAATTCATTGTATGGGTTATATAAAAAAAAAGTACTTTTTCGGGCGATCTCAGCCATATTGTTATTTGAATATATCTCAAAACGAAATATGAACAATTTAACATGGGCTGTTACGGAAACAATGTTGTAACCTTGAAGTAACACACCTTAGTTATGATTGTTAAAAAAATTGACAAAAAATAACTTTCAAGACTCCAAATACTACGGATTCATAGGATCCTCTAATTTTTATCAGTATTCATACTGATCAGACAGAAAATGACAATTTTCTTAAATAAAAATAAAAACTTTGGTTAGGTTAATAAGATGGATGCATGCATTCCAGAGGAATAAGCTGTATTACGTTCTATCGGTAATAATGTGAGCTTTCCACACCCTTGACCACACTTTGCCACCCATCTTAAAGATTGTATTTAACTTCCTTAAGTAGGAGGCAGCATTTTTATTATTTTTTAAAGTTTTATATTTAGAAATGCACTCATCTTTGAAATAATTATTAGAAAATTTCTCTCTAAGTCTACTATATAACTGAGTAAAAGGCTTGTAACCACTGATTAGATAATCTTTTATAGTTCCCAATGGACTTTCAAATTTAAAAACAATAACATTGCTGATGCAATGGCTCCTAAGGCATAAGCTGCGTTCGGTTCAAGCCAATTCAGCCATTTTTTTACAAATCACGAAAAAATTGTCATTTGGAGTAATTTCTTCAAAATTCAATAACTCGCATCCTTAATAATATTTAGAGCTTAAGATACGCCACATGCAGTGAATTATAGTTTTCAACGTACACACGAAATTTCAGCTTGATTGGTTTTTAACTTTTCTCAAACCACAGCAAACACCAAAAAAATATCCTCTCGAAAAATTGCCGTAAAAAAGTTAATTGCCCACATACGTACAATTTTCAAACGTATTTTGCTTCGTATATATTTACTCTACAACTACTTAAAACACCGTTTGTTTTTACCAGTTAGAAATATCCTTAACATCAATTGCAAAAAACGGCTTTTGGCTCTTTGGTCACTGGAATCAGCTAAATATTGTATAGAACGAGAGTTATTGATGTTCGAAAAACGACTTAAAATGACCATTTTTTGTGATTTTCGGTGAAATAGCTAAATTAATTCTAATCTTACGCCACTTGTTTTAGTTGTTTTAAAATTGCACATTTTTTTCCACAACATTTTTTTAACATGTAACTTTTTAATTCTCTTCAAATGCAAAAAACATGTTTGGGCCATATTTGCCATATTTTGGGGCTTTTGCTGACATTTTTAGTAATTAAGTTTACTGTGTCAATTAGTTACCATGCATTAAAACATCCCCTTTACTTTTTTTGAGGTAGTTAGAATTTTCTGGGTTGAAAAACTAAGTATATTATGCTACGTTTGTTGTTGAAAAAATCAATTTTTAGATGTATTAGAAAGTTTAATAGTTTTATCTACAATTAATTTTTATTAAAAAATAATAAGAAAGTTTAATAATAAATTCATCACTTATGTGATTGTTTGATAATGCTACAACATAAATGATTAAGATTTTTTTAATGGAAAAAAAAAAATCGGTGTTTTATGAATGTCTGAAAGAGACATTCACTAGCACGTAACACTACCAAAGCAAGCGTGAAGTAAAAGATGTACCCAGCGTAGGTGGTTGAAAGTTCTTCTATAAAAATCATCGATAATTTTGATGAAAGCCGCAGTCTTGTATTGGTTAGCCTACGTATTTTTTAATTTCTATCCCATAAATGTTAGTATACTTATTCCAACGATAATTGCACCATCTTCGTAAAAAACATCTTTCTATAGAAGGTTTTTTTATAGTAACAATTGCATTTATTTGTTATATGATTTCCAGTAAGTATAACTGTATGCTGGGGTACTTAAGCACCCACAGTTAACTGTTTCTATTATTGGCAGTTTTGGCAATTTGCAAATGAACGGCTAAGCCCATATAGATCAAATGTGGCTCATTTTATTTTTATGGACATGGCCCATTTTTTTATACCATCCTTTTTTATGTGCAGTTCTTTGGTTTCCTTCTTGACGTAAAACACATTAACTAACCATTTTTGCCATGTTTTCAGGTTCTTTATTAAAGTTTTTGCTAGTTTAATTCTGTGACAGTTTGTTACTATGCATTGAAACAACTATCTTTTTTGTCGAGTTAGTGAGAATTTTCGAGGTCAAAGGCTTTTCACTTAAAGCGCTAATTCTATCCCACAAGTATATCATCATTCAACCAAGACAATTTAAAATTATAATGTATTTTGTAAACAAGCTTTAGAAAAGATGGTTACTACATGAAAAAATACCAGAGACCCTTGAGTCAGGTCTTTGAACACTCGGTTAACGCTCTTACCATTTATTAATGTTGACTCCAAGAGCATCAATTCAGTATATGCGCCAGCACCAAACGGACCACTAGAATTAAACGTTCATAGGCTAATTTTCTAATTCATCTTCTAATGAGTTATTTATTCATTCGCTTTAAAATAATGTCTTACAAAACACGTAACACTAACCTACCATATTCTTTGTTGTTAGTAAATAAGTCGTAAAAAGTTAATTTCTTTCAGTTTCAACAAAATTTTGGAAAACTGTAAGTAATACAATAAATAATGTTGAATGCCAAAATTAAAGCTTGTTTAATTATCTACAATTAAAAAAACCCAGTTATCAGCCGGGGCTTGGGTACCTAAGTATGAAGTTATACTTCTATGCCATGTAATACATCAATAGAAACATACCGTCGATGGATCAATATTTTAGACGATTGTCAGTAGTGTAATTAAGGTTATATAGTTACCGTTCAAGTATGACTATCCAATGGTTGGATATAATTTCAAATGAATGATTCAATATTGCATTAATAAACAATTATATCAAACATTTATTTTAGACAAAAATAGTTTAAGGTAAGACCATGGGACGACATGCAGCCAAGCTGGCTGGTGAAAGACTGTGCGCTTTTATTGAACCTTATGATTATTTCTAAACAATTCTCTACATTAATAAGGTCTATAACGTTATGGTTTCACCTACCACATGTGCTCACTCACAGTAATTTCAAATTGCGTATGTTACAACCATAAAAATGAGTAAATTTCTTTTCAAAAGTATTTGGTAGTGCCATTTCATTCAGAAAAAAGTAGAATTATAAACCAGTAAACGTCGTTTTAGGACGTTTATAGTACGAAAGGTTTTTTCGATGGATATTATTGAAACTTTAAACGTACAAATGCTACAGCATAAAAATACCTACAAGAAATAGCAAATAGTTTAAGAATCCCGTTATTTATTTACTAAGTTTAAAAAAAATGTTAGTAGAACGTGGCATTTAAGAACTATGGGTGGACTTTGCAAGCAAGTTTATATACAAATAAGATCCTTAAATACCTTTCAATGTAAGAATTTATGTTACAGTGACTGTTCAAGGAAGAAAAAAACTAAAACCATTTAACAAACTATTAAATATTGTTTTAGGAATGAAATAGATACACATTAAAAATTTAAGAACATTTCTTGATTTGTGATTGTTGTGAAAGTCATTCTTCAAAAAATAATAACTGTAAAAGTTAAGGCCTATATAATTTTCAACAGTTTTAGAAAAAAAGTTGCGATGTGAAAAGCTGTAAATTGCAGAAAACAAAAAAAAAACGTTCATTTCGTTCTTATCAAAGAACAACTATTGCAATCGCATAATTGGATCAATGGATAATGCCCTACAGTGTAAAACGTCTGGGCCATTTCTCGAATGCATTTTTTTATAGAGAGGTAAGAAAAGATAAGGAGGTATGTAATAACCACATTAATAAAGCAATTTTGTTTTTAAGTTTTACGTAATTATGGTGAAAGTACAAGTACGTGAACACTTTTTCCATAAAGTCTTTGCTTTCACATTTTTTATTAAATTTCTGAATAACATAACAATAAAACAGTCATTGAGCCAGTAAGTTAATATTTTTTCCTATCAAAAGAAAACAAAAAAGTTTTTCTAGGTTGCGTATACAATTAATAACTTAACTTTAAAGTTTCTTTATCAATGACCTAGTAGATGAACAGCGTGTTCAGATATTGGTACCAATACGCATTTTTGACCGAGTACTTAAATATCGCATGTTAATTAAATGGGAGAGAGGTTATGTTAGCTGCCTTTTACTGATTTCTATTTTCATTATGTATTGCAATAACGAAAGCGCAAAATTTCTTTCTAATTTTATTGGTAACATATTATGAAAACTGGAAAGACTGACTTGACGTACTATTATTATTGTATAACAGTGATTTCAATCGTTTTTATGTGTTCGAGTACTGGGCATAGGTAAAACCTAATGGTTCCAGTACCTAAAGAGTCTCACAAGCCACCTCATGCAAGTTGCACGAATAAATAATTTTTTTCTCGTTAAGTATAAAGACTTACAAAAATAGAAATTTTGTTTTATCTAAAGAACGATTAAAGGATATCAGAAACATTTTTTTTATCCACTAAAATTAAAAAAAGTTTATTCAAGCTGTTCAATCTACTGGTACAATTTTAGGAAGTGTTCACGTACTGGTACCTTTTACCTTGTAGAACATTGCGATCCGTTGAAATGTTTGTGTCAGTGAAATTAGATTTTAGTTTATTTAATGAGATATAAACTTTGTCGATTACTTGCATTTGAAAAACACCCTTTCTTTCACTACTTGAATACTTAATTTAATTATAAAAAAGATTCATAGCCCTTTTATTATCCTATTATTACGTTAAATGAAAAAACAATAAAGCTCTTTCTGCATGGTCATTACATACCTGTTTAACTTCTCTTACCCCCTATTGTGGTATTTTAAAAACTAATGTCGTTATCTAGTGACCAAGAGTATAGTATGTTCAAAATCGATCCAAACGTAGTATAAGTTATGTGGAGGTTGTAAGGTAAAGGACACAATATTTGACTGAGCACCAACAATCGAACACAGTATTTATGTCATCTGCACGAACGCAAAAGTAAAATTTTGTAATCTACACATTCGCAAAAATCGAAATAAATTAGGTAATCGACTTTAGAAATAAGAAAGTTATGTTTGTAAATTCTTAAAGGTGTACGACTTTTATTTCTTTGAGTATAACCCCGGTTAATTTGTGATGGTAACAATTGGCTAAGAATATTATCTGTACCGAGAAAACTCTAAGATTAGGAACCAACACACAAACAATGATTGTGTTTATATGTCGGAGGGCCGGTTCGTTGCCCTGTGTAAAAAGAGCGAAATTGCTCAGATTGACGATTATATACAATACTAAAAAATAATTATTATTAAGTTTCAAAATTTATCTGTTGAATAATCAATTAATTCCTGCACCATATACAGCAATTGTTTATTGATTATTACTTTATTGAATTCTCCTGAATATTCCCTTAATTTAATTTATTTGATAATTTAATACGTTTTTTAACTTATTCAATATTTTTCTAATTTAATATCTTTTTATTTTATTTTATTCCTGTCCCTTTTTGGGGTCCAGATAATATTCTCAGTTTATATAAACGATTTCAAATCTTAACAGCTATTTTTCTAGTTTTTATCTTAAACTATAAAAAGGAACTCTCAATCTTACGTGGAGGGGAAGGTTTGCTTAAATAAGTACAATCAATTTATTTTTAATTATCTTATATTTATTCAATCATATGATTCTAAGGAAATTATATCTTCAATTTTAACATGTATTAATTGTATTTGAGTAATCGCAATTATTTACGTTAATAATAAAAATATATAATATACTCGATAATTTACTTAAAATTTATCCGCCCTTTTAATAGAGAATTTTACATAAATGACAATTTGAATTTTCCCTCCTTAATATCTCCGCTTATACACGTTAGGTTAGACTAATGCGAATTTTTATTACAACCGTGGAAAGTTAGTGTTAGGTAACTATCTATCTGACCAAGTCACGTAAGGTTAGGTCGTTCTCAGGGCCCTTGGGTGTCTTGAGCACTGCTCAAGTCGTCAACCCAGGAACTTCGCCTAAGAACGTGGTCGCTAACCCTAGTGCCTCGACTACTTGGGGATGCGTCGTCTCCACGCTTAAAGCGGTCGAGCACCGAAAGTCCAAGTAGATACCGGTTAGTGGAAGTGTTACCTTGTTGGTGGTGTACACACTTACTTTTCAGCTATCAGTCTTCGTACTTCGTCTCTTTCTCTCCCTTCGTGCTCGTCGCGGTATTGTACCGGTGCACGGGAAAGTTCCAGGTCTGGGTGAGCAACGGATATACCGCGTACCAGGCTCGCTGGAAGAGGAACTCATTTTTGCATTGCGCACTGGTGCCTTTTATGCTAACGTTATTTCGTTTTGAGTAGCAGGTTTTCCCTTCTTTGGGTGAACGCGCTCTAGCGTTTTCTTAACGTACTAGACGCACATTCCCGGCGCGTGGCGTTCAAATTTGAATTTTCAAATAGGAATTTTTTATAAAATGAAATATGTGTATGTATAAAAAAAAATGTGTCATATTGAATTATCCATTACACGGATTGTTTATTACAAGAAAATATAATAAATACAAGAATATAAATATAAATGTAAAGCGTGTATTATAAATTCTAGGTGATAGAAGTGCCCCCTTGCAGGTGATTAAACTTTAGAAGGCAATCAAGCTCAAAACTGTGTAGAGTTGTCTCGTATTGGGTCCTTTATCGTCATTCAAAAATCCAAACGATCCATTAGGTGGGTACTGAAAGTTTTTGCGGGCAATTAAAAGAACTCAAAAAATTAAGAATGTTATAAAAAAATTTTTGGGTAATGGTAGATAAGCGTCCTTTACCATTCATAATTGGGTAATTCTATCATTACATTTGTATGTTTATATATTTAATCGTAAAAATGGAGCCAATTAATTTTATAAGAACTGATCACTTTGCACTAAAAACTCTTTTTTCACCTTAATCAATTGCTTCAGAGCTTATTCATTTGATAAAACAAAATAACGGTTTTAATTTTATTGTGTTACTGGAACTAATTTGCAAATTAAAAAAAAATGAATGAATTGTTGTATGACCAATAGAATCAAAAAAATTTTCTTTTTATTTTAATCTTTGTAACATTGTTTATGAATATTAGGACGCAAAGTTATAGCATATAACAGCATATGAGTGATACTTTTATTTGATCTTTGTTTAATCACTTCCAACTTACTGTTATGGCATCGACATACTATTGCTTAATACAATAAGGTTTAATTATCAGATTTCAGTACTCTGCGTATCCCACAATCAGAAAAACCCTAATAAATAGTCCTGGCTCAAGCCTGCTGCTGGACCCGGTGAGATTCATCAAGTACATAAATGATTGCTTGTATAGTATCAGTTTTTGTTTTTTTTCTCTGCATTTTTACATAATATTTCTTGTAGGTAGAAATAAATACATGTTGTAATGGTTGCAGAAGTCTGTACAAAAAAGTGGTCTTTTTACTGTTAAATAATAATATTTTTTCAAAAATGTTACGAAACAACTAATGTGCAAAAATTTTGAATGTATAATAGTGATTCTGCTGTAAGTGGTCAAAATCGTGTCCAGAACCCTTGCTATTATACAAGAATCTAAAGTTAAATGTTTTAATTGCGTGAAATTATGTCAAAAGTGTTAAAAAATCTTGGAAAAAACTTTCAAGCCCATACACTGACTTATCGAAGAGATAAATACGAAAAAATAATCAAAATGTCACTTCCATACTATGTTCCCATCTCCATTGCACCCCTAAAATCTCGTGGTAAAAAAAAAAAGTTTTTTTGCCATGTCCTCGCACATACATTGTCAAGTATAGACGTCGTGAGTCAGTTGTAGCGGAAATCGCTGTTTAAACTTACACTGCTATACTTTGTAACCCCTTTTAGTGGTCAATTTTTTAATCTCATATTATAATCATATAAGTGCACAAGCCAAAGCTGTCAAAAACTCTAATCTTTTTAATTGATGCACATTTTAATTTTTCAACTTTCGTGCGTGCAAAAATTTTAGTTACTTCCGTCTGCCCGTGGCTCCAGTACTGTGTAACTCATGCAGGTAATAAAAAATTTTTTCTTGTAATATTAATTGGGGATAGATGTTTTGCAAGTAAAAAAATCGTTTGTGTAAGCTCTATGAGCTGGAATAGTACTCCAAAGCTTGAAATGTAACCTCTGTTCTTCCATTCGCCTCAATGGTAAAAGTGACTCTTTTCCTAGCTTTTGTGCATCAGAGCGTTACGAAACTTTTCCTCCAGTAACATTTAGATGAAGCAAAAGACACATGTATTGATGTATAGTCTAATTGGCCTTTTTTTGCGAGATACATCGGTAAATATCGATTCCACTTCCAACACTAGTAGCAAACAGTACACCTTTTTAGGTGGTTCCAAATGAACTCTAATCAATGACTTATGAAAAATACCATATATCTTTTGATCCAAAAGTTTTGTAGTCAAATGACTTTAGATATTTGTCATGGGTAATATTTGAGGTAAAAATACTATGAATAAGAATTTTTTTTACCAACTTTTTTTTTAATGATTCTTTAAGGCATTTTTAGTTGCATCCGGCAGATTTACCCATATCTATTTTATTTCTTAAAGAAACTTAGAAAGTTTTGTAAGTGTTTTAGTTCTTTGCTTTCTTACATAGCCACTGTAACATACATTCTTACGTAGAACAATATTTTAAGACATATTTTTATGTTAACTTACTCGTAAATTTCAACCAGAATTTTAAATTCCATCCTCTATTGACAGTTCTTAAATAACGGCGTAGTTAAGCTGTTTGCCACTTTTGTGGATATTTTTTATCCTACAGCAAACGTACATTTAATGTTTCAACAATATCCATCGAAGAAATCTGCGTATTATAAATGTTCTAAAATGACATATACTGGCATACAATACTACCCTACTTTAGATAAAATGGTACTACAAAATGTTTTTTACAAGAAATTTGTTTAATTTTCATGGTTGTTACAAACGCAATAAGGAATGGCTATATGTGAGCGTATTTGGTAGGTGCAAGCGTGACATCAAAGATTTTATCATGGAAGAAAACTGTTTTAAAATAATCATAAGAATCGATGAAAGTGCATAGTTTTTTACGGGCCAGCTTAGCTACACAGCTTATTAATTAAATATTAAATCATTCATTTAAATCACATCTAACCACCAAATATCCTCAGTCTCACGGTGATTACATCACCTTTGATACACTACAGTGAATTATTTACTAGATTGATTAATACGAGGTATAATTCTATTTATGGGTATAATTGTATTTATGTATTGTCTGGCCAAAAAAACAAGCTTCATACTTGCTGCACTATATGTACACGCATCAACAATTAGGCAAGTTTTTAATCTGCGTACAGTGCGAGTTCCTAACAGAACTATGTTACATTTTGTAACGTGGTGAATTGAAGATACATCTGAACATGTCACACAGCCCTTGACACTGTCAATAAGTGGCGAAAGTCTCGTAGGTAGCTCTCTCTCTCCTGCATGTGGCTTGCTGAAGAGTACGAAGCCCCAGTATCAGGCCTGAAAGCCATAGCAGTAAGAGAAACTATAGAGCTCGGTCTGACTTCTTTTCCGTTCATCCTATACCCGTACCTCGAGAAAGTGTATGGGCAATGTTAAGAGAATGTATCTGTGAACGGTAGCTATCGGTGTGTCGGTATCCCGAGAGCGGGCGTAGTACTGTGTTGGCTGATAGTGTGTATTGGGCCGCATAGTATACGGTGTGCTTGCGTGGTGAGACAAGGACAGACACTTGAGCTCGCTGTGAGGTTGGCATCGTGATATTACGGCACGGCCTCAGCAGACTCTCGCCTGCCGAGTTACTGTGCCGTTGTGAAGCCGAAGCCTTACTGCCCTATACACACATACATTTAAGCCAGCCCTCACATGGTCACCCAGGTTCCCTAGTGCCCTTGATGCCCGTAGCATCGCCCGGAGCATCGCCAAGTATTCCACCGGGGCAATATACTGGTAAGGAAATACATATAGTGTTGGTGCTGTGTATCAAGTGCACGAAAGTGGTCGTCCCTAATTACCCTTTCTGGATGCCATATAGAGTCAGCTCGAGTCCCCTACTGATAGTTACCAGGTAAACGACATCACTAAATATAAGTTAGTGACAACAGCAAGCCACAACTCAGGATCATTGCCCTTGTAGTGTGCCGTGCTATAACTGTTATTTTAATAACAGCTATCAATAAGAATATATGAGTAGTTAATAGTCAAGTGAGTCGTGTTGTCGTGTCTTGTCTTGAGCGCTGCCGAGAGCAGCTGAGACAGAGTGGCGCCTCAGTGCATGATTAAGAAGTGCTTCTGAATATAAAAGGCTATCCAATTGCGATTGCTGTACGGTATTATCTATTGCTGCAATTGGTATTGCACATTACTGGCTGTACCCGGTCCTTTCCCAATCTCGTTAACTAAACGTTGTACGGCATAACGTAAATAACAGCATTACAGTTAAAGTCATAATAACCACACACGTTAGTTTCAATCGCTGGCTAACGTGTTACAACTTACGTAAATTTATATTTTTATGATACAAAAATGGCCAGCAAGCCCCAAAATGCTCTCACTAATGCAAAGTTCATGCGTGGAGCATTAATTTAAAGCTTTTCTAAATAGGTTTACTTTTTGGGAGCTGTATAGATGCCAAGAGAAGAATAGGACGCCAATCGAAATCCAGCTAAGCTGTACAGATACTGTAGCACCAGCAAGATAAGACAAGAAAAATGCGAACACGACTACCGGAGCACCTAGTAGCTGCTATGTCTAAAGTGACTACCCGAAAAGATACGTGACAGCAGTAACAGTGGCAGCCATTGCTTAAGCGAGAGATAGCAAGTCAGTCTCGAGAAGCGTCTCAAGCTGTACGCCTAAGTGTGAGCAGTAAAAGTTGCGGTTATTTTTGCGGATTTTCGTTGCAAGAGCAGAGAGAGAGAGATAAAGAGAGAGAGAGAGAGAGAGAGAGAGAGAGAGAGAAAAAATTGTCGTGAAGGTGCGTAGAGTGTTAAAAGAAGAAGGGTAAGTGCGTGATTCTAGCAGCTGCTGTGTTTTTCCAAGACGATGAGATCTGTAGGTAGAGGACTACGAAAGTAGCTCAGACCAGAAGAAGAGAGTATGTGAGAGAGTATGTTAGCGTAAGTCAAGGATGAGGAAAAGCCCCTCTTAGTCCAGGACTATTAGGACGAGGTAGATGGCCGCTTGAGGTTTGCTTAGTATGAGACGGAGTCACTACGGTGCAGTCTAGGGGACGATGTAAAGCGTTGTGTTGTGTGTAGTGTAAGAAGATACTGTGTATTAGTGATAAGTGATTGAATAAAAGATTAGTTAGAGGTGTTTGTTAGTGTTAATGTAACAGTTGCTCTCGCAGAATAGGAGGACTCCCACACTATTCTCCCTTTTTTAGGAGGAGAAACCCAAGGTATAACAAAAGACATAGGTCACGTACGTGATCAAAATTTGTCAACGCGGCGTCGACGGCTCTTTTTTATTTTCAGGTAAAGAAGCAGTGTTACAAAATATTATTGCTTTTAGGGAGACGCGCGGGACTTTGTAGTTTTTTCTGAATAAGTGTTTAACGTATTTGAGTGAGTTAGTGTTAGTGGTGCGTGGTGTTTCGTGTAGGACTAGTCTCAGTAGCTAGATACTTGTGCAGGTTATGCAGAGGACTAGTAAGAGTAATACACTACAGAAAAATAATTTATTTCTCGTAAACTTTTGTTGTATTTAGCGCGAGAGTACACTAGCACCGACAGTTGCGCGTAATAGACTGTAAGCTTGGTTAATAACGCGCTGGAGTTCCGATTGACCAAGTAGCTCACTAGAGTTGGCCGAGGATTTGACATCCTGTTATTGTGCGTTTACTGTATTTCCCAGCATTAGTTAGTTAGCATTCTCAGTTACGTCCCCTGGACTAGTGCAAAGTGTATAAGACATACGTGAGTCAGGTCGATCTTGCAAAAACGCAAATCTCTGAGTCTCCCGACCCAGACATACGTGAGCCGTGCCAAGGTGACCATAGAGAAGAAGCCACCCAAGCGAAAGCAGTTAAACCTCTCCAGAGTCAGGCCTTACGTTACACAGATGAAGAACGTGGAGAAGATCCCAAGGATTTCCTAGATCACCTAGATAACTGTCAGGATAGCATGGACATAAGCAACCAAGCTCTCTTGAGATCTCTACCGTGTGGCCTGCTCAAACGGGCTCCGTGCTGGTTAAGGACCAATAAACAGGACTTCATGAACTGGACCGCGTTTTGTAAGTCTTTTAAGAGGCAAGGTGGTGGAAGGAACCAGAAAAAAGTCTACTTCAGGACTTTTTTTATTATCCGGGGTATTATTTTATTGATTATTAGTTAACAAAATAATTATTAATAATTAAATTTAATCATTTTAAATAAATTTTATTGTGAAATATCGCACGCAGCCCCAATCTTAAACTTTGTACTTGAAAGTACAACCTATCACTCGCTAGGTAGCAACTACTAGTTTTTAGAGAACATCGCTAGTAAAAAAGTTACTTATAGTACATAAAAAGGACTGCGCAATGATCCAAGAGCAATCAACTTTGATCGTGCAAAATTGTGTATAGCATGTATCTTATTTTTCCCAAGTGTCTTCATATAAAGCAGTGGTAGAAGAATGTACGTGTTCGATAAACATCACTGTACGTAAAATTCGTCTCTCACTTTACTTCTACCTCTCTACTCTTCTCTCCTTTGTTCTTACTTCGTCTAAGCTAAAAGCTCATGACCTCTTCACCTCTCAACCAAGAGTGGAGACAATTGACCCTTGGTCAGTGAATAGACGACTGTCTCTCACAAGGCTACAAAGTGGTAACTTCTCAAGAGTTTCTTCTTAGGAAATCCACTTGGGACGGAGCCACACAGTTCCTGGAAGACGTTTTCAAAACTTCTCCACCACACCCTCTCGAAACGATAAGAGGTGATCTTACCCAACGGGTTAGGACCACCCTAAACAATTCTAGTACTTTTGCCCCACAAGGCCAAATCCCCACCCACTTCCCCGTCACTTTTCCAGAGCTCTTGGAAGGGCCAAAACTCCTTATCCGCAGTGCTGTCACCCCTCCAGGATCTAAAGGCATCTTGGCCCAGGGGCGGTCACCAAGCCAACACAAAACTACCCAGACGAGGATAGAATAGTTAAAATATATTTAGTCATCGTTATTTTGCAATACACACACATATATATATATATATATATATCAACCACCCGGGTGACTAGACCTCCCTGGTCTCTAAGGATCACTGCCCAGCCCCCACACAGCTACGGCGATCCAGACCTGAAGAAACGACGATTCTACCACTCCTACAGCATTGGCTGTGATACCACCATCGTTGTTAAGCCTAAAGGATCGTTTTGACTCATTTGAAAGTGACTCTCTCTATCCCCAACAACCCTCCACAGTTTAAAACTACCCACCCCAACAAGCTGCTGTTAACATCGTATACACCCGGACTTGAGGAAAGACTGAGAAAGTCTTTGTTTTCTTAACCTACTTCCGGTGCGTTGCCTCAAAATTAAAATTCTCCCTGTCTGAAAAGACTTTGGCTGATGAGGCTTACCGAAATCTTCTACCGGAGTAACAAAAGCCCATAGGCTTATATTAGGCCCATAAGCCTAAAGGACCTGAATTGATGATATCGGCCCGCTTAAACCATGAATGTTCAACGTGCCGTGTATTTAAACTCCACACCAAAGACGAGAATCTCAGAAGTAACTGATTTGCCAGAAAGACTCAAGAGTCGGAATGAAGCTCCTTTAAAAAACAACGTTCAAAAAATGATTTCCTGCTTAATAGAGAGATCAGTTCAAACCCAGACCCACTCACGACCACATTAGTACTCAACCTAAGCGATGAGGACGTACACGCGCAACTGTCTGTAATGAGGGTCCAAGTGCACAGGGATAGTCAAAAACAAACGCATGGACCGTTTTCAAGGACGACTCGGCAGGACTGGATAAATAACCTGGCATGGAGACAAACAATAAGTCCAGTAACAGTAACACTTGCTCCGCCAGCTACGACTAAATCTGAGAGCTTGTGTCACGGGGTCTGCTTCCTTTGTGAGAAAGTAGGACACCGAGCGGCTGAGCATACTCCGATCTAGTGTTTTGCTTGCCAAGGAAAGAGACATTTGGTTTATCACTTTTCAAAGATGACTTTACCCCTTGACAGTAGCCAAAATTTCAACTTCTCTGGATGTAATTTCAAAACATGAAAGAACTGTGAGGAACTAAAAAAGAAGATGGACAAACTTAAGACAGAGATAGAATTGAGGAATGCCAGACTAAAAGGAAACCATAAGGGACACAGCACTTATGAAAGGATAGGATAAGCAGCTCGGGACGACGATAGAGACCATTTCAAGGTTTAAAATGCTGACCAAGGACCAGATGGATGCTATTAGGGAGACGTCATTGAATAATCACAGGACCACCATTCTGTGCAGAGACAACGTACGTACTCTTCCTTCTTTTCATTACTTTATAAAGGAGCTGGATCAGCAAGATCATGCTGGTAAGAATCGGCTTTCAAGCAACCAGAGAGGTGATTAAGCCTAGGGCTTATAACAATGCAAAAATGGCCTTTATGCCCAAAAATGCTCTCGCTAATGCAACGTACATACGTGGAGCATTAATTTAAAGCTTTTCAAAATTAGTTCGTACTTTGAGTGCTGTGTTTACACTGAGAGATGGAGGAGAGGACGCTTAAGGTCAACCAGCTGACCCTCAGACACACAGCAGTGCCAGCGAGAAAGGACGAAAAAAATGCGAACGCGACTACCAGGACGCACAGTAGCTGCTATGTCAAGAGTGACTGCAGGGGAAGATACGTGGTAGCAGCAACGGCAGCAGACATTGCTCAAGCAGGAGATTGTGAGTCAGTCTCGAGGAGAGTCTCAAGCTGTACGCCTAAGTGTGAGCAGTGAAAGTTTCCGTGATTTCTAAGGATTTTTGTGAAGAGAGTTGAGAGAGAGAAATAGAGAGAGAGAGAGAGAGTTCTCAAGAAGGTGCATAGAGTGTTGAAAGAAGAGAGGTTTGTGTGAGAGTCTAGCAACTGCTGGATTTTACCAAGACAACCAGGTCTCAAGGCAGATGAGTACGAAAGCAGCTCAGACCAGTAGAAGAGAGTAGGAAAGAGTAAAGACAAAGAGCAGAACGATAGGACGAACGACCCGTTTGAAGACCCTGGACAACATCGCGCTGGGTTAGACTAACGGTTGTTTGACCAGAGAAAAAGAGAGTTTAGCGTACACAGTGAGAGAGATAGAGAAAGAGAAAAAAGTAGTGTGTGGATTGACGAGACGAGGTGTAAGAGAGACCGCAAGGTGCATGCTTGGGAGTTGCCGCTATTGTTTGTGCATTTTGCCGTGTGTGAGGATAGATAGCAGAGTTGTGTGAGAAAGATAGCAGAGAAAGAGAGAGAGAGTACTTTTTTCGAGTAGAGAGATGATGATGATGAAACAAGTTTTTTAATGCCTAGATGTGATAAACCGTATGGCAACTAAAATACATAGTAATTTCAATTTGATACATAATAATATGTACGTACATTTAATAAGCGTTCGGTAAATGGCACGTGGCAATTGTACAAATAATGTAGTTCGCAGTTTACTTACAGAATTAGTGAGTTAAGTTACTACCAAACTACAAAATTTAAAACAGAATTTTGATAATTTTAGCATAGTGTGTAACATACCATTAATAATTACAACATAAATAATAATAACAATGGTAGTTAGCACAGTAACGTTCAAAAATATGGAAAATAGGTAACGTAAGGTAGATGTAGAAAACACCCGGGTAAAAACACAGTACGACTACCTATACCACGGGGCTCAAAACAAGGCACGATAATACAGAGCCGTCCCTCAGCCTCCAACAAGTAATTAAAAACGCCCTTTTTTGAAAGATTTGACAGTACTCACCGATCTCACCCCTGCGAGAATGTCTTCCCATAGTTTTAACGCACTCAGGGCAAAAGAGCTTGTACATAACTGTTCACGCAAAAGGAATCGAAAAACCAATGGACTCGTGCCTAGAGAGAGAGAGAGAGAGAGAGAGAGAGAGAGAGAGAAAGAGAGAGAGTAAGAATGTGGAGAGCAAGAGCGAGCAGAGCAGAGAGAGAGAGATAGAGAATATAGTAGAGTGTGAGATTATAGACGGAGTATAATTGTGTGTATGTTAGCGTGGGTCTAGCACGAGAAGAAGCCCCTCCTGGTCCAAGATGAGCAGGACATGGTGAATGGGTGCTTGTGGCTCGCGTGGTGCGAGACGGAGTCGCTGCAGTGCAGTTTAGGGGATGATGTTAAGCGTTATATTGTGTAAAATATAAGGAGATACTGTGCATTAGCGTTAAGAGATTAAATAAATAAATAGTTAGACATTTGTTGGTATAAGTTTAATAGTTCTCATTGTAGAACGGGAGAATTTCAGCACCAGTACCCCTTTCTCAGGAGAAAAGACCCAAGGTGTAAGAAGGACATAGGTGACATACATGACCGAGATTCGTCAACGCTGCGTCGGCAACTCTTTTTATTTTTAGGTTAAGAAACTGTATTATAACTAGACACATGGAAAAAAGGAATAAATTTTAAAGTTATTTCTCAGATATACGTATATTTATAGTATAGGCTTTTTTTAATTTTTTGTTCGTGTTCTTGACTTCAGAGTTTGGCATAAACGACTTTAAGGTGGTACACAGTCTTTGTACTATCCATTGGTGTCTCGTAAGACTGTCACACCTAAGAATATCATATACCAGGCCTTATATGTATCCGTATAGATATAAGCTTGCTTGTTTACGTGCCGAAGTTAGCCTCTGTTTTTGGACTTTTAGTACGTCATATTTTTTTTCTACTCGGCAACCTTGGACATTTGCAAATTCATTGGAAAAAATACTTTTACAGCAACCTGCTGCTAAGTTATAGAGTATAAGGCTTGATTTTTAGCCTAAGAAAGCTGAAACTTCTAGTGAAAAAATCAATATGCCTCTTAAATCCGATGCGGAAATTTAAAATTTTGAAAGTTTTTTTTTATTGGTTGACAGCATGCTTTAAAATCGCAACTGTACATCTGTTAAGTGATACTTCATCACAGATTTTAGTTTCTGTGCAATAGCTCGGCTTTCAAAAAGGTGATGAGCCTCCTCAAGTCATTCCAAGGATTCAGTTTTTTTTTTTTTTAATGCAAGAGAAACTTTGATCTTTTCACATATTTAAGAAAAATAATGTTTTTATACACGAAGTGAAGAATGACAAGCTCCTGTCTTATAAAAAATTTAACTAACCCATTTTTAAAACGTCTGCTCTGTACATTATTAAGAAAACACCTGTTATTAACTCACTTCTTCATAATCAAATATTAAAAATATCTATTAAAAAATAATAAAACGTCTATTTAAGATTTCTTTTGTCATTGTTCTTGTCTACTGGTATAAATTCTTTAATATTTCTAAAAAAAAAGTTCTAAAAAAAAGTAGTAAAATTTTTTGAAGAAGTATTAAGATTTAATGAAAAATAATATCTTACTCTACAATTTAAAGAAGAACGGTGTTTGTCAGCTATTTTATAAAATATTAGAATGGAAGTTAGCAGTGCTTGTTAAGCTCCTATGAAATTAGCATGTTTATAAAAACTCATTCTTACATCTCTTGAAAATTCATAAGAACCTTTGCGTTCCAGGAAACTAATTTTTTCGAGTGGTATAAGATTCAATCGAGCAAGAATTTGAAACCTTCTTGATATTCTAGACTTCAATTAAGCAGACTATTTAGAACGTCGAAAAAAATGCAACAAGCTACGTTTGGAGTAATAAAGATAAATAGAGTGAATGAGGGTGCATTAAGTACAATATAACTATTGATTCAAATCAGAACAAGTATCAATAAATAATGATAACAGTTTGAAATTATCTGTTTCTGAATTGTTATAATAATAATTTAATTACATTTTTTGCAAGTTATTATAAAACATTATTTATACTTAATGATGTATGATATTTTTGCTTCTTAATATTTTATTCAAGTGGAATAATGTGGTCACTATAAATAAAGTTTAATTAGGGATGAGTTTTTTTTAAGAGCATAAATGCAAAATACTGTTGCAATACTTGATCAGTTGTACTTCTTAACATTATACCTTCATTAAAAATGAAAGCTTGCTTTACCATGTTACTGTGTGGACACAAACTTCTACTACTACCTATTCATATGCACATATTCACACGTAACATAGTGCGTGTGTGTATATTACCTAACAGCACTCAACCTCTCCCAATATAAAGTGTGAGACAATTACGACATACAGGCAGCTTGTTTTAAAGTATTTTAATAAATAACTTCTACATGTCTGATATTTATAGTAAGATAAGGTAACTCTGAGTATGTTTTTATTTTATTTGATTAACATT
This sequence comes from Copidosoma floridanum, assembly GCF_036245765.1. Classification (NCBI taxonomy): domain Eukaryota; kingdom Metazoa; phylum Arthropoda; class Insecta; order Hymenoptera; family Encyrtidae; genus Copidosoma; species Copidosoma floridanum. The sequence continues at coordinate 7,622,936 of NW_028321903.1, read as the reverse complement.
TTTTTTAATTATCACAATAGGATAGTAAAAATTTTTTTCTTAACTGAGCAAAAAAACTAGATCACCAAATTAATTGTAACAAATAGTCTTATTCGAACATGATAGTTTATTTAAAATCATCATTGAACTCACCTGATATTCTTTTGAATTTACGTTCTGCGTGTTACCAATAACGTAGGTGGCTTTACCAAACTTTCTCTTCACAATTTTAAAATGATTGATAAATACACACTTTCGCAGCATTTTAAATTAAATGACAATTTTTTTTATACTCAAAACATTTAAGAATTAAAAAATGTTCTTGTCATGCCTTCTACTCAAATACGACCTCGTGATTTTATGTACAGATTGTGTGTGGGTCTATACGTTATCTTCATTTGATAACAAATCTAAGTGGTGACATCTCTCTTATAATAGAGATATCTCGCTTTAAAACTGTCTTCTTAGCTAGTCAATTTTTACATTTTTATTATCATTTGAGTCACCTGTTATCATCCTTAACTTCTTAGTTTTATATAAACATTCTGGAATGCTATTCTTAGTATACGTTGTAATGGAAACGTAGCACTCTGACGCTCATTATTTCTGTACAAACACTTGTCCTTATATACATAAATGCATACACCTGGGGTCTGATTATGTTCTTCGATATACGCAATAGCTTTCGAGATTTACAGTCATAATATACCTTTGAACATCAAAAAGTAAACTTTTTGTTACGCTATCGTCATGAAGTGAGTAGTGTGACGGTAAATCTCAAACCGTATTGCGTATATCGAATCACGCAATTAGACCGCTGTATTCATACTTGTACTGATTGACGTATGTTTGAACATAACCTGAAACTAATTTCGGTATACATACCTATTCGTACCTATATCTAGATACCTTTACATACATATTACTTATTAAGGATTGTGTGAGACTTTTGACAGTAAATTAAATTAATTATTTGATTTTGTAAAACTGTAAATTACTTTTACAGTTGTCTGTTCAAATGGCTAGCAAAAAGTGTGTGTTAAAGAAACTTTTAAGCAAAGTGCATACACTTCCGTTTTCATCAAATGACTGGAACATATATTTTTAAAATCTTAGAAAACTTAAAATTTTTTGTTTTAAATTGGGTACAACTATTTCTTGAAGAAGAAATAGACTACTTATACGTTTTTGTTTAACAACAGTCTGCATTAAAAATTCTATTCTAACAAAAGTTATTTGATGTTTCGTATTTTTTTTTATCTTTGGTACTGTAAACAGTTTAAAAGTTGGTATAAACTGTTGATTTTATTCAATGTTTATTTTAGTGATGAAATATAGCATCAATCGTTATTTGTTTAAATTTCTGCATTAAATTTGAATATCTATTTATTACTTTTATTTCTTACATACTCTGACAGAATGTTTCGAATATCAGATCACACAATAGTTTTGCATACATGCTTGCTACACTGAGAAAAATGATGTTATAAATTTTATTTTAACAATACTAAAAATTATGATATTTTTTAGGAAAGCTAAGACATACTTACTTAATGACGTATCCGCTGTTAACACATTGGTCTACAGGAAACCCTTTGGTTTTTAACTTTATTCTGCATTACATATAAAGAGCACACGTTCTTACATATTCTTTATGAAAGATTGCGCAGACATTATATATCGTGGTCTAGTGGTTGTAGAGCCTGATGCGGAGGCCGAAGGATGGAGGTTTAATTCCATGTTACTGCGTATCTTTTTTGAAATAAAGACATTTTTAAAATTTATAAGTATCTGTAGAAAAAAATATCAATGTATATAGAAACTATATAAATCTTAAACTTCTGTTAATTGATGTATTTTTTCTGTGGAATATATTTATAATTTTTCCTAAAATAAGTATTTAATAAATGACTATGGCAGCATATTAGGTATGATAATTTATCAAATGTTCTGACAACCTTTAACATTTAAGAAGGATTATATATTTTACATACTTATTTAGTATGCATGTATGTGGACTATACCTTACAAGCAAACAAGAATGTAATATGGGACATTTTATCCAAAACCGTATCTCGTGTAAGAAGATATTGATTTAAAAGCTTCTTAAAATAATCAAGAAACATTTTTTGCTAAAGGCACAGTAGAACAAAGACCATGAAAAAGTATTGCTCTAGCTTAAAATACACAAAGGGGCTCAATTAGCGTTACGGGCCCGTGTGTCACTCGTAAGTTTGCAGTTTTGACGGCGCCAGGAAGCAACATCTGGAGTTTTTAATTCATCTACGGTATTCGTTCCGTACAGCAATCTGAAACAGTGCTCCCAGCATGGGTAAAAGTGGCGGTACTCATGAGAAATGGGTCATGACATTTCATACATTTTTTGGAGGCATTAATGGATCTCTTATGATATAGTTAGGTTTTTTAAATGTTGTTAATTAGTTTTGAGCTGACAGTAATTTTGCCACTGTTTCACGATGAAAAAAAATTTTTTCATAAAAAATACAGTGAGTACGTATAAACAATTTTTGCCGTTGGTGACGCTGTTTCAATACTATCCATGTTTTAATAACATTTTAAGATTAGAAAATCAAAAAAATCAAGATCTAACAACATTTTTTCTCTGTGCAGACTTTGAATACAAATTACAACCAATACATAAGGTGTAGATAGCCATACAGCATCATAAAAATTTAAGTGTGAGATTTTTTATGTAAAGTGCAATTTTGATAACGCTTAATCATGATAAATATGTTATAGACAAGACAATGAAAATGTTAGAGATTCGGCCACATGATGTTAAAAAAATGCATAATTTTTCCTTGGAGCTGCAAAGTATATAACAATCTGGGGCCTATGAGATCTCTTACTTAACAAGAAGATTTCAATTGTTTTGATACTGACAGGTGTTGGATATGTGAAAAAGCAACTAAGAATTTAACAAAATTTATGACCACTGTCATTCAACTAGGAAGTCAGAAGTAGACATTTACCTTATTTCAACATTTCTTTCTCAAAGATAAGTTCTTATTTTCATTATTTAGATATCGAGGACCTGCACATAGTAAATGCAATATTAAGTACCCGGACTCACGATCCATGCCCATAGTTTTTCATAATCTAAGTAATTATAATGCACTTTTATTTATAAACAACTTATAACTTGTTTTCTTAGACGAGTACAAATAGTTTTCCAAAGGAAAGAAAAGCATATTTCTTTTACAAATTATTTTAAAGAGACGAGCATTACCTTACGCTTCATTGACTCGTCTCAACTTTTACCATCAACTCTAGATAAATTCACATCCTACTTGGAGAAGTAAAATAGTTGAGATTATATTTTCAGCCAAGATAATGCTTACTCATCAGACCAAATTAATATGTTCAAAACAAAAGGTTTGTTTTCATACGATAATGTGCCGTAGTATGAAAAACTAAGAGAAACTGAGCTTCCTTCTCGAAAGAATTTTTACAGTATAGATTATGAGACACACTTATAAGTTATGCGGATTATATACACCCTCAAACTATATAAAAAAAATTTGATATTAAAAACCTTGGCGAATACTCAGACTTATATCTCAAAACTAATGTGCTTCTATGAATAGAAGTTTTTGAAAACTTTAGGAATAATTGTTTAAAAATATATAAATCAAGTCCCGTGTACTGTTTTACCACACCAGGATTGACTTGAGATGCTATGTTGAGAAAAAAACAAACTTTAGTTGTTACATACTCAAGTACATCTAATATAACTAACGTACAAATTGGTAATAAATAATTTAGTTTTGTTTTCAGATTTCACTGGAACTTATCACTGATATTAATATTTTATTGTGTGAAACATTTTATGGCTGGCAGTGAACAGCCGTGTAAGGGGAAATATGCAACGAAAAGTCTGGTCCACTCCTCAGTAGCTGTTCACTGTACCACTGAGATTTGTTCTCTCTCCCTCTCTCTACGTATATATGGGACATTCCACGTCAACGCAAACGCTCAAAATATAGATTTTGCTTTAATCTAGCGCAATCGATAGTACTCATCGAGAAAACAATCCCCTAATTTTTTCAGATTTTTTGACCCACCTCATAACCGTCAGTGACGGTCACAAAATCGGAATTTTTCTCTCTAGACGGAAAATCTTTATTTTTTCTCTGGAAAATTAAAAAAAAAATGTACAATGTAGGGGTGGTTTTCTCTGTATTCTTTCGCGTAGATTAGAATAAAAATATTGAAAAAATGTTTGGGGGTGGTTTCCACCCCTGAAATTGCCATTTTCAAGTTTAAAGTCGAAATTTCGAAAAGTATGCCATGATTTTTTTTTATTCTTTATTTTCCATTTTAGAACTTTTTTAATCCCCTTTCAACTCGTCAAAGTCGCATAATCGGCGTCACCCGTTAACTTGCCCAAAACAAAGGTTGAGGGCAAAACTCCATGAATTTATCATTATATCTTGTTGCATAACACAAAAATAATCTAGTTTGGTATGTATTCCTACGTTTTTGAGGTCGCTTATTACGAATCAAGGGTTAAATTTTCGAAAAACAAAATGGCAGATCCAATGTGGTGGCTAATATTTGAAAAATTTGAAAATTTCCAAATTCTACAAATACTACTGTAATCTACATTAAATGATACGTAAAGACTGTATTTTGTATATTTTTTATTAAAGTCGCCATTACAGAGAAAAAAATTCATTTAATTTTTCGTTTTTGAAGTTTTCGTTTGAGAAAAAAATTTATCTAAATTTTTGAGGTCGCTGATTACGAATCAAGGGTTAAATTTAAAAAAAAACAAAATGGCGGATCCAATATGGCAGCCAATTTTTGTAAAATTCAAAAATTTCCAAATTCTAAAAATACTACTGTAATCTACATCAAACTTAACGTAAGGAATGTATTTCGTATATTTTTTATTAAAGTCGCCATTACAGAGAAAAAAATTAATAACAATTTATTTTTTCAATATATACATTATTACTGGTTGATTAAATCTTTAATGATATTAGAGAATTTAGAAATACCATTTGATTAGGCAGGAGCGGATCAGTGAGGAAAAGGCTTTACATAACAATTCCAGCATAAAAAGAAGATACATGTGTTCTTACAAAAAATACAACAGATTGCCAAATATTCAATTTGAATACTTAGACTCAGCAGTTTACGATGTAATAAAAAAGAACTAAACAAGAGATTCTTAAACTACTGTAAGATTGAATCTCTTCAGAAAAAGCACTGTCTTATTGTTTTAGAAAATGGTAACGTGCATGCAAAAAAACACTCTGGGTAAGGTCTTTATAAAGATTTCGAAATTTTATAATTTTGTAAAATTTTTTTTTTGGTTTAAGGATTACTATTTTTTATCTGTGATTCGAAATAAAAATATTGATTATATTTTTCTCATGAGATGCCACTTAAGTTTTTTTTTGATCAATTCTACAATAAACAAGTAGCACTCCGGGAGTGCAGCCAGAAGTGAAAACTTGAACTTATGGCGCGTTGGGCACTTTTTTGGGTGAGCATTTTTAGGTGCGCTTGCGACATAAGAAATGGTACATAAAAAAATCAAGTTTCTCAAAGCAATGTGGGCACTTCTTGAATGGACATGAAGTATAATAATATAGAAACTATATTTGAAAGAAGTGGTTTTATTTAAATGAATAAATATTAGTAAATAGTAAATACAAAATTTATCAATTTTTTTAACACAATACCATAGCAGCAACACAAGTCAAATGAAATATAAAAGTAAATAAATTTTCCACTTAATATTCATTTATAAAATAAATATAAAAAACTCTCGATCTCGTCTGTCGCGAGGGCACGAACGAATGCCCATGCAAAGACTGCGTATCAGCGTTGGTCTGAGCATTATTCCACGCTCACAGTTCATGCTTGATCGCACATAGCGCCGCTGACTGGATCCCACCGAGAACTACGTCGCGCGAGAATTCGAATTTAAGATCGTATGATTTTTTCAACAGACAGTAGGCGCGAAAATTCAAATTCGAAAGAATTCTTGGTATACTATTTATGTATGTAATCATACAACATTATCTAATATTTTTAGGCATTAATTAGCCAATACATACAAAGATTTCTTTCGAATTTAAATTTCTGCGCCTACTGTCTGCTGAAAAAATCATACGATTTTGAATTTGAATTCTCGTGCCAAGTAGTTCGCAGTGAGATCCAGACAGTGGCGCTATGTGCGATCAAGCATGAACTGTGAGCGTGGAATAATGGCTCAGGCCTCAGGCCTCAGACCAACGATGCTGCGTATAGCATGCAGCACTCTCGCATATCTATACACTCTGAGTATACATACAGGTATGTAATCTCGTATGTCGTGAGAGCACGAACGAATGCCCATGCAAAGAGCACGTACAGTATACATATATTATAAGAATACACGCGGAGTATATCTGTGTAAAATCTCGTCTGTGGCGAGAACGGCTAAAAATGCTCACCCACAAAAGTGCCCAACGTGCCATAAGAAGTTTTCACTTGAAAAATCTTTAATTACTAGTAAATTGGAAATAAAAAAATAAAACAAAGAATAAACATCTTTAATCTTTTATTTAGGCATTCCTTATTTATTTTTCTTGCACACATACAACAAATATATTTTCGAACAAATCCACATTATATTGACAAAATTTTGCAATACAGATGGCTTCAATGTAGAGTCTGATATTTTTTTGTTAAAAAATTAAACTTTCAATAAGCAATCAGTATCAAAAATGACAAAGGTAATAACCAGTTAAAAAAATGAATCCTAACTTGTCATGAACAAATTACTAAAATCGTAAATCGTGAATACATAAACTATTATTCAAGAAAATTGAATGAATTTTTTTCTCTGTAATGGCAACTTTAATAAAAAATATTCAAAATACATTCTTTACTGAGAATTTGATGTAGATTGCAGTAGTATTTTTAGAATTAAAAAATTTTTGAATTTCACAAACATTGGCCGCCATATTGGATCCGCCATTTTGTTTTTTTGAAAATTTAACCCTTGATTCGTAATCAGCAACCTTAAAACTGTAGAAATACATACAAAACTCGATTATTTTCAGGAGTTTTGCCCTTAACCTTTGTTTTGGGCAAGTTAACGGGTAACGCCCATTATGCGACTTTGACGAGTTGAAAGGGGATCAAAAAAGTTAAAAAATGAAAAATAAAGAATAAAAAAAAATCATGGCATACTTTCCGAAATTTCGATTATAAACTTGAAAATAGCAATTTAGGGGTGTAAACTACCCCCAAACATTTTTTAAATGTTTTTATCCTAATCTACGTGAAAGAATACGGAGAAAACCATCCCTATATTGTACACTTTTTTTTTAATTTTCCAGAGAAAAAATAAAGATTTTTGGTCTAGAGAAAAAAATTCTGATTTTGTGACCGTCACTGACGGTCATGGGATGTGTCAAAAAATCTGAAGAAATTAGGGGATTATTTTCTCAATGAGTACTATCGATTGCGCTAGATAAAAGCAAAATCTATTTTTTTAGCGTTCGCGTTGACGTGGAATGTCCCATATGTACATATATATACATGCAGTGAAACTTGTATATTCATATATTCGTATATATGGTTCATTGTCGTGTATAAATATCTTTTTGTTGTAAAGTACGTTTATGGATATATTATCAATCTACACACTCTACATTGCCATGAAGAAGTATACGTGTGCATATATAAGATAACATCATACATGTACTGTATACCTAGCATATACATAACACATGGCACAGACATTGTATATATGTGTATACTTTATATATAATGTATGTGTGTATTATACATAATTTCGTGTGTGTATATTATTTATAATATATGTGTAAATAAAATATGTCTAAATAAAATTACCAAATTTTATTGACTTCGACAATTGAACCCAGATCATTCGGATTCGTAGTCAGGGACCTAATCGATTGTGCTACTCAGCACGCTGATTTGTTTTCTGTTCTTAGTACTTAAGGATATTAACTGAAGAACTTCTGAATTAGAAAATTTAACGATAATTGGGCGTTTCGTATGTTTAATGTAATTCAAATCACTATTATAAAATGAAATATTTCTGATTCTTATTAAGTGGTCTCATAATGTTGAGGCCGTGTTTCAAAGCTCGTTTTCTTATATCTTGTAACGGTTTAATAAACAGAAAAAGTGAAAATACTAGCATGTAGGGTGGAAAATTTTCTGTTAAAAAACACTTTAACTTGTGTCTTAATAAGCGTTAAATATTGAGAATAATAACTTTCAAATTATAAAAGGCATTTTAGCAGTGCCTGTAAGCGTAAGTGAGATAGAGAGAGCCATTGATCGTCTGCTTTGTTGCCGAGCTTGTTCTCTTTCTACTGTTCTCATACAGGTAAGCTTTTTTTATTGATTTTCTTAATATTTTGCGCTTGTAAAAAATAATAAATTATTAGTAGAATTAGTATTTTTTATTTATTATTTTTAACAAATTGGTTCTTTGTAAACAGGATTCTGATCTTAAGCCGTCTTTAGTAAAGAGCCAACAAAATTTGCGCACAATTACTTACGGACATATTTTAGAGGTTGATTCGAAGTACCCAAAAAAGCTTCATAAGTTTTATAATGATTTGCTATTTTATTCCAATTATATAGCAGCTTTATGATCAGAACTGACAAAATCATTAATAACTTTGAATAACAATCCAACTAATGTACCGCATTTTGAAGCTTTTGAGAAAATCGTGCAGCATCGACTACGAGAAATATTACTGTGCTTTAGAATTTTGGCAGAAAGCATGAGTCAAGGAATATGTTGACCTAAATCGTAATCAACAAAAAAAGTCTAAAATAGAATTTAAAAAAATACTTTTTAAGCTCATCAAAGATGCAGTTTTTTGGTAAAACAATAAAAAACGAGAGGAAATGTATTAATTGTTAAGCTGTTAGATCATTGGTGTACATGCTATGGTGCACGTTCTAATATTTCTCAACTAAATTTCCACAGCTATAATATTTTCGATGAAAATTGCGTAGCCGTTTAACTGCAACGGACAGAAGTGAGGATAAGAAAGCCTGAATATATTGGACTTAGTGTGATAGACTTATCAAAAACTTTTGTTTACCACTTGCATTATGACTATATGCTCTTCAAGCTTAAAAATAATCTCAAATTACTTTACACTGATACAGACAGTTTTTTTCATCGAATAACAAACCATGTTATTTAAAGAATAATGAATGCTGAAATATAAGAATTTAATACATTAAATTATCTCAAAAGTAATAAATTTATGATGCCGTTAGAAAATAAAAAAATTGTTATACTAATAAACGATGAGTGCAATGTAAAAATTTATCAAAATTTGTAAGCCTAAGAAGTAAAAATGGCTAGTAAAGAGAAAAATAGTAAGCAATGGAATGTTCTAGAAAATCTCAAAAACGGATAACGAAGATGAGCAGCAGCAAATTAAATGCGTACGTGACAAAAACAAAGAAAGAGGGTGAACAGTAAGTCAAATAGAGTTATCTTATATGACTGAATTGTTATCATTTGGAGAGTAATGCAATCTAACCGATAAAGTATAAGAAACAAAAAAAGAAAACAAAGGGTGTAAGACTGATATAAAAATGACAAGTCAAAAAAAGATAGATATAGATCAGCTAATTGTAGCAAAATCATTTTAAGTCGTCGGGCTCCCTATATGTAGGAAAGCTACAACCTTTGCAGATCAGTTTAGTCAAGAACATCAATCAGCATTCTCAAGTGACAGCAGTATTAGTTGTTAACTAAGAAAGTATAAAAAGCAGAAAAAAAGTCCCAAACGGAATTTGAAACCAGCAGAACTACCAGAAGAAACTTTTTTATAAGAACCAAAGGTTAGTTTTAAGGTATGTTAGAATTTTTTTTCATTATTCACATTTTTATATCCTTGATAAAACTTTTTTTCAAAGTTTTTCATTATTTCCATTTGCTAAAAGAAATGCATTTCCACCCGAGGATACATTGCATTTGCTTTACACTCAGGAATATTATTTTGGTTCTTTTTTCTTTAATAATTGTAAAAAATACTTCCTGTATAACTTGAACAACTAATTGAGTTTCTTCTTGATTTACATTGTGCATGGTAGATTTGGCAGCACTATATAAATTAGTCAGTGAAGAATTCTTTCAAACCAAAAAAATTAGCTAGTGGCTAGTTAATAAAAAACAAATCGTTGTAAAGCTAAAGAAAGTAAAAATCAACTTTAGTGAGAAAATGAAAAAATCGTTGCAGAGTTGAGCAAAACAAAATTCTAATATTTAAACGAGAACGTGTATTAGCATATTTAACTACGAAAATTGTTTAGTCGTAAACAACTAAAAACGTACGGGCCACCACGTGAGTGGCGGAGAAGCAAGCCTCGCAGCACGGATGCGTATCGCAACACGTCGAGCACCCGGCAAAGGATTCGTTTTCATGATCGTTTTTGTCCGTGTTTAGTCGGCATGGTCTAATATAGTTGTCTTATTCTACCGCGCTAATTGGTGGACGTCATCCGAGAGACTTAAGGTAAATCGAAGGGAGAGGGGTGGAGCCGCCGACGGCCGAGACGCGAAAATTAAGAAGATGCGGCGGGGGCGCGGTCATTCCGAAGTTACAGTTCGTACTGAGCGGTCTACAGTTTTTACTGCGATCTCGAATACTAGCTGGTTTTATCGGATTTCCTTGTCTCATCGTGCGGAGGGAGTTTCCTACATCGTTTGCATACCGGGTGCACGTGTTTAACATCACGCGTTATATCCTTTTTTCTTCTTGCTATTAGTGTTCGTTGTCTCATATCGACGTGCTGCGAGCAAACACGGCGAAAATCCGCGTCAGCGGAACCGTGTAACGGTGATCGAGAGCAAGAACAGTGCGGACGCGCACTTCACACATACTTTACACGTACGCACATCCACACATTTTTGTTTCCACCAGGAAGTTGTTTATACCTCTATTTATATTTTTTACTTTTGTATCGGTTGGTCGTTCTTCCAGGGGGTTTTCTCTTCGGAGTTTCCTCCTTTGAGTCACGAATATATTTTCGTTGTGGCTCATACATAGCGTCTCCTTTTATTTTAACCCAACGCCATCCTTTCCTCCGTTATAGTTTTAAATCAGTGAGTTGTTCAAATTAGTGTTAAAGGTCGAGTAAATTTAATCATTTTGTTTTGAAGTCCACGCGAAAATTAGCATATTTTTTAGTGTTCCGATAGTTGTTTGTAAATTCGTGTATCAGTTCTAGTTAAAGTGAATTTAATCTCTTAACGTACTTCTAATTTTACCTATATTTGTACCGCGGTTTCCCTATTTATTAAAATTAAGAAATCAGTCGGCGACGTCGCATAGAAGCAGCCGATAGGGTGGCAGAGGACTATACTCTGCTAAACATTTTGGTGCCTCCTGTGAGGTCTGAACACTTCCTCGTATTTCGGCGTTTCTCGTGATCGCGAATTCTCGTGTTGTCTCGCATCTTTCGGTTTCTTGGAGAGACACAGCATCTACGAGGACAAGGATTGAGAGGTCATCGAGGCCGTTGCCATTGAAGCCAGGCGGGGAGGGATCTCATCGTCAGCCGCCACGTGCACCATCGAAAAAAGCTAAGTGCCCCACGCTTTACCAAGCGCTTATATTATCTAAGATTTACGAAAATTGTTTTTCTTTTGTAATTTCTCTTTGACTGCACTCTATCTTAACTCACACGCATTCGTTTCCTCTTTCTTTAGCTACTTTTACTTAGTCATAAGTATCAGTTTGAGATTGGCGTTTAGTTGTATACAGTGATTTATTTCTCTAGAATATTATTATAAAGTGCGCGAAAATCGAAGTGAAAACCATACAGCGATAGTGCGGGAAATTCGTTACGTCGTTTTTCCGGCGAGCGAGAGTGAGTGCGTGTAATTCGAGTTCTTGGTAATCGCGCCAAACACAGCCAGTAGGAGAGTTGGCGCGTGTTAGTGACGATCACGCGTCCAACGAGTGCAAGCTAGAACGAGAAGTACCAAAATCGGGGGGAGAGAGAACACGCTCGGGCCAGCTAACGTAACGGTCGCGTTCTCGTAGCTTTTGTTTCCACGCGTGGCTTCGCTAATACTTTCGAATCGCTTGACTTAATATAGTAGTTACATCTCTTCGTATAATTTACTTAATTAGTCGGTCTTGTCATTTTTATCATCAAACTAAAGGGTCTTGAATTTAATTCAAATAATACCGGAACTGTTGAATCAGATTTTTGTTTGTCTCTCGTTTTAGTAAATTAACCTCAACGACATCGGAGGGGAGTTTTATTACATTATAATTTTTTTTGTTTTTCGCGTTTGTTCTAAATAAGTTTCTATTGTTTCTTTCATTATTTGTGGGAGTTCGGTTTTCTATTTTTTGAAATCGTCGGTCAAGTAAGATGTCGCAAGCTAAAACAGTTGCTATAAAACGGGCCGCGTTAAAAGGGCAGCTAACATCGCTCCATAACATCCTGGAACAGGGGACGGTTGACAAACCGAACGCGGTGTTGAGACTTGAGCGTCTGAAGGCGAGTTTTTTTGCGTAAGAGGAGTTGCACGAAGAGCTCGCGATGACGGAGCCAGATGAAGAAGCGGCGACGGTGCTCGAAGAGATCCGGGATCGATATTACGAACTCGCAACTCGCGTCGCATCTATGCCAGGCGGGTCTTTAACCGATCCGATGAACAGCACCCAACCGATAGGTTCGTCAACGTTCGTCGAGAAGCAAAAATTATTAAAATTACCGATCGCGGAACTCCCTAAATTTAGCGGTCAGTATGACAAATGGATGCCATTTAAAAACGCGTTCGCGACGATGGTACATGCGCGCACGGATATTGACGATTTGGTGAGGTTCTTTTATTTGCAAAACGCGTTACAGGGAGAGGCGTTGAATAAAATTTCAATTTTTAATGCGAGCGCAGCGAACTATCAGAGTGCGTGGAAAATCCTGATCGAAGTGTACGATCGAAAGCGAATTCTCGTCGCGAAACATCTTGATGCTTTGATCGACATCAAGGCACTAGGTACGCCGAGAGCACAGGGTCTGTCAAAGCTCGTTGATGACACGCGTCAACATCTGAACGTTTTAGATTCCTTAGGCGTGAAATTAGACGACATTTTCATCGTGCGGTTATTAGAGCGAGCTTTGCCGATTAGTATTCGACAAAAATGGGAGGAATCGTTAGATCTCGACGCACTTCCGAAACTCGACGAATTTTACAAATTCGTTAATGCGACGACATTCCGGCTTTCCACGATGGAGGGTGAAATCTTGCGCGTAACGGGAGACAGGGGAAACAAGCGACAAGCGGAACAAGCATCGGAAACGTTTAAAAAGGCAAAACAAAATTCGTCTGCGCGTGCAATGGCCACTACCGCCACCGGATTGAAATGCGTGCGTTGCGGAGAAGCTCACCGCGTGTATTCGTGCTCAGAGTACAGTGGGTTGGGAGTAGAAGATCGTTGGAAATTCGTGCAATCTAAAGGGTTGTGTAAAAATTGTTTGAACAAGCACACCGGCACTTGTAAGTCAGGGACATGTAGGAAATGCGGCGAGCAGCATCATACTTCTCTACATCGCGAATCGAAGCCCGAGAAGTCTATCTGACTAGGAACAAGCGTATTAGGGACGATTACTCGAGCGCCGCAGTCACAGCTGATGATGAGCGCAGTTATTTGGGTTAGAAATGCACAAGGCAATTTCGTTGAAGCTCGCGCGCTTTTAGACACATGCGCTACGGCGCATTTCGTCACAGAAAGGTTTGCGCGTGACTTACGATTGCCATTACGAGCGTGTAGAATTCCCGTAGGTGCAATAAATACATTAAATACACAGACAAAACACAGCGTGGAAATATATTTTAGATCGCGGACAAACGATTTTTCAAAAACACTAACGTTTCTCACAATCCCTAAAATCGCAGATTTCATACCAGACGAACCCTTTCCGCGTGCGTCAATCAATATTCCGTCGAATTTAAAATTAGCTGACCCACAATTTCACATTCCGCGCGAAATAGACATGTTGATTGGATCCGGGGCCACTTTATCACTTTTATCAGTCGGTCAAATTAATCTTTCACGCGAAGGGAGTGACTTAATTTTGCAAAAAACTCAGTTGGGCTGGACGATCGCAGGTGGGTTGCGCGAGATGAGGGAGAAACAGGTAGCGTCATGCCATTTAACGATTCTGACGGAACAACTTGCAAAATTTTGGACGATAGAGGAAATGAAACCCGAGGCTTCAATCGCGACGAAAGACTCGTTTTGCGAGCGTCATTACACTGAACACACGACACGCGATGAAACGGGACGATACATAGTGCGACTTCCCTTCAGCGAAGAGTCACCTCAATTAGGAAAATCTTGAGCCCAGGCCCTTCGGCGTTTTCATGCGATGCAACGAAAGTTACAGGCGGATCCGGAACTCAGCCGCGAATACTCGAAGGTACTTCAAGAGTATATAACGCTTGGTCACATGACGCTGGTTCAAAACAAAAACGCGGACGGATATTACTTACCACATCATGCAGTCGTTAAGGCATCGAGTAACACAACAAAGGTACGCGTGGTGTTTGACGCGTCCGCGAAAACGGATCGAGGTATATCGTTAAACGACAAGCTGCTCGTGGGACCGACTATTCAACCTTAATTGTTTACGCATCTATTGCGCTTTCGTTCTCACGCATTTGTTTTGACAGCGGATATTGAAAAAATGTATAGGCAGGTACTCGTGCACCCCAACGATAGGCGTTATCAGCGAGTCTTTTGGTTTCACGGTAAAAATACTGCGGTATACGAAATAAATACCGTGACGTTCGGAGTCACCTCGGCCCCTTATCTTGCGATACGTACACTGCACCGATTAGCTGACGATGAAAGCGATGATTTTCCACGTGCATCGAAAATTTTAAAACGCGATTTATACGTCGATGACTTGTTAACGGGCGCAGATTCGGTCGAGAAACTCATGAAAATTCGCGATGAGATGATTGGTCTTCTTAAACGCGGCGGTTTCAACATCCGGCAGTGGGCTTCTAACGATCAACACGCGTTCGAGGGCTTGGGAAAAAGAGTGTTCGATTTAGATTGCGCATTTAAAAAAGAAACCGTTTCAAAAACACTCGGAGTAACGTGGGATTCGCAGTCAGACACATTTAATTATACGGTCAAGGGCATAGAACTTCCAAAGAGGATTACAAAGCGACATATTCTTTCTGAAATCGCGAAAATTTTCGATCTGTTGGGTTTATTGGCGCCTATCGTATTGTATGCAAAGAGTATGATTCAAGATTGTTGGAAAGAGGCGTGCGATTGGGACGAGTCGGTATCGCAAGAGCTTTATTCACGTTGGGTAGAATTTGCACGTCAGCTTGATCTTGTACGTAACTTTGCGGTAAATCGCAATTTTTTGATCGATAAACCAACGAGAATTGAGGTGCATGGCTTTTGCGATGCCAGTCAGTCCGGTTACGGAGCGTGTATTTATTTGCGTTCGTTTGATCGGCAAGGAAAGTGCGTCGTTCGTCTTGCATGTGCAAAATCCCGGGTAGCTCCACTCAAGCTAAAAACGATTCCCCAACTCGAATTATGCGGCGCACAGCTTCTTACGCGTTTATATAAGGAAATGTGTCCAGCGCTCGATTTCAAAATCGATCAAGTAGCTTTTTGGTCGGATTCGACAATAGTTCTACATTGGTTAAAAAAGTCACCAGCGACTCTTAAAGTTTTTGAAGCTAATCGAGTAAGCGAAATTCAAGCGCTGGACGTAATTCCCGAGTGGATGCATGTGCGAACGAAGGACAACCCAGCGGATGCGCTCTCTCGAGGTCAACTACCGGTTGACTTCGTGAGAAACCCAGTTTGGCTCAATGGCCCCGAGTGGCTCAAGAAATCCGAGATCGAGTGGCCGAAAATTGCTCTTACGGTGCCGAGCAAATTACCGGGTCTGAAAGGAAAGGCTTGCTTCGTAATAAATTCTGGGAAGGAAATATTTTCGCGTTTTTCGTCGTATGGAAGATTAATTAACGTAATTGCCTATTGTTTGCGAATGCGGAGTTCGAATCGGTACAAGGGAAAAACGATCAGCGTGGAGGAAAAAGGGGAAGCGGAGCGTGCAATCCACCGTTTGATTCAGCAAGAGAAGTTTTCGGACGAAATCGCACGTTTATCGGATTCGAAAGGGACAAAACGTTCGAGACTAGCAGAGTTCGATCCCTTCATCGATGAGCACGGTGTCTTACGGGTAGGCGGCAGGCTCAAAAATGCGAAAATTTCGTTCGATCAAAAATATCAAGTCTTATTACCATCGCATCATCACGTTACCGATCTGATCATTCGCGACGCGCATCACCAAACATTGCATGCCGGAAATTAAACGACATTGAACACGATCAGACAACGATTTTGGTTGTTCAACGGAAAGCATCAGGTTAGAAAAATTATTAGAAAATGCGTCGTATGCGTGCGAAATCCTTTCAATCCTATTCACAGCAAAATGGGAAATTTACCGTCAGCTCGTGTTACCGAAGCAGCCGCATTTGCGCAGGTGGGCATCGATTTTTTCGGACCATTATTCATGAAGAAGAATAAATTTCGTAATCGCGTCAAGGTAAAGATTTACGGGTGTGTATTTGTATGTATGGCGTCTAAAGCGGCCTATATTGAACTAGTGAGCGATTTAACAACTGAGGGTTTTCTAGGAGCCTTTAAACGTTTTTGCGGCCGACGAGGCATCCCCAGTCATGTATATTCAGATAACGGTACGAACTTCGTCGGAGCAAAAAATCAATTACAAGAAATGTATACTTTATTTAACTCCGACCAATTTCGTAACGAAGTCAATCATTTTGCGACTCAACAAAATATCGATTGGCATTTCAATCCGCCTCTTTCGCCACATTTCGGCGGGTTGTGGGAAGCTGCGGTTAAATCGTTTAAGCATCATCTCAAACGGGTAGTTGGCGAGCAACTTTTAACTTTCGAAGTCCTCAATACTCTGGTAATAGAAATCGAAGCTATTTTGAACTCGAGACCTTTATATATTCTTTCAAACGATCCTAATGACATAACGGCCCTCACGCCGGCACATCTTTTGATTGGAAGACCGATGAATTTTCTGCCAGAGGCTGATCTCTCTTGTGTTACAGGTAATCGACTTTCGGTGTGGCGCTTCATCACAAAGGCAAGGCAAGATTTTTGGAAGCGGTGAAACTTGGAGTATCTCCACGAATTGCAAAAATGACAGAAGTGGCACGACTCTAACCACGAAATCAGGGTAAACTCAATCGTCCTCCTCATTGAGAAAAATCAACCATGCATGCGGTGGCAATTGGGGGTCGTCGCTGAGGTCTACCCTGGCTCCGATGGCATCATACGCGTCGTCTCCGTAAGAACATCGCATGGGACATTCAAGCGAAATATCACTCATCTGTGTCCACTACCGATATCAACTACTGAAGAAGTCTAAACTTCATATCGATATCTTACGATTTGTATATTTGTAAATATCAATTACTCGAATGTAAACACGTATACCACCACACACACACACTTACAGCTAACGACATATCATCGAGACATACGGTTCACGGATTCGAAGTTAATCTTGCTCGCTTCCCTCGCAACGGGGGGAGCATGTTTAGTCGTAAACAACTAAAAACGTACGGGCCACCACGTGAGTGGCCGAGAAGCAAGCCTCGCAGCACGGATGCGTATCGCAACACGTCGAGCACCCGGCAAAGGATTCGTTTTCATGATCGTTTTTGTCCGTGTTTAGTCGGCATGGTCTAATATAGTTGTCTTATTCTACCGCGCTAATTGGTGGACGTCATCCGAGAGACTTAAGGTAAATCGAAGGGAGAGGGGTGGAGCCGCCGACGGCCGAGACGCGAAAATTAAGAAGATGCGGCGGGGGCGCAGTCATTCCGAAGTTACAGTTCGTACTGAGCGGTCTACAGTTTTTACTGCGATCTCGAATACTAGCTGGTTTTATCGGATTTCCTTGTCTCATCGTGCGGAGGGAGTTTCCTACATCGTTTGCATACCGGGTGCACGTGTTTAACATCACGCGTTATATCCTTTTTTCTTCTTGCTATTAGTGTTCGTTGTCTCATATCGACGTGCTGCGAGCAAACACGGCGAAAATCCGCGTCAGCGGAACCGTGTAACGGTGATCGAGAGCGAGAACAGTGCGGACGCGCACTTCACACATACTTTACACGTACGCACATCCACACATTTTTGTTTCCACCAGGAAGTTGTTTATACCTCTATTTATATTTTTTACTTTTGTATCGGTTGGTCGTTCTTCCAGGGGGTTTTCTCTTCGGAGTTTCCTCCTTTGAGTCACGAATATATTTTCGTTGTGGCTCATACATAGCGTCTCCTTTTATTTTAACCCAACGCCATCCTTTCCTCCGTTATAGTTTAAAATCAGTGAGTTGTTCAAATTAGTGTTAAAGGTCGAGTGAATTTAATCATTTTGTTTTGAAGTCCACGCGAAAATTAGCATATTTTTTAGTGTTCCGATAGTTGTTTGTAAATTCGTGTATCAGTTCTAGTTAAAGTGAATTTAATCTCTTAACGTACTTCTAATTTTACCTATATTTGTACCGCGGTTTCCCTATTTATTAAAATTAAGAAATCAGTCGGCGACGTCGCATGGACGCAGCCGATAGGGCGGCAGAGGACTATACTCTGCTAAACAAATAGTATATAAAGTTAGCTTGGCTTGGTAAATAAGATGAAATTATTTATAAAATATATATTGGCTTATCTATTGAATTTTGTTAAGCTTAACGGGACGTTAAATATAAAACTTATTAATAGTTTATGTATTTTTATACTTATTAGACAAAAACCATTTCTTCCTTTCTATACTATAGTTTTACTTTCGCTACAGACAAAATATTTTAAAACCTTATTCTTGTGAGCAGCTGACACATTTTTAAATTTCGTTGAAATTGCTAAATGTTTGTGATTATTATATGCTGTAACTAAATTGGATAGAATATCGGTTCACTTACAGCTGCCATGTACGCTTCATTTTTTTTACATAGCATGCATCGGTGTTTTCAGATAACAACATATAGAGTATAAATTAATTTTTTTTTTTGCATAAAACTTTGAAAATTTAGGTTGTAAAATTGCTTTACGCGATATGTTTGGAGATCTTTTGATATTAGTCCTTTAACTCATAAAAATTATATAGCTGCTGTTACATTTCCACCAGTTACATTCTTTACTGACACAGCCTATGCATACAAGAAGAATATGTCGATGACAGTAAGCATACATCTATATCCTTTGTTGTCACGAGCATAGGGTTGCATCTCAGTAAGATCTGCTTGCCAAGTCTCATCCAAGCCACGCACACTAAATTTTCGGCGAAAATGGTTACAGCTAGTGGGCTTCTGACGTTCCTCAACAAACCTCTCCATGTTTCGAGTTTTTCGACTAAAAGTTGTTTTTAAAGCCCGAACAAATAAAAATTTTTATTCTAAGTTGTCTGTGACAGTTTGAATATTGTTAATTTATTCAACAATAATTTCAAGTCTTCCTTTCAAATAAGCACAACTTATTGCAATATTGCATATCTTTTTGTTATTGAAATCGTACTGGCCATCTAAAGTAAGTCCATATGCAATGCCCAGAGGGCCTCGAATGCTACTACCCTAAGTTTTACCCAACTGGCGTCCGAAAACGTCAACGTTCATGATAATACTGTTGTCAAGCTTGATCTCTCGGCAATTAGCAATCAAAGGCAAACAACTATCTTATAATGAGTATCTGAATCTACATAGTTTGTCTAAATATATAATCGTGCAATTTTCAGTTGTGGCAATGCACTCCTCACTCTTTGTGCAACAACTTTATCAAACATTGGTTTAATTACTTTATTAAATTAAATAATATTCTGATTTTGTACACCTGCATTTTTGTCAAACTTTTTTCTATGTACGCTTGAAGTTTCCAAAAAAAAAAAAAAAAAAATTTATTAAATCCTTATTCGTGACGAGATTTTTATTGCAATGTTTCCTAATGAGCAGCTTTATTATTTCAACATTTATAAAATACTTTTTACTAATTATATGAATTTCATTATTATCAAAAGTTATTTTTGAATTTTCTAGTATGTAGTTACCCCCATCCTTTTTTCGTATGCCATAAATTTGATCTAATTAGTCTGATTCATTGTGATCCAATACTTTAAGATATAACTTGCTATTATAAGATAAATCATTTCCAGTGCCATCTTACTCAACTACTGTGACATAGCCTCTCAAAGTACTATCTAAAGAAATATTGACGTTATCAGTGCTCTGATTTATAGGTGTTTTGGACGTTCGAGTTTGGAAAGTATGCTTGGCTTGATTGGTAGTACCATCACTAGAAACATGAGCGTCACTATTACAAACTATGGATGACTATAACAGTAAAGATTTATAAGCTGGTCGTATTTTTCTGCATGCGTTTACCTTACTCCTTTTGATCAACTAAGGGTATAGACGTTTGAGAAGTAATATTTCTTTTGCTTCTTTAACAGTTTTTCGAGGATCGGTGCTTAGTTTAAATGTTTCACCGATGGCTTTGTCAAAATTGAATTTGTTATTTCTCAAAAATCTATGATAATGCCTTATAGCCTCTATAGACTTTTTAATCTGTTAAAGAACTTTTTTTTCGGCAAAATTTAGACATGCTGACTGTTTGCTGAATATTAAACGGCAAGAACAATTTTAAGGTTTATGCGTTATTTTTATAGCACAACAATCAGAGACTCTTCTATAGTTGGGAAACATAAAAAAATTCTGTAAGGGATTTGGAGTCAATGTCTCAGAACTTGCTCAAAATTTAACCAAATACTTTCTACCATTTGCTGAGTTAACTCATCAATTTTTAGCCAAACATATCAAGTGCAGTTATAGTTATGGACTGTTCTGTAAATTGTACGTTTTCCTCAAAATCGTTTATCATAACTCTAATAATACTAAAAAAATTTTTTAACCTCATACCGACGTAAAGTTTCCTGGTCTTTCCAACGGTAATATCTATTTTGTCTCATCTGCATAAATACTGTGAAAAAAATTGATGTTAATGAAAAAAATCAATTTTTCAGTGTTATCCTATCAACTAAGCTAAAATTTAAGTTCCCCATCAGAAAGAGCGAAATATTTTACGATAAAAACAGTTACAGAAAATGGGGATTTGCGTTTGGACTGAGGTGAAAAAATTAAATTCAAGTGTTTTTATCGAAACTAATTTTTTACAAAACAACAATTGTTTAGCATTAATACTTTACATTCATATAACAGGTTGTTTTTCCTTACACTTTATAATCTATTATATGACTAAAATAACACATGAAAGGGTAATATTTATAATTAGATTTTGATAATTAGAAATACAATTTTGTTACTTTAATTTGAGTTTGAAATGGTTTTAACTATAAGATTTTCATTGTTTTTGCAAGGTATGAACGCGTGATTATTTAAAGTATCTTTAATAGTCTTTAGATTCAAGAATTTTGTTTCGAGAAAATTAGAGAAAGTCAAGTACTCATCTTGCAGCGCAAAAAAAATTTCAACATTTTTCATCGTATCTTTAGCCCACTTATACATCGAGAGAGCGTTCAAAATAGTTTGATTTCTTAAACTAGCTCTTGATGCATTGCACTTGATTGTTGCTGCTAATCCATCACATGGCCTTTTTTCATTAGAGGCAGCAAAAAACTGACACTCTACATGGATACTGAAATCTTTATGATGCAACGATAGATTTTCAAAACCAATCTTATTTTTAAACTGTTGTGGAGTGCCATCAGAAAAAGAAAAATCTTATCAATCCTTGTGAATGTACTCTTTAAATAAATGATTATTTTTGTTTGAATTACGTAGACAGCAACTGTATTTTGTAAGAGACAATGCGACAGAAAAACCATGCTTATATATTTGAGCTCACCATTTTGTTTGTAGTTAATAATTACTAGAAATATTGTAAACTGATTGTTGCTCCAGTGAAAAGCTTGAGCTGCTTCTTGACAAATAAACGCATGATTCTCGGAAAAATCAAGCACAACAAGAACCTCGTTTTCTTTCAAGTTATTTTTGAGTTCAATGTAAAATTTACTTTGTGATTTTGAAATAAAGTCATGAGGTGCCAATTTTTCCAAACGTTTCATTAAGTTCTCTATAAAGTCTTCAACATTGCATATTACTTCCAGTAGTGTAAATCGTTTTCTAATACACCAAAATTTTAATAAAATTTTAGTTATCGATGATCAATGGAGAGCTTGCAGTCATTGTTGTCTTGAATCGTCGATTAGTTGGCAGTTTTTAAATTTTTGAAAAAAATACTTTTTTATCAGATCAATGCACTCCAGTTTTAAAAGCAACTGTTTGTATAGTGATTTCTTATAACCTGCATTGTTAATCTATTCATTATTTTCGAGTAAAGAGAACATGTTTAGTCGAACGCGACTAAATCGAGTACCGCCACGTGAGCGGAGGAGCATCGAAGCTCACAGCACGTCCGTCCTCATCAATACATTGAACTACACTTAAATCATTTTACTTTTACACATTTGTTGCGCGCGATTATTATTATGCTCTAGTTTCTCGGTCGCTCTCTCCCTTCAAAACCGACTTATTAGTATACATCGTTTATCTTCGGCATTGTTCGTGTCCTGGCTCCCGAATTGACACTCGAAAAGAATAACACCTCCGCTAATTGGCGCACATCATTAGTAAGGGGAGGGGGGTCGAGGGAGAGAGAAAGGGCGTCTCTTCTGGGAAAATTTGGTAGGCCTCGTCCAGTCCGATACTTGCTTCTGTACAGAGCGGTCTTCAGTTTTTTTTTGAGAAATCGTGTACGTAGCTTATCTAGGATAAATTTTGCTCGTTTGAGTTTTTTTGAGGAGTTTTTTGTTGCACCGCGACGCATTAACGTGTTTCTTACATTAGTTCTTCTTGTTCGTCCGAATTTAACTTACATCCGCGTGCCGCGTTAACTTTCACCACGTGCTGTGAGCACCCACGGCGAACATCCACACTCGCGGAACCGTGGTACGAAGACGAGGAGGAGAACAGTGCGGACGCGCATTTACCTTCACACTCTCACACATTCACACCTACACATCTACACATCAATTTAAACCAGGTTGTAGTTCTTGTTGTATTTAATTTTGTATCGGTCGTTTTTTTCCTCTTAGGGGGTTTTCTCGCAAGAGTTTCCTCCTTTGAGCAACAAATTACTTCTTCACCAGTGGCTCATAAGTAGTGTTTTTTATTTAGTTCAACCCCACATATTCTATCCTTCGTTATTAACGTAAGTGCTTCATAATTAATTCTTTTCATTTATAGTAAAAGTAATTTAATAATTTATCTGTTAAATTGTTGCCCTTGAATTTAGAAACTTGTTCGCATCATAGTGTTGCTTGTCTCGCGTTTTCTTATTTTGTATTTTGTATTTGCTTCGCGGTTTTCCTCTTTTTCAGTTAATTAATAAATTACATGGCTTCATCACTTAGACGCAGTCATTAGGGTAGTATAAGACCCCTGTGCTACAATTCAGAACAATTTACTTTCTTAAAATAAAAAACAATAAAAAATAAACAAAACAGTAAATTTTTTTTTTCTTTATTGGAGAGCAAACTGTTAATTATTAACTTTTTAAATAATATAGAAAATTTTAAATGCTATTCTGTTTAAACATTTTATTCTTGAAGTAATTTCTTATTCTTAAAACAAATTTATGAAAAGTTCTTACCGTCCAACGTTAATTTAATATTTTGATGATACGTGCAAACACACACTGTATGTGTGCCACTACTTCCAGCTAATACGCAATGCTGAGGTCTTAAAAGAGTGAATGATGTTAAACCAACTCTTAGGTCGTGGTATTCTGCTTTAAATTTTTGAAATAGTTTCTTTAACTTTAATAATATCAACTTCTTTGGCACTAAATGAGTTTCTCCACTTAAATCCTTAACAGATTTGACATCTTTTTTTCCAGGTAATTGACGAGAGTTGTCTTCTCGTTCATAAAAATTAACAACATTTTTTTTCAATTTAGTAGATTTTTCTGATTTTACTGTTTTCTTATAAAGAGTATTAACATTAACGTTCTCTTTGAGCATTGCTTTCATATTTCAAATGAAACTTGGTCCAACTGAAAAAATTTCTCTAATCTTTGGTTCACCCCATTTTATTGGCAGTATACTACAAATTAATTATTTTTCTAGAAGTATCAATAAAATAAAAAATTAAAATTTTCCAACTTACGTGTTTAAACCACATCAATTATTTGCAATAATCATTATATACTTACTTGTCAGTTTTTAATTTAATAAGATCTTTTAGATTTTTAATAATTTCTATCAACGAAACCTATGTATAAATTACGTTCTGAAGGGACATTCACTGACACGTCATACTACACCAGTGCAGAAAGCTTTACTACAGGATGGTTTTTCTTAATTTCTTATGTATAATTATATTTTGCGTATTAAATATTTACGAGAAATAAGTGTGGAATCGTATATGATAAATGTAAGCGTGACGTTACAAATGTAATCAGTGTTAGCAGTAGGAAGTTGTTTTGAAATCAACAGAAGATTCGATAAAAACGACCAGTCTAGTACTGGCCAGCCTATATATTGTTTTTATTGCATTGTGCTGTAATATATTGTTTAAAATCGTTAACTTATTAGATATTTAAATACTTGTTAAAAGCACACCAAACTAACGGAGGTATACTTTTTCCAACAATAATTGCACCATTTTCGTACACAACATCATTTTATAGAAGGAAAATTTATATTTATAATTATATTATCTGCCATCTAGAAGTATAACTTTTCTTTAAAAAACTTAACCACTGTCCACTGGTTTTATTTACAATCAAACTTAACATTACTTTACCGTCATTACGTATTTAGGAAAAAAGAACTTTTTCTTGTCTCTGTCCTATGGACTGCGTCTCCCAATACAGTTGACCGTCTGCCAGTGCTTACTTCTGTCTGTTTGTCATTGTTATTTCTTATGATTATAATTTTTATAATAATTATCATTTTTATAGCTTCCAGTGCCATGTATTAAAATCAATGGTGAATTTCTTCTTTTATCTTTTTTTTTTTACATTTAACCTCAACATAACTTTTTCGATATTACGTACTTGTTGTATTGGGCCGTTATATGTATATTACTCATAACCGCTAACTGATTGAAGAATAATTAAAATCATACTCAATTAAAGTAGGTTTACTCATCTCAACGATAAATGCATCACTTTCGTACATAATATTGTCTTATAGAAGGGATTATTATACTTATAATTATATTGTTGGGCATATAATTTTATGAAAAAATTAGTTTATACTTGAGTACCCAAGCACCCACTGTCTACAGGTTAACCCTATGTTATTCCTACGTTTGCAGGTCCAAGCGCAATATAGGTTATTGCTAATAGAGCAAGTGGTATATATGAAGCAATTAATAATGCAAATCAAGCTTAAAAGCAACTTAAAGAAAGTATGTGATGTACTTAGCAAATAAAAACTATTTTGCTTGGGAAAGGACTTTTCTGAAAATTTAATAAAAAAGAATTGGGACTCTATTAAGAAATAAGACATGGGTTAAAAAAAAAAGTTTAAAGTAACACTTTCTAATCGAGTGCTAAAAAATCAGGTTATTTCATAAAAAAAGTGAATTTCGAGAATCCAACATCTTAAAGAAGTGTACATAAAAAATAATATGTCATTTAGTAGTGCACTTAAGAATATATTTACTGTTGTTAATCTAGACAGTAAAGATAGTCCTGGCACTGGCTGCATTGCCTTAAAAAAACGTGGAAATTGTGTTACATGTTTTGATAGCTTAAGTGGTCTTCAACCCCTATTAGATTTAATCTTATATTTTAAAGTTGATTAATTTAGGTACTGTTACGAAGAATATACAAAGCTCAATACATGAAACTGTGGTTACCTATGGCTTGGATTTTTATCAAAGTACCTTGACTGCAAACCTGTATAAGCAATAAATATATCAAATTATCATTTGTTAGATAAAAGTCGTAAAAAAAATTATCTACTTTGAGTTTGACTAGTTCTTCATTTGTTCTCGAAGCACAATATTTTTCTTTAATTCAACTTTTACTGCAAACATACTGTAATTTGAAATTAGAAAAACTACTAACATTTAATTCCATACGAAATATTTACAAGGGTTATAATAAACTTAACGTGGGTGATAAGAAAATGATTCTAATAACAGGTAGTTATGACTTTCAAGGCATAAAAACTTGCCTTATCGATTAACTGACAAAAAATATCTCAATAAGTTGAATATAACTATGTGAGTGGAAACGTGAAAAAGTTTGTCTTGACTTGGCTTGAGATCGAAATACCTTAGAATCAGTCATTAAAGTTAGTCCTTATCATGATGGAGTACAAAGTGGACATGCAGGGCTCCAAGAAGCCTGGTCATGATTATGTATTTAAAGAGTTGGCCATTCTTGGGCATAATGAAAATATTCAGCCATGTGTTTTTTCATTCAAGCACTGTTTTCTTGGCATTAATGAGGTGACAAATACAAACGATTAATTTTATGGCTCAAGCTTAACAATCATGGACTATAATAGCAATCAGATGATATAACTGTACAAAAATTGGCAACGTGCTTCGTGATAATCTTTAGTATGCTTAAAATATTGCTGTTATCGGTGGGATAAAGAAAAAATGGCGTTAGTGATTTTACTTTAAACTTCCCAATCTGTCGATTATCTGCCATTTAAGCTACCAGATTTGTCAAGCACATTCTCTTATAATAATGGTCCATATAAATCCATGTGTGCCATTTGCAACGTAAAAGGAATGACAAAATTGCATTTTCAAATGTAATGAAAATATGTCACAAGCTATGATAAACAAATGTAACAAATATTGATTGCTTAATGTATTTCTCTAAGTTTTTCACATTACAGAAAAGTAGTTAAAGTGATAGCAAAGAGAAAAAAAAGCCCCTTATCAGTGGCAAAGGCGAGGAGAAAAAGAATAGATTGCTCTGCTTGCTTGAGCAAATCGTATGGTAGATCTCTGAAGATGGCATTGTCATTCATCCTCACGATGGCCTGACGTTTCTCTAAGTGGTCCAGAAAGTCTTCGGGGTTGTCCGTTTGCTGTCTTTTCATATAGCGCAGTCCTTAATTCTGCAGAGCTTTTATGGCCTTGGCTTGGGTGGCCTTCTTTCTAGAGTCACCCTGCGATCTTCAGAATCAGAAGCTCCAGTCGATCGGTTCATGAGTCCATTAAGTGTGTTGAGCGTCGTTTAGCTGACCATGAACGCCGTATTGATGAGTTGGAGGCGTCAAATGCTGCATTGAGAACTAGACTTGATTGCCTTGATAGTGTGAGGGAATACCCTGACAATTCCACGGATGAGTTGAGAGTAACGGGTTTGCCTCTTAAAAAGGGGTTATGCTTGCACCTTAAAAGGTGCAAACATAATAATGATGGTTTTGAGTTTGCAGGCCTTTATGTCCGATATTATTGAGGTTCGGCTATTGGTTAGTAAGCGTGCGGAGGGGTTGGGGCTTGGCGGCAAAGGTGGGTTTGGCTTATTTGCTATTTGGTTTAAGTCAACTTCGGCACGTGACTTCATTCTGCGAAAAAAAAGCGTTTGGTGACTTGAAGTTTACAAACTTCTATCTGGAATTCACTGGCAACAATGTAATAAAGCTTTATCCAACGTTGTCTTCCACTACTTATTCGTTATTATATAGTACGTTTGGGCTAAAGGAAGATATGCTTATATTAAGCGAGATGATCGGTCGGAGCGCCACTGTGTTGCCTCGAAAGATGATTTAAGATCTTTCAAATGACGGTCAAGATCTAATGTTTGTCGGGATGGTGTGGGGGTCCGAGGTTTTATTCGCATCGCTTAATTGAATGCTAGTTCTTTGCGTGAGCATCTTCCCGAAGTGCCACTTCTTTTAGGGTAAAATAATATAGACGTGCTGTCAATCTCAGAATCTTGGCTGACACCACGCCACTGTTCATCGCTTTTCGAGTTGCCTGATTACACTCTTGTGCGGAATGACAGGAGCCTCAGAACGAACAATGGGAGGCGTGAGTTCATGCAGGGTGGAGGTGTTGCTTGTTATATACGACATGATTTGTTCTTTCGGATTGTAGCGACACCGCAAATAACGCCTCTAAATGAAACCTAGTACATGTTATTCGATTTACGGCCTGGAAGAGGGTGACGTATGCTCTTTGCGTCCGTGTACAGGCGTCCGAAGGGTGATGTTCTCACTGATTTTTTTGGCACAATTCAGGCTAGCTCGGGACGCTTCTCAGGTATTGTAATAGCGGGTGACTTGAACTTCGATATACTGGGAGACGATTACTACGCGTGCCAGCTGCGGCGGTTGATTCTTGAGAATTCAATGTACCTTGCGCCTACAGGTGCAACGCACCATTGTCCGTTGGCTGATACTTGGATCGATGTGATAGTAACAAATTCAAGTGAAGTGGTGCGGTCTGTGGTGTCGTCTTATGCTCCACACATCAACGGTCATGATTATTTGTATATAGATTACGCTTTGAGTGAGCCTTTGGTGAGGGTTTTGCCACAGATTCGTGAGTTTCAACACTTCTCGGCTGAGGATTTCTCGGCCGCGGTATCGTCGGGGTTGGCAAGGGTCGATGTGGATGATGGTGTGGACGTGGATACATTACTTGGGCCCTTCCAGGAGGTATTGAGGTCGTCTCTGGATATCCATGCGCTGAGGTCAGCCCTGAAGCGAGACATAAGAGAGGCGCGAGAGGAGTATCTGCGTCGTGCTTTGGAGGGTGCACGTGAGCCATCCCAGCGATTGAGTATTCTCCGTAGATTTGGAATAGTTGGAGGCTCACAGCGATCACCATTACATTTTATTTCACCCGTGGTGCTGTCCCGGCACTTCTCGGCGATGTCTTGTACTTACTTGCCGTGCACCGTGTGGGAGCTGGAGGGTATCTTGGGTGATGCTGGTGCCCGTCCTGATGGCTTTTCATTGGCTCCAGTGTCGTTTGTGGGCGTGTCTCAGGCGATGGCACATTGCATGGTTCGTTCACGGGGTAGAAGCTTGAATGGGCTGTCTCTCTCATATTTTCGTGGCTCCCTTGCCGCAATTGTGCCATTCCTCACCGGCCTTATCAATCGCTCGTTTGCATCTTGCAGGTATCCTGCACCCTGGCGTCGGTCTGTGATCGTGCCGCTCTCTAAGATTACGCAACCCATTGGCCCTTCTGATGTGCGTCCTGTCACGAATATGGCGCATTTTGTGAAGGTTCTGGACGTTCTTGTGTCACGACAGGTGGTGGCTTACTTGGAGGGTTGGAGACTCCTTTCGGCCATGCAATCAGGTTTCCGGAGGAGCTATAGCACGCAGTCTGCTCTACTTAAGTTAACGGAGAATGTTCGCGTTGGGATGGAGGCTGGAAAGGTTACGATTTTGGTGCTGTTTGATTTCAGGCGTGCATTTGATTTCATCAGCCATGTGGTCCTGCTAAAGGCTATGAGCAGGATGAACTTCTCTCCGGACGCTATTAGGTGGTTTCACTCGTACTTGTCTGACCGATCGCAGGCCGTCGTTGGGCTGGATGGGGTGCAGACTGATTTTCTGCCGTGTACGTCGGGTGTGCCTCAGGGCTCTTCTCTGGGACCAATTTTGTTTTTAATTGTGATAAATTCTATTTTGGTGGTACTGTCTCATTGTACGGGAATACTTTTTGCGGATGATTTGCAGGTGTACATGCAGTGCAGGCCTTCGGAGATTGCTGGAGCTGTGGGCAGGTTCAATGAGGATATCAGGAGGGTTGTAGCCTGGGCGTCTGAGTTTGGTCTTCAGCTCCATTTTGGAAAGTTGCGTGCTATGCTTCTGACCACTTGTCAGAATTTAATGCGAATTGACGTTGATGCCATACCTCCCTTACTGGCTGATGGGAAGGTGATCCCACTTGTTAGTTTGGTTAAGGACTTGGGGGTGACGTTGTCGAGTGACCTTTCATGGAACGCCCACGTTGCAACAATATGCTCAAGGGTGCATGGTGTGTTGTATCGTCTCCGGTATCGGAGTGGCACCCTGTCACCTCAATTTAGAGCTGCTCTTACTGTGAGTCTTGTTGTTCCCCACTTCGATTATGCCTGCTTAGTCTACATGGGTCTACATGGGTACCCACCTGGCCATCAAGCTCGATCGTCTGTCTAATACTGTTGTTAGGTACATCTTTCAGTTGAGGAGGGATGCATCACTCTCTCAGTACTATAAAAGGTTGAGTTGATTACGGCCAAGCTTTAGAAGGGAGTACTTTCTTGCTGTGTTTGCCTATAAACTCTTGACCTTGGGTAAGTCTTCGTACTTGTTCGACTCACTCCCCCGATTTGCGGATGGGCTCCGCCGTTCCGCACGTTGTGATCGGCCGAAATTCATGATTTCCACTGCATCGTTATCGTCATACGCATCAGCCTTTTTGCAGAGACTTATGTGGTTGTGGGATACTATCCCACTAAGTATTAGGCAGGTTGATTCACTGAACGTTTTTAAGACGACTTTTTACCGTTTTTATTTAGAAAAACAGAGGGACTGATTACTAAGCACGCTTATGTTTATGATTGTAAGCTCTATGAAGTCATTATGGCGAGACTAAAAATATTTTGTTGTTATTAATTATTACTTGTCTTTCTTAAATCTAGGGCATACTGTAAATAAAACTTAAATTAAGTGCAATCTTATGTAAATTAACGAATATATATATAGATTGCTATGTTAAACTGTCGCCGTTTAAATTAAATTAAAATCTGTAAAAATTCTGTAACCTTTGTTTAATACTGTAGAAAATATCAATATTATAAAATCTTTGTACTTCAATAATTGCCATTCGGGCGTAATGCCCTTGGCATAAATAAATAGCTTTCAAATCAAATTAAATCTGCCTCGTCCCCCTTGCCACCAGAGCAGTGCATATACGCGTGAAGTGGGACGTGGGACGGCCTTTCCCTCTGCCTCGCTCCCCTTGCTACTACATGCTCAAATTTTTATGTATATATATATATACATGGGTGTGTGTGTGTGTGGTAATGACGTATTATTTGTTATTAAATAACCTCAAATTCGTATTTTTGTTGTACTTCTCTGACATATGAGTTATAAATTGCGAAAAAGTTATAGCATAGCTTGAAAATTAATAGAGATGTCCACAAATTACTTTAAAGTGGTTTCACGACACCATAACCTCATAAAATAAGAGAAATCGTTATATCTCGACGGAGAAGCAAAATAGGCCAATAATACCGATGTTTTATGGGTATCCTGAAGGGAAAATAAAATATCGAGATGCACAAATAGAGGTGTCATTTGTTGTGATTACATAACCTCAAATTCTTATTTTCGCTCTATCTTTATGAATGTGGAGTTATAAATTGCGATTAAAATTACAGTATACTTTAAACAATAATGCAGATGTGTGCGAAGAATTTAAAGTGTTTTTATGACAACATAACCTCAAAAAATTAGAAAAAACACCATATCTCGAAGGAGACGCAACATTAGGCGAATATACCAATTTTCATGGGTTTACTAAAGGGGAAAAACAATCGAACTAATTTGGTTTGATAAAGACATGATTTTCAGCCATTTCAAATACGAATTTTTTTTACTTGTTCAATGTTATAAAAAGAAATTAACTTATTTAACTCGTAGCAATAACACATATTATTGCTTCTCATATAATTTTTGTATAAAATGAGTTCATTATTTAATACTTGAAGTTTCACTTCTATCCTGGGTCCCACGACCCATTTTTTTTGTTTCAAATTACTATTTGTATATTTGATGTGATTTTATATATTAAAAATTAATTTGAGTTGGAATCATGTCAAACAAATATCATTCTTCTTAAATTTTGGCTACAGTAAAAATGAGATAATTTACTCTGTCTAATTGAGATTGAGGAAAACAAGAGACATATAGCTATTTTTCACTGCAAAGTTGTAATGTATCAGTTAATTCGTGTTTAAAGATTATTTAGAAATAATATTGAAGCTTACCTATGCTTATAATAAATTTCTACTTTTTTTAGAATTAATATTAAGAATAAAAGTTTTGGTCGGCTAAAAATTAGTCTTATAAGACAAGGTAGACAATAGAAAATAAAGTTATTTATTGCTAGAATATATAGAATGTAACTTTACCTTTAAAATACGACTTCTTATTTTTAAAATTATGAAGATTGTTTGTATAAATCCATGTAATATGTTTTTTTTGCATCTCAATAGTTATTTTATATACATGGAATTATTTTTGGCCTATCTAGCTTCCATTTCGATATACAGCTGTTTTTCGAATTTTCAGAGATTAAGTTGTAACAAAAATTCTTCGAAGATTTTCTTAACATTTACAGTAATGTTACTAATATGAGATACTAAATAATGAATTTTGTTGACTTGTTGTTTTAAAAAAACAGCCAAATAACGAGAAAATACATGTTATGTTTGTGGGGAGTCCAACCCCTGTCTATTTGTGTGCGTTTATTATGTAGCTTCCCGTTTAAAAACCTGTCAAATTGAATATTTTTAGCTAATTTTCATTCCTCTCCTAGATATAGCCTTTTTTTTGTTTGGAAAGAAAAGGTGGTCGTATTAAATATTTTATTTTATATGCACGTTTTCTAGATACATGTTTACATAAGAACGTTTATACAAAGACCAGATCTTGCAACACGTACATATATACAATATACATAAGTATTCTTTGCCTGTAGTATAGGTATGTATAACTGTTTTTCTCGCCCTTTGTTTAATTCCCATGCGCTTACCTTATCTTAAGCAAGCACATCGGTTTGGTCGTAGCATAGAAACATACATACTACATACCTACAATATATGTAATGCAACGGGCGATTAATACCTGACCGCCGTTTATGCTCACCTAGACTGCGTGAGGAAAAAAGCAAACTTGCTAGCAAAATACTAGGCCAAGAATTTCTGTAGAGGGATCATCTTCCGAGGCAACACAGTGGCGCTCCGACCGATCATCTCGCTTAACATAAGCATATCTTCCTTTAGCCCAAACGTACTATATAATAACGAATAAGTAGTGGAAGACAACGTTGGATAAAGCTTTATTACATTGTTGCCAGTGAATTCCAGATAGAAGTTTGTAAACTTCAAGTCACCAAACGCTTTTTTTTTCGCAGAATGAAGTCACGTGCCGAAGTTGACTTTAACCAAATAGCAAATGAGCCAAACCCACCTTTGCCGCCAAGCCCCAACCCCTCCGCACGCTTACTAACCAATAGCTGAACCTCAATAATATCGGACATAAGGGCCTGCAAACTCAAAACCATCATTATTATGTTTGCACCTTTTAAGGTGCAAGCATAACCCCTTTTTAAGAGGCAAACCCGTTACTCTCAACTCATCGGCGGAATTGTCAGGGTATTTCCTCACACTATCAAGGCAATCAAGTCTAGTTCTCAATGCAGCATTTGACGCTTCCAACTCATCAATACGGCGTTTATGGTCGTCTAAACGACGCTCAACACACTTAATGGACTCTTGAACCGATCGACTGGAGCTTCTGATTTCCTTAAAAAGGATAGCAAACTGTTCCGAGGGTGAGAAAGATTCCCAACCAACGGGCAGGTCAACACCGGATGCACTCGTGGCAACACCTTCATTCGCCCCCTCAAGAATATTATCCATATTCAAATCCATATCGGAGTCAAAGTTTGACATATCTGAATGATGAACGGACGGAACAACTACTCCCCTGGCAACGTCAAATTGGCGTGAGCGTCGGTCAACCTGAGGTTAAGACAAGGCACGAGAGAACGCAGGTCTTGCACGACGCACGGACTCCGATAGCGCACGGGCACAGCAATTGTTGGTTCCCGTGTTGAGAGGTATTCTAACAAAACACGATTTATGATAAGATCGATTATATGAATCACAAGTCCTACCGCTACTCAGACAACCCCACCAGGCATATATCCCATAGAGCTGTCAAACTTAACAAAAACAATTTAATCGCATTAAAGCGTTACGCTAGTGAGGCACTAAAAATGTATACAAATTAAACAGATAAATAAATACACAAACGATAACGTAAAATGTACTACATAAAAATACCTAGCACACTAAGTTTACTAATAGTTCTGAAGATCGTGTTAAAATAATTCTAAATTTCAGAGGGCAGACTAACAGTACAGAGCCAGCATACAAAGCACGCAATCACTATATAACGGTAAAACAATAGAACAAATTAACAAGAAGACAGTCGGATACCGTACAAAATATAAAGTAGTCAGCACAACTTAATAAACTAGCTTTAGAAATCTCATTGGATGTGCTCATTAATAACAGATGCTCTCTCAGCTAATCTCTATATCGTTCGAGGCTGCTAATAGTCTAACTGTTCAATTCCTTATTACTATTACCTGTCTTTAATTTGCAGTACATGTAATAATGGGTTACCATTTGAGCAGTTATCAGCAATAGCGACCCAGAATTAGCCAACAGATGTCACTACTGAGCGAGCCAAGACAACCTCCTGACCCCAACACTTCCGGGCCTCGGAGATGATGCACTAACAGCTGGACACAGCAGCAACACAAGTGGCACCGACAGGCAGTCCCAGGCTTCAACCACAATACCCTGAACGTTACTCAGCCTCCGCAACAACACTACAATGTAGGGATGCAAGCGACGCCTTACCCAGTGGAGCTGCAGAAGTCAGTCAGGAAAGTCTCCTAACCTCCAAAGGCCTCCGTTGTAGATTCAAGCTTGCCGTGGCTCAGATTACTTGAAGGAGCCCGAAGCTAGTTGCTCATAAGTTGCGCGAGCCTACCAGCAAGCGAATCTACAACAAATTGAATAAAATGCACGGCAGTAAACAAGAAAAAGCACAAACCTGGAGGAGCACGCAAAAGGAACGTCCAGTTGCACTCATTAAGCACAGAGAGCGAGGGAGAGAGAGGGAGAAAGAGAGAGAGTGGCTGGAGTTTGAGTAGTAGGGATGCCTGTTAGTATAGCATGTGGTGGCAAGGGGGACGCGGCAGAGAGAGAGAGAGCGGCTGAAGTGGTAGGGATGCACTGCTTGTATAGCATGTGGTGGCAAGGGGGACGCGGAGAGAGAGAGAGAGAGTGGCTGGAGTGGTGGGGGGCTCAGAAATTTCGTATCGCTCGAAAAAATTGACAACGTGCCATAAGAAGTTTTACTTCAAAAAAAGTTTTGGCCCACGTAATAAGCGTTACGTGAAAAAGAGATTAATACGGTAGTGCGTCGCGAGGATAACCAATACTTATAAACTTAATGACTAGTATCCAAGATATTATATCTATAAGTCAAAGTCATGCGTGTGTTCCCTTTCAAAGCTCATTGTGTCCTCTTGGATCTATCACCTGGTGTTTTGTTTTGATAACGCTCGAGTGCCACGATTTCAGGCTCGTGAGGCCTCACTTAACCTCATGTCTCTCCCGTCACGGCCCTCTTGCAAAGGTAGCCTCTCTGTAACCAAGAAGAGTCGGTATAGTGCGCCTTGCATATCGTACTTAACACGTCTGAGGCCGCAACGTCGTCGCTTTCAATGATGCTGACTTTTTAAATTATCCAGTTTTAAGTCTGTAGACTTGTTTCCAATTGTGCATATGTGTGCTGTGCTGTATTTTTTTGTTTGTGTTGTCTATGTAGTTAAGTATTTCACACTTATCTTTCCATATAATTGTTGAAAACCACTGTTCTCTTTACATTAATATTCTTGCTTTTCTAATTATTCAGTCTTCTCTCATTGTAAGTTTAGTGTATTACAATATTGATTGTAGTTATGTGACTCTAATGCTTGTCAGTGAATGAGAAATTCATACGACCAATGGTATACAAGCGAATATTGATACATCTAAATCATCGTATCAAGAGGTACATATGCATAGATGGCGGCACTTTCAATGCAAGCACTCGACATCCTCTATACATGCCCTTTTTTTCAATGTCCAATATGCTTGAGACTCATTCTAACAAACCACGTTTATTCTTCTTAAACAAAATTTTTTTAAACAATGAATAAGAATGAGAAAAATATTCTCTCTGGGTGAAGATCGAACACACAACCTCCTGTTTACTAGACAGTTGCTCTACCACTTGAGCTACCGAGGAGCTGTACATTTACTCACACCGGAAGTTCAGATAAGTCTCCCATTCTTAATTTTCAGAGCTGTCTTCTACCAAAGCCCTTCAGCGCCTTCGAGTACAAGAGTTCGCGTAGGCATTGGACTATGTCCATTGGTCTTGTCTCTGCTTTTAAGTTTTTTTGTGCCCTGTGCTCTTAATGGCCGAATTTCTGTAATCCATTCCTCTTTACTATAGTACTCGTAAGCTTTTATAACTTGTCCCCTTTCATCACTTTTATACAATGTATTGTCTTTCCTATATTTAAGTTTGAATCTTTAAACTTTACTATTTTGTTCTTGCCCTCCTCTAATCCCAGGCTTAATTTTGTGTCTGACGCTTAAACCATACCATCTTCTGATAAATTTATTCCTTCTGAGTCTACAACTTTCAACGTTTAATGCTCTCTAAGCTTGCATTGCACGTGTATTTTCTCCTGACCCGTGGTGCTAAAAGCGTGCAGGTTTCTTGCATGTATGCGCGTCCAGTTAGTGCCTTTTAATTTGGCTTATATTATTAGGCATTTCTCTGGATTTACTAATGGGTAACCCAGGATTCATTTTATTTCACAAGAATGGTATATCTCTACCACATATGCCAATTCCATTAGTGTATTAATACGTTTTCGTTCTACTCTTTTGTATTTCTTAACAGTTTCCTGCAACACTGGCACAAAACTCTTTGCACTTGTACTGACTGCCACGTACTCATATGTTGGCTATAGATATACCACGATGTCTTTTACGTTAAACCCTTTTGTCCCACTAGATTATAGGTAATAAAAATATTTTACGGTGATTAAAATTCTCTATCGTTACCAAAGGTATCTGTATATAGTTTATGATTTTACCATTAAATGGTACGGTAGTGGTCTCTTCAAATTCTTTCTCTGTTATGGCATTTTATTCCCCTGGAAAGTTAAGGTTCGGTCTAAGTTGCCTTGCCAAAATTTTGTCTTCCAAAATTGTTACTAATGCTTTCTCTGGTAGGTGTATTACCTTAAATCGATTAATTTATTATATCAGTTGCGTTTTTAAGTTTTGTCGTCAGTTCTTTGGCTGTTTGTTCAAGCTCTTCTTCCATGTTTGATACCTCGTCCTTTCCAGTTATAAAGTCTGCTAATATTGGTAACCCTTTTTTTGTTATTTTCACAGTTTTTTTTTTCAATTTTTTCGTATTCTGAATTTTTTCTTCATGATTCTAAAACATTGCGACTATCATTTGTTCCATTAAAATTTATTTGTATTGATTGTGGTAGTTGCTTTTAATACTATTAATTCTTGTATCTTGTCCTTTTCCTTAACTATTATTAATCTTTGAATCACTTGCATGGCTGTAGCTTGTCTATGAATTCTTTGACCCACTACTGCTCTTTATGCCTCTTGCGAATTTTCTTTTGATTGTAGAACTCTGTCCTTGGCCTAATTTATTTGCTCACTACATTTGTTTTCCTTTTTTAATGTTACTGCGTACTCCTACCTTTTTTGCTTTTGTGCCCGTAGAAACTGTCTTGACTCCTCAATTAGCTGACTCCAATGTACATACGATATAAATTTCCACCTTAATGTGGTTCACTGAATCGGGCCTATGTTTTCTACTATTTTCCCTGAATTTTTCTTGATCGACTCTACTTCCTCTATTTGTTTTTCTTCTTTGTGGTTTCCACTCTAAAACATAAAAAAAGAACACTTTTCTTTATGATTCTTGCACTTCCCCTCTTTATGAACAACTTTCTCAATTATTTAGAAAGAAAAAAAAAACAGATTGTGAGGGTGACTTGTACATGGCTTTTTATTACCCTTCTAAGCCTGACATTTTATAAAGACAATGCAAATAGCTGAAGCAATACTTTTATTACATGAGAAGGTTATATATCGCAAGTCAAGTCGGGAGTACAGCTTTACCCTTAAATATTTCGGTGCTTGTGCACTGCTTGAAAACTGCGTACTGTATGATAAAATATTTATCACATTATTGTACGGTTAAAACCAAAGGACAAATTAGTACTCGTTGATTTAGATCATAGAAAGCTATTAAAATTCGACATTTTTACAAAAAATTAGCGAAGAAACAAAAAAAAAAAAAACTTTTTTTCCCATCTGTCAGAGAAAACGTATTGAATACTGCTTGTTTTCTTCTTTATTAAATAGCTAAAGTTTGTTAAAAATACTTAAATTACTAGTCTAGCTGTTATTTCCTTATTTTCATGGTACAACATTAGTGTAAACGTGTTCGAAGGAAGTGTATGCGTGTATTAACATTTATAGGTAACACTAGCAGATTATTGTGCATACTTCTGTCTGTCATACCGTATAACGATGCATATTGCTTGTAACAGAAAGGTGTATTTGGCGTTGCAGGTATTTTTTTGTCCTCTTAGTTTTTTTATCACTACGCACCCTGACCTTGTCGTGTTAAGTTCTCTAGAATTCCCTGCAGTACTCCTTGCTTTTTTTGCTTGTAAAGTGTTCAGCGTCTGTTTGTTTTAGCACTTGCTTATTTTGTCAACACACTTTTTGTTAACACTACCTTCATTTCTTTTTTTTTCCTTTTCTCCCTTTTTTTTCTATGTTAATATAATGGCATCCTCTTCCACGAGTGCATCCGTTTTTTTACGCTGGTTAGGTGACTTCATGAGCCTGCCACTCGATAATACCAGTGTCACGGGATTCGTAGCTACTGATAGGAGTAGGTGCGCTATGTTAGATAGTGTTGCCTCGGAGGAGGCGTTGGTATGCCACGAGTGTTTTTACGTCAATTCTTCTTAGCTTAGTTTGTATCAATTACTTTGTGTATGTAACCGTATATATATTTCTTGTCTTTCTCCCTAAGTCTGTTGTATTGTATATTTATCGGTAAGTGCCATTTGTTGGACGTATATCCATGGTACCTAGCTCGTGATTATTGAAGGGCAGATGGTGTTGGCTCTAATTGTCTGACCAACTTATCAAGTGAGAGGTATCTTGTTGACATTTTTTTTTTCTACTTACTTATCACTTTTTGTTATTGTGCATCATATGACCTTCCTGGTTATTTTTTTTTTGTATTGCATTTAGGGATGGGCTTGCTCGTAAGTCCGCACAAATTTTCTGATCTGCTACTTTCTCTGCGTCAGCATGGTTGACCAGCTAACACTTGGTCTATGCTGGTACAAAGGTATAAATATCGTGGAGGCGTTATGTGTATTGCGACATTTAGTGTCCGTCTAAACCGTTGCTTATAGCTGTTTTTCAGGACAGTCTTCGGTGTCCACCATTGCCTTTCTAGGATCGAGTGGTCCAAGCCCGCTGCAACGTTCTGGAGTCAGGGACATTCTTTAGAGTTGCTCTGGGCTGCACGTACCATAGCACCTTTGTTGCTCTGGTAATCGATGTGAAGGCGGATGATTCTGACGGATTCCATTAAAAGCACGGCCTTGTATACTTGTGAATACTTACTTTTTCGTGCATTGTTAATCTTCCAGTATGTTTTTGGTATTTGTTTTTGTAGAACAAGCTGGTCACAGGCAGGCTATTTGTTGTTGCTGGTGAGGCAACAGCACCCAAGTTCTACGCAGACTGCCGTAGTGTTTTTTCCCCTTGGCTGACGTAATCGAAATCGGGCCACGCTCTGCTTATAAAAGGGGTGCAAGAAGTGGGTGTCGTGCATAGATCTCGTAGGTGGGGACAGGGATGGGGACGGGGACGAGATAATGTTTACAGGGGTGAATATAAAATAGAAAAAAAATAATAGAAATCGTGTTTATTTGTAGAAAGAAAAAAAAATCACACCTTAGATGAAAAAAATAAAAAAACATTTAACGAAAACAACGGCTGTCAAGTCTTATTGTACTACCCCTTTATTTTTTTAGCATTGTTCTGTTAAAAAAATTTTTCTTCGGTTTTGAGTAAAGAAAATTTAGTTCTTTTCTTTTTTAGGATAGCGATACCTTACATTTCGATTTTAATAAGACACGTGGATCAGTTGATTAGCAAATCCTTTTTTCACATTCATTATGTTTTTATATTTGTATTTTTATATGTATCTCACTTAACTTTTACTCAGAAGAGTTGTCAATCCCCACTAATGTGCGTATTTGTCACATAATTCTTTTCGTTACTTTGCTGAAATGCATGTATTAGTTTAATGCAATCTGCTGTTTGTTTTACATCATACCATGCTTGTGAGTGTCCAGAAAGAAACAAGTCATAAAAAAGGGTTTTCTTTCCTTTTGTATGTGTGTGCAAGATAATCGACCATAAAAATAACATTCTGAGTATTAGAAAGCTCAATATTTCTTGTTTCTACCGTGTTTTTCACGCTACTTTATGTATTTACTATCCTAAGAAGTGCTTTTCCATTTTTGTGATTAACAAGTTTATCACATAATGTAACGCCATACACCTTTTTTTTTTGTTAAGCTTAAGTAGTATGACAAACTAATATCATATGATATTTGCTGACTATTTCTCCGATGATATTGTGCCTATCATTGCCTGTATTATTTTCCACTTTTATGCCTGCATTTCCTTTTCTATAGTTCTTCCTCTCTTCTTCCTTTTTTCTACTTGTATTTTCAAGCGCGTCCAAAGGCCGCCAAAATTTTATCGTAACTCTTTTTGATCCCTATTTTTTACAATATTTTTGTGCTGCGTCCAAGGGCTGCAAAAATTGTATGAGGAATCAAATATGTAATTCTGTACCTTCGCATTCTTTACCCAGTTTTTATTTTCGGGCAGGGCTCTTATCATTCATGCTTTTATGATTTTATTTACGTGCAATAGTCTCATTTCGTCGCCTCTCTGTGGTGATAAATTTTTGCTAAAATAGTAAATATCTATTATTTTATGTGTCCTCGTATAGTAAATCTCATTCATCTTTTGATAGCTTTTTCAGTACACACACCATTTTACCTTACGAGAAATGTTTGAAATTAAGTTTGTAGTCGTACTAATGCTTTGATTGGTATTTCATCCGAACTGGGTATGCAAACTATGATGCATACATTTAATAGCATTGTTTCTTTATGAGTAGAATGCTGTGCTGTCCGTTTTGTCGATTACAAACAACCTTGCGAGTTTTTTCATGCTTTTGTTCATAAAATAAGTGACATGGTCCGATGATGGATGTTTCAGTGCCTCGAAGTACGCTAAAATTTATCCATAATCGGTTTTACTGCTTCGTCAGTGGTTGCTCTTTTTACAGGTGCAAGGCTAACAAATTGTGATAGCCAGTCTCGCATGGATAGTATGTGTGTGCTCTGATTTTCTGAGGGTTTACTAATAGGCCCGTGTAAGTCTATATAAATCTTTTCAAATGGTAAATTTGGTGTGTTAGTGATGAGCATAGCTTGTATAGTTTTTATTACTATGGTAAAAACGGTAAATTATTACTTTAATTATGCTTCATAAGATCTTTCTATAAATGATTCATGAAGATTTCTGCTAGAAGCAGGCTAATAGGATCGCCATTTGTAAGTCCGTCTGTAGCTGAAAATATTTTATTTTAAAACTGAAAATAATTTTGTTTTAAGAATATTTTAAGAGTCTGCAGTATTTTTTGTGTAACGAAATTATTGGTTTGGGACATTATTAATATATTTTTCATAATATTCTTTGTACTTTGCGAACTGGTACACTAGAAAAAACATTTTTCACATTAAATGAGATTAAGATTGAATTATGTGGTATTTTAAAGTTTTTTTATTTTATTGATTAGTTCTATTGCAGCATGAGAATCAAAAAAAGCATTAGAAATTATTGAATTAAAAATTTAAAAATATTGCTAAGTGATATGCTTAACCCTAATATCTCACCTTTACTAAATTTAAAATTAAGATAATATATGTGTATTGACCATGTACGATTTGTGTGTATAGTCCATTGTTGTTAAACTAAAACACATGTACGCCTGTTTGTATTGTTATTACATGAGCGTGGTATATTACATAGTCTTGTCGTACATACGTCTGAAGAAGGTACTATGATACTGAAGCAGCTGTAACGTTTGTAACGAACAAAAGTGAGGATCGGCTATTGAATCAAGAGTCATTTATTTTATTTAATAATGAACCTAGATCTTACCTTTTACTCTACCTTCTAGTTCGTTGGAATAAAAGTTCGTAAGAGCGATGGAGTATAATGTTTTATAAAGATGTGTATAATTGACGTATTTTATAGTAGGTGTAGTAATTAGTAAAATTTTTTACAATCAAGAATACCATGTCGTTATCTTTTAAGTCAACACAAGCTAGAATTCACACTATTCTGACAAAATCAAGGTAACTGTTGGTAGAGTACATATAAATTTTGTATTACATGTCAAAAATAAGATAGCTAGTTTTGATGCTGAGCATAGAAAAGTTTAAACCTAGCAGAGTGCTAAGGGAAACACTAGGAGCGAGAAAATTTTTGCTAGGGTTGGTAAGTATTATGCTGAAGGCAGCATCGGTAGCTGATCATTTAGCCATGAATATGGAGGACAAAGAAGTATGGCTGGAGGAATGTGAGAACAAAGCTAGAGGCAAAAACAAGCCACGCCAGTGCTAGAAGCTGTTAAATTTTTAATGCCATTAGTGTAGCTGGCCATGGCATTGTGATCTGAAAAATAAAAATATTTGTAGTAGTACAAGAGGAGGCCCTAAGCTTATGTCTACTAAGATGGACGTAATATTAGTAACAAATGAATATTGTACATACAGAAGTGGTTGTTGATGACCATATTGTAAGTATTCTTTATGTCTGGAAATTAAAAGATACATTGATGAAAAAGACTGGGGTACCTTAGTCTATTTTAAAATCTGAAGCTTAATAGTAGGATGCTGTTAGATGTACAGTTATAGTGGTAAACTGGATTTTTTTCCACTTAGTTTACTTTTTTGTAGTTGTTTGGAAGGTGAATAAAGCACGTGTAGTCGATCCAGGAGCAAATGTAGCTTTTATATAACATAAAAAGAGTTTCTGGGTGGGCACTCTACCAGGTATCTTTTAGATATTTGACCATATTTGTGGCCGTCATGGATTTTCTGAGTACGTGGGAGATGTGATGATCCAAGTTCAGTTGATAGTCTAAATGCACATCCTTAAATCTTACGTACTCAGAAGACTTAACAGAGGGGTCACCAGTATAGGGTGATGCCATCGGCAAATTAAGACACTACAACGGTACTTAGTATTAAAGTTAAGTCAGAGACGTATAAGGAGTACCACAGAAGACTTAAGATGGCACCTTGTGGAACTCCTTTGTGAGTAACATAAAAATTTCTTCTGTAGTCAAAATACATGTGTCTTTTTTTGTCAAGAAGCCTATGATCTTTATCACTACGAAAGAAAATCCTCTAAGTTTTAACTTTTGAAAAAGGATATGAATGTCGACATGGTTAAAAGCCCCTTCAACTCCGAGAAAAACAACATGAACATCAGCTTATTTCTAGAAGGCCTTCTCAGTGAATAAAATAAAGCTTG
The DNA here is from genome assembly GCF_036245765.1 of Copidosoma floridanum. Taxonomy (NCBI): domain Eukaryota; kingdom Metazoa; phylum Arthropoda; class Insecta; order Hymenoptera; family Encyrtidae; genus Copidosoma; species Copidosoma floridanum. The sequence continues at coordinate 7,579,296 of NW_028321903.1, read as the reverse complement.
ATAGATTGTTAGGGCAAGAATTGCTTTTTCTAAAGACATGCTGGCTTTAGAGAATAAGATCGCTCACCTCTGACCACCACTGCATTCTGTTCTTAGTTAATGTTTCAAGGAGCTTGCAAAAGCAGAAGGTTACCAGGATTGATTTAAGACCGTTGCCATTTTATTTATTTATAAAATAAACGAATGTATAATTTCACAAGTCGGAAAAATTGTTTTTCAGAAACATCGCCTGAAAAAACATCGAGGAAAAGTAGTTTATATTTATTTTTAAGTCTTTTAATTACATTAAAACGTATGCCGTCCACACCCTGTATTAATTTACTGTTTTTTTCTGTCTTGAGCTAGGTTAAATTTAGTGAAAGAGAAAATGGAATTAATGAGTTCGTTCTCTTTAGAGGTATTCAAAAAGGGTCAATTTGCCCTCAGGAAGTGCAGATTTTGTCAAGTTAGTATTCCAGTACACTGCGGTTGTTTTGTTAGAGGTTGCGTTATGTGGTTAGGTTAACCAGGACACTAGAAATTTTTTAATACATTTTATCTGTTTCAACGTTAGAAAGGTTAGAGCAATATCTTATGCTCTTTATAAAGCGTTGAAAAGACGTTTTATTTTTTAGTTTCAATAGCTCATCACTTACGGTACATTGTTTTTTATGTATTATTAAATTTTTTATACATTTTTTCAGTCTTGTGTTACGATTACAGTTAGTATCCTACCATGAAACAGGATTGATGTGCCTGCGTTTTGATTCTATGCGTATGCTTTGTAAAGAAATAGTGCCAGTATTAGTAGTTAAGAGCGTATTAAATTTTTTCACAGGATTCAGATCTTCGTATTATGGATTGAGAAAGAGTCAATAAGCATTCAGCCACACATTATTGACCCTGTTTCAATTAGTGTGGGTAAAATTTCGTTTTAAGACTTTTTTTGTGACAAGTTGACTCAATTACATAATGTTAGAAAATATTGTAAGGTAGTCACACTCCCAAGAGTTATCGTTAACTTCTTCCTTAATCCAGTCAGCTTAATTAGTACTTGAGAAAAATGAGTGAGTGTTCGATATGAAACTAACATTAATATACAATTGGGCTTAACAATTGTGAAGTAATACATTTTGTTCTTGGTATGCCAATTCTACATGGATATTATAATCGTTATTAAATTTCAACTCCAACATAAGCTTTTGACGTTGAAACCACCAGTCAGAATGGAGTACGAGCTAGTGTCAACGCAGCAAACTTTTTAGTTCCACTCTGACTGGGTTTGCATAAAATTGGGAGATCTAAAACATACGTACAACTTGATATTTACTTCAGTGATATTAAATAAAAGCCTGCACATTCTAAAAAAAAGTGGGGGAGATTAACTTTAAATTCTTTAAAGACTACGTTGTTACGGATAGTAACTAAAATGCCTTAGTCATTCGCGTAGAAATTATCTTTTCTAAACATACAAAAACTGCTTATTTCATACTTTTTGAGAAGTATAAGCGAATAATCAACTTTAATCATAACTTTAAAATGGACAGAAACCTGCTTGATCGTAAAAGTTGTGTTCTGACAACTGCAAGCATTATAGAGTATTACTTTGACTGATGCAGTATAAGTTTCGTTGCTTCCCATGTAAAAATCCCTTATGTTGTTAAGTTCTGCTTAGAAAAAGATTGTCTTAAAATTAAGATCAATAAAGAGTCAGTAATTAGTTAATAAAACCGTTCGTTTGGATCCAAATTTTTTTGAACGTCCATTAAGAGTTGTTCTAAATCCTGATAGTGCCTACTATGCAACCTGGTGAAAGGTAGACCGTGGTATCTATAGTTTGCAGTTGTGGAAATAGGCATGAGACCAGCCGAGTTAGTCTCGACTCGAAATCCATCGCAAGCTGAGCATGCGAGTAAAGAAAGCTTTTGTGTGCAGAGAGAGAGAGAGAGAGAGAAAAAAAGGGAGTTGAGTTTTCAAAAAGAAAGAGACAAACGACAACTAACAGCTCAAGGATTACCAGGCATCCCAAGAACAAGCAAGACACTCAGCATCCGCCAAAAAGACTTGAGAGTGAGGGGTAGTGATTTTTTTCTGTTTTCTTGCAACGTGCTTGGGCTCATGAGCGTTAGTTAGACACCTAGACACCGGTCTAGAGTAGAGGATAGAGACGAAGAGTAAAGGCTTCTTGTTTGAGAGAGAGAGAGAGAGTACAAAATGTACGAGAAATCCTGGGTGCATGCTCAGGAGTGCCACTTATTAGTGTTCGCGTGATTTCACCTGGGGTGTGTAGGCTAGGTGAAGATATTAATATCAAGCCAAGAGAACAAGAGAGAGAGAGAGAGAGAAAAAGAGAGAAAGGAAGATAGAAAGAGAGTCGTTACAAAGCACATAAGGGACAAATGTGGGGATTCATGTAGAGAGAGGAGAAAGCGATTGATTAATTGTAAATGAATTTATTTATGCCATGAGTGAAACACTCTAAAAGCAAGGAAGAAGCTAGAAAAGTGCGACTAAGAGTGGAACGATCAAAGTAGTACAATGACGAGGAAGGGAATGCAGAGCAAGAGAGAGAGAGAGAGAGAATAAAGTAGCGAAGGACTAGTCTGACAAGGGACGTGCGTGTGAGGGTAAACGTTTGTATGAGTGTGCGAGCGATAAGGAACAGGTGCGTGACAGGGCAGGGAATCTTCCTGGTGATAGGATCCTAGACGTAGTTGGTGCAGTGAGGCAGAGCTGCTGTACCATCGTCGAGTTGCTGTTTTGGGTAATTTGCAGGGGCTTAATAAATTATTTTCGTAAAAGTCATTAGGTCTTTACCCTTTATTTTTCTTCTTAGAAAGAGAGAAATTCTAAACAAATTCTCCTCATTTTAAAAAAGATAATTAAGAGAACAAGAGACAAAGAAAATGTACGAGACGAGAGGTGTCAACATTTTTAGTATGCCCCCACCCTTTTCTTCACAGGTATAGAAGCAGTGTGTCATAATGGCATCCCAGTGTAAGGACCAGTGTGGGACTGCGGTTGTTTCTATAGTAAGTGCTTCCTCAAACTAGCGTTAGGTGGTGGAAGTGAGACTGTTACAAGTAAAATATAGGGTATAAGTGTAGAAAAGTTATAGATGTGCTACTGGTGGACTTCATGTTGTATGCAACAGTCAGTGAGCTCTACAATTACCACTTTATTAATTTGAGCGACAGTGCGACACTTAAAGAGAACTTATACTTATACTTAACAAGAAAAGTCTCTATATTTTTTATCATAAAAGTAAATAACCAGCATACGGTAGTGCATTAGTGCTGACAGCTGCACAACCCGGATTATGAGCTCAGTCGATAATGCGCTAGAGTTGAGAACGATCTTGTAGCTCACAAGTGAGTAACTGATAGTGAATACTATCGTGCGCATAAGATTATCCCAAGTGTTGTTAGTTTCCCCGTACAAGTACGAAGTAAACAGAACATACATGAGCCAGGTAGATCCATCGGTGGAATCGCAGATCTCTGAGTATCTGTACCCAGATATAAAAAAGCCATGCCACCATGCTATTACAGCTGGACAACTAAGTCTGTGCATTATCATTATTATAATTATAAATTGGTTGTATACTAGATGGGGGCACAAGACCTAGATATAGACCCCTTCGTTAGGAGATTTAGTTAAGGCCAGTTGATAATGCGCACGAACCAAAACATGTCCAATCTAAAAGTTCAACAGATACAACACGCCTGGAGACTCATTAGCAGAGGGACTTAAGACAGAGTACAAGGTAGCCTACTGAGGCACCAGCTCTTTTAAGGAAGAGAGGCCACTCAGAAGACAAGGCCTGTACAAAGAAACTAGCTCAGTAGAGTTGGACAGAAGAAATCCATGGGACAAACAACTCTTCCACGGAGAATACTTATCAGCAGAGACAATCAACTTGTGCATGACATCTCTTTCCACTAAAACTACATATACCATAACCAGGACAATCATGACTTTCTCGCAAGGAGAACAGCCAATAGGCCCGTTCCAAGAGCTTATCACCCTCTGAGCACTCGTCCTATACCATACTCTTAACCATCGGCGATTTGAGATCAGTTCCTAATACCCCTCCAGATAATAAATTACTTACTGCAGCATCTAAATACAGTGATGTAGAATACTAGAATCCTCAGAGAAGTGGGCTCCCAATTGAAAGCGCAGACGACAGTGTTTGCTGAAAGCGTAGCGTTCGCATAAAATCCGGTTACTTCATCAAAAAGAGATCCGAGTGCAATTGCGCGATAAACAAATTTGTCAATCTACGAGAACAACTCGAAATAATCTACTCCTTTGCTACGCTGTAAGATTGACAGAGGACTGGGAAATCAACGACCCAAATCCACGGACTAAAAACCCAGGGACTTATCCGGAAAGGAATTGGACGCAGAGGACTTTCAGACTCCTAGAAACTGTAGTTATTTTAACTGGGGCTCTCCACAAAACAGGAGTTTAGGCCACTGGCCGAGTCCAAGGTGACATACACAAACTTCCAGAATAAGAAAATATGAGCTGGGGGTATGATCCGCTCTCAGGTCAACGTAATCCAAGAAAGAAGGACAATTGCGAGAAAAGTAATGATTCAAGGTTAGTGAAGTGACCGGTGGTAAATCGCTTCTAAGTCAACAGTACGAATCAGAACTTTAACCCAAGGTACTAGGACAACCGTAAAGACTTAAAAGTAGCCAGAGACGATCGGTGCCCCAAACCCCATTGGCCAACCCAGAATGGAGGACTCAAAAGTCAGTCTCCTTAACAGAAATCTAAATACCAGGAACAAAGATCTATCAGCGTCCTCCTAGGAAGTTTAGCAGATCATTGCACCATTAAACAAGGACCACTACCACATGATGGCATCTGTGAGGACCAAAGGTCGCAGGGTAACTTTAGAGAGAAGGACACCCAAACGAAGGCCGTAAAAGATCTACAGAATTAGGGACTGCGCTATATGAAAAGACAGCAAACGGACAACCCCGAAGACTTTCTGGACCACTTAGAGAAACGTCAGGCCATCGTGAGGATGAATGACAACGCCATCTTTAGAGATCTACCATGTGATTTGCTCAAGCAAGCAGAGCAATTTATTCTTTTTCTCCTCGCCTTTGCCACTGATGAGGGGCTTTTTCTTTTCTTTGCTATCACTTTAACTACTTTTCTGTAATGTGAAAAACTTAGAGAAATACATTAAGCAACCAATATTTGTTACCTTTTTTTATCATAGCTTGTGACATATTTTCATAACATTTAAAAATGCAATTTTGTCATTCCTTTTACGTTGCGAATGGCACACATGGATTTATATGGACCATTTTTATAAGAGAATGTGCTTGACAAATCTGGTAGCTTAAATGGCAGATAATCGACAGATTGGGAAGTTTAAAGTAAAATCACTAACGCCATTTTTTCTTTATCCCACCGATAACAGCAATATTTTAAGCATACTAAAGATTATCACGAAGCACGTTGCCAATTTTTGTACAGTTATATCATCTGATTGCTATTCTAGTCCATGATTGTTAAGCTTGAGCCATAAAATTAATCGTTTGTATTTGTCACCTCATTAATGCCAAGAAAACAGTGCTTGAATAAAAAAACACATGGCTGAATATTTTCATTATGCCCAAGAATGGCCAGCTCTTTAAATACATAATCATAACCAGGCTTCTTGGAGCCCTGCATGTCTACTTTGTACTCCATCATGATAAGGACTAACTTTAATGACTGATTCTAAGGTATTTCGATCTTAAGCCAAGTCTAGACAAGTTTTTTCACGTCTCCATTCACATAGTTATATTTAACTATACGATCGTGTAGAATTAGACAATAAGCAGATGTTCCTCATCGAAAACCACTTTTTGACTCAAATTTCGAACGAACACTAACCAGCCCTCGCTTCGAAGCTTTATTTTATTTTAAGCAATTAATAACAATAAGGGGTATGAGTGTAATAAAATAACAAAATTAAAACTTTTATCTAATCTTTCAATGGCTTAAATACAACTTTCTCTTGACTATACGCTGATTACATCTGTAACATCACGCTTACATCTATTATATACGCTCTAACAATTATTCCTAGACTGTATTCAATACCTAAAATAAAATTGCATCTGAAAAATTAAAGAAATCCATTCTGTAGTATCGCTTTCTTCAATACGGAAGTATTACATGCACGTGAATGCTCCTTCAGGACGTTTATCACACATAGATTTTTTTGACAGATATTTTTCAAACGTAAAACGTATATGGACGAAGCATAGAGAAGACCTACAAAAGATGCAGCTCGTTTAACTGTTCAAAACTGTTCATACGTTTAATTTCATAGAATCGATGTTCAACATTTAAACTCATAAGAAACTCACATGAAATGGCATTTACATAATTGTAGAAATATCCCAGTTTTTCAAGTACAAACAACTACATTTTGATTAACTTATCAATCTTTAAGATGAACCCACAAGTCACTTTTTGAATAAATTTAGAAAGAGGAGATGAAGTGTGCGTTAATGCATGTATGTAGGTACATTCACATTGAAAAAGCAATTCACTTCTCTGAACTTTTTCCCCACTTCCTATGTGAAGAACATATATAAGTCAAAAAATTATGTCAATTGAGAATAAGAAAATTGTAAAGAAATAAAACACATTAAAAATTGATAATTGTATTTTAACAGTATTGAAAAAAAATTTTTCTTAATTTTAAAAATTCTGAAAAATTATAAGAATAGTATACACAATTATTTCTTTAATGTTAAAGTAACAAATTCAATATCAAGTTATAAATATTTTTTAATCTATTTAAATAAATTGCTCCGCTAAAATATTCTAACTTATAAGTTTTCTGAAAAAACCTTTTTAAAAAAAAAGTACTCTGAAAATGAGTATACCAACGTTAGTTAGGTGTGCTTTCAATGAATTTTTTTATATTTCTTAACTAAACGATTATAAACAGCATTTTATAGCACAATACAATATAAACAATATGGAGGCTGGCCAGAACAAGACTGTGCTCTTTCATTAAATCTTCCGTTGGTTTAAAAACAACTTGTTTAGAAAATATTAAATAACCTTAAAATTCGCAGTTTATTTAGCTATACCCTTGTTAACATTTTAAATCTAACAAACTTGCAATTTTACACGTAATCTTATAAGAAGATCACTTAAAATTCCATTTATCAGAGCTGTATGAACCTCTTGATTTTGTTTTGTATGGAAGATTACTATTAGATAAGCCTATTGTATTTTTAAATGGATCTTTCAATTTTTTTGTTTTCTTAATAACACAGAAAAAAAAGGCTTAGTACGCGTAAAAGCGTGGATGTAAGTACATCCAAATGAGAGACATAATTTTCACCGTGGCTGCATAAATTGCTGCTCTTCTCACCTTTCTGAGTTTTGAGCTTAACTTTTATTCTACAAACTATGTGACAAACGTTCGTAAGTCAAAAAATTACCTTAATCACAAAGGAAAAATTGTATAAGAAGAAAACGCAATCGAAATCAATTATTGTATTTATACAGTACAAAGCTTTTTTTTAATATGAAAATTTTGAAATAATTATTCATTCATTTTAAAAGTAACAAATTATTTATAAGTTTATTAATGTTTATCATTATATAATATAAAAGCTGCTTTAGTAATATGTACTTATCGTGAAATTTGAGAATTATAAAGCTAAAAAATGTATTTTTTTTAAATAAGCTATCTATTTATCAAATGTATAATAAAAATGGATAAATTACTATGTAGTGATCAAAAATTAAAATAAAAAATGGGCAACGAACTGTACGACAACAGAAAGTATTCAAATTTTCTACGTCAAACACGCCCATAGCAGATAGAATAAGGGTCTTGGCCAGCATACACAAGGTTGGAGGCTCAACTCTTTTGGAAAACTACTTTTTTTTTTTTTTTTTTTTTTTCAAAATGCATGCTGTAGTACATGTGGTGTGTAGGGGACGAAAAAAGCGTCATGAGGAGAGGAGGTAAAGAGGGAAGGATCAAGCAAAGTTTACTTCCGTTACACTTTTTCTCAAGGTCACCAATCTGAAATCGTTGACTTACTCTGTAGGACAGACCGCACCTACGGAAGTATAACTTCAAAAATCAAATTCATGAAATTCAAAATCTGTCATGTAGTACTGAGGCGTTATGTGGTGTGAAGTAGACCAGCAGTACGTCACGATGGCTGATGTAAAGGGGGAGAATCAAGAAAAATCCACTTCCGTAACACTTGTTTTTAAGATCAGAATCTGAAATCGTTGATTTATCTTTGTTGATAAAGCACCTACTGAAAAATAACTTTAAAAATCACCAATCTTTATAGGTAAACGTCCCATACAAGGTGTTCTAACATTTTTTCCCATCAGCTTTTTTTATAGCGTCTCAAGCTGCCCTTATAGCTGATTTTACAGCTTTGCAAGTACATTTACTTTGAATTACATACAAAACATTGAGTTTTAAATAAATAGTTTAAAAATATCTTATTTCCTTTTTTTTTTTTTTTTCGTGATTTTTTTTTTCTTATTCTCAGACAGACCCATTTCAAGTTTTGATTTTGTTTTTATTACACTATTGCACCAGTGACAGCAAAAGCAGTAGCCTTCTTACTAATACTTAAATCTTTTGCCTTGAATCACTGCTAAGCACTCTTTGCAAGAATTTTGTCTACAACATTTCTGGTTGTTATATCTTCCAGATTTTAAGAATACGCTATATCACGTTGCTCACAAGCTTTATCCGGAAGTATGATGCTGGAATCCGATGGCAAAACCTTCTGGACTACTTGGTTCCTGGTCCACAGTATCGATAGCATAGTATGCGTTGTTCTATGGGTAGACAATTGTTTAGTCTATAAATCACTCAATGACCTTTTTTTCGGTGAATGCTCATAACTGTGGTTGATTGAAAATGATGTTAAAATCGTTAAAACACTTTTCTTAAATCTGGACAATCACTTGTATGTGAGTCACTGCGCAGTTAACATGAATTTTATCCAGCAAAAAATAAAACTTTTTATTGAAAATTTTGACACAATTGTTAAACAAGATAAACAAATAAAATGGCATGGAGGTTGTTCCGTTGGAGCCCAGAACACAGTCTAGGTAGTGAGGAGAGAGAGAGATAGAGATAGCGCATCAGGTTAAGTCAGCTGGTTCCGATCCTTCCGTTAACTCTTTTTACGTTTACTCTTGTTCTCTCTCTTTCTTCCTCCCGTCCTGTTTATTCAACGCGTGGTGGGATTTTTCACTTCGGAATGCGCAACTCAGTAACAGCAGATAATTAACGTGCGTTAATTGGCCTCTTTCTTCTCGCAGAAATGACAGGAGGGGTGGGGGGCAAAGGCGCATTTTGGTAAGGGTCAACGGTAGCTCTCAGTAGTACAGTTATTGATCTCATCGCGTTAGGTTCGTGATTGGTTAGCTCGTATATTATCCAACACCCAAGGATATCTTCTCTAGCCTTCTTAGTTTTTGTGTTTTCTTGTGGCCCAGCTTCTGCACCCACGAATTTTACTTTTTCCATCGCCTTGATCTCGATGCGTGACTGTGACAATGGTGTCTACCTACCTGCTCTTGCTGGCCAAGCTCACCCTCACGTGCGCGAACTGCAGCCACACGTGCTGACTTTAGGATCATCAGCATCTCAAGACGTCTTCTCTACACACACTCACTCACATTCATACAGAATCACGTTCCCCTTTTTTTTATCACTGCTTCGTTATTGTAATATCTCATTCAAGTGTCAATATCTTCTTTGTTTGTTGTCGTTGTTTTTAATAATTCAATAAAACGGATTCTACTGCCGTACACGGCTTTTTCTCTTAAATGAGTGTTTTATTGTGTTGATCACCTGTTACCAAGTATTTCCTTCAAAATTTTTTAATTACTTGATTTCTCTCACGTGGAGAGCAATCAAGACAGGTCGCCATCGACCGCTTAAACAGAGATCTACTCTTCGACACGATGAGGCCTGTTTTTTGTGGCTTTCTAAGCTGCAAAAATACAAACAGCTCATTTCGTTTACTAACACATTCTTATGAATAAAAATTTTAAGATGTTTACGTTTACTTAAAATCAATGAGTCAGCCAAAACATAAATTTTTCAAGGTTATATTAAATAGCGTTAAGAATATTACGTTTCTTTCATTTAGTGAGTTTAAAGTTGTAATAGCGCAAGACAAAGTACTTTTCAATTGTATCATGATTATTAATGATTTAGCATTTCAGTGTTAATGCAGTTTTTTGTATGAGGGTATACAAAAACGTCAATTGTTTCTATCTATGACTATCTTACGCACTAATTTCAAAAAATTTGGTTCAAAATAATGTTAATCTGTTGTTAATGTTCAGACAGGATGATATAAGTTTAAAACACACTTATCACGACCATGTAAATACATAGATGACTTTTGCAGAATTTGAAAACTTATGCATAAAATGGTGGAAAGATGGGAAACATCGATTTGTCGTGACAGATAAGGATAAAGATGTTGAGAAAAGTAGATAAAGAAAAGGTTCTAGTTGTTTTGCTATAATTATAACGCATACACCGTTGAATTATTTAAGACCTTTGTTATTCAGCAAACAGCTAACATGTCTGACTTAGGTTAAAAAAAAAGTTTTTTAGCATATTGAAAAGTCTTGAGAGACTATAAGGCATTATTATAGATTTTTTAAAAATGATACATCCAATAGGAACAAAGCCATCGGCAAATCATTCAAACCAAGCACCGATCCTCTTCGAGAAATCATTAAAGAAACCAAGAGAATTATTACTTAAAGTGTCCGTACCCTTAGTTGATTGGATGAAATTAGATAAACGCATGCAAAAATGATATGACAAGCTTGTAAATCTCTACTGTTACAGTCATCCATTGTTTATAGTAGTGATGGTACTACCAGTCTAGCCCAGCATACTTTCCAAACTCAAGCATCTCAAACATCTATGAGTCAGAGCACTGATAACGTTAATGTTTCTTTGGATTGACCTTTAGGAGGCTTTGCCACAGTTAAGTATAATTACACTGAAAAAAATATGTTTCAAGATACCAAGTTACATCTTTAAATATCGAATCACAATGAATCAGACGAATAAAATTAGATTTATGGTATACGAAAAAAGGATGGAGGCTACAACGTACTAGGTTATTTAAAAATAAGTTTAAATAATGATGAAATTTTTATAAATAGTAGGAAATATTTTATACATGTTAAAAGAAAAAGCTGCTCATTACAAATATTTTAAAAAACTTCGTCACAAATAAGAATTGAATAAATTATTATCTTTTTCTAGAACTTCAAGCGTACATAGAAAAAAGTTTGACAAAAATGCGAGTGTATGAAATCAGATTATCATTTAATTTAATATAGTAATCAAACCAATTTTTTATAAAACTGTTGCACGAAGAGTGAGGAGTGCATTACCACAACTAAAAATTGTACAACTAAATACTTACACAGACTGTTTATATTTAAATTATCATAATCGGATAGTCAATTGCCTTCGATTGATAATTACTGAGAGATCAAGCTTGACATCAGTAGTAGCATGAGCCTTGACGTTTGCGGACGTAAATTGGGTAATACTTAGGGTTGTAGCATTCAAGGCCCTCTGAGTATTAGATACAGACTTACTTTAGATGGCCAGTACGATTTAAATAACAAGAGGTTGTGCAATGTTGCAATAAGTTATGCTTATTTGAAAGAAAGACTTCAAATTGTTGGTAAAAAAATTGACAGTATTCAAACTGTCACAGATAACTGAACAGACAACTGAAACTCAAAAGACCGAGAGGTTTGTTGAAGAACGTCAGAAGTCCCCTAGCTGTAACCATCCTTGCCAGAAATTTAGTGTGCGAGACTTGGATGAGACTTGGCAAGCAGATCTTACTGAGATGCAACCCTATGCTCAAGAAAACAAAGGATATAGATGTATGCTTACCGTCATCGACATATTCTTCTTGTATGTATAGGCTGCGCTAGTAAAGAATGAATCTGGTGGAAATATAGGGATTTAATCGTACTTAACAACATGCTATGTGGAAAAAATGTATCGTACGTGGTAACTGTTAATGAACCGATATTCTATCTAATTTAGTTACAGCATATAATAATTACAAACATTTAGCAATTGTGACGAAATTCAAAGATGTGTTAGCTGCTAATAAGGATAAGGTTTAAAAAATATTACGTCCATAGCAAAAGTGGAAATATCTCATAAAATAAACGGGGATGATAAGGTGCGAGTGAGTAATTCAAAGCGAGTGTTTGAAAAGTAGCAGACACCTAATTGATTATCTGAGGTATTAACTATTGTAAGAGTGGCACCTACCAAGCCACATTTGACGGATAACTTATAGCACCAAATTTTCGCGGGCTTCTACAAGCAGAAACTGCAGAATACTCAGTATCCAGATACTTACTTTGTTAAAAAAATTCTCTGTTAACTTTTGTCAAGTGATTAGGCTTTGTCAATACTCATTATATTCTGATGAATGCTAATCAAGGCTTTGTATAAAAAAGAAGGAACGATTTTTGTTTAACAAATAGAAGAATACATGAATTATCAATAAATTTTTTACTTTAAATCTTGTTATGCCTAACAAATTTTAATAGATAAATTAATATATATTTAATAAATAATTCTATTTTATTTCCCAAGCCAAGCAAACTTTAGAGACTCTCTTGTTTAGTTAAATCTGCTTATATACGTTCAGGTATAAATATTAAAAATTTTTTTCTTAACTCTGAAATGATTCTCTCATTTCTTCGCCAAAGTCGGTTGTTTATATTTTTTAGCTTAGCAACCATTTGACTTTCTTCAACTGGCAACTTACTTATTTTTTTTATTGGGAGGAACTCTTTACTGGCTAATTTATATAGCCATCTAAATTGACCATGCACATTGTCAATAAAAAAAGAAATTAATTACTTGTACAATTAAAACAGAAAGTATGTCTTAAAATTAAAAAAAAAAAAGATATAAAAGTGCTCTTAAGTGTAAAGCAAATGCATCATTTTCTCAGGTAAAAATGCATTGTTTCCATTAAATTAAAATAATGAACAGTTATCAAAAATAGCTTCATAAAGAATACAAAAATATATTGATGATAAGACAAAATTCTTAAATACCTCAAAACTTACCTTTAGCTTTTTCAAAACAATTTCTTCTGTCAGTTCTTTTAACTCCGAATTCCTTTTGTGACTTATTTCTTGCTTCTTCATAATTTTTAAGTCAACAACTGATACGGTTGTTGCTTGAGGATGCTGGTATATGTTCTTGATCAAACTGATCTGCGAAGGTTGCAGTTCTCCTACGTACAGGGAACCCCACAACTTTCAGTGATTTTACCAGCATCATATTACCAATACATATACCAATATATATAAGATTTTTACTTTAAGAAGATAATGTCTTAAATTAGGTCAATGTTTACTTCTGACTGTATAGTTGAATGACAGTAGCCGTAAAAATTGTAAATATTCATCATTGCTTTTTTATACATCCGACATCTGTCAGCATCAACACTGTGATATTCCTCATCGTTATAATAACTATTATATTTACGCTCTTGACTTGCTTTTTTTTCTTCGTACTCTTCTTTGTCCATGGCATTATAAATGTATATTTTTAATACCCACTTGTTTTGTTTTCTCATTATTTTTAGAAGTATGTTCCTATTTTCACATTATGAGTTTAGGGTGAATGGGGGCTGGACCAAAAAAAGTGTACCAAGACTTTTTTTCAACCCCACTTTAGTAATACATTGCAGTGTATAAGGCTATATACATTGCAGCTCGCTGCTCTTTTTCTCTGTTTTTCCGCTTTCAAACCGAAGAATTTGATGGCTCTCTTTTGTTTGGTCTTTTTCATTGTACTTGGTCAGTAGCTTTTCCAAGCGTAGCGTTAGCACTATACCCATACGCTTACTGCCACTGTAAAAGCATTTTTCTTACTACCTCACCTGAAATTTACAGTTTTTGCGGCAGTGTATACGGATGAAAGCAAATGTTTTTTCTCTACCAAACTGACATCTATATCGCGTATAAGGATCGGGAGAAAATATTTTTGGCTGTCTACTTCTCCTTGCCTAGAAAAAAGATAGAGAGATCAAGCAGCAGTGCTCCCTACTCCCTACTTCTTGTTTGAGAGTTTGAGTTTCATACATCTTATTTATACCAAAGGTTACATGTACTTGTATGGTAAAGGCTTTCAAACATTATTACAAATCATAAAAAATACATAAATATTTTGCTCACAAAGATACATACATAATATTGCCTTTATATAAATCGCTGACAATCGCAGTAATATACTTCAGTAAAAATATAATTTTCAGTGTAATTTGCAGACGCATTTATAAATTTACTATAAGTATAAAATCACTGTTGCATAAAAATCAGAATAACATGAATAAGTCACTGATCTCCTTAAGTTTTTGATCCTTGCAGGAGTAAGTGCTTGTAGCATACTTCTCCAAAAGACTCAAGTGAGCCCCTCAGCCTCATGCGTGCGAGAATTTGGTCCCAATACTTTATAGTACGTTGTAAAAAAAATGTTGCATAACAATACAAACGTGCACGTGGTGCATTAAAATTAGACTGAGGGAGACGCTCAGAGCGCTGCAGCATCTCACCCACTGGTGGAAAGAGATCGTACACGTACTGAGGCTCTCACGTGCTTAATACTTTATACGTTACAGCTACTAAAAATAATCACATCTAACGCTTAGGCACAGCCATCCCAATCTCGCATAGTACTAATTCATTAACGCATTACGCTTGAGATTAAAAATAATCCTAACAATGGTATTATAGAGTCTGTCAAATTTAATAGCAAGATACCCCGATAAAGCCTCGGAGACCAAACACGTATAATTAAAGTGAGACACTATCAAGCTAGATGACAGCATCATCTCAAAGGAACTAGTCAAAATTTCAACTTAATATCACAGCCTATAGAAAACCCTATGAACTCACGAGAAAATAGCCACCACGTGGGCACTCCAGCTTAAATCGTTCGAAAGCACAACCCCTAATGTCTTAACCCTCTTTATAAATAGAACAACGCGACCACCAGTGGCAAGTGATGGTAATTTAGTCTCGTCTATACGCATTCGACTCTAACTAGTGCCCACTAAAACTACATAGAATTTACCAAAATCAAATTGATTTACATGTGCTTCAGCCCAGCCTACAACTCTGCCTATATTTTCATTAAATCGCGAAATAAACTGTCTAAGCTCCGATGGCTTGCATGTGAGGTAAAGTTGCGAATCATCTGAAAAAAAAACCTCAAAGGCATAAGAAAAACGGACAAGATGCTATCAATGAAGAAGAAAAAGATGACAGGACCAGTGGATGACTCCTGTGGCACTTGCAAGGTCGACAAAAGAAATTCGGACTGCTCACCGTCCGAGTCAAAAACTGATTAGGAGCAGCCTGATAAATAACTGTGAAACCACCGTAAGATACTCCCAAAAGCCTAGTCTCCCCATTATTTCTATCAGCACGGTATGATCAATAGAATTAAAGGCACAACGAAAGTCAAATGGACAAGAATAGTCACGTTTTCTGCCTCCATCTCAATACGGATATCATCTGTGAGCTTGAGTAAATCCGACTGCGTGCCTCGGTTTCTAGTATCAAATACTTTGGCAAAGTGTACCTGCCTTAAAACTTAGCAAAAATAACTGGAACCCTAACGGTTCGCCACCTTACCCAGAGGAACAATAATACAGCGCTTCCATGCACCCGGATAGACGCTACTCGAGATGCACAGATTGAAGAGGTTAGTCAAGAATGAGATAATAATCTGCTAAGATGACTAAAAATATGCAAGTGACAGCTTATCCAGGCAGTTACTATGGGTGTGATCCAAACATTTAATAAAGGCTTGCCGAACCTCCATTTTAGTAATCGGTAGCAACTTAAAGTGTTGTGCTATCCTTGGCAATTCTGCAATCATCTCCTCAAGCTTGGTAATTGTACAGGCTGAGCGGACACTTGACGTATCTGAAAAATACTTTGCCAGTAATTCAAGCATATCACTATCAAAACGCAGCGATCGTGTTCCGTTTACAACTACGTACGGTTGCAAGATCTTCCAGCAGGCCCCTGGACCACGCTCGCAACGAACCAAATCTCGCAGAAAAACATCCCTTATAATACGAAGGCTCACCTTCACGTTTCGCCTCATCTCACGGTATCGAACCAAAGCGAGATCTGTGCAAACTTTACGCCCCTCTTTATAGAGCTGATCACGCTCACGACATTTTTCACCCAACTCTGAAGTAATCCATCACCATAGAGGCATAGTGGTCACCTGTGCATGGAAGTCTAAAGCTCATCTGAGAGCCCAAGAGGCCTTAGCCAGAATTTCCTCCACTCCCCTATCCATCGTGCTTTCATACTCAAGCTAAGGGGAAAGAGTCACAACAAAAGCCACAGCATCAAACCGGCTAAGGTCTTGGAACCTACGTCTCAGGCGTTGATTTGACGTTCCTACCAAATAGTCAACATACATGTAGTCGTGGCCATTCATTAAAGGAGTATGCGATGATGCGAAATGGGCACCTTTTTTCCCTGAATCCACCAATATAACATCCAGCCATATATCAGACTAGTTCCGATGATGAGTCACGCAAAATGGTACCAAACAAAGTGAGTTCTCGGCAATAAAACTTTTTAATTGTTTAGAATAATAATCATAACAAAAGAGGTCTGAATTTAAATTACCTGCAAGGATAATATTTGAGTAGCCACGTACTTCATCCTGAACTACCTTGAAAAAATCTGTAAGAACTACGCCTTTTGGTCTACGATAAATTGATGATAGAAGCAAACGCTGCCCTCCCCCAAACGCAATCCAACAAGCAGGTACTCTGTAAAATTAATAAGTTTGATTGAGAGAGAAAGAGAGAGAGAGAGAGAGAATGATAGTGAGCAGCCGTGCAAAAATGCAGAAGTGTAAGGTCCTTACCTATACTGCGTTTATTTATTTTTTTTGAGCTGTTAGAAGACTTCTACGTCACGTGACCAACTCAGGTATGACTAAAAATTGGTCGTGTAATGTATGTTATCTGTTTCGGTAATATACAACGTATAAGTCTCTCCCCGGACCCCGCGACCCGCATCATACACTATTGCACAAATAAAACTGGCTGTAAAAATAGCTGTTTAGTCTATTGTCTGAAAAAAAAAATACGATTCAATTTTATATTTTTCAGTAGAAGAAAAATTAGTCCTTTTCCAACAGGATTTTTTCAAGAATTTAGGATAAACTGTTGTGTCTACATCAACACTTAGCTTTATTTATTTATTGAAAAGTTCATCATCAATTGCCAATTATTTGTGTTGTTTTTTGGTTATAAATTCGCTTCTATTATTTGTCGAGTAATATTCTGACCATCAATATTTTCATCAATAACTTTTATACAAAAAAGACACTTTTAAAAATTCATTTTTAATTTTTGTAACTCACTTTTAGTAATTAGAGTTGAACACAAAATTTGTTACGTCCCGAACAAGATTTTTTAAAGTGTTATTACAAACTTTATGGTCAGTTTAAAAGAATAATCGTTATGTTATGTTGACACAGTCACAATGCATAGTTTTACGTATTTCTAATCTCGTAGCACATGTGCTACCATCAAACAAATTTAATACTGTACTTAAACCTTATATGTACATAAGCCGCTGATTTGTTTGGTCAATTCGTTCTTTGTAATGTGTTGTTGTTTTTTTTTTTTTTTTTAATCTTCCTGTAAGCTATCATTATTCATTTTATGTACAGTAAATACGTTTTATAATAAATTTGTTTAGAATACTAACTTAATATTTTATCCTGTACATTATGACTGTATTTAGCCAAAGTTTACAAAAAAAGCAAAGAGAGTTACTTTCCAACTGGGGGTCCGTAGACTTCTCACTACTTGTTATTTTTTTTTCTTTTTTTTTTTTATTTAAATGTATTTTTTTTTTCTTCTTCTTTAAAATTTATGTTATAATTTAAGTATCATTCTATTTTCTAAATAAGGGTATTTGTTGAGTTTTAACAGAGTAAATAATGCCACTTAAGTTGTAATTACTTTTATATCTTATCTATCTAGAGACGCGGTTTGATATATTACGCGTAGAATGGAAAGCAGACAAAATAGCCCAAATGAAGCAGTGGTAATCTGTATCTCATATATTTATACAAGGTTTCGTTAACGATAGTAGGTGATAGTTCAATGTAAGAAGTTCTATTAATTATACAATACTTATTTAGATTCAATATTTAATCCAAAATGGAGTACAGTGTTCACTTAAAGTCTCTCTGCTAAAGCTCTTGAACGTCAGTGCAAATAAGATTTCCTACATTTATTTGAAACCATTTATGCAAGTTTGTGGTATGGAGAGCGCACTCTGGTTAAGTATAAAAATATTTTACTTTTATAGTCTCGTTTTCTTACTTTAATAACATTGTTCTTAACTATAGCAAACTCAGCCAAAATTATAGTATTAACTTTTAGAATATGCGGTTGTTTCAGAATTTCTCGCATTCTTTAAACAAAATTTTTTTGCAGATTTAAAAAATGTTATTACATTAAAGTGTTAACTATAACCACATATAGTGGTCCGTATACGCTCTTCATATGCGCTATTGATTTATTCTCTTGTGAGACTCTCCATGTCTTCTTTAGCAAATGTTGTAGCAATTTAAACTCTGCACGTTAAATTTTTTACAAAATGTTGCTAAAAAAGTTGATACTAGACGTCCAGTATTCAATAACTAATGTTCGATGAATGATAATAATTTTATGGATTTCTTGAAGTCTGAAATACTTTTAAGTACTGTCTTACTATTATCAATCAGATCTCGAATACTTGTAACGTTATCACTATTTATCAAATGTCAATGAACTAGTCGTACTATATTACAAAAAATGACGTAACGTTTCACAGAATCAGCATTCACAAAGTGCATAAAAAGTTGGTCTGTGATGCTGATTGTAAGCACTTATTTACTCGACCAATAGCATGCTCTGCTTTTACCTTTATTTATAGCAGTTTATCAATGAAATTCTGCAAGAGGGAGAGAAGTTGCGGTTACATATTAAGACCACCATGGAAAGTACACAAAAATTCGTGCATTTATATAATATGTGTAAGAAAGACTGCCCATTATTAGTGTACATATTTTCCTAAAGTACACTCCAGCGACGTCTAAGTAAGGTATTTTTCTCGGATTGGCCCAAATTCTCCTGAATCACATGCGCGCCACAACTTTCTTTGTATAAGTAAGCCCTTACAAATGTTTTATCAGGGTGTTAAATATTCTTACGCTTTTAATATAAATGCTTATAAAATCAAGTATCAAATCCCAAAAGATGTGTAATAATTTTCTAGGAAAGCTATTTGGAAAGAGAGCAAAATTTGTCTTACATGTACAGCAATATCAAGAATTTATATTACGCGCTTAGAGTTTAACTCGTCAACATGCATCACCATCCTTTAAACCACGTGCACATCAGATTTTTGCTGCTTTTTATTACTTGATGAAGCAGCCCTATAAAATTTTTGAAAATGTCTCAGACGCAAAATTAACCAGACTTAAAAAAGTATTTCGGAAGTATTCTAAATTTTACAAAATTCTTAGTAGAAAGTCCTTATAACAACCTCTCTTCTCAAGCTACCCCTTCTCACAGCTACTTGACACTGCTGCTCTGAGGTGTATTTAAACCAACTACTAACAGAGGGCAGTTTGTTAATCGACAGTTTTTTAAGATTTTAAAGTCGTATTTTAGCAGCATGGAGAATCAGAGATATTTCAACGAGGTGTACACGCTGTTTCAGTCACTATTAGATGAGTTTTTACAGCATTTATTAAACTTTCAACTGAGATTCAGTTTACAGAATAATCAAGATGTGATTTCATTTAATGTCTCGGGTAAGTTATCATTATATATGAGTGTGTAACGCTGAAATGTTAAAATATTTGCTTAAATTTTTTTTTTATTGCTACAGAGCCTTAACTTGTAGTAGGGTCCAAATTTAGAATGTACCAGATGTCGTTCCACCCACTATCTCTGGTAAGTTTTTATATTTTCAAGATAGCAAAATAACAAGTATTTTAATTTGTTTTTCTTTATTTGATTCTTATTACTTCAGAGCTACTTGACTTAACACTGTAAAATCCAATACCTTCGACGATCAATGACGTTAAATGGCTTCTACTTCCGTCACCATTTATAAATCATAGCGGCCTGTTGTGGTCTATGCCACCATCACCAGCTTAATCAGACAAAGATACTGTTTTTAGACTAGGATATCAACACCGTTACCAGCATTCCAAAATCTTTTCTTTACGGATAGATTGAAAGTCCAGTCACTAGTAACCTCTATGCAACAGTCTAGGACAATACTGTTAGTGGATTTGACTAAATCATCTCCATGATAACTAGAGATTATTAACGAGGTAATCTGTTGTGTTAATAGAAACCAAAAAATATGTAAGAAAAAACTAAACAGAATTCGTTGTTAATTGTGTCATAAAATACGTAATAGATACGTTATATTCAATTTGCAGAATACATTCTATATATAAGTTTTCTTTCATATGTTCAAAATATAGTTCTTGTTAATATTGATTATACAACTTATACCATATAATTTTGTTTGAACTACTTATGATTAAACTTTTCTTATTACTTGCTACCAAGAGTTAAAAATTTGACAAAGACCAAAAGTAAGTTGAAGAATCAAAAGTACAAAAAAATTAAAAGCTGAGATTTTTAACAGATAAAGATGATTAACTATTCCATACCAATGACATGGTTGATCAACTAAGCTTAAAAGCTTGCATAATACAGAGCATAAATAAAATCTTCGTTCCACAACAAATGCATGTACATTAAAAATTTTTTTTTAAGACTAAGCTATCTAGCTATCTGTATAATCATTTAGGATTATAAATAAACTGACCTTACCTAATGTAAGTACATGTGTACTTTTGCCTGTATAAATACGCTCTCACTTGTACTTATATGCTAATTTAAAAGTAATACAAACATGCACATACATAAAGTGCTTGAACCTTTGTCTCATAGTAGGAGGAAGAAAAAGAGAGCACTCTGTAAAGCAATATACAAATCTTCCTATATTCTATAGTAATTTTGAAGGGCTTATTTAACACAACTTTTCCTCCACCCCTCTTCAACAACCCTTCAGCCCCTTCTTAAAATTTAATAACCCAATTACTAAAAAATCCGATAAGTCTCCCTTACAATTTAAAAAATTCTCTTCATCCTCACATTAGTAGCATCTCTGAAAAAAGTCAAATTATATCAGTTATCATATCACTTAAATTTTGATTACTTTTTCCATCAACACTCGCAGCTGTCCTTACACTTTTTAAGAAAACACAATTTTAAAACTGCCATTTTTTATCACTCCTTTGCTCCACGTTATTATTTTTTATTCAAATATTAAAATTATTTTAGCTGTATAATTTGTTGGCACACTTTTAAACTGTTAGTTTTTACTTAATTTTTATTGGGATACATTTTCGTTTAGTTCCTTTCTATCTTCTTCTCATAACTTTATTACCTAACCACCAAATAATTCATCACAGTTTCAGGGATTCCCTTCAATCATCCTTTAGCCACATCTCTAAATGAAATAAAATTATATCGGATGTCATTTCATTGCTAGTTATATGACTATTTGCACCTTTCTTCTCAGCTCTCCTTACAGTTTTAAGAAAGCCTCTAATTTCTAGCCTATTAGCACATTTCCACACCACCATTAAGGTAGTGCTATGGCGCACTAGTTCTTTTTTTTTTTTTTTTCTTGAATTTTCTAAATACTTATTAATTGCATTGTTGAATATATATAAGAATATAACATTGTATTTCTTGTATTTAATCAATAACAGCAAATGAACTTACAAATTATGAAAACCAAGGACTTAGCTCGTAGCCCTACTTACTACTCAATAATAGAAATCATAATCATTAAAATATGTCAAATAAGGTGAATCGTCATGAAACAATATTTAAATAATAATTTTAATAATTTAATACACTTTTTTATTATTTAAATAAACTATGCAAGAATATTATGTATATCTTATACTTTTGCTGATCTATAGTAATTTAATTTTTTTTATCTAATTTAAATGAGTTAACATAAAAAATTTTGTTCCAAACCATATTTTCTATTTTTGAATTATTCTCACCTTTTATTTTAATACAAATTTTATTTTCATACTTGCATTTTATTAAAGCGACATAAAATTGACCATGCCAAAATTGTTTTTTTTTTTTTTTTTTGTATAATCCAATGTTATTAAACCTTCGATCTTGAAATTAATTCATACTCATTAAAAAAGCCAAGACTATAGGCAATTGACTTCAGTGTACAGTAAAAGTTAATAATGATGAATTCTCTGTACTGGGAGTTATTTTTGGTGTAAGAACTTTTTTTTAAATCTTTTCCCCAGTTATAATTTTTGCTTTAATATTGTACTTAAATAATTTTGCAACTTGTAATTTTGTACTGTTACATAAGCCATTAACTGTACTTAAATTTCGTATCAAAATAACAATTGCTCCAACTGTGAAGTTAGGCTTTTGTGGTGGTAAGCCATCACAAATATTGTTTAGAATTTCAATTGAAAGATTTAAATAAATATCATTATCAGATTTATGATCACCCTTGCAAGTAGTATGATGTGTGCTGTAGCATGTTTTGATTTTTCCTTTTACATAATTTGAAATTTTATGATTGAAAAAGTAGGCATACTCGTTATGAGAAGGTACAACGCCATTTATTGAAAAGTTAATATCTTTAACAAAAATATTGGAACAAACATAAGTTGTTTTGTATTTATTTGGTACTTAAAATAATTTAACTTTTTATTTTTTATTGTCTCATAATAATTTTTACACTGTTTTGTCAGTTTAACGAATAATTATATTAAGTCTTGGAAATCGAGTTAATGACCAAAGATGTAATAATTTTATACTGTCTAGTTCAATCATGTTTCTATTACTATTTTTAAAAACTGAAAGAATCCGTCTGAAGTTGCCTTTTAAAACAATAAGTTAATTACCATAATAAATATTTGTATCACATAAATCACGTTATTAGTCTTAACTATTTCTAAGGCTTTTTTTGGGATCATTGAAGCCTCGTCCCATTTAACTAAATCTATTTCATTTAATTTTTTTCTTTCAGGTTCAAATTTCAAGAAAAACCTTTCTACATTATTTAAGTCTAATAATAAACGATATAATTTATGACTAGGCATTCCTTTTGAGAGTAGTATTGATGCTTTACCAGTCCATCTCACAGATAACATTTTTTCCACGAGGAAGAAGATAATAAACTAACATTTTATATAATAGTACATTACGCACCTCATGAGCGAGGTTAAGAATATCGCAGATTTCACGTAAACAAGCGCCCCAGGCCAAGCCGATGGCGATTAACTTGACATCTAGGACATTTCTCAACCTTTGAACGTGGTACGTATAATATTTTTCGTACCTCTGTGGTCATAAAACGGCTAACCACGTTTGCGTGATTCACCACTTTACAGCCACAGCTACGAAAAAATGTTTTTCCTAAACCTCCTGGGCCATCAATAAAAAAAATGTTATCTGTCTATTTACATACAATAATGAAAATCATGGTTTACGATCAGAGAGATTCATAATGATCAAAGAATAATACAACTTATTTTTTAATTTCACAAGTTCTTTAAATATTCTTATCTAAACTTAACATCCTATTTATCTCCGGAAACACTATACAATAAATTAAATGATTGGAAATGTTTTTAAAATGTTATCTCCTTGCATGTTTTCTGCGATTAGTAAAGAGGCAAAAAATTGTCTTATGAATAAACAAAAAAGTATTTATTAAATAAACACTGCATTTGTTTTGACTCTTAAACTACTTTACAAAAATTAAAAAAATTTTTTTAACTTTAAAAAAAAACTAAAAAAATGAGCTACTTAACTAATTTAAAAATTGTGAGGCAAATGTTTGTAGTGCGCACGAGATGGAGCCCCCTCCCCCCCGACACGTGTGTTAACTCCCCCATTTTTAAATTAGTTAATTACTTCATTTTTTCAGTTGTTTTTTAAAGTTAAAAAAATTTTTAAAATCTTTGTTAAGTTGTTTAAGAGTTCTTTAGGAGCTTAAGATATATGTGTGTGTGTGCTTATAAATAGTGACTTATGCGGACTTCACGTGCTTCTAACATATATATTAACAACATGGTAGAATTATGCGGACATCCACAAACTCCACTTTTGTCCTCATAATAACCCTTACATACATGTGATTGTCCGCATAAGTCACCTCTTTATAAACATATATATATATATATATATATATATATATATATATATATATATGTACGTATAAGGTAACTTTCAAGGACTTTTCGTATGTATAACGTCACTATCAAGGACTTTTGCATACTTCCAGGACAGTCCTGGAAAATTTTTATGTTTAACGTCATGTTCCAGGACTGTCCTGGAATATTCAAGGACTGTCCTGGAATATTCAAGGACTGTCCTGAAAAATATAAGACTGTCCTGGAATATTTTAGTGATGTTCTTGAAAATACTTATGTCATTGAAATTTTGAACTGTCCTGGAAAATTTCAGGGCAGTCCTTGAAAGTGCAAATACTGTCCTTGGAAATTTTAATCAAGATTATTTAAATTTTAATAGATAAAAATAAATATAAATACATAAGATCAATAATTTAAAATTATTATCTTGTAAGTAAGGCCACTAGTAAAATAGTGTGAGTATTCAAGTATACTTTCATATTCATTGCATTTTAATCTAAGAATTTTAGTATGAGCCGTAATCTATTATTCTTTTTTTCAACTACTTTTATTTCATGAAGGTTTTGTCGTTTTTGATAAGATGTACTTACTCACTAAATAAATCATTGTGTTGTACTTTAGCATGTTAAAGTACACATATATTTTTTCCATTTTTTTTACAAGCCAAAATTTTTAAGAAAAAAATTTTTAAAATTGCATTATCTAACATTGATCTCATGGGCAAGAGCGATTATTCAGCCTTTGTTGCACAAATTTTGAGGCAAGAGATAGATTCATAATAGGGAGAAAGTTCGATTGGAGAACTCAACTCTTAAGAAAGACTCTTATAGTGAAAAATATGCACTTATCAGGCATTTGGAAGAAATATATATGCAAACGTAAACAGAGTCACGAGCAGGTCATGTGCTATGTGTATGGGAGAAAACCAACCATCGTCTGCTGCCACCTGGTCTTTCCATAGGCAGCGAGACATCTTTACCAAATTGTGTCTAGAATTTATTAAACTTAAAATCATGATCTGAAACTTATCACAGCCCTCCTCAAGACCTCAAACTGTAATGTTGTACAAAATAAGTTTGTTTTTCAAAAATTTATCGAGTCTCTTTCAATTTTTTTTTATTTTTATAATGTAAACAGCGTATTTTTGAGTTTTATACTACACACATACTATCAGAAACTAGCTGTTTTTAAGTACGTACGGTAATTTTTTTATAAGTAATTTAATTAACCATGATGCAGTAGATGGTTGTTTTCATGCACGGTTTGTACAAATCACTTTAACGCGTTGTCATATGAGAGCCCTCGCATACCTGCTCACTGCCCCACAAAAAAACAACCGATCCTCTTTAAGGATAATTTGACGCTAATGCATAGCATAAGCAAGTAGAAAAATCTATCAATAAAAATTTACTAACCTACAAAAAACCATCTGATTTCTTAATTGTGAGAAAAGCATTTATATTGAACTTGCCAAAACTACATAGTACATTAACATTAAGTAAAAAGATTTACAGAATGTATTAAAACTCGTTTATTTTTTTAAATTTGAAGACTAATAGCATAAATACCTTTTACTATTGATAAAAAAAAATTTAAATCAACAT
The DNA here is from genome assembly GCF_036245765.1 of Copidosoma floridanum. Taxonomy (NCBI): domain Eukaryota; kingdom Metazoa; phylum Arthropoda; class Insecta; order Hymenoptera; family Encyrtidae; genus Copidosoma; species Copidosoma floridanum. Next base: position 7,553,337 of record NW_028321903.1, on the reverse strand, counting down.
TTGGTCGTTCTTTTATTTGAGATGTTTTATAGATTTCTGAAAAGTGTAGTTGTTTGGATAGCATCAATGTACATAGTTTCGTATAGTGCCTCAGAAAGTTTTAAATCATTTTTTTACATAAAATGGCTTCTGTAAGGTGTTTTCCAAGCAAATGCGTGAAAATAAAAATTGTGAATATATGTTGCAGTTTTAACCCTTCTTTTTTCAGCGTACAAGTCATTATCCGATTTTATTTATTTTTGGGGATAATTTTTAACTGCAGACAGTATTTAGGGTAAACATTTAATTCGCATTACTAAAGTCTTTATTTACAACCTATCGATTTCTCAGAACGCTATTAGCGCTACATCAAGCATATCAATTGTTTCTGACAAAGTAGTTTTTGTCTAATAAGTGCCATCATCGCCGACGCTATTTTGCGGCCCTAGATAACTGCAAAGCAGGGCTCAAAGAACGTTAGGTAACTACGGTGCGATGGCACTTATGTTGCAAATCTTATATTTCTACCAAGAGCACACTAGCCTCTTAAAAAGTGCTCAAGGTAGAAAAATAACATTTACGAGTTTTCGCAAATCCAAGTTTTTTTACGTAAATATAAAAACTTTAGGATAATAATGTTACAATAAACAATAGTATGTAAGCAAAGCTTTAATTGCATCTTTACATTGCACTTATTTATCGTTAAATGAACGAGTTTTTTTTGTATTTTCTACTGCTGTCAGCATAAAAGAAAAAAATTTTCAATTTCTGTATCAAGAACTAAAATCTTTTTAGATAAAATCCTTGATTGCATTTTACCTTATAATTAACAAAAAACATTAGAAGTAAAAAGTAAACTGTTTATATTTCATGTTGTATAATAAGTTAAGTGAAGCCTTCTAGAAGTAGCCCTGTATGCAAAAATGTGCTAAACACAACCATATATTTTAATCTGATAAACTAATTGCGATGAAAAATTGCTATCGTTTCTTTAAAAATTCAAAAATTAATACGAAATTTTATATCTGACAACCTCGAAATTCATGTCCCTTTATTAAAGGTCCTAGGAAATGCTAGTGGTGAACCTAACAACGACTTTAATTTAAGAATATACTTATCTACTTATTCCGCAAGCATAACAATGTTGTTATTGTACATAAAGTCTGAATTTTGTTGTACTTTATTCATTTAACTAGTGTTACATGTTTTTTTTTTTTTTTAGCGTACTCGTACTAAATATTGTACTTTCCTGATCTACTATTTTATTAGAAAGAATACTATTTACGTATTAACATATTTTTGCTGACAGTCAACGCAGAAAATAAAGTTTTTAAACATTCTGTATCAAGACCTTACATATTTCTTGATATTCAAATTAAATGAATTCCACCTATTTATTGATAGAAAATATTATAGTCGTTTACTTAGCCATACGACTAGTTAATAACACTGTATTTTTGTGACATGTGATATAAGTAAGATTACAAAGATCATTCTAGTCCTCCTAGAACTTATAACGAAATTTGACTTCGTTTCGTATAGAAAATCATGTTACGAAGCATTTTATACAACAACTTTGAGTCAAATACTTTTAAAAACAAACCGCACGTACGGTTACTTTGAAGGTACCTTAGCAACCTTACGTATTTTATTCAAAGTTAAACAATTGCTTCTTTTAGAATTGACCAAAATTCAAATACAATTATAATAGAAATGCCAGTAAACATTTTGCACACAGCAAATATTACAACTAAACGCAACGGTACTTAGGTCTGAAAATTAGTTATGCCAAGAGTCTGAAAGTTTGTGTTGTAAGCAAGCATATACTTAATACTACCACATAATTTGCTCTTGTCAACTGATGACAATAAGAAAATATGATTTTGATTTTAAGTATTATTCTACAACATGATTAATAACGACTTATGTTAGGTATTATGTCACTTTTAAAAAAGTTTTAGATAATACGAGCGGTAATTTTGAATTTGACACTACTTTTAGATTATATGTATCTACTTGTCTGTCAGGAAAATCTAAGTTGCACAAAAAGCGTAATTTTTTTACGTCGTTAAATACAGGTGACCGGCAGTTTAAAACCTATCATTTGAACAACAGTTTTTATGATTTTAACTGTTTTTTAATTTATGATAATATCATATCATCACACTAATCTATGTTTTAATCATCAAACATTTTATAGCCAACTACTCAGTAGTGATGATATGAAAAAGTTTATTTTGACTTAGCGTTAACTGAAAAGATTTTTATATAATAGTTCTCACTACCTTTAGCTTAGTATGCAGCACATGTGCACCCTGTTAAAAAAAATGTACTACAAAATAGAGTATATAGCGAATGTAACTAACTACAAAGTTTGACAATGATGATATAAGAAATTGTATGTTAGCACACAATTAGCAAATAAATAATAAGATCCTCATCATACTCCTCGTTCTAGCGACCTTAAAAATTATTCTAAAAACAATAAAAATATCTTAGTTCGTAGTTATCCAAAAATTACAAAAGGTTGAAATAAGTCAGTAGTTAGAGTACAATATAATTATCATGCCATGAAACTTTTAGGGTTAACATTAAACTTGCTGTGTTCTATATTCAGAAATAAGTGACGCGAAGCCTACAAAAGTATGTTATCTAGACAGTCGCGTACTGGGGCCCAACCATATAATTGAACTTGCACAACTGATCGCTTCAAAAATATACTGTCATTTCCCTGTGTAATTAAATGTTTGCATAAGAATTTCGAAATGCTGATCTAGAATCTCTTGTTCATTTTTTTAAGTCCTGAATAATGCAAGGAGTGAACCCAAATCGACTTTAATTTCATAAAGCACAAAACATCATTTTGCACAAGTAAACCCATGATATTGTCTAGTTAATCCTCATTTAATATTCCTGTAACTGTTGAATTATTTTTGTATTAACTAAGCTTTTTAATATATTAAATTTTATACACTCAAACTTTTTGCAATGGAACATTAAAAAGTTTTTTAAACACTTTTAAACTGCATTTCACCTTATTTGTGATATAAAATATAATGGTCGTTTTCTGAGCTATACACCTACTTAATAACACCGCACTTTCGCGACCTATGATATTCGTTATATTATGAAGAATAGCCTAGTCCTCCTAGAACATTTCCTATAATTCAAATCTGTTAATGAAGAAAATAATGTTCCACAGCAAGTTATCGAATATTGTTTAATCAAGCAATTTTCAAAACAAAAGGAACTTTTGCGACCTAACCTTTTTTTTATCGTTATACAACTGCTTTTTTTAATTACGGCCATAATTCTACAAAAAAAGCACCATAAATGCCAGTATACTTTTTTGAACTAATAAAAAATGTTCATTAAACTGGGTCTTAGGTTTTATAATAAATCGAGCAAAGCTAAGATTCTCTGTTATAAAAAAGCGTGAGCTTATCACTTTACATACTTTGCACTAAACAACTTATTGCAATTAGAGAATTTGTCATTCTTAATTATTAAATTAAAAGAAAATCAATAACAGATTTTGTTAAGCAATATGTCTCTTTCTGGACGGGCGTGAATCAAAAAAACATTCTTGGATTGCTTTCACCCTATTATAAAAATAACATATTATAGTCGCTTACTAAGCTATACACCTATTTGATAACATCACACTTTCGCGACTTATTATATTACTTATAATATAAAGGTAAGCCTAGTATTCCTATAACATTTTTGATCATTCAAATATTTTAGTAGGAAAACCATGTAAAAAACATATTATTGAATATATTTAAGTAAAACACTTTTTTATAAAAACCGCACTTTCGCAACCATAGGTATTTGTCTTAACGCTAAGCAATTGCTTTTTAAAGTATCGACCATAATTAAACAACAATACCTACATAATCGCCACTACACTTTCTGCACTAATAAAAAATGTTAATAAAACTATATAAGCTTCAGGTTTTATAATGAGTCGAACTAAGCTGAGCATTTTTGTTGTACAAAACATGCACCTTACACTTTCTCATAATTTGCACTTATGAATTTATCAAAACTAGAAATTGTGTTATTATTAATTATTAAACTAGAAGAAAATAAATAAAAGATATCGTGAAGTCTTATGTTACTTTCTTGACGGGCGTGAAACAAAAAAAAAGACCTTTTGAATTGCATTGAGCCTTATCATCAATAAAAAATATTATAGTTATTTACTGAGCTAATATACACCTATTTAATAACACCACACTTTCGCGACCTAAGTTTTTTTTAAACGTTAAACAATTGCTTCCCAAAGCATTAGCCACAATGCAACAACAATAACACCATCAATTTCCTACACTAATCAAAAACGTAAATTCAACTGAATAGGTCTTACGTTTTATAATAAGTCAAGCCAAGCTGAGATTTTCTTTTGTGGCAAAGCGTGCGCCAAACACTTTCACATAATTTGCATTTCACGTCTTACATCACTTTCTTGACGGGCGTGAAACAAAAATACACTCTTACATTGCATTTCACCTTATTATTAATATAAAATATTATAGTCGTTTCATGAGCTATACACCTTCTGGATAATACCGTACTTTCGCGACCTATGATGATAGTTATTCAACAAAGACTAGCCTAGTCCTACTAGAACTCTTTTTATACATCAAAGTTGTTAATGGAGAAAATCTTAATACAGAGTGGTTGATTAAATATTTTCAATTTAAACACTTTTAAAAACAATGGGCACTTTCGCGACCTTACGTTTTTTTTTAACGTATAACAATTGCTTTGTAAAGTATCGGCCTTAATTGAACATTAATAACACTATAAATGCCAGTTTACTTTCTGCACTAATTAAAAATGTAAATAAAATTGTATAGGTCTTAGGATTTATTTAAAGTTGAGCCAAGCTGAGATTTCCTAGTGTAGAAAATCGTGTGCCTGAGACTTCTACATTATTGCACTTTACAAATTATCGCAATTAAAAAACGTGTCATTTTTAATTATTAAATTTAAAAAAAATTAGTAACAGATTTTGTTTGGTCTCATGTCACTTTATTGACGGGCGTAAAAAAAAACACTTTTGTATTGCATGTCACCTTATTATTAATATTAAATATTATAGTGTCTTCACGAGCTATACACCTATTTGATGATACCGAACTTTTGCGACATATGATAATTGTTATATCACAAAGATTTGCCTATTCCTCTGACATCATCTCTTATAATTCTAACCTGTTAATAGAAAAATCGTGTTATGATGTGGTTTATTAAATTTTTTTAAGTCAAACACTTTTTATACAAACCGCACTTTCGCGACCTTAGGTATTTGTCTTAACGTTAAACAATTGCTTTTCCAAGTCTCGAACACAATTTAACAAAAATAACTCCATATTCGCCAGGACACTTTTTGCACTAATAAAAAATGTTAATTTAACTAAATTAGCTTTAGGTTTTATAATAACTTAAACTAATTTCAGCTTTTTTGTTGATGCAATGTATGCACTGAACACTTTCACATAATTTGAACTTATTAACTTACCGAACCTAGAAATTATGTCAATTACAATTATTAAATTAAAAGAAAATCATTAAAAGATATTGTTAGGTCTTATGTCACTTTCTTGACGGGCGTAAAACAAAAAAAAACTCATAAATTCCATTTAGCTTTATTTTCAATAGTAAATTTTATAGTCGTTTACCGAGCGGTACACCTTTACGGTATAACTGCGTTTTCGCGACCTATAATATTGGTTATATTATAAACATTAGCCTAGTCCTTCTTAAACATTTTTTATATTTAAATCTGTTTAAGAGAAAAATAATGTTACAAAGTGGTTTATTGGATATTTTTAGGTCAAATACTTCCTAAAACAAATCACACTTTCGCGACCTACGATATTAGTCTTACTAATATATAAAGCAAAAGCGTGAAACCGTTGTTATCGCTAACCGCGAAAACTACTGAACCGTTTTTGCTGAAATTTTGCACACTGATTCATGATACTTCCTAGATGGTTTTAGCATAGTTTTTATCTTAAAAAATTTAATAACAATAGCAATAAATGAGCTTAAAGTTTTTCAAAAATATTGCCAGCCTTTCTCTTTAAATCAGTGAAATCCGCTAGGTGGCTTCGACATAAAATCAAAGCTACCTGCAACATAATTGAATTAGTGTGGTTATAATAGGCAGAAGCGTCTCCATAGTGTTGTAGTCGAGCTTCGGCAATTTAATGAGCTGTGTAGAGAATTCTGATGATAGTCTTGCAGCTGGGTATCCTGGTTACGGACGACACTTTTCTCTAAGATGGAAAGGACCTAGGTGTCCGATCACTCTAAATCTCGACGAGTGCAATAAAAAAAAAAAAAAATTAATTCCAACCGATGCCATCTCTGCCACAATGCCAGGAGACATATCTAGCCAGAGCACAGTCTGCTCCAACTTTTTAGTGTTGTGTGGTAGTTCCACCATCCAACCTGGTGCAGTTAGAGAATTTATGGCTACAAATGTAAGCAAGGAAAAACAGTTCTGAGAGGCATGGGCAGCCACAACGGCTACCTTCTTGGTCGTCGCGTCCGCATCGTGCTCACCCACATGTTCCCGTCTAACGATAAGCGGTCAATTATCCGGGGAACGACCCGAGACGAGATATTCTTTTGTCAGTGGCGTACCTCCTTCTATTACAGTCTCCGTACATCGAGACTCACAGGGTAAGAATCAAACTACCCGTAGCCAGCTCTTCATCATCAGAAATAACGAATAGCTGGAAGTTTCACCACTGGCGCTTTTTAGGGACATTATAAGTATTTACGTTCTCTACTTAACCATCAATTTCATCGGTTCTTTTTAGGATCCACCTAAGTGTAAACTACTTTGCCAACAAATACATTTTTATTACGATTTCCGGAAGCGATTCGTCGCCTAAAAGAGTATATCAACTAAAGACGGGAACTATTAAACCAAGTCAGTTTTTTTTATTTTTTTTTTTTTAGTTTTGGAAATAAGCTTTATTAAGTAAATCAAGTCAGCCATTTACTAGCAAACGTCACCTGTGGAGTTGTTCTTCGCAAGGCTGGAAACCTCGGTGACCGACGACCCTATACTACCCTCTCGACTCTCAGAATTCAACCACGAATCACTGATCCTCTCCAAAGTCTGCGCTGGGCAAACCTATAACAGCTATGAAGAAAAAAAAACTTTAGTTAACAGGACAGCCTCCACTGGACAAGTATCACTATCCAATCTCCCCATCTAAGATCGCCAAATCAACTTAATTTGCAAAATAAAAAAGGTGCTTTAGACACCAACGTCTTCGACGTTATACCAGAAGACGTTGGGAAAGAGCACTACAACTAGCCGCAAAGCTTCGGACTTTGTAATTTTTCTCATAATCAGTCTGGGTCTTTAACAGCAAGCCAGAGAAGATCACCCTGAGGTATCCAGGCAGACACAATTGCTGTTAACTGCAGTCAAGAAAGAGTTACATAAAAAGCTCACCGGTCTTTTTTAGGGCCATCGACCGTCGAGCTACCTTGCCAACGAATATATTAGAACTTAACAAAGTTGACAGAAAACACACTTTAGGGGTCACACACATTTTAAGCATGCCAAAAGTCGCAAGAGGGTGAATCGGAAGAAAAACTTTAAGTGTATCAAATAAATACAATTTTACTTAGGCGTCAAGAAACTGACGCAGAAAATTTATCGAGATTAAAACAGCAGCGTCAAAATCGACAACTAAAGAGTCCATTACGTGAGAGATCAGCTTTTCATTGTACCCTCACGGCAATCTCTGAAATTTTTAAAGATCCTACTTCAGATTTTTTAATGAGAAGAAAATGCATTTGTGTTTTTGTGGCCATCAAAATGTAGGTTTTAAGGTCCAGGACTTTGTTGCTCTGGAGCCGTACCATATAATTTTTTTTAGCTTTACGGGCCTATGTTATAACATAGGCCGATATACAGAAAAATAGTTATATGGTTCGGACCCAGGTAATAAAGTTGTGAGATATGAGAAAAAAAATTTTTTTAATATACATTTTTTGGGGGTTTAAAATCTTAACAGCCTTAGGAAATAGCCGTTTTCGTTAATTATACGAGAGAAACTGTAAATCAACGGCTTCTCATGGCCGCCGATTATTTTATGGCATAAAGAACGCACGGTACTTTTCAGCATAATTATTTTTTTAAATTTTTACACATTATTTGACCAAATAAACTGTATGAATTCCGAAGAAATATGTTTTCAATAAAAAGATTTTTGTTCTGAGATGTATCAGAAATATGTGTAAAATTTCTAACTTAAAATGTTTCACGTTACATGTCAACACACTACGGTGTTTAATTTCGTAAGTGTCAGGTGAAGCCGAGACGAGGGGCTGCTAGTTATATTATAAAGATAAGGCTAATCTGTTTGGAACATTTTCCATAGTTTGAATCCATTAATAGAGAAATCTATGTTACAAAGCGGTTTAATAAATATTTTTTAATCAAACACATTGAAAAACAAACCACATTTTTGCGACCTTACGTATTTTCTTGAAGTTAAACAATAACTTTATACGGTATCAGCCATAATTCAACAAAAATGACAACATAAATAATAGTAGACTTTTCTGTGCTCATGAAAAGTGTAAATTAAACTATATGGGTCTTGAGGTTTTATAATAAACCAAGCCAAGCTGAGATTCTCTGTTGTAGCTGTGCGTGTGCCTAACACTTTACGTCGTTTTCAATTAACAACTTATCAAAATCAGAAAGTAATTTATTTTTAATCATACAGAACCACGAAAAAAAAAAAGTGAAATGGTCTTTTTTGGCTACTATTCATTTTCCACGTATTTTGAGTTGCTTAATTCCAATCTGTTGTCAGAATTGCTCTATCACGTAACGACTTTTTTTTATCTGGAAAAAACGAGTCCATAAGTAACAATGCTATAATTTCGGTGAGTAAGTTAGTCCCTTCGTAGACAAGTGTGAAAATTTGTAACGTAATAAAGCAATTTAGAAAACGGATTTCAATTCAGCACCTCAAAATACGTGAAAAATGTTCTGTAACTATAAAGGCCCCTTCAACTTATTTTTCTTTGTAGTCTTGTGTTATTAAATCAAATAAATATCAATAACATATTTTGTTAAGTCTTACATCACTTTCATAACAAGCATTAAAAAAGAACAACACTTTTAAATTGCATTTTACCTTATTATTGATATTGAATTTTAAAGTTGTTTCATAAGCGATTCACATTTTGTATAACACCGATCTTTAGCGACCTATGATGATAGTTATTTAATAAAGATAAGCCTAGTTCTACTAGAACACTTTTTATATATCAAATTTGTTAATAAATAAAATCTTAATACAAAGTGGTTGATTAAATAATTTCGATTAAAACACTTTCAAAAACAAACCTCACTTTCGCGACCTTACGTTTTTTTTAACGTTTTACTATTGCTTTTGAAAGTATCGGCCCTTATTCAACAACAATAACACCATATATACCGGTTCACTTTCTGCACTACTAAAAAATGTAAACAAAGTTGTAAAGGTGTTGGATTTTATTTAAAGTCGAGCCTAGCTAAAATTCTCTATTGTAGGAATGCGTGCTCCCAACATTTTCCCATAATTTGCACTTATGAACTTATCAAAACTTGAAATTATGTTATTATTAATCATTAAGATAAAAGAAAATAAACAAAAGATATCGTAAAGTCTTATGTCACTTTCTTGACAAGCGTGAAACAAAAAAAAGACCTTTTGCATTGCATTGAGCCTTATTAACAATATAGAATATTATAGTCATCTACTAAGCAATACACCTATTTAATAATACCACACTTTCGCGACCTTAGTTTTTTTAAAACTTTAAACAATTGCTTCCCGAAGTATTAGCCACAATCCAACAACAATAACACCATAAAGGCCGTACACTTTTCTACACAAATCAAAAATGTTAATTCAACCAAATATAGGTCTTACGTTTTATAATAAGTCAAGCCAAGCTGAGATTTTCTTTTGTAGCAAGGCGTGCGCTTAACACTTTCACAAAATTTGCATTTTACGTCTTACATCACTTTCTTGACGGGCGTGAAACAAAAAAACACTCTTACATTGCATTTCACCTTATTATTAATATAAAATATTATAGTCGTTTTATGAGCTATACACCTTTTGGATAACACCGTACTTTCGCGACCTACGATAATAGTTATTCAACAAAGACTAGCCTAGTCCTACTAGAACTCTTTTTATACATCAAATTTGTTAATGGAGAAAATCTTAATACAGAGTGGTTGATTAAATATTTTCAATTTGAACACTTTTAAAAACAATGGGCCCTTTCGCGACCTTACGTTTTTTTTTAACGTATAACAATTGCTTTGTAAAGTATCGGCCTTAATTAAACAACAATAACACCATAAATGCCAGTTTACTTTCTGCACTAATGAAAATTATAAATAAAATTGTATAGGTCTTAGGATTTATTTAAAGTTGAACCAAGCTGAGATTTTCTAGTGTAAAAAATCGTGTGCCTGAGACTTCTACATTATTGCACTTTACAAATTATCGCAATTAAGAAACGTGTCATTTTCAATGAATAAATAAAAAAAAAATTAGTAACAGATTTTGTTTGGTCTCATGTCACTTTTATGACGGGCGTAAAAAAAAAACACTTTTGTATTGCATGTCACCTTGTTATTAACATTAATTATTATAGTTTCTTCACGAGCTATACACCTATTTGATGATACCGCACTTTTGCGACGTATGATAATTGTTATATCACAAAGATTTGACTATTCCTCCGACATTATCTCTTATAATTCAAACCTGTTAATAGAAAAAATCATGTTATTATGCGGTTTATTAAATATTTTAAGGTCAAACACTTTTAAAAGCAAAACGCACTTTCGCAACCTTGCGATTTTTTTAACGTTAATTAATTACTTCATAAGATATATGCCTCAATCCAACAAACATAACATTATAAACGCCAATTCACTTTTCTGCACTAATAAAAAGTAAAATTAAACTGTAAAGGTTTTAGGTTTCATAATAAGTCGAGCCAAGCTAAGATTTGCTGTTGTAGTATAGCGTGTGCCCAACACCTTGCATAATTTGGACTTATTAATTTATCGAAACTGGAAATTCAGTTATTTTCAATTATACAATTTAAATAAATCAATAAAAGATATTGTTTGATAATATATCTTTTTCTTGACGGGCGTGAATTGAAAAAGACCACTTTTGAATTGTTTCTGCTTTATTTCTAATACAAATTATTATAGTCGTTTCATAAGCTATACACCTTTTAGATAACTTCACACTTTCGCGACTTTTACTACTAGTCATAAAATAAAGGTAAGCCTAGTGTTCCTAGTATATTTTTGATGATTTGAAAGTGTTGAAAGCAAAATTATGTGAAAAAAAATTTTATTAAATATTTTAAAATCAAACACTTTTTATACAAACTGCACTTTCGTGACCTTAGGTATCTGTCTTAACGTTAAACAATTGCTTTTCCAAGTATCAGCCACAATTTCACAACAATAACTCCTTAATCGCCAGTTCACTTTCTGCACTAAAAAAATGTTAATTAAACTATATAAGCTTTAGGTTTTATAATAAGTCGAACTAATTTAAGCTTTTATGTTGAAGCAAAGCATGCACTAAACACTTTCACATAATTTGCACTTATCAACTTACTGAAACTACAAAATTATGTCAATAACAATTATTCAATTACAAAAAAAAATCAATAAATGATATTGTTAGGTCTTATGTCTTTTTCTTGACGGGCGTGAAACAAAAAAAACCTCTTAAATTGCAATCAGCCTTATTATCGATAGTAAATTTAACAGTCGTTTACCAAGCAATACACGTATTTGATATAACCGCGTTTTCACGACAAATAAAATTGGTTATATTACAACCATTGGCCTAGTCCTTCTTAAGAAATTTATATATTTAAATCTGTTTGAGAGAAAAATAATGTTAAAAAGTCGTTTCTTGGATATTTTTAAGTCAAATACTTTCTAAAACAAACCGCACTTTTGCGACCTATGATATTAGTTATATTTTAAATATAAAGATAATCTTTTTAAAACATTTTCTATAGTTTGAATCCGTTAATGGAAAAATCTTTGTTACAAAGCAGTTTAATAATTAAATTTTAGGCAAACACATTGAAAAACAAACCGTATTTTTGTGACCTTACGTATTTTCTTGAAGTTAAACAATAACTTTATACGGTATCAGCCATAATTCAACAAAAATGACAACATAAATAATAGTAGATGTTTCTGTGCTCATGAAAAGTGTAAATTAAACTATATGGGTCTGGAGGTTTTATAATAAACCAAGCCAAGCTGAGATTCTCTGTTGTAGCTGTGCGTGTGCCTAACACTTTACGTCGTTTTCAATTAACAACTTATCAAAATCAAAAAGTAATTTATTTTTAATTATACAGGACCACGAAAAAAAATAATTGAAATGGTCTTTTTTAGCTACTATTCATTTTCCACGTATTTTAAGATGCTTAATTTCAATCTGTTGTCAGAATTGCTCTATCACGTCACGACTTTTTTTTATCTGGAAAAAACGAGTCCATAAGTAACAATGCTATAATTTCGGTGAGTAAGTGAGTCCCTACGTAAACAAGTGTAAAAATTTGTGACGTAATAAAGCAATTAAGAAAACGGATTTCAATTCAGCACCTCAAAATACGTGGGATATGTTGTGTAGCTTGAAAGGCCCCTTCAACTAAGTTTTCTTTGTAGTCTTGTGTTATTAAATCAAATAAATATCAATAACATATTTTGTTAAGTCTTACATCACTTTCATGACAGGCATTAAAAAAAAACAACACTTTTAAATTGCATTTTACCTTATTATTGATATTGAATTTGAAAGTTGTTTCATGAGCGATTCACATTTTGTATAACACCGATCTTTGGCGACATATGATGATAGTTATTTAATGAAGATAAGCCTAGTTCTACTATAACACTTTTTATATATCAAATTTGTTAATAAAAAAAATCTTAATACAAAGTGGTTGATTAAATAATTTCGATTGAAACACTTTCAAAAACAAACCTTACTTTCGCGACCTTACGTTTTTTTTAACGTTCTACTTTTGCTTTTGAAAGTATCGGCCCTTATTCAACAACAATAACACCATATATACCGGTTCACTTTCTGCACTACTAAAAAATGTAAACAAAATTGTGAAGGTGTTGGATTCTATTTAAAGTCGAGCCTAGCTAAGATTCTCTATTGTAGGAATGCGTGCTCTTAACATTTTCCCATAATTTGCACTTATGAACTTATCAAAACTTGGAATTATGTTATTATTAATCATGAAAATAAAAGAAAATAAATAAAAGATATCGTAAAGTCTTATGTCACTTTCTTGACAAGCGTGAAACAAAAAAAAGACCTTTTGCATTGCATTGAGGCTTATTACCAATATAGAATATTATAGTCATCTACTAAGCAATACACCTATTTAATAATACCACACTTTCGCGACCTGAGTTTTTTTGAAACGTTAAACAATTGCTTCCCAAAGTATTAGCCACAATCCAACAACAATAACACCATAAAGGCCGTACACTTTTCTACACTAATCAAAAATGTTAATTCAACCGAATATAGGTCTTACGTTTTATAATAAGTCAAGCCAAGCTGAGATTTTCTTTTGTAGCAAAGCGTGCGCTTAACACTTTCACAAAATTTGCATTCTACGTCTTACATCACTTTCTTGACGGGCGTGAAACAAAAAAACACTCTTACATTGCATTTCACCTTATTATTAATATAAAATATCATAGTCGTTTCATCAGCTATACAACTTTTGGATAACATCGTACTTTCGCGACCTATGATTATAGTTCTTTAACAAAGATTAGCCTAGTCTTACTAGAACTCTTTTTACACATCAAATTTGTTAATAGAGAAAATCTTAATACAGAGTGGTTGGTTAAATATTTTCAATTTAATTACTTTTAAAAACCATAGAGACTTTCTCGACCTTACGTTTTTTTTTAACGTTTAACAATTGCTTTGTAAAGTATCGGCCATAATTGAACAACAATAACACCATAAATGCCAGTTCACTTTTTGCACTAATAAAAAATGTAAATAAAACTGCATAGGTCTTAGGTTTTATTTAATGTTGAGCCAAGCTGAGATTTTCTATTGTAGAAAATCGTGTGCCTGAGACCTCTACATTATTGCACTTTACAAATTATCGCATTAAAAAAACGAGTCATTTTTAATTATTAAATTTAAAAAAAATTAGTAACATATTTTGTTTGGTCTCATGTCACTTTTATGACGGGCGTAAAAAAAAAACACTTTTGTATTGCATGTCACCTTGTTATTAACATTAAATATTATAGTTTCTTCACGAGCTATACACCTATTTGATGATACCGCACTTTTGCAACGTATGATAATTGTTATATCACAAAGATTTGCCTATTCCTCCAACATCATCTCTTATAATTCAAACCTGTTAATAGAAAAAATCATGTTATTATGCGGTTTATTAAATATTTTTAAGTCAAACACTTTTAAAAACAAACCGCACTTTCGCGACTTGCGATTTTTTTAACGTTAATTAATTACTTCTTAAGATATCGGCCTTAATCCAACAAACATAACATTATAAACGCCAATTCACTTTTCTGCACTAATAAAAAGTGAAATTAAACTGTAAAGGTTTTAGGTTTCATAATAAGTCGAGCCAAGCTAAGATTTGCTGTTGTAGTATAGCATGTGCCCAACACCTTGCATAATTTGGACTTATTAATTCATCGAAACTGGAAATTCAGTTATTTTCAATTATACAATTTAAATAAATCAATGAAAGATATTGTTTAGTAATATATCTTTTTCTTGACAGGCGTAAATTCAAAAAGACCACTTTTGAATTGTTTCTACTTTATTTCTAATACAAATTATTATAGTCGTTTCATAAGCTATACACCTTTTAGATAACTTCACACTTTCGCGACTTTAACTACAAGTCATAAAATAAAGGTAAGCCTAGTGTTCCTAGAATATTTTTGATGATTTAAAAGTGTTGAAACCAAAATTATGTGAAAAAAAATTTTATTAAATATTTTTAAATCAAACACTTTTTATACAAACTGCACTTTCGTGACCTTAGGTATCTGTCTTAACGTTAAACAATTGCTTTTCTAAGTTTCAGCCACAATTTCACAACAATAACTCCTTAATCGCCAGTTCACTTTCTGCACTAAAAAAAATGTTAATTAAACTATATAAGCTTTAGGTTTTATAATAAGTCAAACTAATTTAAGCTTTTATGTTAAAGCAAAGCATGCACTAAACACTTTCACATAATTTGCACTTATCAACTTACCGAAACTACAAAATTATGTCAATTGCAATTATTCATTTACAAAAAAAAATCAATAAATGATATTGTTAGGTCTTATGTCTTTTTCTTGACGGGCGTGAAACAAAAAAAACCTCTTAAATTGCAATCAGCCTTATTATCGATAGTAAATTTAACAGTCGTTTACCAAGCAATACACGTATTTGATATAACCGCGTTTTCACGACAAATAAAATTGGTTATATTACAACCATTGGCCTAGTCCTTCTTAAGAAATTTATATATTTAAATCTGTTTGAGAGAAAAATAATGTTAAAAAGTCGTTTCTTGGATATTTTTAAGTCAAATACTTTTTAAAACAAACCGCACTTTTGCAACCTATGATATTAGTTATATTTTAAAGATAAAGATAATCTTTTTGAAAAATTTTCTATAGTTTAAATCCGTTAATGGAAAAATCTTTGTAACAAAGTGGTTCAATAATTAAATTTTAGGCTAACACATTGAAAAACAAACCGTATTTTTGTGACCTTACGTATTTTCTTGAAGTTAAACAATAACTTTATACGGTATCAGCCATAATTCAACAAAAATGACAACATAAATAATAGTAGACTTTTCTGTGCTCATGAAAAGTGTAACTTAAACTATATGGGTCTTGAGGTTTTATAATAAATTAAGCCAAGCTGAGAATCTCTGTTGTAGCTGTGCGTGTGCCTAACACTTTACGTCGTTTTTAATTAACAACTTATCAAAATCAGAAAGTAATTAATTTTTAAGTATACAGGACCACGTAAAAAAATAAATGAAATCGTCTTTTTTGGCTACTATTCATTTTCCACGTATTTTAAGATGCTTCATTCCAATCTGTTGTCAGAATTGCTCTATCACGTCACGACTTTTTTTTATCTGGAAAAAACGAGTCCATAAGTAACAATGCTATAATTTTGGTGAGTAAGTTAGTCCCTACGTAAACAAGAGTAAAAATTTGTAACGTAATAAAGCAATTTAGAAAACGGATTTTAATTCAGCACCTCAAAGTACGTGGGATATGTTCTGTAGCTTCAAAAGGCCCCTTCAACTAAGTTTTCTTTGTAGTCTTGTGTTATTAAATTAAATAAATATCAATAACATATTTTGATAAGTCTTACATCACTTTCATGACAGGCATTAAACAAGAACAACACTTTTAAATTGCATTTCACCTTATTATTAATATTGAATTTTAAAGTTGTTTCATAAGCGATTCACATTTTGTATAACACCGATCTTTGGCGACATATGATGATAGTTATTTAATAAAGATAAGCCTAGTTCTACTAGAACACTTTTTATATATCAAATTTGTTAATAAAAAAAAACTTAATACAAAGTGGTAGATTGAATAATTTCGATTGAAACACTTTCAAAAACAAACCTCACTTTAGCGACCTTACGTTTTTTTTAACGTTTTACTATTGCTTTTGAAAGTATCGGCCCTTATTCAACAACAATAACACCATATATACCAGTTCACTTTCTGCACTACTAAAAAATGTTAACAAAGTTGTAAAGGTGTTGGATTTTATTTAAAGTTGAGCCTAGCTAAGATTCTCTATTGTAGGAATGCGTGCTCCCAACATTTTCCCATAATTTGCACTTATGAACTTATCAAAACTTGGAATTATGTTATTATTAATCATTAAAATAAATGAAAATAAATAAGAGATATCGTAAAGTCTTATGTCACTTTCTTGACAAGCGTGAAACAAAAAAAAGACCTTTTGCATTGCATTGAGCCTTATTATTAATATAGAATATTATAGTCATCTACTAAGCAATACACCTATTTAATAATACCACACTTTCGCAACCTTAGTTTTTTTAAAACGTTAAACAATTGCTTCCCGAAGTATCAGCCACAATCCAACAACACTAACACCATAAAGGCCGTAAATTTCCCTACACTAATCAAAAATGTTAATTCAACCGAATATAGGTATTACGTTTTATAATAAGTCAATCCAAGCTGAGATTCTCTTTTGTAGCAAAGCGTGCGCTAAACACTTTCACAAAATTTGCATTCTACGTCTTACATCACTTTCTTGGCGGGCGTAAAACTAAAAAACACTCTTACATTGCATTTCACCTTATTATTAATATAAAATATTATAGTCGTTTTATGAGCTATACACCTTTTGGATAACACCGTACTTTCGTGACCTACGATGATAGTTATTCAACAAAGACTAGCCTAGTCCTACTAGAACTCTTTTTATACATCAAATTTGTTAATAAAGAAAATCTTAATACAAAGTGGTTGATTAAATATTTTCAATTTGAACACTTTTAGAAACAATGGGCACTTTCGCGACCTTACGTTTTTTTTTAACGTATAACAATTGCTTTAAAAAGTATCGGCCTTAATTGAACAACAATAACATCATAAATGCCAGTTTACTTTCTGCACTAATTAAAAATGTAAATAAAATTGTATAGGTCTTAAGTTTTATTTAAAGTTGAGCCAAGCTGAGATTTTCTAGTGTAGAAAATCGTGTGCCTGAGACTTCTACATGATTGCACTTTACAAAATATCGCAATTAAAAAACGTGTCATTTTCAATTATTAAATTTAAAAAAAATTAGTATTAGATTTTGTTTGGTCTCATGTCACTTTTATGACGGGCGTAAAAAAAAACACTTTTGTATTGCATGTCACCTTGTTATTAACATTAAATATTATAGTTTCTTCACGAGCTATACACCTAGTTGATGATACCGCACTTTTGCGACGTATGATAATTGTTATATCACAAAGATTTGCCTATTCCTCCGACATCATCTCTTATAATTCAAACCTGTTTATAGAAAAAATCATGTTATTATGTGGTTTATTAAATATTTTAATGTCAAACACTTTTAACAACAAACCGCACTTTCGTGACCTTGCGATTTTTTTAACGTTAATTAGTTACTTCTTAAGATATCGGCCTCAATCCAACAAACATAACATTAAAAACGCTAATTTACTTTTCTGCACTAATAAAAAGTAAAATTAAACTGTAAAGGTTTTAGGTTTCATAATAAGTCGAGCCAAGCTAAGATTTGCTGTTGTAGTATAGTGTGTGCCCAACACCTTGCATAATTTGGACTTATTAATTCATCGAAACTGGAAATTCAGTTATTTTCAATTATACAATTTAAATAAATCAATGAAAGACATTGTTTAAAAATATATCTTTTTCTTGACGGGCGTGAATTAAAAAAGACTACTTTTGAATTGTTTCTGCTTTATTTCTAATACAAATTATTATAGTCGTTTCATAAGCTATACACCTTTTAGATAACTTCACACTTTCGCGACTTTTACTACTAGTCATAAAATAAAGGTAAGCCTCGTGTTCCTAGAATATTTTTGATGATTTGAAAGTGTTGAAAGCAAAATTATGTGAAAAAAAATTTTATTAAATATTTTTAAATCAAACACTTTTTATACAAACTGCACTTTTGTGACCTTAGGTATCTGTCTAAACGTTAAACACCTGCTTTTCCAAGTATCAGCCACAATTTTACAACAATAACTCCTTAATCGCCAGTTCACTTTCTGCACTAAAAAAATGTTAATTAAACTATATGAGCTTTAGGTTTTATAATAAGTCAAACTAATTTAAGCTTTTATGTTGAAGCAAAGCATGCACTAAACACTTTCACATAATTTGCACTTATCAACTTACCGAAACTACAAAATTATGTCAATTACAATTATTCAATTACAAAAAAAAATCAATAAATGATATTGTTAGGTCTTATGTCTTTTTCTTGACGGGCGTGAAACAAAAAAAACCTCTTAAATTGCAAACAGCCTCATTATCGATAATAAATTTAACAGTCGTTTATCGAGCGATACACGTATTTGATATAACTGCGTTTTCACGACAAATAATATTGGTTATATTATAAACATTGGCCTAGTCCTTTTAAAAAAATTTTTATATTTAAATCTGTTTAAGAGAAAAATAATGTTAAAAAGTCGTTTCTTAGATATTTTTAAGTCAAATACTTTCTAAAACAAACCGCACTTTTGCGACCTATGATATTAGTTATATTTTAAATATAAAGATAATCTTTTTGAAACATTTTCTATAGTTTAAATACGTTAATGGAAAAATCTTTGTTACAAAGCGGTTTAATAATTAAATTTTAGGCAAACACATTGAAAAACAAACCGTATTTTTGTGACCTTACGTATTTTCTTGAAGTTAAACAATAACTTTATACGGTCTCAGCCATAATTCAACAAAAATGACATTATAATTAATAGTAGACTTTTCTGTGCTCATGAAAAGTGTAAATTAAACTATATGGGTCTTGAGGTTTTATAATAAACCAAGCCAAGCTGAGATTCTCTGTTGTAGCTGTGCGTGTGCCTAACACTTTACGTCGTTTTCAATTCACTACTTATTAAAATCAAAAAGTAATTTATTTTTAATTATACAGGACCACGAAAAAAAATAAGTGAAATGGTCTTTTTTGGCTACTATTCATTTTCCACGTATTTCAAGATGCTTAATTCCAATCTTTTGTCAGAATTGCTCTATCACGTCGCGACTTTTTTTTATTTAAAAAAAACGAGTCCATAAGTAACAATGCTATAATTTCGGTGAGTAAGTAAGTCCCTACGTAAGCAAGTGTAAAAATTTGTAACGTAATAAAGCAATTTAGAAAACGGATTTCAATTCAGCACCTCAAAATACGTGGGATATGTTCTGTAGCTTGA
This sequence comes from Copidosoma floridanum, assembly GCF_036245765.1. NCBI lineage: Eukaryota > Metazoa > Arthropoda > Insecta > Hymenoptera > Encyrtidae > Copidosoma > Copidosoma floridanum. The sequence continues at coordinate 7,533,243 of NW_028321903.1, read as the reverse complement.
AAGGCCCCTCAAACTAAGTTTTCTTTGTAGTCTTGTGTTATTAAATCAAATAAATATCAATAACATATTTTGTTAAGTCTTACATTACTTTCATGACAGGCATTAAAAAAGAACAACACTTTTAAATTGCATTTTACCTTATTATTGATATTGAATTTTAAAGTTGTTTTATAAGCGATTCACATTTTGTATAACACCGATCTTTGGCGACATATGATGATAGTTATTTAATAAAGATAAGCCTAGTTCTACTAGAACACTTTTTATATATCAAATTTGTTAATAAATAAAATCTTAATACAAAGTGGTTGATTAAATAATTTCGATTGAAACACTTTCAAAAACAATCCTCACTTTAGCGACCTTACGTTTTTTTTAACGTTTTACTATTGCTTTTGAAAGTATCGGCCCTTATTCAACAACAATAACACCATATATACTGGTTCACTTTCTGCACTACTAAAAAATGTTAACAAAGTCGTAAAGGTGTTGGATTTTATTTAAAGTCGAGCTTAGCTAAGATTCTCTATTGTAGGAAGGCGTGCGCCCAACATTTTTCTATAATTTGCACTTATGAACTTATCAAAACTTGGAATTGTGTTATTTTTAATCATTAAACTAAAAGAAAATGAAAAAAAGGTATTGTTAAGTCTTATGTCACTCTCTTGACGGGCGTGAAACAAAAAAAAAGACTTTTTTAATTGCATTGAGCCTTCTTATCAATATAGAATATTATAGTCATCTACTGAGCTATACACCTATTTGATAACACTGCACTTTCGCGACCTTACTTTATTTGTAACGTTAAGCAATTGCTTTCCAAAGTATTAGCCACAATGCAACATTAATAACACCATAAAGGCCGTAAATTTCCCTACACTAATCAAAAATGTTAATTCAACCGAATATAGGTATTACGTTCAATAATAAGTCGAGCTAAGCTGAGATTTTCTTTTGTAGCCAAGCGTGCGCTTAACACTTTCACAAAATTTGCATTCTACGTCTTACATCACTTTTTTGACAAGCGTAAAACAAAAAAACACTCTTACTTTGCATTTCACCTTATTATTAATATAAAATATTATAGTCGTTTCATGAGCTATACACCTTCTGGATAACACCGTACTTTCACGACCTACGATGATAGTTATTCAACAAAGACTAGCCTAGTCCTACTAGAACTCTTTTTATACATCAAATTTGTTAATGGAGAAAATCTTAATACAGAGTGGTTGATTAAATATTTTCAATTTAAACACTTCTAAACACAATGGGCACTTTCGCGACCTTACGTTTTTTTTTAACGTATAACAATTGCTTTGTAAAGTATCGGCTTTAATTAAACAACAATAACACCATAAATGCCAGTTTACTTTCTGCACTAATTAAAAATATAAATAAAATTGTATAGGTCTTACGTTTTATAATAAGTCGAGATAAGTGGAGATTTTCTTTTGTAGCAAAGCGTGCGCCTAACACTTTCACCTAATTTGCATTTTACGTCTTACATCACTTTCTTGACGGGCGTAAAACAAAAAAACACTTATACATTGCATTTTACCTTATTATTAAAATAAAATATTATAGTCGTTTCATGAGCTATACACCTTTTGAATAACACCGTTTATTCGCGACCTATGATAATAGTTATTTAACAAAGATTAGCCAAGTTCTAGTGTAACTCTTCTTATACATTAAATTTGTTAATAGAGAAAATCTTAATACGGAGTTGTTAATTAAATTTTTTTAATTTAAGAACTATTAACAACAATCGGCACTTTCGCGACCTCACGTATTTTTTTAACGTTTAACAATTGCTTTGTCAAGTATCGGCCTCTATTGAACAACAATAGTACCATAAATGCCAATTCACTTTCTGCCCTCATTAAAAATGTGAAAAAAATTGTATAGGTCTTAGGTTTTATCTAAAGTGGAGCCAAGCTGAGATTTTCTATTGTAGAAAAGTATGTGCCTGACATTTCTACATAATTGCACTTTACGAATTATCGCAATTTTAAAATATGTCATTTTCAATTATTAAATTTAAAAAAAATTAATAACAGGTTTTGTTCAGTCTCATGTCATTTTATTGACGGGCGTAAAAAAAAACACTTTTGTATTGCATGTCACCTTATTATTTACATATAATGTTATCGTCGTTTGCTGCCGTATACACCCATTCGATAACACCGCATTTAAGCGACCTATGGTTTTAGTTTTATTATAAAGATAAGCCTAGTCCTCCTAGAACATTTTTTACAATTCAACTCTGTTGATTGGAAAAAGTTGTGTTACAAAGCGGTTACTTAAATATTTCTAAATCGAACACTTTCATAAACAAATCGCACTTTTGCGACCTTACGTATGTTTTTTAACGTTAAACAATTTCTTTTCGAAGTAACAGCCATAATTCTTTAACAATAACAACATAAATGCCAGAATATTTTTTTGCAATAATGATAAATGTAAATAAAACTGTATAGGTCTTGGGTAATATAATGAGTCAAGCAAAACTGAGATTTTTTGTTGTTGTAGAGTGGGCGCCTAACACTTTACAAAATTTGCACTCGACAAATTATCGCAGCTTAAAAATATGTCATTCATAATTATTAATTAAAAAAAAGAATTAATAACGGATTTTGTTAAGTCTTATGTCACTTTCTTGACGGGTGTAGAACTAAAAAGAAGAATAGAAAAAAACACACTTAGATTGCATTTGACATTAATATCAATATAGAATATTATAGTCATCTACTGAGCTATACACCTATTACATAACACCGCACTTTCGCGACCTATGATCTTAGTTATAATATAAAGATTAGCCTAGTTCTCTTGGAACATTCTTTATAATTAAAATCTGTTAATAGAGAAAATTATGTTACAAAGCTGTTGATTGAACATTTTAATGTCAAACACATTTATAAACAAACCACTTTTTGGCGACCTAACTTTTTTTGTAACGTTAAACAATTGCTTCCCAAAGTATTAGCCACAACACAACAACAATAACACCATAAAGGCCCGTACACTTTTCTACACTAATGGAAAATGTGTTTGAAACTGTCTTAGGTTGTATAATAAGTCGAGCAAACCTGAGATTTTCTTTTGCAGCAAAGCGTGCGCCTGACACGGTCACATAATTTGCACTTAACAACTTATCGCAACTAAAAAATATGTCATTTACAATGAATAATTTAAAAGAAAATCAAAAACATATTTTGTTAAGTCTTACTTTACTTTATTGACAGGCGTGGAACAAAAAAACACTTTTAAATTGCATTTTACCTTATTATTAATATAAAATATTATGGTCATTTACTGAGCTGTAGTCCTATTTGATATAACCGCACTATCGCGACCTTTGATATTAGTTACATTATAAACATTATCCTTGTCCTTCTAGAACTTTTCTTATATTTAAATCTGTTAATAGAAAAAATAATGTTACAAAGCGGTTTAATAAATATTTTTTAGTCAAACACATTTAAAAAGAAACTGCACTTTCGCGTCTTTACGTATTTTTTTTAACGGTAAAGAATTGCTTCATAAGGTATCAGCCACAATTAAACAACAATAACACCATGAATGCCAGTAGACTTTTTTGCACTTACAAAAATTGTCAATTAAATTGTATGGGTTTTAAGGTGATATAATTAATCGAGCTATGCTGAAATTTTCTGTTGTAGACAAGCGTGTGCCTAACACTTTACATAATTTGCACTTAGCAACTTATCAAAATTAGAAAGTGAGTCAATTTTAATTATTAATCAAAAGAATATAAAAAACAGATTTTGATAAGTCTTATCTTACTTTCTTGAAGCGCATGAAACAATAAAACATTCTTTAATTGCATTTTACCTTATCATTAATATAAAATATTATAGTCGTTTTATGAGCTATACATTTTTTGGGTAACACCGCACTTTCGCTACCTATAATGATAGTTATTTAACAATGATTAGCCTAGTCCTATTAAAAAATTTTTTATATATCAAATTTGTAAATAATGAAAATCTTAATACAAAGTGGTTAATTAAATAATTTCGCTTTAAACACTTTTGAAAACAAACACTTTTAATATAAACCACACATTCACGACCTACGGTAATTGTCTTAACATTAAACAATTGCTTTTTTAAGTATCAGCCATTATTTAACAACAATAACTCCATAATTGCCATTACACTTTCTGCACAAACTGCACTTTTGTGCCCTTACGCATTTTTTTTTAACTTTAAACAATTGCTTTTTAAAGTAACGGCCATTATTCTACAACAATTACATCATAAATGCCAGAATGTTTACCTGCAATAATGATAAATGTAAAAAACTGTACAGTTCTTGGGTATTATAATGAATCAAGCAAAGCTAAGATTTTCTGGTGTAGCAAAGCATGCACCTAACACTTCACAAAATTTGTACTTAACAACTTATCGCGACTAAAAAATATGTCGTTTTGAATAATTATTTCGAAAGAAATTCAATAACGGTTTTGTTAAGTCTTATGTCACTTTCTTGACAGGCGTAAAACAAAAAAACACACTTGAATTGCATTCTACCTTATGATTGATATAGAATATTATAGTCATCTAGGGAGCTATACACCTATTTAATAACACCGCACTTTCGCGACCTATGATATAAGTTATAATATCAAGATTAGCCTAGTTCTTTCGGAACATCTTTCATAATTCGAATCTGTTAATGGAGAAAATTATGTTACAAAATGCCTGATTAAATATTGAAAGGTCAAACACATTTAAAAATGAACCACACTTTCGCGACCTTACTATTTTTGTAACGTTAAACAATTGCTTCCCAAAGTATTAGCCACAATTCAACAACAATACCACCCTAAAGGCCTGTACACTTTTCCACACTAACGAAAAATGTGAATTTAACTGTATAGGACTTAGGTTTTATGATAAGTCGAGCCAAGTTAAGATTTTCTGTTGTTGCAAAGCGTGCGCCTAACCCTTTACATGATATGCACTTAACAACTTTTCAGAAATCAGAAAATATGTCATTCCTGATATTTAAATTAAAAGAAAACCAATGTTAGATTTTGTTAAATCTTATGTCTCTTTTTTGATGGGCGTGAAACAAAAACACACTCTTGAATTGCATTTTTCCCGTTAATAATATTCAATATTATGGTCGTTGACTGACCCATACACCAATTTGTTAAGACCGTACTTTCACGACCTACCGTATTAGTTATATGATAAAGATTAAACTAGTCCTCTTGGAACATTTTTTATAATTCGAATCTGTTAATGGAGAAAATTATGTTTTAAGGCAATTTATTCAATATTGTTAAACCAAGCACTTTTGAAAACAAACAGCACTTTTGTAACCTAACCTTTTTTTGATAGTTATACAACTGCTTTTTTTAATTTTGTTGATTAAACTGTTTAGGTTCCATATTAAGTCGAGCCAAGTTAAGATTTTCTGTTGTAGAAAAGTGTCCACCTAACACTTTCACATAATTTGCACTTAACAACTTATTGCAATTAAAAAATATGTCATTTACAATTATTAAATTAAAAGAAAGTAAATAACAGATTTTGTTATGTTTTAAGTCACTTTCTTGACGGGCGTGAAACAAAAAAACACTCCTCAATTTTATTTCACCTCAGTATTAATACAAAATGCCATAGTCGTTTACCGTGCTATACACCTATTTGATATCACCGCACTTCCACGACCTATGGTATTAGTTATGTTATAAAGATTAGCCTAGTCCTCCTGGAACATTTTTTATAATTCGCATCTGTTAGTGGAGATAATTATGTTACAAAACAGTTTATCAAATATTTTTAAGTCAATTGCTTTTCAAATCAAATAGCACTTCTGCGATCTTGCGTATTTTTTTCAACGTTTAACGATTGCTTTTAAGGTATCATCCATGTATTTACAAGAATAACACTATAAACGCCAGTACACTTTTTTGCACTAATGAAAAATGTAAATTGAACTGTATAGGTCTTAGGTTATATATTAAGTCGATTCAAGCTGAGATTTTCCGTTGTAGCAAAGCGTTTACCTAACATTTTCACATCATTTGCACTTATTAACTTGTCGCATCTAGAAAATATGTTATTTTTAATTATTAAGTTAAAAGAAAATTAATAAGAGATTTTTTTAAGTATTATGTCACTTTCTTTATGGGCGTGGAACATAAAATTGTTAAATTTGAATCTGATACTATTTTAAGATCATATTAATCTACCTGTTTGTATAGTTAATCTATTTTGCATAAAAATCGGTATTTTTATTTACGTAGTTACGTATAGGTTAGTGATTAAAGTCTAACCTCTTATTTATAGGTATGCTTTAAGGTGATAAACTGTTTTTTCTTTTTGATCATGATCATGTTCTGTAAACCGAAAAATTTATTTTATGATCATTATAATCTTTAATCAAAAATTGTATGACAGCCATCTACTAAGTTATGATCATATAAATAAATTTTTTCTTCGCTTCTTTCTACTTCTGGCCGTTAGCATGACTCATTAAGATGTTTTTTTTGTATCAAGATTTTAATCCTTCTAAAATACACTAAGTAATTATCTTAACATGCGGTTTGCAAAACAAAATTTATGGCTCAGTTAACAATACCTCTAGCTTATCAGAGTGCACATTTAAACCCCAGTACTACAGTTGTACTACGAATAGTATTCTACAGCGTTATAAACTAACTTTAAAGTTTAACACTGTTGAATTTAAAAATTCAATGTTATCACACAGTTGACAGGTCAATTCTGAAAGAAGTGTTCTTGATTATCATACTTGTTATTCTGGCTACCTTGATAATTATTCTGAACTTAATAAAGATGGCTTAGTTTGTAGTTTTCTATAAATAAAAAAAAAGTAGAGCATAGTAGGTTGTTAGAATACATAATTATTATTATTTTAACAGACTTCAGTTGTTACAACTGAACTTATTGTGTTCTATATTCAAAAAAAAGAGACACAAAGCCTACCAAAGTTACTTATCTGGCATTTGCGTACTTGGCCTAACCATATCATTTATCTTGCACTTCTAATCACGTTCAAAAACTTTCGGTCATTTCCTTATGTAATTAAAAGTTTTTATAAGAAGTTGAGAATGCTGATCTAAAATTTCTTAATCATTTTTCTAAAGTCCTGGTTATTGCTAGTAGTAAGTCCAATCCGACTTTTGTTTCATAACGCTGCAATACATTTTTTGTGCAACTAAATTTATCATGTTTTATATCAAATCCTAATTAGATATCACTTCATCTGTTGAATTAGTCTTTTTTATTAAACTTCCTTATATTTTTTATTTCGTTAACTTAATCTAGTATTTTATTTATAGACTTTATCTTTATATTGATATATTTGTGCTTAGTGTCAGAATATATAAAAATATTTTTTATCATTCTGCATCGAAACGTCAAACAATTTTTATCACATTCTTAAGTGGTATTCCACCTTATTTTTAATTCGAAATATCATAGTCTTCTACATCTATTTGATAACGCCGCTCTTTCGCGACCTATGATATTAGTTATATTTTAATGATTAGCCTAGTACTCCTGGAACATTTTTCATAATTTGACTCTGTTAATTGAGAAAATTATGTTACAAAGCTGTTTAGTAAACATTTTTAAGTCAAATACTTTTACGAACAAACCAAGCTCTTGCAACCTTACGTATTTGATTTAACGTTAAACAATTGCTTCTTAAAGTAACGGCCACAATTCAACAACAATAATAATATTAATGCCAGGATTTATTTCTGGTCCAATGAAAGATTAAAATTAAACTGTACGGGTCCTAGATTTTACAATAAGTTAAGCCAAGCTGAAATTTTCTGTTGTAATAAAGCGTATACTCGCGTATATATTTCATTGGCTCAATCTAGTATTCTATTGGTATAAACTTTATCTCTATATTGATAGATGTTAGCTAGATGTCAGCAAAAAAACAAATGTTTTTAAACATTTTGCATCAGGACCTTAAACATTATTCAATACACTCATCAATTCCATTTTACCTCATTATCAATATAAAATACTAAAGGTGTTTACTAAGCTTTACAACTACCTGATATCACCGCACTTTCGCGACCTGTAAAACAAAAAAAATTAAAAAAATTAGTCTAGTCTTCCTGGAAAATATTACAAAATTTAACTAGGCTAATGAAGAAAACCATTTGGCGAAGCATTCTATAAAATGACTTCTCGTCAAACGTGTCAAGTAAGCTATTGCACTTTTGCGACCTTATGTATTTTATTTAGAGTTAAACAAATGCTTTTTATAGAATTCATCTCAATTCAACAACGATAATAATTAAAATTCCAGTGTACTTTTCTGCACACATAAAAGTTAGCCAAGCGCATGAGAGGCTGTGTTGTAATCAAGCGTGTACTTAACACTCCAACATAATTTGCCCTTATAAACTGATCGCAATAAGAAGATATGAATTTTTTAAAGTATTATTTTTTAACAAAATAAATAACAGGTTGTGTTAGGTATCATATAACTTTTTAAAAAGTTTTGAAAGAAACAAGCAGTAATTCTGAATTCAACACTACTTTCGGATTGTATGTACCTACTCGTTTGTCAAGAAAATCTAAGTTGCACAAAAAGCATAATTTTTGTACTTAGATAAATAGAGGTCGTCGACGGTTTGTTACCTATTATTTAGAAAAAAATGTTTATGTTTTTAACTGTTTTTTTATTCGAACATGCTTTTTGAGTTAAAAATATAGAAATTTCTTTTCATTTATCTATGCTCTTATCACAAACCACTTTATAGCCAACTACTAAATCATAATGATAAGAAAAAGTTTATTTGGACTTACCGTTGACGAAAGAAATATTCATATCATAGTTCTTAATACCTCTAGCTTAGTAGGCGACACATTGCCCCTTGTTGATAGAAATTTGATACAAAAAGGTGTTTATTGCGTATGTAACTTACTAAGAAGTTTGACACTGTTTATATAAGAAATTGTATGACAGTACACTATTGACAAATAAATTAAAAGATCCTGATCATACTTTAAGTTCTGACAACGTTAAACTCTTAGTGTTCAATATGCTGCAAAAAGGGACGTGAAGCCTGCAAAAGTTAGTTATCTAGACAGTTGCGTACTGGGGCCCTACCATATAATTTAATTTGCACTACTGATCACTTCAGAAATTTTCTGTAATTTTTCTGTGTAATTAAATGTTTGTATACGAATTTAAGAATGCTGATCTAGAATCTCTTGTTCATTTTTTTTAAGTCCTGGATAATGCTAGGAGTGAGAGCAAATCGACTTTAATTTTATAAAGCACCAATTTTTTTCGCACAAGTAAATCTATGATATTGTCTAGTTAATCCTAATTCGATTGTCCTGTATCTGTTAAACTATCTTTTTATTTATGAAGCCATTTAATGTATTATATTTTATTTATCAATCTTGTATTTTATTGTTATAGACTGTATCTCTGTATTGAAATATTTTTGCTTGATGTCAGCACAGAAAAAAATATCTATTAACATTTTGCATTGGAGTCTTAAACAATTTTTTAAATACTCTTAAAATGCATTTCACCTTTTTATTAATATAAAACATTATAGTCGTTTACTGAGCTATACACCTATTTGATAACATCGCACTTTCGCGACCTATGATATTAGTTATATTATAAATATTAGCCTAGACCTCCTGGAACATTTTTTATAATTTGAATCTGTTAATGAAGAAAATTATGTTACAAAGCGGTTTATTGAATATTTTTAAGTTAAACACTTTTTAATACAAACCACCCTTTCGCGACCGTACGAATGTTTCTCTATGTGATTAAATGTTTTTATTAGAATTTGAAAACGTTGATGTAGAATCTCTCGTTTTTTTTTAAAGTTTTGGATAAGACAAGTAGTGAGTCTTCAAGCGACTTTAATTATGTATTGCACTAATTTATCCTTTGCACAAGAAGATCAATGTTGTTGTCCAAAAATTTTCATATTATTTTTCTTCATCCCTTACTGAAACAGTATTTTTCCTAATTTAAGCGTTATTGTATTTGATATTCTATGATCTTGATCTGACATTTTATTGTTATGGGCTCGAATTGTTTATTAATATGTTTTTGCCAGCTGCCAGCATAAAAAGAAACGTTTTTAAAACATTCTGCATCGGGATCTTTAATACTATTAAATATTCTTCAAAGTTGCACTTTATCTTAACATTAATATTAAATATTATAGTCGTTTGCTGCGCCATACGTCTTGGTAATAACACTGCACTTCTGCGACCTGCAATGTAAGTGAGATTACAAGGATTTTTCTAATCCCCCTTAGACTTAAAACATAATTTGACTTTGTTTATAAGGTAAATCATGTTACGAAGTATTCTTGAAAATAACATCTAGTCGAACGCTCTCGGTAACAAACTGCACTTTTGTGACCTTACGTATTCTTTTAAGAGTTAAACAATTCCTTTTTCCAGAATCGGCCACAACATAATAAAAATAATAGTAGAAATGCCAGTGCACTTTTTTGCACTCATCATTGTTTAAAACTAAATGGTAAAGGACTTAGGTCTTACAATTAGTTAAGCCAATCTCCTGAGAGTTTGTGTTGTAAGGAATCGTACACTTAACACTTATACATAATTTGCCTTTATTGAAAAACTGCAAAAAAAGAACTTTGCTTTTAGGTGTTATTTAAACAACACAATTGATTACATGTTGTGTTAAGTCTTAAAATTATTTTTTAAAGGTTTAGGTAGAAACAAGTGGTCATTTTAAATGAAACACTTTTTTCAGTGTACACCTTGGTGTAAATCTACTTGGTTGTAAAAAAAATCTAAGTAACACAAAAAAGTGTCATTCTTTTACGTTATTAAATAAAAGTGATTGCCGTTTCGTTACCTATTATACGAAGAGAAGTTTTAATGTATCTACCTGCTTTTTTTTTTTTATTTTTACATGCCCATATGGTATAAATTGAAAGAAGGTTTAATTGTGAATCCATGCTTTTATCAAAAACCATGTTTCAGTCTACGGCTAAGTTATTATGATATAAGAAAATTTATATTCATTAAAAAATTTGACACTGTTAATAAAAGAGATAGTATCTTTGCACACAGTTGATAAATAAATTCCAAGATAAATGTTCTTGATCTTACTCCTTGTTCTGGTGACCTTGGGAATTATTACAGTACTAATAACAACCGCTTAGTTTTCAGTTTGCCAAAAATTAAAAAAGGTAGAAAAAAGTCAGTAGTTCGAATATAAATATTAATGTTATGCCAACAAACTTTAAGGGCTAGAATTCAACTTGTTGTGTTCTATATTCTGAAACAAGGGATGCGAAGCCAACAAAAGTAAGTTATTTATGCACTTGTGTACTTTGCACAACATTGTAATTTAACCTGCACTACTAATTGCGTAATAAATATCATATCGTTTCTCTATGAATTTTCATGTTAATATTAGAATTTAAGGATGTTGATCTTTAATCTATTGTCCATTTTTTTGGAGTCCTCGATAATGCTAGTAGTGATTTCAAAAACGACTATCATTTTATAATGCGCTATTTCATTTTTTGCAAAAGTAAATCCATGTTGTTGTCGATAAATTCTAGTTTCATTTCACTTTATTTCTTAAACTAATATTATTTTTATTTAAACGTTCTCGATCAGCGGGCACTGGCTCCCTCTGAACTGAGCTGGACACCATACATTCCCCATTAATTTTAATCGAGTACATCGTTATTAAGGTTGTTTAAAGTTTTACAGTAATAATTTAGTAACAACAATTACATTAGAAACAGCGAAAACTATGATATATTTGTTAGTTCCTATTTAGGATATTCGACTATTTTTAATCAAAATAATATCTTTTATCTAAGAAGTCTTACGAGTAAAAAACATTAACTGTTTTTATTACATTTATAACGCAATGAAAAATATGCTTCTTCTAAAGTGCTGTTAGGTGAAATTCAAAAAAAAGTTATGAAAGAACGGCATTCTTGACAAAAAGTAGTAATGGATTTTTTAATTACCACCATTAGTCGACACCGTACATTAGTATTTAAAATCTTCTGTCGTATAACATCTTGTCCGGAGTAGATAACTATATGTTACAAATAAATAAATAATAAAGGTTTTAATGTATTGAAATTTAAAATTATTGCCTTAGAAAAGCAAGATCACAAAAATTGCTTTAGCGTTGATGGTTACACGTGGTTAGCATAAGATCTTTTCTTTATTTGACTAATTTTCTTAAGAATTGTTTATCATGTAATACTTTATGTAGTCTAACAACCAAAATGTATTGTTTTTTTCATCATACTAATTGATGAAGCTGAAACTCGCAGACGAATTCCAGCAGTGGTATAGTCAAATAATAAGTTCCACTTGGGGTACCCTTTTAACTAAGATAGGTACTTTTTTATCTTACTAAATTAAAAAGGTACCTCGTCTTAGCTTTGAGGGTACCCCAAGTTCAATTGTTATTTGATGATATCGCTGCTGGAATTTGTCTGCGAGTTTCACCTTCATTATATTACAAACTTTTGTTAAATGTATATACATGTTTACACCATGTTTAAATAAAGTAAAGTACATTTCTTGAAGCTTTTTTTTAAATTGTACTTTTGTGACCTCCTGTTTAAAGACAAATTTTAGAACCTTTTTGTATTCATGATGCAAATATGCAAAGTAAGAGGCAATTAGTTTTAATTCCAATTTTTTAATTAAAGTGTTTATGTATTTAAAAATCAAATTTTTTTTAACCCCTTTTACAACGGATAGAAGGTGGAATCGGTATATTACTAAATCATGGACGTGTTAAGAATCGTTTTTTTGTAGTACACTAATTTATCGCAAAATAAGCTATTTTTTTGTATATTTCTTACTACTGGCTGTCAGCTTGAGACGACAAGTTTTTTAACATTTTGCATCAAGACCTTAAAGATATTTAGACAGAATTTGTTATTGCATTATGTCTTATCGCTCACCATAATATACTAACGCACCTAGTGAGCAAGGTTAAGAATGTCACAGATTTTACGTGAATAAACGTGAATAACGTGAAATCTATGGCATTTTTTTAACCTTCAAACGTGGTGCGTATAAAATTTTACGTGTTCTGGTGTTCGGAAAGTCAATATTACCATCCGCACAGTAGACAAGAATGTTTACTTTCTGAGAATCAGGCACGTAAAAAGTATTGTTATTTTTACATTAAATCATACTCCTGGATAGTAACACTTCATTTTTGCGACATATTGTTAATGTTGTAATACAACAAGTGTTCCCTTGTGCCTTCAAAAAAGTAAGAAATTTGATTCTGTCAATTACAAAAACATATTTAAGCACACCTTTAATAAAAAAAATTCGACATTTATTTTATTTTCGTATTTCTTTCACTTAGTGAACTCACACATGTTCAATTTCATAATAAATGTGATTTGGATGCAAGCTTTTTTGACAGTATAGAATAAAAACTTGAGTAATGAAGAGACTTCATACGTAATTTCATATTTATTTTAGTCTGACATTTATGCTTGAAAAAACAACGCATTTCACTCTGATGTACCTTATCATGGCATTACTGTTTAAGATCATTTATTTTTACTGAATAAAAGCTGTATTTTACTCTTACTGAAAGTGTCATAGAATTGAGTATTTATTTTTTACAGCATCTCTTACTCTATTCCTCTATTATACTAAATGTTATAAAACAAGTAACGTTTGTGTACTTAGCGTATCACTCTCTTAGTAAATACCGTTATTTGGCGACCTTATGTACTAGCATTAACTGATAAAGAATTTTTTTTTACAGTTGGCTAGAAGTTTGAAACAAGTAATAATATAAATCTCCGTTACAAACCTAACAAACATCAAAAGACGCAATTGAATTGTATGCTTGTTATTTGTAAAGATTTTTTGTGTCTTGAAAATGACCATATGTACTAAGAAATATAATTAGAAATCCTTATCGTATGAAAGATTTAAACTATTGCTTAATAAATACAAAACTTAAGAAAGTGCTGTAACATATAATATTTTAAGTGGTTGAGATGCGGTTTTCTATCTTTCTCGGTTATCCACCATGTTATATTCTCCGGAGCCTTACAAATCCAAAGAGTAGTAGTTTTTTGATATCTCATTTTAAAGTTAAATAAATAAATTATGATTTTACGAGAATAAATGTGTGTAGATCCGTTCAAACATTATCTCCTTTCTTAACTGTACTTTTTCGACCTATTGTTGTAGGTACATCAATAAATGAATTTTGTTTTGTGACGTCGTCGGCTGTAAATGAGTGACAATGCACTTTTTACTATTTTAAGTTAAGAGCCACACAGCGTATGTCAAAAAACAAATTTTAATTGTGCAGTATCTTAAAATTAACGAAATATTAAATCGTAATGTTATTGAATTATGTTCTTATTAAAAACCTCATCCATAGTATCTATTTTTCTAGCGTCGAAACGGATAAATTATTTGTATTTGTCATACTGCTAGCTGTAATCATGGGACTATTTATTTTAGAACTTAAAAGAACCAAAGCGTTGTACCACTTTTTCATACAATTTCTTTGGGTTAGGTCTTATTATTAAAAAAAAGTAATTTTGTTAAAAGCAAACTAATGCTAAATAACACTGCATTTTTTTTAACTATTGTTCCAAGTTCATTACAATACGCTCTTTCTTGCTTAAAAGAAAATATATGATTTGTGCTTGTAAATGACGAAAATGCGCGTAAGCGAGCATTTAAAATTACTCTTTATAAGAAATTAAAAAAAAAACTTAAATATAAAAAAAAAAAATAGTTTCAACTTATTTCTTTTGTTTTACAACATTACATGTAAATCTATTGCTGTAAAGAGCTTAAATCTAAGACATTTAATATGTATGGATTTTCAAATACTTTCTATGTAAGCATTTTTCTAACTCAATACTGTAGATTCCTTGAGATTTAGTACTTAAAGTAAAGCAACTATTTCTGTGTGGTTCCATACAACATTAAGTAAGTGTATAAGGTAGTGTAAAGTAAAAACTTCTACAAACTTTTTACGATTATTGTAGAGAAAAGCACCTATGTTATTAAAGTAATTTTATCTTCATTTTTAGTTCCTGCAGTAAAACGAGCATTAAATAGCTTTTATTTTATCTCACTTTCGGATACGGAAAAGCATGCACATTTAAGTAAATCGATTTAAGTACAGTCACTTCATAGTATGATCAAAAAACTTATTTCTTCTGAATGAGAGGTACAAGAAAGTATGTTTCCATGTTTTGACGTGGATTTTGTTTCTCATCAGTTTTCGTATAAATATTATGTCCTGAAAAAATTTAGAGTATTGCAACAAAATCTTGTACCAATAAACTATTTATAACATAAATGAAAAACTATTCTGAAAGATGCTTATCCCCGTAAATAAGTAGTCCTGGAAATACGAATATTTAAGTCCTTGAAAATAAGGAGTCCTTGAAATAAAAATATTCATGTCCTGGAAAATAAAAAGTCCCCAAAGATGTACAATGTAAGTCCTGGATAATGTAGTTTCATTATATATTCATGTCCTTGAAAATATGTAGTCCTTGAAAAATTAGTATCTTAAGTCCTTGAAAATATTTTTTTTTTTAATTGATCACAACTTTTTAAAAATGTACTATACAACTTTAAATGTTTGCAATATATTATAAGGCAGTTGCGGAGATATCATTGATACCAAAAATTCTGAGGGTCCTTGAAATAGGCCTTATACGTACATATATATATATATATATATATATATATATATTGTATGCACTCCATCTCACAGCACAAGGCTCCACCACTAAGGCGGTATCACACTCTTCCCACCACTGTGCTAGTTATAAGAGAGAGAGAGAGAAAAAAAATTCTCCAGAGCGAATTATTAAGGTTAAGTACAAGAGCTTTCGTACTCATATACCCAATGCGTAAGAACGACAAACTATCAAGTAAAATGTAAGAACTTTTTTGCAGAAAACATGAGTGGCAGTAAGGTACCTCCAGTTCCCAAAACAACAAAAAATTAATAAAAATCTTGCTGATAGATTTTTGTGGTACCGCAAAAAGTAGGCATATGATAAAATATACTTTAGAATATTTTCTATTGCAGATATTAACTCTTATAACATTATAAGGATTGAAGAAATATTCTTGCATATTGTAAAATAAATATGGCCAAGCTGTTGCGGAATCTCAAGGGTTCGAAGAAAACGCTACTTGAATGATTCAGATAAGCCCCCCACTACCAGAATAATTCAACAAGCTAGTAAAATTGTTAGCATTACAAAAAAATTTCTGTGTGTCATTTTTTCGTTAACTCTTGAAACATTGTCGAATTATTGTTGATAAGCGAAAAAAATTGTTGAAAATGAAGTTTTCTGAAATTTTCTCCCACCATGTTGACGGCACAGTAAAATATAGTGCTTTCTAAGAAAATAAGTAAAGAAGAAGCCAACTTCTGTTTGGGTTATAATAGCAGCCAACTGAAATATTGGAAGCAAAAACAGTTTAAGTGCATTTGAAATTGGAAGGAAAAAAAGGAGCATGTTTCAAGTGCAGAAAATATAGACACTTCAAGGCACAATTTACAAGAACGAGACAGAGCGATAATTCATGGAAGCAAGGTCAGCAAGATAGTGCGCAGCAGCAACAAGGGGGGTGACAACAACAACAACAGCAGTGCTAACATTGTGGTATTCAAGGCCAAGGTTATGGAGCTGATAGAGGCTCTAGTCAACATCGTTAAAGGGGTGGTTGGAAGCAGAATAATCAAAGGCATCAAAACAAAGATGATAATGTGAGTAGTTTTCATGCGACATTTGAGGAAAGACATAATTAGTTGCGTATTGAAGTAAACAGCTGTGCTTCTTAGAAGAAATATAAGGTATTAAAATTGGATAAAGCGTTGTATGGATGGAGAGAACGCCCAAGAGCTTGATATAAAGGTCTTGATTCTTACTTCAAAATTTTTATTTTGAAAGAAGCGGAAATGATTGTTGCTTATATTTTTTAAATGACCAAATTAATAATGAATATTTAATTCTTTTTGTGTATGACTTATTAATTTGCTGAAAAAAAAAAGAAAAATTAAATTTTGTTTGAAAGATTATAGAGAAAAGGATAAATTCGGGTAAAATAAGTACTAATTTATGTATTAGTATCAATTATAACTCTGAAAATAAAAAGACGTCACTTTATCAGAAAAACTACATTGAAACATGAACAAGGAAGTATGATATTGAAAATTTAAAATTGTATGCGGTTCCTATGAAACAAAATTTG
This sequence comes from Copidosoma floridanum, assembly GCF_036245765.1. Taxonomy (NCBI): domain Eukaryota; kingdom Metazoa; phylum Arthropoda; class Insecta; order Hymenoptera; family Encyrtidae; genus Copidosoma; species Copidosoma floridanum. Next base: position 7,515,946 of record NW_028321903.1, on the reverse strand, counting down.
AAATTAGAAGCAGCGCAATCATTGTGCGATGTTATTAAGTTTAGAAACTTAATTGGAGCCCTTCTGTATGTACGTACAGGAACTAGATCCAACATTACTTTCAGTATATATTGTTTAAGTTACGGTAAAACACACTATTAAAATGCTTTTGAGGATTTTAAAATATTTATTTTCAACAATGGATTAACAATTATCGTATGAAAAGAGTAGTAATAATAATATCATTGATTGCTTTGTCGATGCTGATTGGGCTAATAATATAATTGATAGAAAACCAACGTCAGGCTATGTAATAAGAATGTTTAAAAATGCAATTGATTGGAAATCCAGAAAGCAGAATAGTGTTACCAAATCATTAAAAGAAAATAAGTTTGTAGCGTTGTCTGAGTGCGTGAGTGAATCAAAAGTTATCAAAGATAAATTGCTTAATTTGAAAATTTTAGTTTGCAATCCAATTTAAATGTATAAAGATAATTCTGGTGCGATAAGAATAGCTAGATTTAAAAATTTCTTTGAAAATCGAAGTACATTGAAACTTATCATCACTTTGTAAACCAGAGTTATGCGAAACACGAAATTTATGTTGTAAAAGTGTATTCACGACAAAATATAGCAGATATTTTTACTAAAACTTTAGGCTGAAATAAGTTCAATGGATTTAGAAATATGTTGAATGTAAAGTAGTTTAAGATATTAAATCTGAGACTGTACTATTAACTTAAGGAGGCGTGTTGGAATATAAATAAATTTGTATTAGATGCGTGAGTAGTGAGGTCTGTTATGCGGCGTAAGCACTGCGAGTGCAGGATGATATGTGTGTGCTTTGTAGTTTGTACAGTAATGGAGATAAAGTAGAAAGAACATGGCCGTTGCCACGCACGCACGCTCTCGTAGAGTTTCTCTTAGTATAAAGAGAGATCTTGCAATCTCAATTAATTTTTATTTCTATTGTTAAATGCACTTATTTAAGTGTTCACAAGTGTTATATTATTGATCCACTGACTCATAGCATATTCATTTAACACATCTCCCTCTAGATGTCTAATTGTGAGTCTTCGGAGAAAAAAAGTGTAGTTAAGAGTATTTTATCAATACTTTCTTAGCTTCACTTAGTTTAAGAGTAAACAGACTGCTAACGTGACAAGAAAATGAACTTCTACTTTTATAATAAAATCTGAGAATACAAACTGGAACTTCAACTAACTGTGAAAGGGTAGAAAACCTTAAGAGTAAATCAAGTTTAATATTTTATTTAGCTATTAGCACTGTTTAATTTGTTTTGGTTCTTAGGACGTAATCAAGTAGTTCTGGAATCAACGAAGATCAGTCAAGTTTTAGATTCCTAAATTGTCTAGGATCACGACACCATAGTTCTGAGATTCTTAGCTGCACCGATGTTATGCCATGAAAGGCAGCATAAAGTTTTTTTTTTTATCATCCACTTCCGTATAAAAATTATGTATGAATAAATCATCGACCAAGACCTTAGCCTTGATTAAAAATCAAGTGTTTTTTCACGGACCAAACTGCTTTAACACTTGTTAACCCAGAAATAGGGAAGAAGATAAGTCTTTTTAAAGTTTGGAGCCTGCATAGAGGCAAACTGTTCCATGAATAACGAAATAAAGTTTAAGATAATTCAGTTAACACGACACATGTCTTACTGTTAGAATCTAATGGTTTTTTATTTCTATGGTGCTGTAAAAATTAACCAACATCCGTTAGAAAAGATAAAGCCAACATTCAACTCAAAGTTTGGTACGCAGTAACAAAACTTGGCTATTTATCTACCAAGAAAGCGTTTTTTTATTTCCTGGATTTTTAATTGCTCATGAGTTGGGAAGCATCTTTAAAACTTGACTGTAAATGTTAGTCTGGATCAAGTTAAAATAGTAACAAAATTATGTACTAGCTTTTATCAGTACATAAAACAGAATTGGTGAAAAATTGTTTAAATCTGATATTTTTCTCAGACTAGAAAGGAAGATTGTGGAAATTATCTAACTAACAGAATTTTTGCAAGTCACTATTGTAACACCCTTTAGCTAAGAAAAATTAAAAACTGGACCTATACTTATTAAAATACTTACTGATTAAACAAGTAGTTAATCTACCTTATCAGTATGCCCAAGTGGAAAACAAAGCTTTCCAAAAGAGCTTGGTATGAAATTCAACACACGAGGAAAAAGTTTGACTTTTATTTAGAGAACAGTTCAAAGAACTCAGCATTAACGGACCAGTTTTGCCATATAGAATCAAGCCCAGAATAGTAAATTTGGTTACTGGATTTTCTAATGAACCAATTAAAGGACCATTTTAAAATAAATAACCTGCAAGATCAGCACCCAAAATAACATTCATTGGGCTTAGAAAAGTAAAAGTAGGAAAAGCCAATAAACAAAAGGTTCTTTTATTACTAAAAATTTCTTAATATAAGAAGGATACTTAATGCAATGTCAGTCTAAGCCATTAACACATTTTTTTTTTTTAGAAAGTATTATAATTATCCTAAGCTTTCGACAAAAATGTTTTTGCCTTATTATTTAGGACAGTCTAAAATGCAAGTTTTCTTATTTTTTCGACTTGAAATATTGAAAGTATTTTGTTTTAGTTACTGTTTCATCAAATACACAACACATTTAACATATAATGTTAGACAAACGTGATGAAATTACTTTTTTTATTAAGAAATTTTATATTTACAAAAGCTCACAAACGTTGGTATTTTCATTTAAATCTCCTCTTAAAAATACATTTCTCTAATTTTTCAACTTAAAACCACACAAAAACTGTTTGAACTAACAAAAAGCATTTAAAAAAAAATATTATTAAATCAAGAAATCCTTTTTTCGGAAACTAACACAACAAAACTATCTTTAGAGGTTTTGTGATTTATATTGTTGTGTAAACTGAGAAAAGAAGTACGTACATATGTATTTAAAAACTTTGACAATAGTTAAGCTCCCGAAACAGCTATCACCCTTACTTACTGTGACAAATAAATCCGTAAACAAAACAAAAGTTTGCAATTATCATTAGTACACGTAGTTATTAATAACTTTTTGATTTAAATGTTGTACGAAAGTCCAAGAGAAAGCTCAGTTGATCTAATAAAAAAAAAATGACACTGCCCATTAAATACCGTACTTTAATTTCGTTATATTATGCAATGGACCTCTCTGAATATGCAAAAATTTCAAAAATGAGAAAGAATTGACACACTTGCGAAGATAACGTTTTTTTGCACGAACTAGAGATGCAAGGGAGAGAGTATAGGTAAAAGACAGAAAGCAGATAAGCTGTATGTAAAAAGTGATCATAGAGAAAAACTCGCTTACAAGTCATAAATTTTTTTTTTGAAAGTGTCTTAATTGTCAGGAATATGAGAATTTTTATGAATGAACACACAGTTATAATGCCTTACATGATAATCACAGTTTTTTTTTCGTATGCTTGTTTTTGTAAAAATATGTGTGTATTTTACGTGTTATTTAAACTCAATTGTACATATTAAGTTATAACTGATTTTAACGTCTTATACAAGTATCGTTTATTTGCAGTTTTTCATTACATGTCCAATGGTTGTTTTGTGCATTTAAATGCAGTTGTATGGAAAGAATTGTGTCCAATTATTGTTGACTGCTGGGCTCATTTAAAAGTTATGCTTTTTTCCAGCTACTAACTCAACAGATATCTCATCTTGGCATGCAACATTTTTGCAGGTCTCATCAAGATCTCTTATTACTCGACTCCGTTATGGATGCGTTATCACGACCAGCTTTCTTGCAGATACACCATGCAGTAGTACATCAGCCTTTACAATGATAATCTACGTGAAAAACACAAATTTATGTTAGGATTTTTTTACAGAATATACGTCAAGCTACATTATTCTAAAAGTTCTTGATAAAATCTTATTCTTGAAGAATAAAACAAGAAAAAAAATAACAGAAAAAGTGTAATGCTTAAGTAATATAATATTAATTATATCACCTACAGAGTAAAAATTAAAAAAAAGTGTTTGAGACTTTATTTTGTCACCCTGTAAATTCTAAGCAATTTTTCACCAGTCCCTTAATAAAGAGCAATTTTATTTACAAAATGGGATGAAAGTTTCTAGTTGCGGCGTATTATGGCTAAAAAAATTTTTTCATGAAGCACTTTTCTTTAATTATTCATTGCAAAATTTTGTAAAAAAGCTTATTTCCAAAGCTATGACTGTCAAATGAATACAAAAACAAAATATTGACAAGCATTTTTAACACGTGAATACTAACAGCAACTTAAACTTTGACACGCTAAAGAAAGTTTGTTGCTACTCAAGTTTTAAAGGTACATTTTTTCAGTGGTTTTGATGAGAAAACGACACAAAGAAATATTAACGTCCACCGTATTACGCTTGAATGGTACATACTCTACTAACTAACAAACTTCTTTTAACTTACGATACTTTTTGGACCACCAGGGTGCTTGATGTGATTCAATCACTAAGAAATAATTTACTACATGAGGTAAATCTTGAGCTGTGGGTTGTTAAATGCTCATAACTAAAACAAGAATAAATAATGTCTTTTTCTAGCCATCATCCTCTGGACTAAATAAGTTGCCTGAACACTACTTCACTTGAAAGAAGACTCTCTTTGCATGCTCAAGCAGGGCTGCGTTGATTAGAGATAACGCGGATAAACAACTTTTCCTTTATGTCCGTACCATGCACATACTTCCTATCAAAAGTTATTTACTGATGCACATACTGAGCTCTTAGTTTTTTACAACGGTACTCTTAGTTTCTCTCCAGCCTGAAAAATTTTGTGGATTGTGCTTGCCTCGTAGAACGCTTTCATCGTACTGGTCAAATCGTAACTTTCAAAAATTGAAAATATGTGCTTTTTTCCTTTACTAAAAAACGCCCTTGTGCTATCACAAGGTTCAAATGCATTCACTAATAGAATACAATTTTTTAAATGTCACTTAAAACAAGAGCAAGTACATTTAAGAGCTAAAATACTGTAAAACTGGTGACTTGATTTTATTCTTTAATAAAATTATCTTAAATCCAAAGATTTGCATGCATATGTCAACTTTTATACATACAACACAAAAAAATGTTGCCATACATATATGGAGTTCCTAGATCATTTGAATAAATTGAAGAAAAGATATATTTTTCAATAATAACAAAAAGACTACATTTTGGCACTGGATATTAAAATTTTTTTTTTTTTTTTTTTCACTAGAAGAAGTAGCTAACAAAAAGTCTGATTACCACTTAGGGCATGAGAACTATCTTTATTGGGGTTTACATATTTCTGCCAACTAAAAAAGATTTAAAAAAAATAAAAAATAAAAAATTCTTGTAAGCAAATGTTTCTTAAATAATCACCCTGTTATCTTTTGAGAACAATGAGTACTTTTTTAAAATATATGATGAAAATCGAAGTCTTATTAATACTAATGAATGGACAGAAGGGTGATCGACGCGCAAAAAAGCCCACAGCGGTATACTCCGAAAGGCTGACACTGCTCCCCGTTCAAGGTCGGACACCACCGTAAGGGGTTTTCAGCCACTTGCTAGTACTAGGGAAATCGGAAGAATTACCACCTGCGCCCAGCAAAACATGCCAGGGATCTGACTTAGAAAAATTTACGTGCCCGTTGGTTGTGTCGAGCACATCGCTCATGCCGCTCGAAGGTAAATTTTATCGAGTAGCATGGGTGTTGTGCTTGAACCGGGACGAACGCTTCTGTCACGATCATCAACTGTCCCGACTCTCGATCAGTCATTCCAGAGCTAACCGTTCGGCAACAGTTTTCACGATGATCGCGTCCACAAGGACTACGAGGAGGCGCGTTCGCAAGCTCCCGCCTGGAGCGACATGGTTAGCATGTGATACGGGCAGGGGCACAACTCCCTGATGGCTGGACCCTTACGCCGCACACACCCGGCTTTCGAAGTTTTGTATTTGCTACCATCTTGGCTTATTCTACAGAGTCTGCGACTTTCACAACATTTTAACAGTGTTCTGAGAAAGCCAGGAAGACTTCAGGACCTGATACAAAGAACTCGTTGTTCCTTGGCCATGTCCTTTGCCCCGTCTTGTCCATGAACTGCTTACGACTTTTAATTGTTCTTGGACATTTTGAGAATCAATGCTCCATGGTATCCACGGTACCATAAGTGCAGAGGTCATCGTCCTTTAAGTTAAACCTGTGAAGGTTCGCGTTGAAGTTTCCATGACCTGTTAACACCTGAACGCATGCGTGGTCTGGTTTAAACCATTTTGAGTTGATTCTTATTCTGACGTTGCTTATAAAAGAGTAGGTTACTCTTCCATTTGTTGAGCTATCCCACCTTTCTTGCCATATGTCCAGGGCCTCCTTCCTGATTTGCTTCTCACTCACATCCTCGGCCTCCATATTTATAAGGTTTCCAAAGGAAATGGTATTTCTTTTCCTCAAGTTATACAGAGCGATTCTGCTTTCAAGGATGAGATCAATTGGGAGGGTTCCCGTGAGTACACACAGCGCATCTGTTGATGTTGTTCTGTAAACGTTAGTTGCTGCAACCAGAGTTGTATACTGAGCACTTTCTAGCTTGCGGATATCGTTCACCGTGCACTTATTCGCCCACGCCGCAGCCGCGTACGCGACTGTTGGCGTGAAAACGGCTTGGTGAATTCGCAAGTTCGTGGCGAACTTAAGTCCCCACGTGCTTTTGGTAAGTCTTCTTAATTTTTGGAAGAGAGGCGTCACTTTGTTTCTTATGTATGACCAGTGGGTTCCAAAGCTCATGTCCTGATCGATCATGACTTCCAGATACTTGACAGACTTTCTTACTTTCAAACTTTTTCCCCTTATCTTGATTATAGGCGTTCGCAGCAGCGGTCTAGCCTCTTTCTTTCTAGATTTCCGGGGTCTGTGAGGTCTGGGTCTCCCTTTCCAATCAGTTTTCCCAAATTCATTAATTTTGAGGAAAATGCCTTCAATTTTGCTTTCTGAGATCTCGAGCTTGATCCTTTCGCTCCACCCGAGAACCTCGTCAACAACTTCCTGGCCTTTCAGCTCAATTTCTTTTCGCGAGTTTCCACCTATGACCGTTATGAGGTCATCTGCGTAGGCTAGGAACTCTACGTTGGGCTTAGCCTCCAAGGTTTCAAGCAGCGAATTGAAAGCCAAGTTCCAAAAGTTCGGTCCGAGGATTGAGCCTTGGGGGCAACCCTTCGCTGCTACCTTAGAGGCAGTCTGACCGGCCCATTCAAGATTAACTTAACGGTTTTCGAGGTAGCTCTTTATGAGCTGATACACCTTCTTAGGGCATCCTCTCACTTTTAAAGCTGAGAGGATTGCCGAGTGCTGCACGTTGTCGAACGCTCCCTTGATATCGAACAAAATCCCCAACGTGTACCGACTATCCGAATCGTTCACCAGACGTCTGAGTTCCACGATGGCGTCTTCTGTCGATTTCCGAGAGATGGGAAGCCATACTGATGAGGCGAGATACCTTCAGAGTTCAGTATATCACGATTAAGTCTGTTGACTATGAGCTTTTCCAAAAGCTTGCCATTTACAGGAAGAAGATTGATTAGGCGGTACGAACGCGGAACCGTCAGATCTTTATCAAAGCTTTTCAGCAAGATCGTAAGCGTATTCTTTTTTCACACTTGTGGAAAGTACTTTTTTACCAAGCAGGCGTTCATTACGCCCAGGAACTGCGCCTGAAGAAGCTTTGCTGCATGTTTAACAACTTGCGCCTCCAGGACATCAGCTCCCGGTGCTTCGCCATTCTTCAACCCTTTTAAAGCAAGTTTGAGCTCGTGAGCAGAGAAGATTTGGGCGTCCTCCGTTTCCGGGGGGGCTTCCATCTCTCTCCTCATGTGACTTAGCTCTGGAGAGTCGTCAGTTCTGTCATCGTCCGGGATGTAAGTGTTCAACAGGGTGTCAGCTGTTTCAACCATTGACATGGTATAATTTTCATCAGTCATTAGGGCGCTAAAACCTGTTCGAGGAGATTTCTTATTCGTCATAGATTTGTAAACGTGGCCAAAAATGTCTTCGTTGCCGACTGTCGTTACGAAATCTCTTCAACTCTTATCCTTTGCACGGTGTATCATTCTTTTTTATTCTTTTATCAGTGCTATGTACTTATTTACTAACTCTGGATCGTGGCGATATCGCTTGAGCAATCTGTGTGTTTTATTTAGCTTGTATTTAGTTGCCTCTTATTCTTCACTCCACCACGGACTCCAGCTTCTCCGACGACCCTATTTAGGTATTGCTAAATCGCATGCGTCTATTATGACGTTGTTTAGTTCTTGAGCGTAGTATTCTACTTCATCAATGTCCTTTAGTTCGAGGATATCGAGTCTCTCTGTAGAGAGTCTCTTCAGTTCGTTTTCGAATTTTTCCCAGTCAGCTTTGTCAAGGTTATACCTTGATTTTGCAGGGGGAGTTTCGCTTTCGACTTGTTGAACCTCGAAGTTGGAGGAGATCGATTTGTGCTTGCTAGTTGTCCACAGGTCCTGCACTTTCCAATTAAAGATTCTGTGGCTCATCGACGAGTTCATCAAGGTGACGTCAATCTAAGACTTACGCCCCTTCAACTCGTATGTCGGTGTCCCAGTGACCTTGTTTTGGGTGGCAAGCCCGTGGGTGGCTATCACTTTTTTAAAAGCTTCGCCGTTCATGTTGGTGCCTCTGGGGCTCCAAAGTGATGACTCTGCGTTTGAATCGGTGCCTATTATTACCTGCTTCCCGCTTAGCTTTCGAAGCACCATTTTCAGATGGATTAAGTGCGACTCCCTGTCTTCGTTGAATTTAAAGTAGCAACTCACGACATAGAATAAGAGTCCGGGAGCAGTGATTTCTGCAGCTACACAGTATTGGTTACTCAGCTGCGGAATATGTAGTGCACTGTAGTTGGGGTTTGTTACAACGACGGCAGCCCAAGGCTTCGTGGAACAAGTAGCCATAATCATGTTAGTGCCAAGCCCAGTGCATTTCCAAGAGTTGCCCAGTTTACTCTTGGCCGGTTTTTGGAGAAGTAGCACATCTAATCTTTTGGTAGAGATAAGGTGGCTTATCTCCCCCGTGACCTTGTTTGATCGTCCTACGTTAAGTTGTAGGAAATCGATCTTGAGGAGTCGACCGGACTCGAAATCACTGTATTTCGACGAATTATGGTGACTTTTAACTGGTTCAATGCTTTCAATGCTTATATTCTCAATACTCCAAGGAGATGACGTGGACAGATGCGTTTCATCACATCTTCTCAGAAGTATATATGTTTTCCTTAAGTTGCTCTCTATATGCATTCTCGGCTGTCCAGTACCCTTTGCCCGCCAGTCATCACCACTTTTGAGAGTAGTCAATGTACCGGGGGTTTGAGAGGGTGTCGAAGGGCTGCTTATTGCTCTTGTGTTGCTTTCAATTTTACGTCACTTGGGGCAGACAAGTTCACCATGCGACTCAGTGCTTTCAACTGTAGCTTTCCTTTTGCTGCTTACACAACTTCTTTTTCCTCCTCTTTCTTTCGCTTTCATTATTTATTTTGGTGTATTATCCGTTTCTTACTCCATCCGGACACCGCAGCGTCCATGGATAGACTTTCAGTTTATTGTATAATCGTGAGAAAAATCAGCACAAACTAGAGGCCCAGGCTCCCAGTGGGTCATTCATTTTCTGACCATCCGTGTAAGCTTAAAATTCTGGGAAGTTTAAAGAGACTTTACCTCGCAGCTGGGCAGTAAAGCCAAGCCCCAGATCTACATCGATGTAACGTTCCTACACTCACGTCCTAGTGCAAGTCGTTGAAGCATCAAGTTTGAATACCATATTTAGAGGAGATGGCGCTCGTCTCCCCTAGCTCGGAGTCGCTCGGGCTTGCCGCACCCGTACCGTCATTTTTTGACGACGGCCCCCTGAGAATTCTGAAACGAGGACGCTTGATCCCAAGCAAGCTCGTTCAGGGCTAGCCACTTCACTTTACCTTTAGTCAATCAATTCTTGCAACATCACTTTGAACTAGGTAAAGCTAATCCTAGTTTCGCCTCCTTTGCAAGTCCCTTCACTGTTGGGACTTGTGGCGTTACCATTCAGCTTTACGTGGAGACACTAGGTTAGGCCCTTACCAAAGCTACAACATAGAACATGCTTCGCAGTGGTTTCGCTAAATACTAATGAATGCACAGTAAAACAAAGTCATCAAAGTTAATCACACATCACATTTATCTGAAAATACAGAATACGCATTCAATGAATTATTGGAAACAACAGCGCCTGGCCGTCTGCAGTATCTGCACGCAATATATGTATTATCTATGTGCAGCTGATCTGCTCTCTCTTTTTTACCTGCACTCTCTCCCTTGCTTCTCCATTTCGTGCTGTCAGCAGTATGGTGGAGATATGGCCACTATTTACTCCTACGAGATTATCTTTTCGCAAAGTTAGAATAACGTTATTTGAACTATTTTCCTCACCATTTCGCACTTATCAAAATCAAACAAAGGGTCCATTTTTATGTAATCTTTGATGCTCTTTAAATTAGATGAACTATTTTTTGATACGTGCTTCTATTTCTTAATTATCATTGTTTTTCGTCTGAATTCGCAAAAAAACCTTTTTGTTTGCTAGGATTACAACAGTTAAAGCCTTTTGGATATAAATTCTATAATCTGAAGGGTTGATCACGTAATATAACAAAATTTTAGTATGGCATTTTCTAGGAGGTTTCAGACAATCTTTTATGAGTCTAGCTGCTCTTTTTACTGTTAAAATGATGAAACTGCCCATACCATATTTTTTTATAAATTAATAACAAAAGGCTTGTGATTATCAAGTAAGAGAATATTTAATTTTAATATTTAGTACAGATCTAAGAAACAAAATAAATTTGTTATTAAAAAAAAGTTAACCAACGTTTGAAATAATGGACAGTAATAATTTTGCTTTTTTGCAAATTCGTAACATTAAAGTTAAATTTTTTTCATATTTATGAAAATATTACAATTGTTTTATTGAATTAAAATATTCTTCAATGATAACTAATATACATTTGACCATCATCTGTATTTTATTATCACAATAAATTCTTATTGAGTGATAAGGGGAAGGCGTGTTAAGTGCGCTGTGGGTGAATTCCTACTGGTATACATACATATGTACATAAAGCTTTTCTAAAAAAATTATGTGATGTAGGAAGATACACACATACACACAAAAACATACACACATGCATTACAAGTGTCTTTGAGGGTGTGTTTTCTTGTGTACTATAATAAGAGAATTAAATGAATTCGTTAACACTCTTTTTGTCTCATGATTTTTCCTCTTTCTTTACCTCCGTTAATTATCGCCAAGTATAAATTGAACACTTGTAGCAAAGTAAAACTTAAGCAGTAGTATGCAAAGTGTGCATATTTAGTAATAATCTCGTAAAAAATCTCAGTGAGTTTTATTTTAACATGTAAAATAAAACTAAGTAAGCACTACATTTTTCGTCTACGTTTCATTTATATACCATAATGTTTTTAGCGCGGCTTTACACGAGTTCTTACCTTGTTATCTCCCCTGCTTGATTTTAAGATCCCTTTTACTTCCTTTGCGATCTTTACATCAGTTACTATTTGCTGTTCTGTTCAAACAACTGTACTTTGTGCATTAAGCTGTTAGTATTTCCGTTAAGCTCTCTATTTTTATCAAAATAATTGTATTATGTACATAAATATGTAATTAATTATTCTTACTAAAACACACAGTAGTAAAAAAAATTGACTTTTTCTACTTCGCTACCTGTTCCAGTTGAAAATCAGTACAACAAAGCTTCCATTAATATTATGCAAAGACATTTAATGTTTACTTTCAATTTCACTAATACATTAAGCAAAGTTCCGAGAACCGTTGTGAACACTAACCACGAAAACTACTCAACTGATTTTGTTGAAATTTTGCATACCGGTTCTTTAAACTTTCTAGATGGTTGAAGCATAGTTGTTGTCTTGGAAAAATTAATAACGAAAGTACAAAATCAGCTCAAATATTTTTAAAAATACGCTAGCTTTGCGCTTTCGTTTAGTTGAATCCGTTAGGTGGCATCAGAGAAAAATCTGAACAACCTGCAATTAAATTCAATAAGTGTAGTTGTAGTAGGCCTGAGCAATATACTTTATACACAGTCGTTTACCAGCAATGCATGAAGCCTAGAGTTGGGAGTCATGTTCCCGGCTACCAACAACTCTTCTTTTTACTGGACACACGCCTTACGTTAAATTCCACCCTGAATGACCAAGAGTAACGAATAAAAGATATTCTGAACGCAAACGGCTCTAGTATGAAACCAGGAGAAGTCTAGCAAGAGCACAGTCTGCTTTAGTAATTAAGGGTTTAGTGGTTGTTCTTCCAACTAAGCAGACGCTACTGGAGAAGATTGCGCTACAACAGTAAGCCAAGAAAAACAACCTTCAGGAGTCCGGGCACCTTATCAACTAGAAATTTTATCAGCCTCCTCCTCAGTGGCTCGTTCTTATGGCTTACACACAGGTAAGGTATTCCCTAGACCCACTGCCACGACCAACGGTAAACGGTTGTTTATCAAGGAAACAACTTAAAGACGAGACATTCATCAACCAACGGTATACCTTTTTTCAGTATGGTCTCTGTAAGCAGACTACAACAGCCAGCTCTCTTTTATTAAGAATGATAATAAGAAATGATTAAAAAAATTACCACTCCTTTTCAGGGCTATCATAAATAGTTGCGTTCTCTCATCAACCATCAGTTTTATCGGTTTTTTTGGGCTATCTAACGTTAAACTACCCTACTAATAAGAGGATTATAACTACTATTTTCACCAACGATTCGTTGACTAAAAGACTACTCTGAGGTATCTAGGCAGTCATATATACTGGAAATTTTAGTCAAAAAAGATTTTAGCCTACTGGTCTTTTTAAGGCCATCAAACGTTGAGCTTCTTTCCTAACAAATATATTACAACTCAACAAAGGTGACAAGAAACAGTCTTTAGGGCTCACGAAAGCTTTAGCCATGCCAATAGGTGCAAACTGGCTAATCTATAGGAAAACTTAAAATGCTTCAAATGTATACAATCTTTATCGTCAAAAACTGATGCGTTTATTAAGATTAAAATAACCACGTTAAAATCCACAAATAAAAAATCAATTACGTGAGGAATCTGCTTTTCATTATGACACTGACTGTGATTATTAAAGTCTTGGAGATTTTGAAATAGTTGCAATAATATAAATAATATTTATTTCGTTCCATTTTGGTGACGAAAAATAGAAAGATTAGGCTCCAGGACTTTATTGCTCTGGTAACAAAGTTGTTACATTGGAAATACCAATTTTTTATTTTATATTTTTTGATAGTCTTACATCCTTACAGTTTTGACAAATAGCCCCTCACTTCTTATAACGTAAGAAAGTGCAAATCAACCGCATTAAGGGCCTACAATTATTTATTTAATGGAGTAAGAAACACACTATACGTTTTAGCATAATTATATTTTTTTTACTTTTTACTGCTTAATACTTGACTAAATAACCTGCATAAATTCCAAACAAACATATTATAAACAATAAGCTTTTTGTTCTTAGAAGGGTCGAGAATAAATGTAGAATAATTCACTAAAAACGTTTTGCATTAAAGGTCAACACACTACGGTGTTCCATTCAGTAAGTCTTGGGCGAAGTCGATACGAGGGGGGCACTCTTTATCAAATAATTTCTTTGAATAGTATAACAATGTAAATGTTGTCTAGTCTTCCGCGCAGCCTTTCAGATAAATAAATTTACTTGATTCTTATAAGACTAAAAACCAAGTAGAAGTACAAGTAGCACTCCGGGAGTGCAGGCAGAAGTGAAAACTTAAACTTATAGCGCGTTGGGCACTTTTTTGGGTGAGCATTTTTAGGTGCGCTCGCGACATGAGGAATTGTACATGAAAAATAAAGATGAAAAACTCTCAATCTCGTCTGTCGCGAGGGTACGAACGAATGCACATGCAAAGACTGTGTATCAGCGTTGGTCTGAGCATTGTTCCACGCTCACAGTTCATGCTTGATCGCACATAGCGCCGCTGACTGGATCCCACTGAGAACTACTTCGCGTGAGAATTTGAATTCAAAATCGTATGATTTTTTCAACAGACAGTAGGCACAGAAATTCAAATTCGAAAGAATTCTTGGTCTACTATTTATGTATGTAATCATGTGGCGTCTCACATCTCTCGCCCTTCAGGCTCTACTTGCCAGGTGGCCAAGCCCCTGATATTCGCTCCCGTCAAGCGGCGAAATTCTCGCACGATTCATATATAAGCGCGATCGAGTCACTCTAAGCCCACACCTCTTCTGTGTCTATGGCAGGGAGCACGTCATCAGCCTTACATGATGAGTCCTGGCGTGCTCTCGGGACAGAACATCTTGTAACTCTCTTATAGACGACCTCTTGATCTCTATAATCATACAACATTATCCAATATTTTTAGGCATTAATTAGCCAATACATACAAAGTCTTATTTTGAATTTGAATTTCTGTGCCTACTGTCTGCTGAAAAAATCATGCGATTTTGAATTTAAATTCTCTCGCCAAGTAGTTTGCGGTGAGATCCAGGCAGCGGCGCTATGCGCGATCAAGCATGAACTGTGAGTCTGGAAAAATGCTCACATCAACGCTGCTGCGTATAACATGCAGCGCTCTCGCATACCTATACACTCTGAGTATACATGTAGGTATGTAATCTCGTCTGTCGCGAGAGCACGAACGAATGCCCATACAAAGAGCGCGTACAGTATACACATATATTATAAGAATACACGCGTAGAATAGCTGTGTAAAATCTCGTCTATCGCGAGAACGGCTGAAAATGCTCACCCACAAAAGTGCCCAACGCGCCATAAAAAGTTTTCACTTCAAAAATAATGTAATCTGATATTATTTCCATTAGACATTGAAAAAATACTTACCATAATTCTTTTAAGTATGGAGTTCATGAGCGTTGATCTCTTAACGTTGACAATACATTTATTTTACTGTTCAATTATTAGATAAACGAATTTAATAACGTTCCGTGTGTGATATTAGTTAGAGATACCAACGTCAACGTGACAATGCAATATAGTAATCATAACAATAGTAATAATTGCCATGATCTTTTTTGCATGTAAAAAGAGATGCATTACGTTTATACATAACTTTTATAAGTAATAACTTTTATTCTTATTTTTATTATTATTATTATTATTTTTATTATTATTATCATTATTATTATTATGATAATGGTTATTATTCCTAAAAGTACCCGTTCGTCTGTCACCTATATGCATTGGAAAAAAAAAAATTTTAAATATAACATGTAATTTGTAGAATTTATCAGCTCTCAATTTTTAGAAATACAAATATATTAACAAAAACATGTAATAGACACACAAATTAATACAACTGTTTTGTAAATTCGTATAAGGAGATATATAATAAAAATCAGTATTGTCGAAATAAAATATAGAAACAGTTTTATAAATCATTGACTTGACAGCATTTCTACTTTCTACTATGTATATTCTTTAAAAAAAATTAGCTGCACGAAAAAAGTTATTTATCAATGTAACATTCTAAAATAAATAATTGTAAGGAATTAACTCAGTATTGTGAAGCATAACTGTTTCTTGAATTTTTTAGAACATGAGATCAATATTTCGCTGTCCTAAAAACTGCCTTTTCTGAATTGAGTATCTACAATGATAACAGAACTAGCAGCCCCCGTCTCGGCTTCACCCAAGAATCAGTAAATGGAATACCACAGCGTGTTGACATGCAATGTGAAACGTTTTCAGTTAAAAATTCTACATCTATTTATGACACTTCTCAGAACAAAAATCTTCTTATTAAAAACATATTTGTTTAAAATCCATACAGTTTATTCAATCAAGTAAAAAGCTGCAAAAAGTAAAAAAAAACATAATTATGCAGAGAAGTACCGTGCACATTTTATGCCATATAATGATTATCCTTTGCCGTAAAAGACCGTTAATTTGCAGTTCCTCCCATGCAATCTATAAATAGGGCTTTTTTTAAACCTATAAAGATTAAAAACCCACCAAAAAAATATGAATAAAAAAATTTTTTTTTCTCTCATCTCACAACTTTATTACCACAGCATCAAAGACCTAGAGCTTAATCTTTATACTTTTTGTCACCACAAAGATATAAATACATATTCTATCTATTTAAAAATCTGAAAGATTCAAGAGATTTCCAAAAAAAGATACCGAAAGGGTTATAGTAAAAAGCTGATCTCTTACTTAATAAATTCTTTATTTATTGATTTTGATGCTGCTTTAATCTCAAGAAATGTTCAGCACAGTTTTCTTGACGTCTAAAATTATATTGATTAGATGCATTTAAAGTTTTCTTGCGAATTCGCCCTCTTACGACTTCTGGCATGGTTAAGACTTCTAGGAACCCTAAACACTGTTTTTTATCAACTTTGGTATGTTCTAATATATTTGTTGGCAAGGCAATTCGTCGTACAATGGCCCTTAAAAGGACCAGTAAATTTCTTAAGTAAACACTTTCTTGACTGAAGTTTCCAGCAAACTTGACTGCCTCTTTACCTTAGGGTGATCTTCTTTCTCCTGTTCACCCCTCCTTTGGGAGGAAAACAACAACATTCATAGCTTTGAAGCTAGTTCTAGAGATCCTTCCTCACGTCACCAAGTATTACGCTGAAGACGTTGGTGTCTAAAGCACCGTCTTTTTTTGCAGACTCAGTTGTTTTGGTAATCTAAGATGGAGAGACTGGTTCGTGATGCTTGCCCGTTGGAGACTGTCCCGTTGGCTAAAGTTTGTTTTTTCTTCACAGCTGTTAGGTTCTCCCAGCGCAAACTTGTTTTAATAGTGGCCAGCTTTACATTGTCTTTTAGTCAACGAATCGTTTTTGGAAATGGTAGTAAAAATGTATTCATTGGCAAGGTAGTTTAAATTTAGGTAGCCCTTAATAGAACAGATAAGATTAATTGTTAAGTAGGAAACGTTAATACTTAAAAAGGCCCTGAAAAGGACTAGTAGTAAAACTTCCAGCTATTCCTTATCATTATTTTTTATGACGGAGAGCTGGTTGCAAGTAGCTTGACTCTTAAAGTCTCTGTGTAAGACCGTGACGGAAGGAGGTACGCTGCTGACCAAAGAATATCTCGTCTTCGGATCCTTCTCCAGATAACCAACCGCTCATTGTAAGTCGGGAGAGTGGGCCTGGAGATTACCTTCTCTGTAGGTATGGCCTGAGGATGACTACTAAGAAGGAGGCCGGTGTGGCTGCCCGTACTCTTCAGGGCTGTCTTTCCTGGCTTGTTTTCAGAGTAAAAAATTCTCTGACGGCACCAGGCTGGATGGTTGAACGGCCACAGAGCTCTGAAGTGTTGGAGCGGATTGTACTCTAGTTAAACTATCTCCTGGCGTTCTGCTGGAGACGTTGACGTTCCAAACTCCTTTTTTTTCGTGGCACTCGGATGTCTTGGCGTTCCGGGGTAAAATAAGATTTTTGTTAGCTTGCCCATAAAAAAAAAATGTCATCGGTAGCCAGGATGCCCAGCTGCATGACTAACGCCTCTGTCCTTGGTGTACTGACAAGAACGGCTTTGACAATTGATTATTTAATAGGGCATCTTATAACCACTTTTCACTATCTTCGACTGCAGGGGGCTTCAGTTTTACCTCAACGCCACCTAGTGGATCCTACTGAACTAAAGTGCAAAGCTAGCTTATGTAAGCAAAACTTTGAGCTTGATTATCTCTATTGTTATTAACTTTTTAAAGAAAAAAACTATGCGAAAACCATCTTGGAGTTATCAAGAATCAGTATGCAAAATTTCAGCAAAATCGGTTCTGTAGTTTTTGTGGTTAGCGATTACAATGGTTTTAGCGTCTTTACTTTATATATTAGTAAGCTACCATTAAGTATGAGTTTAAGAAGACTGAAATAATTGATTTATATATCTATGTGAAAATTAAAAAATACAATAATTTACCATGTATGTGCCAAGTCTACACGTTACATGGACAACATTGGTGCCTGTAATTTCATCCACTATTTTAAACAACTTAATTGAGTTTTTTTTAAAGTCATGTTCTTGGTACTTTAATTATATAATAGTCATAAAGAAGTTTTTTCCTAAAAAGTCATACCAAAGCGGCACTATTTAAAAATATTATAATTAATCAAAGGTAAGAAAAAGTAAAGTGAAGATTGAAATACACACTAAATATACTTAATAGAGAACAGTAAACATTAAAAGGTACACAGTACCCAAGATGTAGAAGAGTAGTGAACATTAAGAGAGACATTATACCAACGATGTAGAAGAGTTACGAGGAGATGTAGGAGAATTGCATACAACAATTAAGAGAACTTATAGATATTTTTAGTATGGAAATGTGTTATTAAGGACTATAATGTCATTTTTACATTATTTTTTATAGGAAATAAGAAGTTTTTGTGAGAACTATTATTTTTAGGAATTCAGTTGTCTATTAATATTGTTATTAACTAATGCTATAAAAATCATTTCAGAAAATTCGCGCTTATACCTATTAGGCTCTTAATAAAGGCTCACTGTTTCTCGAATTCCAAGCTCTGCGGACAATGTACAGAATGACAGCACAGGGCTAACCTTTCGTCCCTGTTTTATATATAACGTTCGTATTCTCGTAAACGTATTCGTATGTGTCTTTGGATTTCTTAATAACTTCAACGCAGTAGAGTTTTTGGAGTCTGATATTTTGAACCTAAATGAAGCCAACTTTCTAGGGCTTACGGCCTAATTAGGGTACATAAGGAGGATTTTCAGGCAAGGTTAATTGTGTCTCCAATTGGTACCTTCATGTATCAACTTGATAATTGGTTTGTAACACTTTCCAACGAACTTCTAAACAAATATTTTGTAAAAAACTCCTACAAAACTAAGGAAAAAATAAAAAATTAGCAATTTCAGATAACTATTCTTTTGTTTCCTTAAACGTGGTATTACTATGTACTCATTTTTCTTTTTCTCTGATGAAACGATGTTTTCTTAAAAACTTAACAATTTTAGTAACCAAATAAATAAATACAAGTAAAGTGTATTTAAATTTTCTGCGTTGATTTATTGATGCGCAACGTTTCGCTCAACGGATCACTGATCACTTTGAATTTCCAAATTCACCGAAGGGCACTGATATATACTAGCAAACCAATTTTAGTAACCTCTTAGGTAATAAGAGAGCTGAGATTTTAGATGGAGTTGATCTTTTTATCAATTCTAATTATCTCTCTTTAAATGACAACGCATAGAAGCAACCTTCTGGAACTCCCATGAAAGGCTGCTGTTCACCATGGTTCGTGGAAATCGTATTGGAATCTTTGAAGAATTCAGTGCTTTATCATTGCTATGATTCTGTCTTCCTTTATATCAGATATGTTGATGATTGCCTACCAGTCATAAAAACTGATAAAATTCATTATGTCCTAAACCTTTTTAACAATTTTAATTCTTTTTTACACTTTACAGTCAAATACGAAGTCAACAATCTTATTTCTTTTTTACATATTTACATCGCACGTTGAATGAATTTAATTTATAAGATAGATTTATATAAAAAACCCTCTGTTTCAGGTTAAACACTTAATTCTTTTTTTCGCACAACCTACAATGTCAATCAATCGCAATTACATTCTCTATGATTGAGAAAGCCTTTAAACTCGCTGATTTATCGTTTCGATCAAAGAATAATATAGCAACTCGCAAAATTCTAATTTATATTGCTTATCCTTTATCTTTTATAAATCGATGCATAAAAGCTAGAATTAGTTTTCCCAATAGACAGAAAAAGAGTTTGCAGGAATCTCGCACTCAAAATCTTCAAGAATGTGATACAAGAGTTATCTCTGGATTTTCGAGTCAGTTTGGCTTAAACAGGAATGAATTCCTTGCTGTTCCTTATTTCTAACCTTTGGAGACGGCTGTTTGGAAATCCCTATTTAAAAGCAACATACGGGTAGTATATACGGATTCTAGGAGTCTTACTCATAGTGTCAAGTTGTTAAAGGATACAATAAGTAAGTTAGATATAAGTAGCATTGTCTACAAGAAAACATGTAGGTGCGAGCTGTGTTATATTGGCTAAAGTAAGGGATACGTATGGATACTTTTACGAGAACACGAGCGCTACATTAAAAACAAAGACAAAATATCGGCCCTGCACTGTCTCTCTGTACTTTGTCCGCAGAGTTTTGATTTAAAAAAAAACAGTTATCCTTGACCAAGAGCCTAATAGATACAAGCGCAAGTTTTCTGAAATAATTTTTATAGTATAAGTTAATAACAATATTAATAGAGAATAAGATACTGAAAAATTCAATATTTTTCACGAAAATTTTTTATTTCAAATGAAAAAATACATGAAAATTAAATTATAGTCTTTAATAACACAATTCCATAATTAAAACATCTATAAATTCTCGTAGTTGTTATACGCAATTGTTTACATCTTCAGATAACTTTTCTTTATCCTCGGTATAATGTCTTTCTAAATGTTTATATAACTCCTCTTCATTCCTGGTACTGTGTCTTTTTCGATGTTTACTGTTTTCTATTACTTATATTTAGTGTCTATTGCGATCTGTACTTTACTTTTCTTTACTCTTAAATAGTTGTGCCACTTAGGTACAACTTTTAAAGAAAAAATTACTTTATGACTGTCATATAATTAAATTTTTGAGAACATGATTTTTTTTAAACCAAGTTAAGTTGTTGCAATATCTGGACGAAATTATAGGCACAATTGTTGTCCATGTAACATGTTGTCTTGTAAAATACATTGTATATTATTCTATTTATAAATATTTATGTAGATATATAAATTTGTTATTTTACTCCTCTTGAACTAACACTCAATTATGGTCTGTTATGATTGTAGATTTTTAATCCAGAAGAGGCTGTCAGCAGAACAGCAAAATATGAATTTTATACAAATAAAGAGTTAATAAGTAGTCATGCTCCATAATACCAAGTTTATTTCCTAATATTGATTATGATGACCAAGGAGCATGTAAAAGGAGTATATGGTTGCTCTAAAAAAGATTTTTGGTAGCGATACTAAATCACTCTGACTTTGTAATGTATTGGGCTACACAGTGAAATAAAACAGAGTATTTTTTGGTTTTTTTATGTATTTCATAAAGTAAACTGTGAGTTTAATTAAAAAAATTTGAGGGTACTGATAAGTAAAGCCTTATTTATCGATCTCATTTCAAAATTTAGTTTTCGGGGAACGTCTTTCATATTTAATCATTCCTTGTTTGATCTTACATAAGAATTTTATTTTAAGTTTTTTATCTCAATCTTAAAAATATTTGTAATTAAAAACTTTTCATTTAAATTGAAATGAAATGAAGTTAAAATAATTATTTTATTAAAAAATTAAAATATGATGTTAGTACAAAACAAGCAAATGAAAGTAATAGAGGAGTCTCACTTTCCAACTAAAAATTTTTTTGCCAAAATTTATTTTCTATGACTAAATTATTTCCACTTTTAATTTGTTAAAAAATTGTTTTACTAATTCTTAAAACGTTAGTTAGCAACATATTATTCTTTATGTTAAAAAACAACAACTAACAAATTTCAACCTGTGCTGTCGTAACTTCAACCTTGGGACTTACTTACTATTATATTAAATGCTAAAACTAAAAGAAGTTGCTTTTTTATACGAAATGAATAGTCATAAACCTGTTATTTTTAAACTATATGTTGATTTTGGTATAAGAACTTCAGAAGCAATGTTACCTCTCGTTATCACTGTAGCTTTAAAATGATATTCTTATGATTGTTTTTACATTCAGACTTCTACCATGACACGAACCGTCAGCTGAACTGTAATTTCTGATCAATATTACTATAGCTCTAATTTTTAATTAAAGTTTATGGCTTAGTAAAACTTTATGAGTACTATTTATTGTTTCAGTTTGACGATTCAAATAGATGCTACCACATGATTAATCAACACTTTTGAACGTTGCGCAATCTACGCTGAAATATGTATTTCTTCATTTCTACATTAACTGAAAATTTATTATTTAGTAAATAAATATACTTATTATAGGACATTTTTATTGTACTGCTTATCAAAAAATTATCGTATTGTATTCAATACAAAGATTTTAAAAGACACTCTTTGTTTTGTATTTAATAAAGACGTTGAATGTCTATAATATTTTTATCTTATTCTTAATGATAATTTTAGAAATTCCTTGTCACAAAATCAAGTATTAACACTTTATGTTGATTATTAAAAGTATATTCAAATCAGCAGTAATTTAATAGCTCTCGTAATAATTTCTATACATTTTTTTAAAATCAGTTTCATTTACCAAAAATCTTTTTTATTTCGTTTCCAAAATTATTTTTTGTATTGCATACATTTTTTTAAGTTCTATCTATTATTATTGAAGCTTTTTTAAACATTATAAGAACTTTTTTTTAAATATTTGATCAATTTTTCTTAGTTTTCTTTCTGATGATCTTAACTTTCAAAGAATACTTCTAAGATTGTTTAAGTCTGAAACTTGATAAACTGTTATATGATTCGCCATTCTTTTTAAAAGTAGAATAGAGGCAACAGCAGTGCAAGCTATTGATAAAATTTTTCTATACTGAGTTATAAAATAATACATAAATATTTACATGAAAAGGTCTTTCTTAATCCTTCACTACAATCTACAAATACAAATTTATATAATTTTTGTGATTCTGTTAACAGAAAACCCTACTTATTTTTATAGATATATTTTTTGGCACCTTATAGATACAAATGTTATTGAGTACAATTATTGTTAATAAATAATACATCTTAATAAAAAATTTTTTTTAAGAATCCATTTTGATTAAAAAGTACACATTTTTGTATTTCTAAAAGATCAGTGGCAATTGGATAAGTATTAGCTACTATGCATACTTTCATAGAAAAAATAAAAATTAATTTTGTTTTTAACGAAATTTGAAACAAAAACAGGTATCGTTCATTTAACAAACTAAAGAATAAGAGAAACAACTTAATATAAAATATTTAGTTGGATACTAAGTGTTATCAGACTAATAATTAAAACAAATTTAGTAACTTAATGTGATAATTTATATAGGTCAATTAAAAATGGTTTTTCGTACATTACTTTTATTTCTTACATTTAAGAAACTTTTTAATTTATTCTAAGTATTGATTTAGGATTCTTGTATCCTAATAAAGCAACATTTAATAGTTCATTCTAAAAGTGCATGATCTAGGTCGTTATGAGTTTTTATTCCTCCAGTTATGAATTATAAAATTTTATGGTTAAAAAAAACGTTCATTTATTACAACATATTGCAATAAGCTTTTCGTTAAAGAATCATTAACGTTTCTAAAAATTTCTTAACAATCATCATTAGCTCCCTATCTTACTAATATATCAAGCAAAGTCGCTTAAACCGTTGTAATCGCTCACCGCGAAAACTACTAAACCGATTTTGCTGAAATTTTGCATACCGATTCTTGACAATTCCTAGATAGTTTTAGTATGGTTTTTTATTTTGAAAAATTTAATAACAATAGCAATAAATAAGCATAAGGGTTTGCAAAAATACGCCAGCCTCTCACTTTAGTTCAGTAGGATCCGATAGGTGGCATTGACATAAAATCAAAGCTACCTGCAACACAATTAAATAAGTGTGGTTATAATAGGCCAGAGCGTCATGGAAATTTCTGTAATTGTCTACTGGCGGATCATAGTGCTGCATCAAGAATGTAGATAATAGTCGTACAGCTGGGCATCCCAGTTACCAATGACGCTCTTCCCCTTAGACGAGGAACCTAGGTCTACTTCCACTCCAATCCTTCAGGATTGACGAGTTCCACCAATAAAAAATTTGTTTTAACCGATAACGTCTCCAGCAGAATAACAGGCAATGCGTCTAGCCAGAGCCTATTCTGCTCCAACACTTCAGAGTTATGTGGCTGTACCACAATCTGGCCTGCCGCCGTTAGAGAATTTTTTTACTACAAATGTAAGCCAGGGAAGACAACCCTGAAGAGTATGGGCAGCCAAAACTGCCAACTTCTTAGTCGTCATTCCAACGGCATACCTACAGAGAAGGTATTCTCCAGGCCCACTTTCTTGACTAACGATAAGTGGTTGGTTATCCGGGGAACGACCTGAACACGAGATATATTTTGGTCAGTGGCGTATTTCCCTCATGTACGGTCTCCCCCCACAGAGACTCTAAGGGTAAGAGTCAAGCTACCCACAGCTGGCTCCTTATCGTCAAGAATAATAATAAGGAATAACTAGAAATTTTACCACTGGCCTTTTTCAGGGCCAAAATAAGTGTTCACGTTCATTACTTAACCTTCAATCTCATCGGTTTTTTTAAGAGCCACCTAAGTTTGAACTACCTTGCCAACAAATACATTTTTACTCCAATTTCCGGAAACATTATGCGTCAACTAAAAGATTACGTGAGGCCAGCCACTATTAGGTCTGTGCCTAGGTCTGCGCTGGACGAACCTAACAGCTATGAAGGAAAAAAAAAAGTTGAGCCAACGGGAGTAACTCCAACGGGCAAACATCACGAACCAATTTTCTACTAATCTCTCCACCTTAGATCATTAAAACAACTGAGTCTGCAAAAAAAGTGCTTTAGACACCAACGTCTTTGACGTTATGCCAGGAGACGTTGGGAAAGAGCACTGCAACTAGCCCCAATGCTTCGGACTTTGTAATTTTTCTCCCAATCAGTCTGGGTCTTCATTAGCAGGCCAGAGAAGATCATCCTGAGGTATCCAGGCAGTCACATTTGCTGTAAACTTTAGTCAAGTAAGAGTTTACTTAAAAAACTCACCGGTCTTTTTGAGGGCAATCGGACGTCGAACTCCCTTACCAACAAATATATAAGAACTTAACAAAATTGACAGAAAATAGCCTTTAGGCGTCAGAAAAGTCGCAAGAGGGTGAATTGGAAGGAAAACTTCAAATGTATCTAATGAATACAAATTTAGGCGTCAAGAAACTGACGCAGAAAATTTCTCGAGATTGGAACAGCAGCTTTGAAATCGACAAATAAAGAATTCATTACGTGAGAGATCAGCTTTTCATTTTACCCTTACAGTAATGTCTTAAATCTTTAAAGATCTCAATTCAGATTTTTTAATAAGAAGAAAATGTATTTGTATTTCTGTGGCAATAAGAAATGTAGAGATCAAGCTGCAGGACTTTGTTGCTCTGGTAATAAAGTTGTGAGATAAGAGAAAAAAGATTTTTTTTTAGAAATATTTTTGAGAGTTTAAAATCTCAACGTCTTTAAAAAACAGCCCTTTTCAAAAATTACACGGGAAAAACTGATAATCAACCACTCCTTATGTCCAACGATTATTTTTGTGCATAAGAAACGTACGGTACTTTTCAGCATAATTATAATTTTTTTTGTTTTTATAGCTTATTATTAGACCAAATAAATTAAATGGATTGCAAACAAATATGTTTTTAGTAAGAAGATTTTTGTTCTGAGAAGTGACAAGAATAAATGTGAAATTATTAACTGAGAACGTTTCACATTACATGTCAACACACAACGGTGTTCCATTTAGTAAGTCTTGGGCGAAGCCGAGACGCGGGGCAGCTAGTTTTTAATAATTTCAATAATTTTATTATACCTTTATTAAATGTTATGCAAGTAATCAAAAATCTTTGTTAGGAAATTATCTATTTGATTTCAGTTTTAAAGTGTAATAGACAAAGAAGAAAGAAATTTAATTGCTTTTATTTTTATATTCTGTCTTGTATTTTTAAAAAATAATTAAATTAAGCAAAGCTTATGACAAAAATTATTAATTTGTTGCTTGATAGTTTTTTGGTATCGGACAAGTCTGTCATTGTACAATTAACGATTTTTTAAGCTTTCTGGGATCATTGATGTTTCGTCTTACACAATATAATTTGTCCTGCATTTTTTTTACATCTGACCTTTCGTTTTTAATTTTGAGGATTTTAGTGACTTTTTACCGTTGGTAAGAGTTCTTGTATGTATATATCATTCTATATTGCATAGCTTTCTTAAATTAAGTTGTCAATCAACCCCACCCTCATTTTTCTTGCTCCTACTCTCTTTTTCTCGCTCCTCCTCAGCTTTTTCTCTACCTCCTCTTTGGCTTTTTGTTAACTCATTTTCAAATAACGTAAGTTCTTTGTAGATTTTTAGTCATATTTAACCCATTTAAATTGGCTAATTCCTTCTTCTCACTCCATCTTTACTCCTCGTCAGCTCCTCATCTGCCGTTACTACGGCCCCTTCTTAGGTCCTATTCCAAATATCATATACTGTTATTCTGTGGTTTTTTTATGGTCTTGAACTATATCAACTAAATCAAGTTGGCTTATTAAATGTTCTCATCTTTTTTCCCTTGATCTCTGGTCCTGTTAAATTCTTCCATCATCCTATTTTTTAATAGAATAATGTTGCTTTATTACAAACGGTTACACTTACCCTTGGAAATTTTTTTTATTTTTACTATATCCATCTATACAAGTAAGGAAAAATGTTGGCATATTCTTAGTTATTTTGAAAATAATGGTATTTTTGACAAGTTTCAGACCCTTAACATACATAATCATAATTTTCCTATGTTATAAAGTTATTTTAAAAATTTTCACCTACTCATCAGTACTTTTCCAGCGTCTTTCGATGTAATGGAATCCAAAACGTGAAGCATTTAATTATCATTAAATACACACAAAACAAATACAAAAGTAGATATTCTTAATAATTTTTATTTTAATTACAATGGCCCTGTGTCTCATTAAATGTATGGATCTTTTATGCAGTATAATGAATATTGTTTATGTTTTTTTTTTTTATTTTGTTTTTTTTTAAATTAAATACAACTTTTAAGTTCCAAAACAACATTCCTAGAGATTTTAAACGTTAACAGTAGTTGTGCATTTTTTCATGTGTATACAGTTTTGTGAAAGTTGCAATTCCTTACTTACAATTCTTGCATGTATGCATTTGGGTTAAGCTGGAACAGAGTTTACTGACTAAATAAGAGTTTTTTTTTGTTTTATTATAAAATAATAAAACGTTCTTTCAATTTCCTTATTATTTATTTTTAAGAACAAGATTCTCAACTAAAAATCACAGTTAAAAATAGAATGACACTTTGTAAGTGTTTTTAAAAAATCGACGATAGTCGTTATTTTACCATCTCATACGTAGAAAAAAAGAAAATTACTAATTTTTTTTGTATATTACTATTAATTTTTCTATAACCTATACAGTACTGCTGTATTGTGATGCATTTTCTGATCTTTTTTTTTTAATTAAACACAAAAGAATATTTACTAAATGCGAAGATCTAAATTTCTTTTTAGTAGCAGAATTGTGCATTATTTATTAAAATATCTATAATTTAAATCATTCACTTCATATTTCAAAGTTTCATGAAAAACTTTATTAAAAACTTAATCGGACAAATATGTTGTAAATGATTAAAACAAAGAATAAGTAGAAAAAAGCACCTAGTTATGAAGTATAGTATCTTTTAAACGACAGAAGAAATTTAAATGGTAAATGTTTAAGTATAAGAGCTCAAAGTTGTTGGGGCACAATTTATTTAACAATACCAATGTTTAAATATACATATATTTAAGTATATTGTAAAAAAGAATAGCATTAATTGGGTCACAAAATCTTAACAAAATCTTGTCTACCGATTTTAAGAAGAAACCGTCTGAAGTTTTACTTTTTCGTTATCTTTTACGTAAGCAAAATTGTCGAAAATATTTTTTTTAAATACTTATTGAGCTTGATGCAGAGATAACAAGTTCCTGAAAACTAATACGTTAGTAATGACATCTTCGTACACAGTCTTAACAAAACAACGTCTGCAGTTATGAGACTGGGAAAAGTAGTGGATAAGAAGAGTGGTTAAAAAAAACGCTAGCTAAAATATTTTAGTGGACTTAGGTTTATTCGTAAAAATGAAAAAGGAGCCTAAAAATACCTGTACTATTTTTTTTTTATTTACCGGTGAAGTTGTGAAAACGTCGTTTTTTACAGTTACAATTTTTTTTTAACTATTTAAAAAACAGTGTCCTTAAAAGAACTTGTAGATATTAAATAGATCAACAAAATAAGACTAATCAAGTTATAATAATTTTTTTCAAAATGCAAAAAACTCCTTAAAATCAGTGTTCTTAAGACAACAATTTAAACAAAGAATTTTATACTTAGACGTCTTACATTTGAATACATTAAAGGCTTCAACGAGTTGTGCTAGTGGTATTTTTTTTGATTTTTCACCTTGCATACTTTTTACAAATTTATCTATAAAAAACCACTCATTTGCAATTTTTATGATTATCTCTTCTGTAAGTCGTACAGTGTTGTATTTGGGCTTAATTTCTTTATTAAGAGTTGAACTACTAGTGTTTGTTAACAGCTCATTTACTTTCACAATTTGGATCTTGAAAATCAGAGTGAAAAACAGTGATAAGTTGCAAAATGAAATTAGACAGTAAATAATAATAGCTTTGGTTCGAAATTTGTGCTATTTGGTTAGCGAAGCTTTCATCTAAATTTAAAAAAAAAAAAATGCCCTTCTACTGATAAGGGCAGTTAGAATTTTTTCCACCGAAAAATTCCTGACACTCTATTTTTATACTTACTTTGGTGCCTTGATTCCTTCGAATATGATTCTCGATTTTTCTAAAGACTATCGCCAGATAGTTATTAACGAGAAACATAAACTTATACTTACGTGATCAAAAACTAATTTCAATGCAGTCATGCAATTACAGATAATGTCTAGTGGCAACGCTAACGCAGTATTAGTCTGAAAAGAGATCAAAATAGAAATATTAAGACTTGAATGACGTATGCACTATATAGTGATGTCAGATTCTTATGAAATTTAACTACTTTATTATTAACAGGAAGATAAGTTCATATTCATAAGTCTCCAAACTTAGGAGCTCTATGGATATTCACTCTTGCCCACAACATCAAAGCTCTCAGTCAAATACAAAAGAGAAAGTTGATGGTTGGAACTCTGTTTTTACAGTATACCTTGTAAATCTAAAAATTTTCCGTACAATACAATAGAAACAACTCTCCAAGAACAACTACACAATGCTAGAAAATTGCATGTTTTTGGCTCGTTAAGGACACAATGGTTGGAGGGATTCAAATTTATTGGTCATGATATTACTGATTTGGGCTATCCTTCAACTAAAATAACATAACTAGCCACTGTTCTCCCACATTACAATGAGATATACAAGGCCAACTGTGCGCATCATAACATTAGACTGCACAAAAAGTTTTTCCTCGATTTGCCTGTGTTAATGGAATGGATATAAATGATATTTATAAGACTAAAATAATTAACTTTTATTTTGAAAGATAATTTTTTGTTGTCAGCAATTTTGAATTCAAATCTTCTTATAAATTTTTGTCCATTTATATGTATGCATAAGCTTTTTTTTAACTATGACACCAAGAGCAGTAAGGTCAGCAGCAGAACTGCCGCGCGACAACAGCATCTACGTGCTGTTGGCTGCTCCTATGCAGTAACGTACACAGTAAAGATTGGAGGTAACAGAGTAATGGAATTCAACGCAGCAGCACTTTTAATGCAATAGCATTGCGGCTACCAGGCTGAAAACTCCTATAAGGATTCTAATCTAGAAAGGGTTCATATCCAGTAAGAAGGACAATCCAGTGAGTGATCTTATCCACATGAGAGTATAAGTACCCATACTGGATGAGAATCCTTATTGGCTTGGAATCCTAATAGCTCACCTACTGTCACAGAACCTTCAAATTTAATACAGTAAGTGTTAAGACAAATGTAATGTTCGTAATTCTTAAAATATACAATATCTTAAACTTTTTTTTAACTCTTTTTCTAGCTGCACAAAAATCATGTTAATACATGAAAAACAAGAACTTCAAAAATTATATTTCGTAGTAAAAACTCATAAAACAATGTGAGGATATTTATTGCAAACACCTTCAAACAATTTGCCGCAGCTTCGAGGATGGAAATGGATATGACCAGTTGTCCAGCTTATCCGTAGTATCCACACAAGCATCTGATAGATGATAGCCTCGATTTACCAGGCCTTGATAATTGTCATTGTGGATGATGCTGCTATTGGCATATTTTACAGGTACCTCACTGCAATGTAGATGTTAGTTTATTAATGTTACATTTTGAGACTCTATTTAATTATTATAGCACATTTTAAATGCAAGTTGTGTTTTAAGCAGTTAAAATCTTTTAATTTGATGAATATAAAAGTACTGTGAGCAGCAATAACTCATTTTTAAAATCTATGTGTTAAAAAGTAAGTGGCTATTTAAAAAAAAAGAATCACAATCCTAGAAACGTATTATATTGAAATTTTGAGATATCTTTGTACAATAATAATAATGTGAACCAAATAATATTAACTTCAATATAATTCTTGTGAATATTTTAAATAACTAAGGTAATTATTTATGTAAGTAGCAAAATTGTATAAAATTCGTTATTACGTGAAGTACATAAAATATAACTATTTCTTGTAAACAACTTGAGAGTAAAAGTAATGCTCTTTTGAGTTCTAACTACATAAACTCAGACTTTGAGGTATTAATGAATTTTAAATTATTCAAATACTTTACATAGTTTTACTGTTCTTTATGTATCATTACATAAAAAAACTCCTATGATGGTGCACTATAAAAAGTGTATCACGTCAGTTAAAGTGATTGAATTGTATTAGTTAACGTCAAAGATAAGTGGATCAAAAGTTCACTTCTTATTGTTGTTTGATCTTTATTAAAACTTGATCAGATCAGAAATCAATAATGGACAATGTGTGTGTTTAAATACATCTACAAACATTATAGTGCTAGTTTTACAAGTACTGTGGTATCAGTTTTTTTTTACTACCGTAGAGATTAATTAAGAAATTACAATTTTTATACTTCAATTTTTAAAGTGAATTTTCTATAGCTGTGTACATAAAGTCTGAAGACGAGTAAATTCACCTAATGCAACGGAAAAAGTGTCCATACAGTTTTTGTGACAAGGAAGGAGTAGAGAGGGGATCATGAGCACGGAGTGGGGCACCATGGCACGAGAGATGGGAGAGAGTTGCACGCATTTATATTAGAAAAAGCAGTTGGGAACTACCATTAACTTGGTTGTGTGAAAGTGTGTCAAAAAAGCAGAAAAAATCAGGCGTGAGTATGTATATTTACTTATAGAAAGAAATGTATATCGCAAATATCCAGAATGTGTGTATGAGTGTACGCATGTACGTAAAAACTTTCTTTTTATTAGGAGCACATAAGCCTAATGTCTAAGCTGCTTATAACGTCTAACTGTTTAAAAAATTAAAGTCATATGTATTGGCAGTCTTACCTTTTTTTTTTTTTTTTTTTTTTTTTGAGAACGAAGTTCTTTATCGTAGGTACTAATAGAATACATACTTTGAGTGTATTTTCTGTGTACAAGAACAGTTGAGAATGGGGACTGAACAGCCAAAAAGTGTAAGAAAAAAGCGTGGACTTTTAGAGTGGGGGTATCACAGAGTAGCAGTAGCGATACATACCCAGGCAGCGCAGGGACCTATTAGCCAGAAATTTTAAGAAAAAGGCGTGCACCTAAAGAAAAGGGGGAGAACACAATAGTAGTGGCAAGTGTGGCATTACATAAAGAGGAAGAGCCCGCTAGAGCAGGGACCTGTCGGCCCGAAAGCATAAGGAAAAAACGTGCACTTCTATTGTCATTGGCTAAAAAAAAGCCAAATGAAAAAATAAAAAAAATAAATAAAAATTTAAAAAGAATTTGATAATAAATCAAATGACACAAAAATTCTTGCAAACTGGTGGTGTTAAAAAAAAAGAAGCACTGTTTTGTTTCACACGCAAGCACACGACTTTCATACCCATCCAAGCCTAGGTGCTACAATTACAAAACTACTAGGAAATTGGTAGCAAATTTAAATATTAAAATTTAAAAAATGAATAGAGAGATCAAACTTCAAATACGTGTGTACTTTCATCCCCAGTGACCCACAAATAAATGTTTGAGGAGACTGTATGTGGCTTGGCACCCACACTTTGCTGCGTCAACATTATTGCGCAATATGCATATACTGCTGCACACTCACTCACTGGTAAAAAAACACAAGTACTACTACTGATTTTGGTAAACGATATACTTAGAAAAACGAAAGTTTTACTGACACACAACAAGTGACTTAATCATTCTCAAGAACAATTTTACTTTAGTTATCATAACGTTGCTAGAGACGTGAGTGTCTAAAGCACCTTTTTTTGCAGAGCTGAGTAGTTTTCGTAATCTAAGGTAGGTTTATTGGCTCGTAGTGCTAACTTGTTAGAGACAGTCTCGTTAGCTTAAGTTTTTTTTTATTCCACAGCTGTTAGGTTTGCCTATCGCAGATCTTGTAGAGGATCAGTGATTCCTAGTTAAATGCTTAGAGTCAAGAGGATAATATAGGGTCGTCCGTTGCTGGGGGCTTCATCCTTGTGACGAATAACTTTACTTGTGATATCTATCGGTGAATGACTAACTTGATTTAATAGTGGCTGGCTTTATATAGTACTTTAGTCAATGAATTATTGCCAGAAATGGTAGTTGAAATGTATTTGTTGGCCAGGTAGTTAAACCTAAGGTGGCCCTTAAAAGAACCGATCAGATTAATGGTTGAGAAGGGAATTTTAGTACGTGTAATGGCATGGAAAAGGGCCATTGGTAAAACTTTTAGCTATTCCTTATTACTATTCTTTATTATAGAGAGCTGGCTGTGGATAGCTTGACTTTCATCCTCAGAGTCTCTGTGCACAAAGACCATGTGGGAGGAAGGTATGCCGCTGACCAAAGAATATCTTGTCTACGGGTGGTTCCCTGGATAACCAAGCACTCGTTGTTAATTGGGAAAATGGGCCTGGAAAATAACTTCTCTGTGAGTAGGCCTTTGTAGCTACTCTAACTCCTCATACATATTTTTCCTGGCCTGTTATTGTAGAAAAATCTGCTCTGATAGTCCCAGGAGGGTCAGAAGAATAGCCATAAGACTCTAAAAGGCTAGAACAGATTGTGTTCTGGCAAGATACGTCTCCTGGTATTTTTCCAGAGACGCTAGCATTTAGAACACCATTTTACTGGTAACACTCATCAATTTTCGTGGTTTGAGATAAAATTTGGCGTAAGTCACTTAGCCATTAGATAACAGGATTCATTATGAATATTTTTACGAAAGCTCGTACAGCTAACCTCTCACTAAGTGGCAAGTGATTCTCTCTATCTTTCACACAATTAGAGATAGCAGAGCGGTAAATATCACCGTTTTGAGATTTGGCGTGTTTTGATCTACAAAAAAGGGTACCGCATTAATATTAACATTTATTTATAGCCAATAGAATTATTTATGAACTAATACAGTTGTTTCTCCACATGATTTTCTTAAATTATCTTTTTTTACAGCTTACCTCTAATACAGTGACTAATATGTTAGGGCAGTGGTTGCAACGAGTTTAAAATTGACGTTCTCCTGTCTGTTGTGTAAAGTAAGGTTATGCACCTTTTTT
The DNA here is from genome assembly GCF_036245765.1 of Copidosoma floridanum. NCBI lineage: Eukaryota > Metazoa > Arthropoda > Insecta > Hymenoptera > Encyrtidae > Copidosoma > Copidosoma floridanum. Next base: position 7,482,266 of record NW_028321903.1, on the reverse strand, counting down.
ACATGTATGAAATTTGTTAATGCTCAGGTGCCTTTTTTTTTTAATACAGTCCATGTTACATATGCTGTTTGTGTGTTTGACTTAAAGCTAATAATAAAATATTATTTATCATTCATCCCTCTAAAAAGGAAACGAAAAGAAACCAAAACTGCGGCCTTCAACTCGCAGTCGCAACTGCAGTAAGCATACCACTAACCTTCAACTGTGTGAGAGGTTGGAGGGCACTACCTCTCACACAGTAAGAGGTGGGATACAAAAAGAGATGGTCGAAAAAATCATGCAGAGAACCAAGCATACTTATTCACAAATAATTTTATTGGTTATAGATTTATATGCTCATGCTAACGCGTAATCCTTTTTAGTAAATATAAATACACCAGATCCCAACATAGTGATATTTTATTTTCTGCTACCTCCAACTGTGTGAGATGTAGATAGCACCACTTGCCACTCAGTAAGAAGTGAGCAATATGGGCTACCGTACATTTTTGCTTCTGTTTTTTAGTATGTTACTGGCAGAAGCTAATGGATTAAAATTTCAATTAAAAATAGATTGTCGACAAGACGGGTTAGAGTTTTATATGGTTAATAATCTTTTTTAAACAACAGTTAGATGTTCAATTACTATAGATGCCATAATTTTCTGATGTATAAGAAAAATAGAATGACAATTATGGATTGTATATCTAAGTTACTGTAATATCAGTAAACTATCTTCAACACAACAACTAATGATTTTTTTTCTCTCATTGTTCTTGAATTTTCCATGCTTATTAAAAAAGCACTTAAAGCAAAGACGAACGTCCATTTAAAAAAAAATAAATCTCATGCGAGCTTACTACTACCTGCTGTAATAAGACTAAGCATGATTCTTGCACGTGCACGCTGGCCTTTGCTGACCAAAAATAAAAAACTAATATTGTCTTATGTACACGTAACTAAGATAAATTTCAGAAACCCATAGATACAAAGTTTTGCTGGAGACAGCTACACTGAAAAATAAGATTGAACTCCAAAACAATCTAAAACTAAAGCGTATAGATTACAAAAAAAAGTCAAACATACCTAAGAAGTAAAGTTAAACACCTGTATACTAAATTTATTAGCCCTACAGTAGATGATAGTCGTATATGTATATATAAGGATGTGAGATATGACAAATTTTGCAAATTAATATTGTTAACCTTTTATCTGATTTTCACCATTTATTGTTTGTAAATGCATGATTTTCTAAGTTACTTCCTTCATTAAATTACTGATTTCATGAGCTATCCGTAATAGCCTAACTTTGTAACCTTATTAATTTTTGCGACTTGTTCAATGTGTAAAGAAGAATAAAGAAGCTGGATATTGCCCTTTCTCCTCGTTCCATCTTAGTGTCGTTACAAAAAATAAAGAGAATCCGTACTGCTGTTTTTAAGAAAAGTAAGGGAATTCCTAATTTCTCAGGGCACGGTGAACAAATTTTCTTTCTGATGGCTAGCAGTAAATAATTTGATCAAAATTTTACCAAATATTCCTTATTACATTTATATAATCAGTCAAAACTGCCAGTGAACTCAGTAGTCTTAATTCGTTACAGGTTGAGTACTACTAATTTTTTCATTAGTACTATTATTTTTTTTATTTCTGTAGCTAATGCCACTATGGTTACTATTATAACCATCATTATTGCTAATATTATTATTATTATTATAATCACTACTACTACTGTGGTTTTTGTTGTTGTTATTATTGCCAGTACCTATATTAGAACCATAATTATCATAGCGACGGCCACTGTTGCTATTGTTTAACTATTAATGCTTATTAGTACATCGTAACACACTGAGTGCTTATTTACCCAGACATTGGATTAAAATGTTAAGCGACTTTTATAGGTCATTTTACAATAAGTTTTATTGAATAAACTAACAGTGTATAGCAAAAGTCAATGTTAGTGACATCTTATTTTTATCTTATTATTAACTTACAAAAGAAAATCTGTAAAACTTGGATATTGAAGTGGAAGAAAGGGCATGGCAAACTGAATCACCCTCGTTTACCTTAATGCATGTAGGAGGGCCCGCTAGATGTAGGAACTGGTAATCCTTAAGTTGCTACTAGATTAATAATTAAAGGTCTAAAATTTTCTGAAAAAATGTTTGGCTGAATTTTTGAATTTTATTACGTAAGTAACAACGCTGATTACAATAAAAAACGTAAAAATGCTCTAAACACTGGATTTCATGGCAAAAATACCGTTTATTCGTGAAATTTTGCAGAAACTCTTATTACTTGAGAGAAGTAGTAAGAAGAGTAGTACTAAGAGTAGTAAGAAGAGTAGTACTAGGCTAAAAATGGCTTGAACCAATCAAAAGTGCACGAAAAGTTGCATGAGAATACAGACATTGTTCGTTTGATTTGGTTGAGTGCAAAATTGTAAAAAAACGCTTCAAAGAACGGTTATGTGATTTTGCCACTAAGACATTAACATAGAGGAGAGCAGCAGTCGCTGACGGGCCACCTTATCGACACCACGCCATCACTGCTTAGTGAACTCAGCAAGCACATACAACAAAAAACAGGTAGCAGGTACATGTATGTATATATAAATCTACAGATATAATGCAGTACACCTATATAGAGAGCAGTAAGAGCGTGCGACACGCTGGATCAAATTTTTGTTTTTTAACTAGTGTGCTTCTTTTCAAAGTCCAAAAAAATGTACCAAAAATAGTAAGAAAAAAGTCTTTATCGATTGAGTTTAATTAATGTTTTATTTGATTAACTTTAAATTTATTCTAATTAATCTAAAATACTTTCTACTTCGGTTAAAAAGTGTTACTGTATAACAACTCCACATAAAATATAAATTGTATTTTACGGTAAGTGGCAATTAAGGCGATTGAATTAAAAATTATGCCCATAAAGAATTTAGTGACAATTGTTTTTTTTTCGCTTCAAAATAGATAGATACATAAAACAAATAATAAAAAATTTTCTGCACCTACGATGAAAATCAGACTAGTCTTCCCTCAGATACATCGGCTTATAATATATTATTTCTTTTTGCGCTAGTCAGAGCTATGCTGGCAACCAGGTAAACAGCTTTTTACGCTCAGATGTCAGCATCGTACCTAAAGTAGCAGAGTAAAATTGCTGATCGAGGATGTGGATAGAATAGCTTACATCAATAAATATGTTTTGTGTTGTCATGCACAAAAATATTAAATTTAAAATGTGAAGACAAGAAACTTTTTTATAATATATGATATTCCTCACATCTACAATTTCTTATATTATTTTTTACATCTATTATTAACAGATGATAATTCTTACATTTATAATTTCTTACATTATAGCTATACATGTTTATAAAAATTTAATAAATCTTATATGTTTCATTGTATTTACTTATTACTTATAATTATTACTCTAAAATGAGGAAAACTTACTTATAACAAACAAAACCACTTAATCCACTATAACTACCACTTGTAGTTAGCAGTCTTATGTTATCTACAATATAATTTTTTTCGTATTCTACACTTATCAAATCTTATCACTTTTTTCTCCGGTAAGCAATTACATTTTCCTTTGTGTAACAGGCATGGCACTCATAAATATTATTTTTGAATCATAACAAGTCTTTATCTTCTTTTATTTTAAAGGGGCATAAATACATTTCGAAAATCTTCTTCACTTACTAAAGTGTAGCTATTTTCATTATCCAAATTATATTTTATGATAGCTACTGTTTCAGTTAATTCATTATTATCAATGTTCTATTCATCCACTACAGAAAGTCGACTTCTACTCGTACTATCACAAATGTTTCTATCACTATCATAGTCTACAACGATTGTATTTTTGTCACTGTCTCTATCACTTATTAAAGTTTTTCGATCGAAATTAGAACCATTAACGACATCTCAGTGTTAGTGTTACTGTCTCTATTACTAATTAAAACATGTTTATCACTACCGCAATCTACACCACTACAGATACCGTTACTTTTTTTTTATTTAGACCAGCTATAGTGTCACTATCACTAATGTTAGAATCACTGTCACTGACAATATCAAAATCCTTTTCACTTTTCAATCTTTTGGTATTATTGTTCTGTATTTCACAATTTGTAATATTTTCAGAATCACTTCTTAATAAAATATACAACGTGACATGTTAAAGTTAAACAGCCTATTTTGACGCATGAGATTCATGTATTTGCCAAAGTAATATCGGTTCTTAGTTAATTTGAAACTGCTCTTTTTACTGCCATGACTGAAAATTTGTTTGAAGATTAAAAATTAAAGAAAAGAAATATTATCTTTTCAAGTACTAAGTCAGTCGTGTATTCGTTATATTCTTTATGTTGTCCATTAAAATTAAAGTCGGAATAGTTGCTTAAACGTATGAGGTATCATCAATATGCTTCTATTAGAAATCAATTAAGAAAAACCAGCTCTAACCTTCAATACCAATTAGGATAGAAGCCATAGCGGCCATTAAGTCAGAGTGTTGGTATAACCAAGCTAACGCATACATACACTTTCACTTTTACCATCAATCTCGCTCGCTCTGTTAGATGGCACGGTAGTGAGATTATGTGTAAGTACTTATTAGCATACATTAGCAACAATGTATAAACATATATTTTGCTGTAATATCTTGTTATTTAACATCTCTATGGTTCCTAATAAAGTAACAGCGATTTAAAAAAAACCAAACTTGTTTCTATTGGTCTAACGACAATTTTTTTGTCATTCTTTTCATTTGCAGAAAAATTTAAGCACCTCAATAAAATTAAGGCCATTATTTAGTTTTATCAACTCAACGACTACTTGAACATGTAACCAACCCAACAAACGTTTATAGCGTAAAAAAGGGATTATTACATAGTTGCCACTTTTACTGTAAAAAATTAAAATAAAGGATCACGTAAGTATGTAAAGTAAAGGACCTTGATTTATCATGTCTTGAAACAATTTTTGCAATATATTTTATTTTTTAGATTCTTTAAATTGCAAATATCAGTGTTTAGTACATATTTTGAGGATTATTCTTACTTAGGGATAACTGTCGTTTATTTCTGTTGTATATATCTTGTACTATTTCTGCATACATAATACAGCTTTACGATAAAATTTAAGCATTTTATTGTAGTTGTGACAACTATTATCTAGCAACAACATAAAAAAATTTTGTTTTTTGTGATCTGCAATTTGACTTATAATCAAGTAAAACATGATTGCACGACATTTAAGTTTGAGCAGACGATGCATGGTACCGTGCTATGATATAAGTCTAAATTGGGCCACCCAATTTAAAAATTTAAGGAAAAATATTCAACATCACTATAACTTTGATGTTTTGCCATTCTCAGATTTTATTTTCATTAATCTATCAGTTCCTAAAAAAGTCTTGACTAGAAAATCCTTCTCATATCGTTATTGAGGGATACGTAGCATTGATATGCTCATTTGCAAGATTCTTTTATGTTCCGTTGTGTCCAGCTGAAACCTTCTAATCCAGAAATCAGCTACAAGTGAATGAGTATTTTAACACAAACATATTTGAAGTAATTGATAGCAGATACAAAACACAAAAAGAAAAAGAGACAGAGACTGACATCAACCATATTGTTGGCGTTGTATGTATGTATATTGCCGTTCACATAATGTGTGCACGTATGCATGCAGACACATCTGCGTATGTAGCCCTATTATTAAATAATGAATGGATAATTTATGTGCACGCATGACCACGAAAAATTATTTCTACAGTGTTGTTTCTCTAATTTTTCAACATTCTATAAATTTTTTTAAAACTACCATTTCTTGATTTTATAAAGGTTTATTAAAAATATTTACAATAAAAGATATTTTTTATGTAACTCAATGCCTTTAGTTTTGTGTACCGTGATATTTTATTTTTCTTACAAAACTTGTTAAAATCGTTAGTAATGACGCTTATAACTTTTTTTTTAGGACATAAAGACAGATAGGACAAATACGATACATTATGAAAAGTAATCATGTTGATAGTGGCTATCTGCGTCGATCAGCCATGCATGAAAAATTTTTTTTGTGATCTTTATGGAAATAACATCATAAAATAGAATATATGTGTATAATACGTACATATGTGCAGCTCCGTGAACTGGGCACCCGGCATTGTTTAAGTGAATTAATAAAATATTTAACGAATCGTGTCTTCTTTGCGCTTTTTATATTTGCTTGAAACACATTTGTGCGTCTTTTTGTTTATGTTTAATTAAATGATTAAATTCGGGGTCTCAAATTTTTTCGTTTGCATTTTGAACCATGAAAAACATTATTTCAGGCATCTTTAACTTTCTCATTAAATTGCGCTTCATTTGTTTTTTCGATTTAGCTTTTTGTTCTATCGAAACGATTAATAATTCGCAAGATATTATAAAAAAAGGTTTGTACAAATATAAATAATAAATATAATTTTGCACATGCGTATTGTGCAAGACTCTCAGACTCCAGTCCACAGTCCACGCTCCACTCATTATCTGCTGAATTTTTCTAGAGAGTCCACCGGGCAGCCCAGTCCTCCGTATAGTTTTTAAATCCTTACACGCTTATTTATATATACATATATGTAGCATCGACTCCGAATTAACAAAAGGCTAAACAAAATCTCAATTTAGTCTGCATGCTTACCTACATTATTTTATAAAAATTTTCCAGATCAGTGATTGAGTTAGCAGGAAATGATGCTCAAGAGAAAAAGCATGGGATCATTACTCCTCACCTTCAACTTGTTATTTGCAACAATGAAACATCGAATAAGTTGCGACCTGGACTTACTGTTGCTCATCATGATGTTTTGCTCAAGATTCAGGCTGTTCTTTTACCCAAGAAGACAGAAAGAAAAGATTAATCTACTTTTAATTACTGTGGTCTGCTTTTGCAATTGATAGCAAAGCTACGACAGATATGATGATGGAAAGTGGAAAGGTAAGAATTATCTCAACGACAAATTTATTCTAATGAGGTCATAACTATTTATTGCTTCAATATCTAATATTAATAATTCCACAACAAATAGAATGTAGCTTATAATTAATATTATTTAAAAATCTGTACCATTGATTGTTATGATCAATGTAACTTATATTTTCAGGTAAATTACCAAGGAAACCTTTAATGCTGAAAGTTGATCAGTGTTATGGTGTATCAAGTCCAATAGATCGTCTTTTTTTTCCCATCGGTTATTGACAAAAGAGTGATGAATGTAATGGTTTGTGTTTCTGCCAGTATTAACAATTTCTAGTATTCCAATAATCTGATACACATCATTTTTAACTGTTACATGTGTAGGACACTGACTATTTATTATCTTATTTATCTTGTTACTTGTAAAAATAGATTTGGTTTCAATCATTAAAACGTTTTCTATTTTATATATCAGTTGTAAAGTTCGACTGTTACATGACGAACATTTTGTTAGATCAGGATTGACGATATCACTAAGACAACTTTGTAAATTTTTCATGCCGTGGTTTTCTTTAATTATCTTATAAAGTACCTTGAAAGGAAGCGCTAGTGTATTAAAGAATCGAGCACTCTTCTCAAATCTACACGTAAAACATCTCTTTTGGTTTTTAATTAAAAAATTTGAGCTATCCCGCAACATGTTTTCAACTGATTCTGTCACATTTATAGAGCAATCTTTAATATTAGGAGCAGCGGTTTCTTTGTACTTTAGAAGTAACAATTAGGCCCTTTCCGTATACATCTCGTTTTAACTAATTCCATGCATAGTGCAGGTATAAACAAATTTTAAATATCTGCACATTTTTCAATTACTTACAAAAGTTTTAAAGTTACCACTTTGTTTGTAAGACTGTATAACAATTTCAGTAATACTGTCAAAAGCACATGTGTTAACGAATTTTGTTAACTTTTCCTCGTACAAAATTGGGGGTAAACTCTAACCATTTCTTAAAAATACTTTATTTTTGTCCGTGGTATCTTGATCTTCTGATTAGCTAAGGGTTTTTTTTGCATTAATTAATTCTCTATGGTTACAATTATTTTCAATCTCTTTCACTTCTTATCGTTTTGTACATAGAGTTTTCTGCTTAGATTTATTTTTTTTAGAATTCAAATTAAAAGTGTCAGTTTTAACTGTTTTTAAATTCTCATTATTTATTGCTGCTTTTGCCAATTTAACTTCTCCTTGTATTGTTATTAAATGACTAAGTACAAATTTATTTGTATTGATTGAATGTTGTGCGTAACTATTTTTTTTCACATCTTTGAAATATTCTTCAGATCTTGCGAATTTTGCTGCTTCAACAGGAGATTTGTGCAAAGATCTTAGGCAGTTCGTCCAAGCTGGAAATTGACTATAGAGGTAAAGAATATTATCTTTGATTGACGGGCAATAAAAAATGTTGGGCATTGCTTTTAAAACCTTAGTTTTCTTGGCTATTGATTTAATACATTTTTGAAGGATACTTATAATAAAATCTTTCATTTCACTATTAGTTACAATTTCATTATATTCCTCTTCATTTTTCACATCTTGGTATCTTATTATATGTTCAGTATCATCAAAATTTTTAATATCAGTGTCAAAATAAAAACCTTTAAATTCTTCCATCAACCATTTAACTTGTTGATCACATAAAGAACCATTTTTAGAACATTGGGTTAAAGAAATAACGAATATTTCAAAAATAATGTCTGATATCATTTTAATATTATCTATTTTGATACATAAGCCCACGCAACGTGTATAAAAGTCTTTTGTTTTCATAATCTTACCTCGAAAGCATTTCCATTGAGTTACATTTTTTATAATGTGTGCTCGGTCCAAATGAATATAACATGGTTTTGATTGCATGTTTTTTTTCATAAGTACTTTGAACGATGTTAATAAATATTCTTTATAAGGGCAGTTATTAAAAGCCAATGAAACTGCATTTAGCAAAGCAGAAGAGCCATCAGTGACAACTTCATCGGGACAAGGTGCGCCATAGCTGATAGGCCCACTTAAGCTGAATTGAAGAGTGTTGGTATCGTGTCTTTCACTTAACATTTGCCAAAGGGGTACAACTTTATTATTATAAGGTTTAACCATGGCGTTTAAAAAAATCTGATTTATAATCGTCAATGGTCACTTTCTTTACTAAACTACCTGTTGCATCAATTGAAACTTGAAACCAACCACTGTGTTTTAATTCAGTCCACAATTTTAATTGTTCATCTGTAAAGTGTTTAACTATAAATGAGGATAAATAAATCTCTCTGATCTTGGGGAACCCATTACTTTGCAAGTAAATAAAAGATTGCAAGACTGGTGTTGGACCAGTTAGTTTTAATGCATTATCTATTGCTTCTTGTCTTGCTTTTCTTAGTACACGTGAAGTTGGAAACTCCGGTGATTCTAAATCTGAGTATTCCATCATTTCATTAGCTTTTTCTTGGCGGTATTGACTGGCTTTTACGTACCTTAACACACTCATAGCTTCTCTCCTGTATTTTCCTTTTAATTTTCTTTTATTTTTATGCTTCAAATGTTTGGTGTCAAATGTGTAAATATCAGTTGTTACTGTTTCACTGTGTGTATTGTAATCATTTGAGTAAATCTCTTTAAAAAAAATATAACACTCTTTGCATTGGTCTTGAAATTCAAAAAATGGAAGATCTGGCTTTGAAAAAAATTTACTGTTTTTAAATGCATAACTGCAACAAAATTTTTCTGTGTATGATATTTTACTTGCAATTAAATCCGTCCAATCTGCTTGAAAAACTGTGTACTCTCTTTCATCAGCATAAGTGATTACGACTGGTTTTATAGCTTCCCACTCTTTTATATTCTGGGTGATACTGAGATTTAAAGCTTCATATCTTGCAGGGTTTGGTGGGTTTCTAGTCTTGTATTCTGGATCGTTCATAACATTTCCAATACACTCGTCATCTGAAATTCCAGATGTATGAATGTCGACTTCGAGTTCTTTAGTCTCGTAGATATTTAAATGCCATCCGAGTCTTGTAAAAATTTCTTTTCTGTTTTGATGAACAAATATATACAGATTTTTCCTTATTATCTCATGATTTAGTAAAGCACATGCCTCATCCCACACTTTATTTCTTTCAACAATTAGTTCTCCACTCTTACTAAAAATGTTTAAATCCTTTAGCACATTAAAAGTTTTATCTGCAGCAACTGCTACCTGACGTCCAACCATTTTTTTAAATTCTACTGTTTTCAGACCTTTTAGAAGTAATACAATACAGAATAAAACATTGTTAAAATTTAAGTTGTACAACTTATTACAACTGATATTTTAGACGTACTTCACATTTTAACGTTTATTTCTTTTCGAAATTTCATAAAATACTCACGTAGAAAAATAATACGACAAGTCTCGTGCCTGCCTGATCTTGAAAAACGCGCAAAACGTCTGCATTTTCATATAGCTCTGTCTTTTTTTATTTGTTTCTAAAAGATGAACGATTACGTAGTGTTTATTCTTCGATAGTAAAATTTTTTATGATTTTGAAAACAGAATAACAAACCTACTTGCTTAAAGAGTTTATTAAAGAGTAAAGTTAATATATTATAATTATTATGTATTGACCACGTTAAAAGTAGTTAGTTATTTATAACCTTATCAAAAACTTTGATTTTTTCAGCAGGACTTACTATGGTAGGAAGAAAACCATTAATTTCCCATGAAGAAGTATTTTAAGTTGTCAAGGATCTTCCAATTTTTGACAATGATAAGAAGCTGAAGAAAGAACGAGATCCAGTTTGAAAAATGCCTCGTCAAAAATTGTCTTTCAAAATCAGTAGCAAAAATATTTATACAAGATTTTATGATAACAGGCAAGGTGCGATGGATATGTTATTGATATATCATCACAATGCTAGTTTACAGTCAATGTATTCAGAAATCAGTAAGGATAAGGACAATTATATTATAATGACACCATTGAACAGCTTCGAGTGTTGAAATCTGATGTGTCGATGAACCCTATCTTGAAAAAAATAGGAGCTAAACCTTTTCATATGTATTATACTGGTTTTCTGATCAAATGGATTTGTTCAAAGAAGTTAGGTCTATTGGAGTACCCATACATTTAGGGGTTTCTGATATCTTTGTGAAGAAAGCACGAGTTTTTTAACAATGATAGCAAAAATTTAGTGCTGTTTTTTCTGTTTAGTATGATTAATAACAAAACAATTATATTTGCTCGGATGATTACCGAAAGAACAAACACAAAATTCGTTTTTCATTTTTTATGTGAAATTTTGAAACATACTCATCGTTATTTTTGCACTATTGCTTCTCGTGTATTGTTAGAACCAGCTACTTTGGCTTTCAATCAGTGTAGCTAAGAAGATTATTGTATAAGACTGTACAAGCATTTAATTGGAGAGAACATTAATCTGCCAGCTTGTTATGTGAATCTTGATCAACTTTTGTTGTTAGGTTTTTTAAAAAATTTACTTTATGAAACTATGAATGTTGATTCAAATGCAATATGTGAATTTTGTCTCGAATGTTTTAGTTTTTTAATTACAACCACAAACTTTGAAGAATTTTAAGCATTCGCTACAATTTCATTGTAGTTTTAAATAAAAATAATCGTGATAGAGAATTTGAAGAAGCACGAGACCAATTGATGGTTGACATTACAAAAGATGATATTTCTAATATAATTTATAAGTTTGAAAAGTGCATTTGGAATATTATGTAAGGGATACTTTCAAGTGTTTACAAATTATGAGTGAGTTTCAAAAATATAAAAATGATTATGAAATCTGTTAAAATTTTTAAAACATTTGCTTGACAATGACAAATAGATTTTATAAACATTTAGAAAATGATTTGAATCCTTACGAAAACAAAATATTACTAGAACAACTGATAAATTTTCTTACTTCTTTTCCCACATGGAGTAGCTTATTAAATGATGAAAAACATTGGACTTCCAATGTTTACGAACAAAATTTTATGGCAACACGTGATTACATGAATTTATCAAACAACAGTAATTTATTGCTCGTTGAGAATTTTATTTTACAACACACAGAATTATTAACAAAACGAATTCAAAAAAGTCGCAACATTATTAAAAATTTAACACTTTCTTCTTTCTGTGCTTCAAATCAACAAGTCCGAGATGTAAGTAATTCTTTTCTTAATTTTAGAGAAAACTGGAAGGGCCAAGGAGAAAAATGTATTAAAAGTTTAGGAAATATTAAAGTTCCCAGTGAAATAAAAAGTGAAACTT